>NC_138864.1:82212767-82838959 GCF_965194805.1 Balaenoptera borealis
GAACCACTTTGCTGTACACTTGAAACTAGCACAATATTGTAAATCAACTATACCCCAATATAAAATAAAAATTAAATTAAAAAAAAAAGATACAAATTCTCGAATAGATGAATCAACTGACAGCTGACCAACTCTGTGTACCGGGATGGGCAGTAAGTAGACCTGTTGAGCTGAGAGGTTGCTCTGTGTGAGAGAGATGGGGAGTCCTATTAACAGGGCACGCTGGGCGCTAGCCAGACCCTGGAGGCTCTGGAATGCCAGCCTCAGGAAATGGTCATTATCTTTTAGGCAAGAATGAGTCACTGAGGATTAGGAGTAGGGAGGAACACGATGAAATCAGCTTTTCTGGGAGATGAATCTGGCAGTGACTTGCAAGAAGCACATATCAGCTAATCATAATAAGGAAAACACCGCACTGCGGAATATTACAGGTTCCACGTTGGACAGTGTTAGACCATGATTAAACGATGAACTCTGCTCATTTCTGGTGGTGGCTGCAGAACATTGATCCGGGCAGCTGTTCACTATGAGAAGAATGAAATGGACACTGCCAGCCAGACACCCAGCTGCCACTCAGGTAACCTCTGAAATGTATACCTCTCAGGGGCAAAAGTGTATTTCCGAAGTGTTTCAGAGATCTTCAAGTCCATTCATTCATTCATTCATTTAGCAAACATTTGTTCAAACCTGCTGTGTGCTGGGCACTGTGATAGGCCCTGGGGGTCTAAAGAAAAACAAAACAAAACAAACAAAAAAAGAAAAACAAAACACATTCTATCTTCTCAAAGAACTTATATCTAATTATTATAGATTTTTAGTACAGAACATCGGAAGGTGCAGAAGCCCAGAATTTACAGCAGATGTAGTCCCAGTGTATGTAAACCCTGTTCCCTTGAATGATTTACCCACCTGTTGGTAAGCACTCACTGGCCTTGCAGAGGGTCAGTTCTTCTGTGGCCCTGCATCTAAGAGAAGGGAAATGGAGGGCAAGTCACAGCCAGCGGAAGGCCTCCCAGCTCCCTTTCTCGGTCAAAAGCAAATTGTGTCTAAGTAGCCCTTGCGTTTCAGTGGGATCGAGACCTGTTTATTTTGCACTTAGGAATCTTTTCCAGAAATTTTAATTGAGAACCCAGACTTCCCGCACCAACATGCCTACCACTGGTGTTCTGCAAAGCGGCCCCTCCTCCCTGGTTATTATTTTCAGCCACAGCTGTATACTTTAATGTGTATAACTGATGTTCAGAGACATTTGTTGGAAGCTGAGAGCAGTATTCAGAGAGAGAGAGAGAGAGAGGTCAGTTGGCTATCCTTGCATCATGTTTAAATTGCTGGTTACAAGTCAATGGTTTTACAGATAATTGGTTCAGGCACTCACCTTTCTAAGATTGTATGATCAACTGTTAATAAATGAATTTTGACAGTCTGCAATATGTTGTTTACAGGTCCCACGTTAAACGCAGTTAATGCCTATCACATTACATTATTGCCAGTTATCAATTACCCATGCTAATTGTTTTTGAGCATACTGTTAAATGGTGTTTTCTCTGAGCCAGGCACTGTTCTAAATACTTTACAAATATTAGCACCCTGCATCCTTATAACAATCTTAGGAGGTATTTACTAATATCATTCTTATTTTATAGAGGAGGAAACTGAAGCACACAAAGGTTACGTAGCTCATTCAAAGTCATGCAGTCATGCAGTGTCACGGTAAATAGCAGAATTGACATTTAAACCCAGGAGTCCCACTGCTAGAGTTTACACCTTTAACCACTATGCTGCCATAACAATAGGCAGCAATATGAGTAAAGAAAATACAGAGAGTAATAGTATTAATAGTGCTAGTTGGAGTCGTTTTGTAGCAGTGGTAGCAGTATTGTAGTAATAGCAGTATAGTATTGTAGTAGTAGTAGTAGTATAGTAGTAAGGTGTAGCAGCAGCAGCATTAATAGTAGTAGTAGTAGCATTGTAGTAATTGTATTGTAGTATTATGGTACCAGTAGTATTGTAGTAGTGGTATAGCAGTAGCAGCTGGTTGTAATAGTAGTAGTAGTGATGGTGGCCAAAGTACTGTAGTAGTACTGCTGTAGTAGTAGTAGTAGTGGTGGTGGTAGTGGTGGTGGTAGTGGTAGTGGTAGTGGTGGTATTGTGGAAGTAGCAGTGTAATGGCTACAGCCATCATGGTCTCTTCCATCCTCGTCTCTGTGTTCTCCTTTCAGAGATGACGATATGGAGGCTTAGAAAGGCCTAATAACCAGCAAGTTGCAGAACAGGGTTTGTGCCCACATGTATCTGAGTCCTTTGCTACCTCCTAGGATGACCGCATGAGAAATAGCTGTTTCTGTAGCCTGTAGAAATCACTGCTCAGATACGCTTATGTCAAGTACACAACAGCCATTGATTTGGTGGTGCTGCCCTAACCTCTGTGGTGCTTGAATGGTTTGTTGCGGTTGTTATCCTTGGTTGAATCTCTTGTCATATTCGAGCTGCCAGTTTGCTGGGGTGTTGCTGGTGAATGTGAGGGCTGGTATGTGAAGGGAAGGGAGTCCCTTGGGAAAAGCCAGCCAAATTAGTTGTGACTGAATTAACTTGTTGATTCAGTGAGACACATCAACCCAGTAGCCTCATGTAGACACCGCTGGGGTCTGAGCCACCAGTCTGTAGGTCACTGACTCAAGCCCCTGTGAAGTCCCCACCACCACTTAGAGCAGTAAAGACTGATTAAACATGTTTATATGTAATTTGAAAATGGTTCTTTCAGGAAACGTGTGGTTCTTTAAAGTCATTTTAAAACCTGAGATTTTACTTTCATTTATTTATATTCTAGCCCAAAAGAGCCCAGAGTTGAGCACAAAGTCCCATGATGTATGGGGTCCTCCAGGAGAATTGTCAGAGCTGTTTTATATATTTTTACTCTATCAATATAGCCTTTCACAGTTCCTAATTAGTTTTGTTAGTTGACTTACAGAAAAGTGTATTTAAAGTGAGACGTCAGTAATTCCACTGAGAGAAGGGCATTAATGGAAAGCACACACTGTCAGGAGGCCAATGGGAGAGCAAAGGGTTCCGTCCTGAGCACCCCTAATTTGTACTGGGGGTGATTAACTCAACTGTTTCCCTTGTTAGAACACAATTCAGTAGAAACCTCTGGAGAATATTCAGGCTATGGTTGTATGTGTTTGTATGTGAGTGTACAGGCACACACACACACACACACACAAACATATTATTTTGTTCTTAAAAGAAGTAAATAAAGATTAGTTGAGCTTTTGGAATACCTACCCAGTATACTTCTGTTAACATTTATGTCACAGAAATTGTGTTGGAAACTCAACTGCTTTTGGGCTAAGGTACTGCATATCTTGCCAAGTAGAAAGGAAATAGCTCCAAAATAAAGAGAAGGAGCAATAAAATATAAATTTCCCCAATTCTGACATGTGCTCTTGCCAGATATGGGAAATCTGACTTTGGTTATTTATACTTACATGGGATTTCTTAGAATAATGTATTTGAAGAATGCTGTCTCAGAATTTCAATAGCCAGAGCAGATGTGCAGTGTACTTTTGAGCTTTTTACAGTAGGTATGTGTGGGCAGACTACCAGAAATTAAAGATGCACAATTAGATTTTTACAGTGTGCACATTCATGCAGATCAAACCGTGTTCCTTAAGTGAGGACTTACTTTTCTTTATTTCCTGCTGAGTTTACCAAGTGGAGCATTGGCTGCCAGCATTTCTAGCTAAGTAAGTTTGCTGCAAAACCATTTCCATTCATCTGTGCTCAGGCCAGGATGGAGGGTCACTTGCCTTTGTATAGAGGATGCAAAATAGGAGGGTCATGTGTCATCACTCGATCTTGTCTCTGGTCTGGCAGCCCTGGCAGTGGGAACTGTTGGGAATGTACGTACCACGCAATTTTTCAGAATGCATGACATGGTCAGTTTATGTTTTTCTGTGGTGTGTCGTGGTTGTTTATTATGTGGAAGAAATGGAAAGCTTCCCAATCCACATCACTAATGCAAGTCTGACTAATAACATCAGCAGTAAACTAGAATTTGGCTTCTAACCGCATACAAATAGATCTCAGGCTGCTGGTTATGCTACAATGTCAACCCGGTGTCCCCTTCATTAGCTGACGTGCTCTTCGAGGTAGATGCCAAGAGAAAGAATTTGGTTTTGTTTTCCTAAAGCACAAAACATCTTTTGAACGATAGACATACTTCTCTATCAACAGTTTTCTGGCTTGTTGATTTCCCAACTCTGTTAATTACACCCTCTGAGTCTGTATTTCCAGGTCTTTATTAGAACCAACATTACCTACAGGAGAGTTGATTTCTAAATCAGATTGAGTTTCCACACACCACACACACACACACACACACACACACACACACACACACACACACACACACACACACACACACACCTGTCTCTCCTCTCCCCGGAGACTCCGTTGGGTATCTACATGTGGCAACCAACATTACCTACAGGAGAGTCGATTTCTAAATCAGATTGAGTTTCCACACACCACACACACACACACACACACACACACACACACACCTGTCTCTCCTCTCCCCGGAGACTCCGTTGGGTATCTACATGTGGCAGCAAAACCAGACCAACCAAATTATTCTGCACTTCTGATGCATCCTGACAGGTTAAGACAGTAGCCTAACCAGTGGGGAAAGATGTTTACAAGGTCCTACTGATGAGACCACCTTGAAGATCCGAGGGAATGATTCAGACCCGCCCAAGTTTTAGCTTCAGCCAATTCTGCCCCTTCACGTTTGTGTTCATCTGATGGGCAGCCTTGCCATAACTTATGCGGGGCATATATTATCATTTGTGGCCGTCTCTTTGCAAACCAGCATTTACCTTGTTGGTAGCCTGTTTCACCACACGCAACGAAACTATTTATCAAAAGGCATTTCACTCCAAAATATAGCAATGACTTATGAATATATGCCCATTCAGGGCAGATCTGTGTCTAGAAAGAAGAAGAAGTGATAAAAGAATAGAAATTTTTAAAAAGAATTAGAAAGAAGCAAAACCTACCTATGACTGGTTTTCACATTAATGCCTGTGTAAGCCTACACAGCTATTTTCTTGGCACAGAAACACATACAAATGAAATTGTTGCTGAATATAGAAGAGAGAAATTTAATTAGGTGTAATAATAGCACTTTTCATTTTCAAAGCACTTTACCAATGCTGACTAATTAATCTTCCATGATGTTTCTAAGTGGAACAGTTGTCCATTCCTCCACTTCTGCTGAGAATAGCACACATAGGGTGCTCCCCTCCAGGAAGATGCTGGGAGTCTCTGTCTATGCACACTTCCTCCTGCTTCCCACACATTAAACCTAAGAGAATATTGTCAAATGGGGAATTATGACATGGCACAGAACAGGCTGACAGGGTTAGAAATAGAGACAAAGGAAGCAGATTTTGATATCCAGAAATTCCAGATAAGTCAGTGTATGCCTCATGATCTCAAGTTCAAGAAGAGAAAAAATTCAGATGGAAAAAAATGTATTTTTAAAAGTAGTTGTTTGCTTAGGTGTGAAATGTGTTCCTGAGAGCAGGGAAGAGCTTAGAGGAAACCGTAGATGGGGTTCCACGTTCGCAGTTAACCAGCAGTGAGCAAGTTATTAACTGCTCTAGAAGTTTCCTTGCCTATAAAATTGTGGATGTCAGACAAGATCTCTAAGGTCCCTTTTTCCCTCAGATTCATGGGTTTCTGCTCAGGGTAAATGGTGAGTCAACAGGCATTCTTCAGAAGGGTCTTGGCAGAATATTTTCTGAGTGGCTACCCCTTTAGCTGCTGAGCTGGGATGTGGTATAAATCACCAAGCAGTACATTTATCTAATTAAATTTAAACTCAAGCCTCAATTAAAGATTTCTCTCTCATGGTGCTGTCCCAATATCACAGATGCAAAGAGGGTTGGGTCTTTTTCAGTTGGAGAAAGTCACGTCGCTAACATTTTATGTGATGGGGAGAAGTCCATATTTTCTCCTATATGTGGTCACTTTAAACTGTAAGATGTAAGTGTATTTATCATTTGTCCTATGGAAATATTTGCCTGTGTAATAAAAATGACAATTTCAGGAAAATAAGCCAATTGTATATGCCAAGAGTTGAGAAGGTTTCAGTGATTCCTTAAGTATTTGTCATTTTTAAAAATTGTGTGATCCTGGTTGTTTTTGGAAGCAGAATAGTTTTTAGAAATGAATTTGTGACATAAATATAAAATAGTGAGAAACATCTGAATCTAAACTATAACATAATTGGTTGAGGATAAAACTGACCTCATTCTCAGACTTCTTGAGGAAGAAAGTTTGTAGTGAGGAGAAAGGTCAACTTGCCAGCCCAGACATTCAAATGAAAGCTTTAGAGATTTCTCCAAATAATCCATGCAGCATTGCAATGATGCAACCCAAATTTATTTGTTCTTTAAAGTTGGTTACCATATTTGGCATAAACTCTTGTTTTGATTGTCAATTTGGGTCAGTTAACTTAAACACCTCACATTTCAAATAAAATCCTAAGGAAAAAATAATTATTGTACCAAAAAAAATTTAGTATGAATAGAATTCTACAGATTTAATGTCAAAATGACATGATCAAATTTTCAGGTCATATAGATTAAATTACTTTTAATTTTAAAGGAATTTGAAATTTCTTGGTGGTTTGAATTTTCTTGCCAACACTTATTAAAGAACTGTCTTTTGTTGTTATTATCAATGTTGACAGGGACTTAAAATTGTATATATAGCACTGAGTGCAAATATTCTGCTGAAACATGACTAATGCTATGGAACTTAAAGCAGAATAATGCTGTGACATAATTTTAGTGACCATTTAAAACCTGTCTCTCACTGTGCACTCAGAATTGAGAACCTTCTGTGTCTTGAACCCTCCACCCTACTCAACACAAAAGAAAATAAAACAAAAACTTGATAAACCTAAGTAGATTTTTCTTTCCTTCAGCAAAATAGTTATCTATCCTAAATTTAAATTCTTGACCATTTTTTTAAGACTCTCAGATGACCTCTAGACAGTATAAAACTGAGAGCACAGTTCTCTTCATTCATTTATTTCCTCATACTACTTTCATGCTTCATTTAGAGCTGAGAGACATAATAAATCAGTTAGAAATTCTTGGCTTTACTCATTAATTCGTGTAAATACAGAGTCCCAGAGGATCTTTTTCATAAAAGCGTTCAGCTGAAATGCGGGGCTTGTTTCTTACCTTCGCGGGGTTTACCCAGGGAAGATACAGAGTGTCAGGAGCTGCAAAAAAAGTGGGAATCATAATGGAGGCCTAACCACGCTTACAGCATGACTCGAGCACCTTCATCAGCCCCAGAGCTCCTTTTTTAAATTATTTTATTTTATTTTATTTTTTTTAATTTATGGCAGTGTTGGGTCTTCATTGCTGCGAGCAGGCTTTTTCTGGTTGCAGCGAGCGGGCTTCTCATTGCGGTGGCTTCTCTTGTTGCGAAGCACGGGCTCTGGGCACGCAGGCTTCAGTAGTTGTGGCACACGGGCTCAGTAGTTGTGGCTCGTGGGCTGTGGAGCACAGGCTCAGTAGTTGTGACACACGAGCTTATAGTTGCTCCGCAGCATGTGGGATCTTCCGGACCAGGGCTTGAACCTGTGTGCCCTGCATTGGCAGGCAGATTCTTAACCACTGCGCCACCAGCGAAGCCCAGCCCCAGAGCTTCTTGAGTGTGATCAGATCTGAAGTTCCCTTGTTTTTCCTGTGAGCTTTTCCTGATGATCTGTTCTCCTCTTTAATATGAAAACATGCTTGCTCTCACAACCAAGAAAATCTTTTCCATGCTCCTCTGCATCCTTAGTACTTTACTAACAGGTAAAGTAACATTCTGCAGTGTGTATCCATTATATAAATATCTTTTTTTTTTAGGAGCACAATAAGTGCTGTTTCAAAGGGAGTCCCCTTTTCTTTCTATAATTTGTTTTTCAAGACAGGCCAAAATTTCTCAGGAGCTTGGGATGGGGAGAAAATTTTAGTCTTTGGGAATATGAAAATCTTGGGCTTGTTGCTTTAATATTGTCAAGAAATCTGTGACGTTCCCCTTAGAGCTAATTAAACACCCTCCATTCCTAACCCCCATTATCCTGCCACACTTTAGCCTTTAAAATTGGTCCTGATGCAAGGCACAACTTTCCTTTCTCCTGTGCTTAGCTACTTTAGAAATAGGCCTGACAATAAGAAGGGCCCTTGAATATATTTTCAGTGGATTGTCAATATTCCTATGAATTATCCTGCTCTTATTCTGGGGGTTTGGTGATTGATAACAGACATATTTCTATTAGAAATATTTGTTGACATTTTTCCCCTTATTCATAAAATATGAAAGCATGATATAATCAGAAATGCAGAGATTATTTTATTTGGTTAGAGCAGTATAGAAATACATTCATGGTGCTGGAGATGTGTCCTTCAGTAACTACTCAATGGATATGAAAACGATTTTTTTTTTCTATTGACCTGAATTCACCCCTAAGTTCTCTATCATTTTCTTATGCCACTCATTATTTTAAAAAATTTCAACCAAACTATAAATGATATAGTGTTAACATTATAACAAATTACACAGTGTTATAAACAAGCCAGAGCTGAAATTCAGGGACAGTCCCGATTTTCTTTTAAGAAGAGTGACCTAGAAGTTGACACTTTTAGTCTACCACTAGCCATCTGGGCTTTGGATGGCAAATATAACTCTTTGCCAAGCTGTAAAATTCATGATGTTTAAGAGAAAGATCAAAACTAAAACGAGAGGGTTTATATGTACAAATATTTGCTCAGTGCATATTTGGATCATCTTAGAACATTTGATTCCAGTGGGTTAAAAGAAAGTCTGAGCCATAATTTATTTGTTTTCTATTTTCATAGTATGTTTTGCCACTTTTAAAAACTCTTCGCAAATATTACTGATTTCTAAAGCTGTTATCTTCCTGTGAGAAATAAAATCCCTCACCATGGATTGACTATTACATTTTAAAACTCAGGTCAGTTTTACATGTTGTAAAAATAAAAGGATTTCTTTTATTCTCTTCCTTAGTGTCTAGATATAAATGTTGGTGGTAATTTCTGTTTCTCTTGTTGTGAAGAATTTATTTCTGAGGATGACAAGATTTAGAAGGGTCACTTACACTCTGTTGATGTCACATAAATCATCTTTAGTCACTTCCATGTCTTATCGGACCGAACAATTTTGCCTTCACGTGGTCTTTCATAGATGTATACATAATGAAGTTTATAGTCAAATTCTCTGCTTATATAGCCATGAAATATCTAAACATTGGTCATCAAAATGGTGACAAAGATGAGCTGATTATCTCACTGTTATTTATGTGAGTGATATTTTTATTATTTTGAATTATGAAATATTTGATAGCAGACTTTATTACAAATTAACCTTTGAATATTTCACCTATTTTTGTCACTTGTGTCATGGTAGAAACCGTAAAAAGTGGGGGCAATGGTAGACATATTTACATTGCCCATAGTCTGGTCTGATTTTCTGCAACGCAATCTGAGTTTTGGTAAAGGGCAGTAACACAAGAGTCTGTATTTCCTAGATGTTTTACCCTTGTACAAATCTAGCACTTTAAAATGTAAAAATATTCATTCAAGATTCTTTATAAACTTTTCATTCAAAGAACCATGATTGCATTTTAGATTGCAATTAAATATTTAATTGTTGCTCCTTCCGTTGGCATTCTCTTAGTAGAGAAAATGCCACAAAATCACATTTGCCTTACCCATATCTTTGCGTATACATCTATTTTTAATCTTTCTTGTGGAGCCATGACTTAAGTGGACAAGAAAGGAGAAAAAAAGAAAGAAAAAAACCGCACAAAAACAACTGAAAAAAGAGAGTCAGCACGAGCGATAAAAAGAGAGAAAAATATTGGTCAAGACATGAATGGCTGAAGAGGAGGAATCTCTTCTTTGCCTGTTGGTATTTACAGCAGAAAATCTGTTTCTCATTCATTGCACCGGATCTCAAACCCAGCAATATTTATGATAGGTACTTACTAACGTGTCATTAGAGAGTAAATGGAGTAACAGGTAGAGCGTGTTTCCAAATGTGGTCACCACCCTGCTTCAGGCCCCCTCTCTCTACCCAGTTGGTGGCTGATTGCTGCAGCTAATGCCTACGAGCAGGTCAGTTTGGGAATTAACCCCAAGTCATCATTGACTCTAATGTCAGAAGTTTACTTTGGGTGGTACAACAGGAAAAATCAAGACCTTTAAAATCAGATGAACATGAGTTTAACAGCTTGGACAACTGACTTAGACTTGGAGCTACAGTTTTCCAGAGAGTAAACTAGCAGACCTAATACACATCAAATAAAAAAATAAATGAGATAATATTTGTATATTCCTTAGCATCTGCCTAGTGCATAAGAAGAACTCATTAAATATTGTTTACTGGTTTAGCCACTATGTTTATTTTCTGTATGTTATACAGCATCTCTTTAAAGTTACTTAAAAATCATTTGGTTAAATAAATGAGAAATAAAACCCTTTCTAGTGAAAAGAAGGAAAAGTGGCACTTCATGTCCCAGGATTTTTGTTAAATTCTCCACTTGGTTCTCGGTAAGGGATTGAAACAGACTTCTTGAACCCTTCGAAATTGCTGTCTAGCTTCCTCTGGAAAGTGCAGGAGAAGGTGAATTGGTTAGAGTATAGCAAACACTTGAGAATCTAGGAGTGGGAATGTCAAGTTTTCAGCTGTAAGATTGAAGACGGTCCATCATCTGTGGCTGCTTGTTGAGATGGAGACCTGGGAATGGGTTTCATGAGTAACTAAGCCTTAAATAACAATTAGGAGGACCCTCCCTCAGGCTCCAGGTCAGCCAGACTTGGTAAACCTTCTAGACTTTTTGGTCCCCTCACCTACTAGTCTCCACTGGAAAGTGTAGGGACAACCATGCCTCCTTAGCAAGGTTTCATTTACAAGATAACTCTTGGGGTCAGGGAGATATCATGCTTTGAACCTCTATAAATATGAATCATGTACAAGTCATTTGTACACCAATTTAAACACCGAGCCCAAACATTATTTCTATCCTGATGACTAGTTGTGCTTCTTTTGTGTGTTTCTTTTAACAAAGAGTAATACACACTTGGTTCTAAACTGCATGCCAGGAGAAAAATTCTGGAAGGGGAATCGCTCTGGACCCTATGTTTTGTCTTCACATCATGATGTAATTTTTTAAAAATCAAAATGACTTCCTTCAAGATTTATGTACCCAAGTAACTTAGCCCATTTTTAAATTCTTTCTGCCCCCCTCTGTGTATGAATTTTTTATTTCTTTTCATTGTGACTGTGTGTACCAGACTCAGCTATAGGCAGTATGTCACTGACAAGTCAGAAAGCATATCTACGAGAGAGAGAGAAAGAGAGACGGAGTAGACATTCTGAGATGGATTATCCAGGCTCTCTTGCGTTGCTCTATTCACAACATTGTTTTCTTTGGTTGAGCTTTGCTCTGTCCTTTCAGGAATCTTCCTATTAGTAAATATCTTAACAAACCTGGGTTCATTTTGAAGTTGGCAGGAGTTCTGATTAGAGATGTTGCAAAATGACCATTCAGCCCAACGTGGCCCTAAAGACTCAGAGTTTCCAAGATGAATCAGGACAGACATGGCATAAACTGATGAACATTTTTAACCTTTAACCTGGGGGTGGGAAGAGAAGAGGCACACTGTGAATTGACAAACACCCTTTCTACCACCCTCAATTTTATTTCTGTGGCTTTTTCCATGTGGCAATTTCTTTCAAGATTATTAAGTTGCAAAGCATCTGTATCTATCCAGCCGCTGCTTCAAAGTTCCCAACTAGGGACAGAAACAGCCCATTTTGCCTAAAGCCTCTTCAACCTAAAGCCATTTCCTATAGAGCCATCCATTCCTGAGCCATCTAAAATTCAATTCCTGTGTAAGGGATTTTGCATTTATTCAGGTGGGCTGCAGATACATAAAAGTTTAATTTCGTTGCAAAAAGAAAAAATTAAAATGTGAAGAAAGGTACTTTAGAAAAACTATCCAAATGTCCTTAAAGTATTTGAAAGTTGGTCAGTTAAAAAAGATTCCCATCAGGATAGAAAACAGTACTATCATTTATGAAATCTTTGGATTTTGCATGTATTAGACTCATTTGGTTAAAAATGCAGAATTCAATCTGAGTTGGATGTATCGTGAGAGAGGGGAGTGAAGGCAGGGAGGGGGAGTCTGAGAGGGCAGGTTCCAGAGTGTGGAGGGGGGCATGAAATACCCATGGTGGAGGCAGGGACACTTCTTCCCTTTCCTTGGAAAAGATAGTGAAGAAAAAGACTCTTGTGGGAGGTGAGAGGGTATGGAGATGGAGAAGTTTGAAAGAGGTGACCAATGGCAATTGGAGGCTCTTATATCCCATGCACTAGTCTTATGAATGTAGAAGAGTGGTCAAGTTCTTGGTGGGGAAGTTTCACCTCATCCAAATGGGTAGAGAATCTGAAAACCATGCTGTATGAAGAAGGGGTGGAAGGCTCCCAATCCCTAATCTGAGATGTGATAATTATCTTCATATATTTGAAAATCTGCAGTGTGGGAGAGGAGAGAGTTTCAGAAAGACAGATATTACCTCAGGGTGGAATAAGTTGCTTCATAGTCAGTGAGCTTTTCCTTTCTGGGTTAGAGGATAAAATGGCAGCCTTCTGAGGATACTGTGTATGTGTTTGGGGGAAAGGGATGCCTGCATGGAGTCTCTTCTAGTCCTAGTTCTTTATGAATAAGTTAAAGTTTTAAGTACTCACTTCTGGACAGATATCAAGAGAGTCCTACAAACACAGAAATTTGGTCAGGAGCTCCAATCTAGTCCCACCATTTATGACACCACATAGAGAAATTCCTCCCACCCAAATGAGTTAATCATGTTGGCCATCTTCCCAGAAGAAGAGAGTGTCAACCAGTTGATAAGATCTGAGTTGAGCAGCTTTCACTGAGGATAACCTTCAGTCAGTCTCACCCTTCTTCTTCTCAGGCAGCCTCCTGGGCAAGGCAAGAACTTTCTCACTCTTCAAGACTGTTCAGAAGACCCTGTCCTATAACGCGTGAGCATAGTCCTCTAGCCATGAATGCTTGGGTGTAAATTCAGTCCTTTGATACTCTAAAGAGGACTGAATGATGAAACATTAATATGCAGAGAGTTGGAAAGGTTTAAAAAAGGGGCATTTATCTTCATTCCTTAAATTACTCAATTTATTTAAAACAAAACAATTCATCCATTTCTCCCTCCCCCCTCCACCTCTGGCAAACCACCAATCCTTTATCTGTATCTCTGAGCTTGATTTATTTTGTTTTGTTTTGTTGGTTTTGTTTTTTTAGATTCCACATATAAGAGAGATCATACAGTATTTGTCTTTCTCTGTCTGACTTATTTCACTTAACATAATTCTCTCAAGGTCCATTCCTGTTGTTACAAATGGCAAGATTTCATTCTTTTTTATGGCTAAATAATATTTCATTGTGTATATATACACCACAATTTCTTTATCCGTTCATCTATTGATGGACACTTAGGTTGTCTCCATATCTTGGTTATTGTAAATAATGCTGTAATGAATGTGGGGGTGTGTATATCTTTCTGAGTTAGTGTCATTTTCTTTGAATAAATACTCAGAAGTGGAGTAGCTGAGTCATATGGTAGTTCTATTTTTAAGTTTTTGAGAACCCTCCATACTGTTCTCCACAGTAGCTGCACCAATTTACAGTCCCAACAGTGCACAAGGGTTCCCTTTTCTCTACATCCTCACCAACACTTGTTATTTCTAGTCTTTTTGATAATAGCCATTCTGACAGGTGTGAGGTAGTATCTCATCATGGTTTTGATTTGCATTTCCCTGCTGATTAGTGATGTTGAGCATCTTTTCATGTACCAGTTGGCCATCTGTATGTCTTCTTTGGAAAAATGTCTGTTCAGACCTTCTGCCACTTTTTTAATCCAATTGTTTGATTTTTTACTATTGAGTTGTGTGAGTTTTTTTTTTTTTAATTAATTAATTAATTAATTTATTTTTTGGCTGTGTTGGGTCTTCGTTTCTGCACGAGGGGTCTCTCTAGTTGCGGCAAGCGGGGGCCACTCTTCATCGCGGTACGTGGGCCTCTCGCTATCGCGGCCTCTGTTGTTGCGGAGCACAGGCTCCGGACGCGCAGGCTCAGCAATTGTGGCTCACGGGCCCAGTTGCTCCGTGGCACGTGGGATCCTCCCAGACCAGGGCTCGAACCCGTGTCCCCTGCACTGGCAGGCAGATTCTCAACCACTGCGCCACCAGGGAAGCCCTGTGTGAGTTTTTTTAAAAATATATTTTGGATATTAGCCCCTTATCAGATATATGATTTGCAAATATTTTCTTCCACTAAGTTGCCTTTTCATTTTGTTGATGTTTCCTTTGTTGTGCAGAATCTTTATAGTTTGATGTATTCCCACATATTTATTTTTGCTTTTGCTGCTTTTGCTTTTGGTGTCAAATTCAAAAAATCATCTTCAGGACCTATGTGAAGGAGCTTACTGCCTGTGTTTTCTTCTAGGAGTTTTATGGTTTCAGGTCTTATTCAAGTCTTTAATCCGAGTTGATTTTTGTGCATGGTGTAAGATAGTAGTCCAGTTTCATTCTATTGCATGTGGCTATCCAGTTTTCCCAACACCATATACTGAAGAGACTGTCTTTTACCCACTATATATCTTGGATTCTTTGTCATAAGTTAATTGACCAGATATGTGTGGGTTTATTTCTGGGCCCTTTATTCTGTTTCACTGATCTATGTATCTGTTTTTATGCCAATATCACACTGTTTTAATTACTATAGCTTTGTAATATAGTTTGAAACCAGGGAGTGTGATGACTCCAGCTTTGTCATTCTTTCTCAAGATTGCTTTGGCTATTTGGGATCTTTTATGGTTCCATACAAAATTTATGGTTGTTTGTTCTATTTCTGTGAAAAATGACATTGGAATTTTGATAGCAATTGCATTGAATCTGTATATGGTTTTGGGTATTATGGACATTCTAACAATATTAATTCTTCCAATCCCTGAGTACAGAATATCTTTTTTGTTTTTTCTTCCTTTTTCTTTTACTTAGATAAACTAGTCCTCTTTTGACCAGGCCTGCAGCTGTAATCTCATTCAGTGGATGCCTTGTTTATGAACCTCCCATTTATGTAAATGACATGTCCTGGAGCCTCTAAGCATATGTCCCACTGCAGCTATGACATAGTTAACTGTACATTCAAGTGGGTGCAATTAGGCTTCAAAGTTAACACCTTATTAAGGAGGACTCAGAGGAGGCTCCTTTGATACCTGACTGAAATGTAATTTCTTGGACCCCCATGGGGACAATCAGAGTAAGACCATGGTCAAAATGAGGTAAACCATCATTTGGAATTCAGGAAGGTGGAATCCAGGAAGGTGGGATCAGATTTAAAAGGTGAATAGGATCATTGGAACATCCTTCCAACTTTAAAATCATTACAACAAAAGAGAAGAGCTATTGCCACTGGAGAATTTAGGCCACTTATTAGCAGTAGGCCTTGTAGCTCTATACAACTATGTCCTGAGTGAGCTACTGCTGGCCAGTGACAGACATGGAACCCAAGTTCAGACTGGAGCAGGCCCCACAACAACTTCTCCCAACAGCCCCATTCTTGCCTCTGATGGAAAATTTTGTATAGGAGGTAAGAGTTGTGAAAAATGAGTCGTGAGGAAGGGGAGGCAGTGGAGGGAAGGGGAGGGAAGAGGTTTCAGGCAAATCTCCATCTATTGTCCTGCCTGCGAGAGCAGAGCTGTGGCCACTTTGAGGCAGAAGCTTGTTGCCAGCTTTCTTAGGTCTCTGCACAAATCTAGTGTACTGGAGCACCTGCTTCTAATTGCTACTAAGCTCAGTCCCCCCACCAAAGTTGGGAGTAGGGAAGGAGAAACACAACAAAACACAGAGCTTTCATACATTCCCTGCAGTCTTGCCCAAGAACATCTTCAGTAGCCAACCTTCCTGAATAAAGTATGGGAAGAAGAAAAGAATTTTTATTGGCTATGCAGGGATACATTTTAGAGTTTTCATCATGATTCATTTTTTTTTCATTCATTAGTCCACTTACTATTTGGTTTTCATAACCAGAAAAAAATAACTAAGAAAAAGGAGAGGAAACCCACTTACAGTAAAGACAGTCACATCAGTGATGATACAATGAGTTGATAATCTACTGACGGTTTTTGCCAGTGAACAAAATGTGGGTGAGCCTTCAATTTTGAGTCACAACGTCGCTGGTGCTTTTTTCTTTCTTCTACTAATGGGGGAATTCTCTCATATGTTAAAAAACAAATTATGCAATAGTAGCAGAGCCAAAAAGAAGAGCTTTGTCACCAATTAGTTTCAGTCTTTGACTAAATCACCCTACATCTCTATGCCTCAATTTCTTTCTTTGTTCTGTGAGAGAGTCTGGATGAACTGAACTCTAAGGCCCCTGTGGTTCTGTAAGCAGAAAGAAAAAATGGTCTTCCTTTAGGGGAGGAACCCAAGGCTTGAAATTCCATGGTCACAATTCCAAGGATTTTTCAAGGGAATGTTTAGTCAGTTAATGTTGCCTTGTCATGGTTGCCATCTTAGAATAGGGAGATTCTACTCAAGTGAGCCTGGGCAAGTTCCTTCTCCTGTTAGGGCCCCCCTTCATCTTCGATAGGAAGATATCGAACTCCATCGCAGAGAGTTGTGTGAATGCATGAAATGATTCTTATCAGGCTCCTGGCACATGTTAGAAGCAGGACATCCTTCTCACATCATGCTCTTTCTGTGTGGGCATTTCATCTATAGCTCTACCCCTTCCAGAAACTTCCAAGTGTATTTTTAAGTGGCAAGTGCTTAAAACAAAAAAGCATCTATATTGAGGCCCAGACCTGGCACTTCATAATGTTTAAAGCATCGGCTGCCAATTTGCCATGTCGGTAACATCTGATTTATAGTTCCCTGTGGGTGGGTGGGTGGGTGGGTGGGTGAGTGGGAGCTTGGGGGCCAGTCTCTCAGGAGAAGACATTTTTCATGCTTATAATTTTTTTCTTTGGTCATTTCAAGAAGGGTTGAGTGACTGTGCTCCGTGGAGTCAGAGTATTCCAGGCCTCTGCATGGCTGGTGTGTGAGCCTCTGTTTTCCCCAGGCAGTACATTTCTCAGGAGGGGCAGGTCACCTCTTTCTTCGTGGCTGGTAGAAACTAGACAGCAAAGGGCAGTTCTCATTTATGAAACTCTCCCACTTTCTTGGGCAGCCACCTACCTTGGCTGCCCAGCCTAGGCTTTAAGGGGCATGGAGTGGTTTCACATAAAAAAGTAGTTCCACTTCCTCAGACAGCAGACGCTGGTGGGGTTTCCTGAATTTGGCAGAATCTCTCTTTACAGAGACCCCACTTCAGGCTGCCAGAAACTAGGACCTGTGGGCTCAGGATTAGAAAATGCTCAGGTTAATGGCCAAAAAGTGTTGTAGAAAATGCTCAGGTTAATGGCCAAAAAGTGTTGTAGAAAATGCTCAGGTTAATGGCCAAAAAGTGTTGGAAGCTGGTGCAAAAGAGCAACGAGGGCAGCAGTGTGACCTGGGCAGGCTGAAGGGGGCAATTGCTTAGAGCAAAACTGAATTGGAAGCAGGGTGTCCATGAGGGCCCTGGGGAATGTGAAGCCAAACCCACCAACAGAGTCTGTGAGACAGGATCCCCTGAACCCTGACTTCCCAGGAGCAACAGAAAGTAAAGAGAGGTGGGGGCCAGTGTGTCCACCACAAACTCACTCCCTACATGAAACTACTGATTCATCCAGCCAAATACTTGAGAAAGGAGTAAGAATTGTTATGAACAGAGGAAACACAGGAAGGTAAATTCTCTTTTAGAGACCTTTCCAAACTACATATAGTAAAATTCTCAATTATAGTTTTCATAGAGCAAAGCGGTAACGCCTTTTGTGGAACATGATCACTCACTTTTTGATATATTAACTGAGAGCCAGAGAGACTGAAAGACTTGTCCAAGCTCACTCAGGTTTAAGACAAGAGAGCTCAGCTTTCCTAAGCAAGTCCTCCTTCTAAGAGTCACTGCCTGGAAGTATGGAAAGCATTTGGATTTGAAAGTGAGCCTTGTGATCTGGGTCTCGTCCACCATTTTGCTAGTCCCTGATCACAGGCAACTTTCTTAACCTCATTGATCTCAAAATGGACCACATAACAAATGTATAAGCAGTTGTAAGGATTAAATGAGTTATTACAAGGCAATGCTTTAGAGAGCTTTGAAATTGTTACTATTATTTTCAAGCATGTAAATTTCTCCTTTAAGCCCTCATCTAGCATTTCTTTTTCAGTGCTTTATTAATACTTTCTTAAATAGCTTGGTTTCCAAAAAGGAATCATCTTAAGATTGGTTGTGTTAGATTCTACCTACCTCTACTGTCATGCTTTCATGCAGAGCAAAAAAAAAAAAAAAAAAAAAAAAAAGTTAAGACCTAATTTCAAGTGTTACAGCCTAATTTAATTTAATATATAATTTACACTTACCCTTAATTAGGAAAATACAATAACCAAAAAGAGCCCAGGGAAGTAGTTTTTTGCTCTAAAGCTTAAGCAAAAATACCTAAAGGTGGTGCCCAGCTAGATAGCTATTCTTACAAATTATTCTTCTAAAAGGTTTTGAACAACTGAAGCTGTTCCAGATAACTGGTAAATTGAAGCAGAGGTGGGCAAACTGTTTCTGAAAAGGGCCAGATAATCAATACTTCGGCTTCGTGGGCCGTATGGTGTCTGTAACTTCCCAGGTCTACCGTTATATCTCAAAAGCAGCCATACACAATACATGAATGAATGGGCATAGCTATGTTCCAATAAAACTTTATTTACAAAATCAGACAGCTAGCAGATTTGGCCCAAGGGCAGTAGTTTGCCAACCCCTATCTTTAAGAAACCCATATCTTTCCCTGGATTTCCCTGTTGAGAGTGGTTTTCATTGACACCCCTGTCCCCTGAGCTCACACAATTTCACCTAGTATGGCTCCATCCCAGTGAGTGGCTTGAGGGACTTAGGGAACACTTAAATTCAGAGCTAATTTTTAATGAGCAAAGTCAGCCTGTAAGAGCCTGAGTCACTTAATCTTTTCCTAGCATCTTTCATTTCATTTCCCATGCCAGGGCTTTACAATATAGGGGTGGATGGAGAGTTGTTTTCCAACATGAAGATTTAAGCTGGAATATTGCCCAGGTCATTTCTCTCATATTTCCCTCTACTTTAGAGGTTGTTCATTAACTGATAGACTTAGAGGGGAGAGTTTTATGCTCTTGACCACTGAGGAATTCTTTCATCTTTCTTTTTTTAATTGAAAGGTCTCCAGTATGAGGGGTTTTTTTGTTTTGTTTTGTTTTCATTTCCATTTCATAGTTGCTGTCAAGACTTGGAGAGTTTTCTGTTTTCTACCAATAAGTTGCTTTCATACTTTCAGAATTTTAGCTGATAGATAAAACCAAAGGCTTCTGCAGGTAGTAGTTGAGACTGAGCTGAGATAATCAATAACTTGAGTTTTGTCCCCCCCCTTTTTTTTTTTGGCATTCATTTTGTCAGGGCCATGTCACTTCACTCACTCAGGCTTTCATTTCCTGGACTATGAAAGTATTTTCAGAGGCCAGAGATCATTCACGAAGTTGTCTCTGGGTCCTTTTAAAAGGCAACCTCTTCCTCGGCTTCTTTTCAAAGACCTGGCGTGTTCTTTCCAGAATTCTACATTTACAGTATGGACATTTGTTATTCTGAGACTTACTCTTGCCATAAGGTATTACATAATTATTTTCCCTTTAGGTATAATTACTGAATTGCCAACCCTGAGACTCTGTTTTGCGTTATTTCACACGTATTTTCGAGTTTTGATTTAGGTCTCTGCGTGGTTTGCCGTAAATCAGCAGAGTGGGGGTGGGTAGTGAAAGGACATCAAAACACAGCCCCACTGCTATAGAATGTTACTCAAGTGACACTCCATAATTCAAATCCTGCAAACCATGGGGTAGCCAAAGCAGGGCACTGCGACATCATGAGCTGTTTTTGTTAATAGAGATGAAATTATGGGTGTAACTAGCTGGCAGTCCTCAAACAGACTTCAACAAACTGTTTACTCAGCTGTCCTCAGGCAACAACTTAATACTTGTGGATAAAATTATTCTCCCACCATCTCCCAAGTGGTATATTCCAGGGATCCCAATTTGTTCTCACTAATAAAAAGAAAGAACAAGTTTGTAATTCTACAAACACTTTGAGATTCTGGTTAGGTTTTGTTTTTAACGTGTTCATAAAAATCGCCTTGTCCTTTTGTGTTCTGCGATTCAAAAATCTATAAGAAACTGGAGATCTAAAATGCTTGTGTGGCTTAAAGAAACCTTGTGGTCCCTAACACCAAAACCTTGTGATTTTTTTCTTTGCTTGCACTATTCCCTTCATCCTCAGTGCCTTCCCTTCCTCTCTCCTCTCACACATCCTTTTTGGTCCAGCTCAGGCTACTCCTCCTAGAAGTCTTCCCTTATCCCCTAGCTTCATCCACTTGAAATTGACCTATGAATTTTCTCTGATCCAGTTTTTTAAAAATTTCATGCATTGTTTTAAGATATACAAGACTATACAACAAATAACACAATAATCACCAATTTTCCCACCACCCATAGGGTAGAAGGCCCCTGAGTACTAGAAGAACCACTATCTGATTTTGGTATTTATCATTCCCATGGATATCCTCATATAATTACATATTTTACATATTTTATATAATATATAATACATTTATATATGATTATAATTCTATGTTCTACATAAAATATTAACAGATATTTGATATTAACAGATATATATAGTATAAATAATATAATATTTTAGTACATTTTAAGCTTTATATAAATGTTTTTATGCTGTGTGTATTCTTGTAAAACTTGCCTATTAGGAAGGGGGGCTCACATTTAGGTTTATCAGATTTATCATGTTGATTCTCATAGTTCAGTCATTTCTGTTCCTATAAGGTATTTCATCATCACAAGTTATCACTCTTGTTGGTGCGCATTTAAGGTGTTTTCACCTGAGCCCATAAATTTTTTTAAATCACTATTATGACACTACTATTGTATCTTAAGATTATTTACCTATATATTTTTTTACCCTCTATGAGATTAAAGGTTTCTTGAGGGCAGAGACTACTTTTTGTTCATCTTTATATTTGCTGCAATGCCTACTACCGTCCCATGAACCCAATCGGTGATCCATGTGTGTTTGTTGTTTTGAATCAAATCCCTACAAGAGAGCCAGGAGGCATCACTTTTTTACAAATGAGGAAACTGACATCATGTCACTGTCCTGTTAGCTTAGAAGTTAGATCCCCTGGTTCCCTTGGCTAGGAAGTTAAGCAGTGCTGTCTTAAAAACCATTTTCATTTACTAGAGAAGATCAGAATTGCTTTTAATCTCTATATTTCTATCAAAATATATTCATAAGACTCTGAAGTTTTTAGTCCAGAACTTGAAACTTCTTTGAAAAAATTTAAAATCACATTAGCTCTGCTTTTCATATGGAGGAAATGTATCTCATAATAAAATGTGATTGAATTTAAAACAATTTTTTAATGGAGATATAATTCATATACCATAAAATTTACCTGTTAAAAATATACAATTCTGTGGTTTTTAGTATATATACAGAGTTGTGCATCAATACTATCTCATTTTAGAACATTTTCATCACCCCAAAAAGAAATTTCTTATCCTTCTTCTCCCATCTCCAGCCCTTGGAAACCACTAATCTACTTCTTGCCTCTAAAGATTTGCCTGTTTTGGATGTCTCATATCAATGGAATCATACAGTGTGTGGCCTTTTGTGACTGGCTTCTTTCACCTAGTATAATATAAGGTGTGTTTAAGGTTCATCCATGAACCTTTTCAAGGTTGTATCATGTATCAGCACTTCATTCCTTTTTATTGTCAAATGATATTCCATTATATGGCTATACCACATTTTATTCATCCATTCATTAACTGATGGATATTTGGCTTGTTTCTATTTTTTGGCTATTATGAATAATGCTGCTTTGAACCTTCATGTACAAGTTTTTGTGTAGACGTATGTTTTCAGTTCTCTTGGGTATATACCTATGAGTAGAATTGCTGGGTCATACGGTAACTCTATGTTTAATTTTTTGAAGAGCTGCCAAACTGTTTTCCAAAGCATCTGTACCATTATACATAGTACAATAGATCCTTATAAGGAACTCAACACTCCAAAGATATTCCTAGCTTAATTCTTATCATTGAATGTTCTGAATTTTAAAACAATGTCTGATCTCACTGTATTATTCCCCGATGTCACTACACTTGTATTTCTCTAACTTAATTTTCTCATTCTTACCCTTATAGTTGTGAATGAAACAATCTCATTTCAGGTTGCATTTATATATTAACCTCAATTTGGCCTAGTTTCACTGTAGTGAAAAGTCATTGTAGTGCTTTCCCTCCCAAGTTTGTTTTATCTAGCAAACAAATGGCTCTGGTATAAAAAGATTAGCAGAAAAATACCCACCCTGGTTTTAAAATATTGATCTTTTCATGTAGCTGCATTACAGTAGCAATGTAGGTGATTCATATTTGAATGAAAAGAAGAAAATAAGACAGTGGAAAGTGTGAAGTCCTGCAATCATCACCGCAAAACAATCAGAACAAGAACAAATTAATCTGCTGTCCAGATGTTTGCCCATCAAAAGTTCTGGGACTTGTGACTCATCTCTGTTTTGGAGACTTTTTTTAATTGCACAAATATAAGCCTTCACACTGTTTCTTTTAAATTTTTTGACGCTTGGTGAATTTTTTAAATTGAATTTATTTTTTTCTGATTGAAAGATATGTGTTAATGCCAGAAACAATTTTTAGGAAATGTAGGAAAAAAGAAAAATAAGTAAAAGTAAGTAACCTATAACCCAATTACTCAGAAATGACTACTCTCAACAGAGTATTTTCTTTCAGTCTTTTGTCTATGCATAAATATTCTTTGAAAACATCGTTTCTCTGGTTGAACGACATGTCTTCATATGAATGTACCATGATTTATGGGACCATCCCCCTGATGAAGAACCGTTTATTGATCTTTTCTGTATTGTTTGTTGATGTTTCCATGCTGAATTGTGAATACCTTTAATTCATTTTCACATTATGGTGGGAAAGATGACCCAGGCATACAGAACTTACCTACTCTTTCCATGGAAAAAATAGGAAACAAGAAAATTTCATAAGAAAATACTGAGAACTTGTAGGTACTAGAAAAACATCTTCATATAAACAGTTTTCCAGTTGTACTTTATAATTTAATGTGCAATTAATTTAAAAAGTTGCCTAATACTTAGGTCTAATAGTGACAAGGCAATAGGTTTTAACTTAAAAGCAGAGGATTATGGTAACTGTGCATAGAAAGAGGCCAAATAACACTTTAAGGACTTTTGGTACATTAAAGATGTAGGGATAGGAAATTACCCCTCCCCTTCCTTTTAAGATTTGGCTATCAGTTATCATTAGAACTGATTATTGTTATAAATCTGTGATTCTCGATCATGTTGGAGATATAACATTAGTTAAATTTAAAAGAAGTCTTCATGCTTTCCTTCATGAAATCCATTTACAGATACAGGGACTATTTCCATGGGCATATAAGTAATAAGGAGTATGAGTATGAAATGAATTCAAATTACATTTATCATTATCATTTTTGGAAACTCCTTAAGGAAATGGAAAATGTCCTAGTATGCTGCCAAAAACAACAAAAAAATGACTGGGAGTAGAGAATAAAGATCATTTTTATAATTAATTCATATGATCCAGAGTAATAAATATCACTTGGGTAATTAAACAAGACTGAAAAAGAAGGTTAACAAAATAAACTTATTTCAAAATGCTGACTACTTTTTCCCTTCATTTCTTCCCCATGAGTCAGATATATCAAATATATCTTGACTTTATGTTAGGATTTAATAGCATATTTTTACAGATTTTAAAACTCCTCTCATTCATTCCAAACTGAGGAAGCCAATCATTTTTACCGTTGTTGTGAAATACCAGCCATGCCAAGACAGATTTCTTCCTTCTCAATGCATTTGCAATCTTATAAAGAGCTTCTGGTGACTCAGAAAATCCCATGCATCAATTTTCCAAATTGGATTTTATGTGATTAAAAATAAATTTAAATCAAACAGAGACTTTGGTGTGCTTCTGAGAATTCCCATGTCAGGAGTTGGCAAGTGTCAACCATGTGTAGGTGTATGTGTGCTCACTAATACTGTATGAGCCTTTAGGACCTTATTTGAAAAGTTCTTTCCTGGAAGAAGAGTAAAGCGTACCGTTTTGGAACACAGCCTGCCATATCCAGCTCTGCTTCAGAGGAAAAGAAAGGGGGGTGGGTAGACACAAAAAAACTCCACCGTTTAAAAATCAAAGAAACGGGCTCACCAGATGTGTTATCCTGGGATATTTATTACCTGAAATTAGTATCTGCCTAACCCTTCTTAGGTGAAGGAGAAAGGAGAAGGATGAGTATTCTTATAGCACAAATAATGCATTTTTGTAAATTATGCTGACTCCCTCATCCAGGCCTGCTTACCGTGACTGTCATCAGTTGGTGGCTGTGACTAGGTTTTTCTGTTTATAGATGAAATTGACCAAAGACATAACCTGCTTTTGGTTAGTGAAAGAGAAGGGTAAACCTACATAGGTAGTCAACATCTGGGGTCCCTTGAAGTAAATAACGAGTGTTGGCAATGAATAGAGGAAGAAAAGGGCGCTTCTTCCAAGAAGGTCATATGGTTGGTTATCTAGATAAGGTCTCTAAGCCTTGTTAGAAACTTGGAATTTGTGCTCCTCAGACTGTCCTGTAAGACGCAGCTGAAAACCGCCTGGCTGTGACTCACCTTCCTGTCACCCCAGATGCTGTCCAGTTCTCTGACGCTCATTTTCTGTCCCTTCCACTAATCTGGCACTTAAGACTGTCAGGATTTGGTATGTATACTTTTTATTCTTCCAACTAGACAGTAAGTTTCTTGAGGGTAGGAGCCAGGTCTTCTGCTTCTCTCCATTTCCTGCTCTCTTTCCCACACTGTGCAGCCAGTTGGATTGGTTTCTGTGTCTCAGGCAAGGAAACTGCAGTCTGCAGTGTAATGCTTCTGCCTTTCTACTTGGGAGATGAAGAAGCTGAATGTCAACTGAACTATCCAGACAATCCCCCCATGAAGTGGCTGTGCTCTACGCCACACAAAACACAACTTTCCCATTCTAAATGGAGGAAATAGCCTTTAACTGAGTAATAGAAAAGGCATTCCACAATTCAAGGCATGATTAATACTGTATGAAAATTATTCAAAATCAAACCTGTGTAGAGCACCTGTACTTTGGTTCTTAGTGGTTCTTTCCACTGTTGTTCTTTGAAATATATTGAAGCAGATCCCCAACATACAAGACAATGTTTTTTTCTTTCAGCAGTCAGTAGCTACAGCCTACTTTTTCCCCTTTGCCCTGTAGTTTACATTTGTGATGGCAGAGTGGGAACATATATCCAAACTGTATTAGCCAAAATAGGGCTAGATTCTGAATACATATTAAATTGGAACTTGAGGAATCGATTCATGTTATTTCTGTAACATTGAACTCTGAGGGGAGAAATATTCATTCCTGCCAATGCATCGCCAAACATTTTACATCCTAAAGGAGGGGTGGATTTGCTGTGTTATAGTGTAGGGAAGGCCACGGTGTAGCTGAGTTGACCTTCCTAGGGGCAGGTGCCCTAGCGGGGACAGTAATGAATGAAGCCATTTGGAGAGATCAGTGCCCTTTGATTATCCTGCATTCAGCAAAGCAGATGGGATACCCATCCTCTAGGGAAAGTATGAAGAGAAATCCTGAAAAATCCCTAATCTGCCTGATTCATATTGAAATTATGCCTTATTTGCACAAAGCCCTTAAATAGGCTGTGATGGGAAAAAGAATTTCTAAAATGTTGGTATGTGGTCTTAACGAATCTACACGAGTGGAACTATCTGGCAGTGTTTCCATTTCCAAAGGAATTGGGCTTGAAATGTAAAATTTGTCTTTAGTCATAAGAACCTTCTGCAAGCAAACTCCAGAAGTCAATCTGAGAAATACCTTTGTGAAAGGTCAAGCAGTGCTCAGGGTAAGTCATCCACAGCCTTTCCTACCCAACCTGAGAAGCCAGACCTTTAGCGCTAAGGTGGCTTCCACACAATATAAAGATATTTCCCTCAATTTTAGGGTATTTCTCTCACCTATATAAAAGTGTAACTTAATCATTTGAAATAAATTGAGAGGTCGGACAAGATAGTTACAAAGAGTAGCTATGAATTCTTCCATGAAATTTCCTGTCAATCAAGTAGTTTATTGTTTTATACAATAATTTTTTTTCTACAAATAGTGTATCTAGTGCTTAGACTGTGCCAAGGCAGAGGGTTTGGGCTTTTCTACAATTTTAAAAATTGAAAATGAACTTTAGGAACTGAACTTTTACTAGAGATGTTGCTGAACCCAAAAATACGTTAGACTTCAACAGCGTGAAATTTTAAATTGAGCAATTTTTCCCATACATGAAGAAACTTCTCAACCAAAAATAGATGAGTATGCATACTCGTATGTCTGTCTGTTGTTTTGGTGAAAATACAGTAGGAATGTTTTTGACCCAAGACTGCTGAAGAAATTTTTAGAAAGGTTTACATAGAATCTTTTCGGATATAAAAAGTTAAGGTAATGCTAGGATGCTTGTTACGGTGGCCTTGCCATCTCCAGATATAAGTGTCACACAAAATTTGTAGACGCTCATGTTGATACACCATCAGCAGCAGAAACTGAGAACAGCATGCTTATCTGGAAAACTTGAACATGTATGAAAAATAAGAGAACATCCAAAGTAGGTAAAATATATCAGTTTTTTTAATTGAAGTATAGTTGATTTACAATGTTGTGTTAATTTCTGCTATACAGCACAGTGATTCAGTTATACATATATATACATTCTTTTTTTAATATTCTTTTCCATTATGGTTTATCATAGGATATTGAATATAGTTCTCTGTGCTACACAGTAGGACCTTGATGCTTAAAAATATATCAGTTTTAAAATTAATTTTTTTAAGTTAAACTGAAAATGAAAAGAAGAAATGAAAGAAACCCTGGTACCTCGTCACATAAACTTCCCATTTTTGAAAGCAGAAACTCTCAACCAGTAACAACTGAGGAGGCAAAAGATGTTAATTGGAAGATGGGATTTAATTCCACTTGATTTTATCCAACTCAGTAGACATTTTGGGGAAGGGAGTATTGGAAGGTAAATGTTGAAAATATCAAGAAGAGTTCACATTAAGGATTTGGCATTTCTTGGGGCATTTTATTTTATTTTATTTTTTTGTTTAGGTTTGTTTTTATTGATTTAAAAACTGTATGTTTTAGTCAAAAACCTTGGAATATTTATTTGTTTATTTAATTTACTTTTTACTGAAGTATAGGTGAATTACAATGTTATGTTAATTTCTGCTGGACAGCAAAGTGACTCAGTTATACATATATATACATTTTTTTTTCATATTGTTTTCCCTTATGGTTTATCACAGGATATTGAATATAGTTCCCTGTGCTATACAGTAGGACCTTGTTGTTTATCCATTCTATACATACCAGTTTGCATCTGCTAATCCCAAATTCCCACTCCTACCCTCTTCCACCCCTCTCCCCCTTGGCAACCACCAGTCTATTCTCTATGTCCCTGATTTTTGTTTCTGTTTTGTAGATAGGTTCATTTGTGTCATATTTTAAATTCCACATACAAATGATATCATATGGCATTTGTCTTTCTCTTTCTGACTTACTTCCCTTAGTATGATAATCTCTAGTTGCATCCAAGTTGCTGCAAATGGCATTATTTCATTCTTTTTTATGGCTGAGTAGTATTCCATTGTGTATATGTACCACATCTTCTTTATCCGTTCATCTGTTGATGGACATTCAGGTTGTTTCCATGTCTTGGCTATCATGAATAGTGCTGCTATGAACGTAGGGGTGCATGTGTTTTTTTTGAATTATAGTTTTGTCTGGATATATGCCCAGGACTGGGCTTGCTGGTTCATATGGTAACTCTCTATTTTTAGTTTTCTGAGGAACCTCCATACTGTTTTCCACAGTGGCTGCACCAACTTACATTCCCACCAGCAGTGTAGGAGGGTTCCCTTTTCTCCACACTCTCTCCAGCGTTTGTTATTTGTAAACTTTTTAATGATGGGCATTTTAGAAGTGAGCAAGTTGTCGAGGGAGAAATAAGGTTCAATGAGCCAGAGACTGAGTTAGCCAGTGGTGAGGGGAGGGGACACCATAGGCTCTTGCACAGGCTGTATGGAGCAGAGGAGACACCGGAGTGACAGTGACACTGCTATGAGGTCTTGCACACACATCCACCTGGGCACCTGAGGCTTTGTTTTACTTGGCACATCTTGCATGAGAGAAGGAAGGAAGGAAGAAAGGGAGGGAGAAAAAAAAAGAAAAGGATGATTTGACATTTCCAGAAGTTAGGGGAAAACCCTTGCCCCTAACCCTTGCATATGACCAATGAAGAGGTTCTAAGTCTTAGCATGAGACAGAGAAGCTAGCATAATAGATCTCCAGAATACTAACCCTCAGGGGAATCCTTAGGTGTCTCCCTCATCTCATGCTTAAGCCCAGCCCTGAAATATAAGCTCACAGATCACATTTCCCCTTAATATGCAATGTCCCCCCTAAAGGCTGACTTGGTCTTATCACTGGCACCATCTTCATGTCACATTTACTGCTTGATTAACTGGCTGATGAACCAGAATTATTTATCACATTCTTATATTATGGTTCCTCTCCCCTATTTTTTATCCAAAATATCACTTGTTCCAAATTACATGTGAAAATTAGTAGACTTATATATTGGTCCCAAAGTCATCTTCCTCCAAGTTTATAAAACACTTTATTTGTAAGGCTAATGAGGGAAATCATTATATTCTGAATAAAAACAAAAACAAATGTATACCATATAACCATTTGTTATGATTAGGTTATTTTGAAATAAAACAAGAAAATTGTAGACATCTCTCCCTTTTTCCTCCTTCTTTTCTACTTGCCACCAACAGGATCAGCAGAAAATGTACCCTCTGGGTCACCAAGTAGACATTTGGCTTAGACTGGCCAAGAACAGGGTCAAGAGTGTGGACAGCTGCGATGAAATGAGGGGGGCATTTAGGGACACCTGGTTTCAGAGCCTTGAGGGAAACCTTGGGTGAATCAATTAAAATCTCTGCCTTAGCTGGCTCATGGTTAAGTGGGCACAAATCTTATCCACCACACGAGGATCCAATATAACCAGTAACTCTAGTGTAAGCACCACAAACAGAGCTTGGCACAAAGCGGCAGTTAATAAACCTTGCTTGGGTTTTCTTTAATAAGCCACTTCCTGAATGAATGATTCCTCTGAACCTGGGCAATGCTGGTCTGGACAAACTGCTGATACACGGGCAGCCCTAGGTATAAATATCCACCAAGGAATGAGAAAACAACAAAAGCAACCACCCAAATGAGTACGGGAAGGACGCCATATTATCTCTGAACATGGCCCCTGAATGGGTGATAAACACTAATGACTGTCATCACTCAGATGACTTTGTCCTGTTCTGAGCATCTTCCCACCCTCATATTTCATTACAATTGATGGGTTTTCTTGTGCACATGAAGCATTCAGGGTAAACACAGCTAGTGCGACGCTCCAAGTCTTGCGGGGTAAGAATGCGTGTCTCCACTTGCCTGCAGGGCCTGCAGGGCCTGCAAAAGACAGCTTGACACGGGCATCCTTTGGCCTTCTCACCGCCCCTGCTAACCCAGCCCTGATAAATAAGCCAGCTAATTGCATTAATAAACAACTCTTTCTTTTTTTTTTTTTTTTAAACAGCCAGCTGGCGTGCAATCAAAATGTGTGATAAATTATCTGTCACTGCTTTAACCACAGCGGGAGGGGAGTGGAAAAATTAAGCCACTTCAACCCTTTCTCGCTGCTCCCAGTCTTCCTGCTCTATTCGCTCAGCTATAGGATTTTCCCCCCGCCCTGGTGTTCTCACTTTGGCTGAGGTCCAGGACCGAGTCGCTATGGGTGGAGAAACGTATTTGGCTGCCCTTGTTGATGGATCCTTAAGCCCAGGCATTGTGGGGGGAGGCAAAACTGCCGAGCCAGCCTGTGGGAAAGCGAGATTTGTCTGCTGCCCTGGCAGGGAAGGTTCGGTTATGAGCCTGTGGTTTGAGCCCACAAGATTCTCGTTAAGGGAGGGGAGTGTGATGTGGTTCACAAGCAAAGTATTGTGATGTCTGCTTTTTCTTGCCCACCTCTAATGCCAAACAGCTTTGGGGACTTTCTGGAATGAGTGCGAAGGGCTCGCCAGAGTCTTCAGGAATATAAGTGGCGACCACTTTTCACCCATTTTTGCACCTTAGCAGTTTTCTTCGGTATCTCCTTCCACTCTCTTTTCTTTGTATCCTAAGACCTGATTTCAAGTCACTCCTGTTAAAGGTATTGATGTTTAGAAGCTGGTCTTCAGGATTAAAGATTCTGTACAATTTAAGGGGACTTTTCTGTATTCATTTTTTGGCTGATCCCCAGTGCAGTTTCTCAAAGTCAAAAAAATAAACAGTCCCCTTCAGGCTAAATCCATGTGGAGCCATCATTAGGCTTTTCTGTGTCGTCTCATTTTGTCGGGGGTGGAGACCTCCTGGGGTTCACCCGAGTTGGGAAGCATCTGGATTGTATATTCACTTTAACACCGTAATTCTCTTAGAGGTGCTTTCATTTTAGGATGTTGCCTTGTGTAATAATATACAAGTCATCCGCAGGGAACGATCTGGAACTGGCAACAGATGTAGACTGGGTGAATGCAGGGGTTCTTGATCTGTTTGATTCATGGGCTTCCAAACACTTACACTTCCAAGGAACTTTTCCCAGAGGATATGTGCTTTATTGTCTATATAGAGCAAAACCTTAATCCACTACCCTTAAATGGGGCTGCGTGAAGCCAGGATAAAGTGATGGCTTTTTTTTTTTTTCATCCTTCAGGAAAACAAAGCTTTTTGGGTAAACTTCATGTAATTGCTAAAGTCAGACCTTGATTATTATCAGGCAAAAAATGGGCAAAAATTTGATTATATTCTTATACTAGAATGTTTACTACAGGTCTTTTTCCTGCTTTCATTGGTATTTTCATCCCTGGCTGTGCTAGGCTTCTCTGCAGATCCAACAGCTTCTTATTGGGGATGGGGGTGGGGTGGTGGAAAGGAGAATTAAAGTAATTCTGAACCGACAATGTGAAGTATTGTGCTTCGGAAACTCCAGGACATTCACACCTCTGTGGAACAGTAACTGGCTGCCCTGAAGAATGCACTTGAACTCCATGGGACAGAATCCAAAAATTCCAACAAGGATCCTATTTAAAGGGCCATAGGAAAATCTCTGGGCAGACTTATGCATTATTTCTGGGACCTGGTCATGTGCCATTGTACCTTCCCCCTCCCCTTTCCCCCTTCTTCATCCTATACACACATGCACACAGACACACACACCCACATACACTGACCCCATGTTTTGTTCCATTTCCTTGGTCATGAGGCAGATTCCGATGGTGTTGAGAGAGAGATGGTGATAGTTCCAAGAAGGATATTAGTGATCCTGTCAAAAGGCTGAAGGAGGAGACAGCCAACTTGCATGAAGCTTCGTGACATGCTTCGTGAAGGATTTTACATGCCTTGTCCCCAACGCTTTCAAAGAAAACATGAGACAGAAAGTTCAAGCTTCCATTTTGCTATGACATACTCTGTTTTTATTTTACGGAAGATCTGAGAGGAGAAAAGAAGTAAGGGGAAGTTATGCAGATTTCCATATTTCCAGGCTCCCCTCTTAAAATTCTTTATAGATGGAAGGTAGGGTGTGGGTGGGAAGGAAGTCCTCCTCCCCACCCTTATTGACTAAATAAAGGTAGACTCTATCTACTAAAAAGGTTTATGAGAATGTTTATTGGAATCTCTGGATTTTGGTTAATTATTTGAAAGTAGAAGTATTAAATTCACTGTTGAATTCAGAGCCCACTATGATTAGTTTTCTGCAGACAAATAGGGTATATACCTCTTCTCCCACTACACAGGCCCAATTCCATGTGCAAACCTAAGAAGTTACTGAGAAGAGAATGTCAGGGCTGAAACTTTACATACTTCCCTTTAAGGACCTTTACGGGGTTGGAATTATTTGAAAGATAACAGAATACAATGCAATAACCATTTTAGGAGCCAGAGGGAGAAAACTGGGAGAAGTGCCCCAGCTGCCACTGGGAAAGGAGAGAACGGTTAGGCCCTTACTGACACTCCCCGATAGGTCTTGGGATCTGCCCTTGCCTCCTAGTTTGACAGATCCTACCAGGAGCACCCGCCTCCAGCTGAGGAGATGCAGATGCCTGCCAGTTTAACAAACTCTACTCCGAGCTTCCCCCCAAGCACAGTGGCTGACACTGTCGCTGTGACTCCTGACAAGAAGTAGCCCAGCCTCAGAACACATTGCCTTAGTGCCACAGAAAATACACAGCACATGGGCTGTTAGCATTTTCAGATGTCATCTCTGTTTCTTATTTAACTTCAAGATGCAGCTGAGTTCCAGATTAGTCTCCAGGATAGCAGAGAAAGCTTGGACTGGCAGTCAGGAGGCATGGGATGTAATTCACCTTCAACCTTGAACTTGTCATGAGACCACGATAGCCTTTTAATCTTGCTGAGCCTCCGTTTTTTTAATCTGTGAAAGATATCTTGAAATATAAATAAAATGTAATCTGTGTTTTGCTCCAGGTGGGCCCCCAAACTCTTCCAGTTATTAGAGCCTATGGTTATAGAAAATAATTCTCGGTGTCGTTTATGATCACTGCCATTTGTGAGACAGAGTGAGTTCATGAATTTCATTAAGGACAGAGAGGAAATGTCACACGGAAGATACTTTGTTATTAAGTTGGATTTTGATATCAGCTCATTTTAATACCCACATCACAATGGTCTTGTGGAGTCTCCTTCAAAGTAATAAAATAAGTAACTGATTGGTAAATGGCATTGACTCCTGGTTTAGTTAACCTGGCAGTCAGATTAAGGCAGGGTTTCTCAATCTCGGCATTATTGACATTTTGGGCTAGAGAATTCTTTGTTGTGAGGGACTGTCCCATGCATTATTAAATGTTCAGCAGTATCTCTAGGCTGTACCCACTAGATGCCAGTAGCAGCTCCCCTCCAAGTTGTGACAATCAAAAATGTCTCCAGGGGCTTCCCTGGTGGCGCAGTGGTTGAGAGTCTGCCTGCCAGTGCAGGGGACACGGGTTCGAGCCCTGGTCTGGGAAGATCCCACATGCCGCGGAGCAACTGGGCCCGTGAGCCACAATTACTGAGCCTGCGCGTCTGGAGCCTGTGCTCCGGAACAAGAGAGGCCGCGACAGTGAGAGGCCCACGCACCGCGATGAAGAGTGGCCCCCGCTTGCCGCAACTAGAGATAAGCCCTCGCACAGAAACGAAGACCCAACACATCATAAATAAAAATAAATAAACAAATACTTAAAAAAAAAAACAAAAAACCCTATCTTTAAAAAAAAAAAAAAAAAAAAGTCTCCAGATATTGCCAAGTGTCCCCCAGGGGGCAAAATCACCCTCGGTTGAGAACCACTGGATTGAGTCGTGACTAAAGGTCCCCAGTTTAGGTCAGGTTTAACTACATATATTTGATATGCTGCAATCTGAAAATGCTAGTTAGCCCCAGAACACCAGCAGTATCTATTAGGTTCAAGTTAGAACAATCTAACCTTGATCGGAAATAGCACTAGAAATAACCCATTTAATCTACAATGTCCCAGGACCTCAGAATAATGGAATCTACTAGAATTCAATCTTTTTGGAAATGGGCAGAATTGTCTTTGTCTTTGTATACTATATCTTACTGTGCACAGAAGAAATGCTCATTAAATGTATGTTGAAAGAATGAACAACTTCCCCCAAAACACCAGGGGAGCCCAGAAGGAAGAGCTGCCATGCACAGCCAGTCATTCTGGGTGATCTTTATTCTACAGGAGAAAATGAAGCAAGTGTTGGCCAGTTGGAAGGGAAGAAAGAATCTTTGGGAGGGAGGCTGCCATTACCCTAGCTGAAATGGAGCCAGGTTAAAACTCTCTTCTGATTTAAAAAAAAAAATGTCATGGAACATTTAATGACCAGCTACAGTGCGTCAGAGCCCAAGCTATATGTACGTCACCCATGCTCCCCAAGAGCATGTAAGAGTGAAAGATTCAGTTACTTTAAGTCTTCTGTATTCTTAAATTGGCATATATTTTAGTGGCGTGGGATGTGGAAATCTCATATGTGCATCTGACATGTTAATCTCCCTAAAATGGTGGCCTCACTGTTTTTCCTAATGCACTTCAAGAGAATGACCTTAAATTGCATTTGAAATGTCTCACTCAGTTGTCCTGACAACTTTCTTTTCTCAGAATAAACAGAATCCACCTGTATCTCTCACCAGAGACACGAGTACTGTATTGAGTTTGTTTTCATGTTTGATGTTTTATAGGTATTCTTTGAACCAACCTTCAAATTCAGAACAATATTAAATCTAAATTCACGAGTCATCAGGTCTGATTCATGAGATTTGTAGATTTTGGCTGATATTATTTTGTAACCATTAAGTTCTGAAATGATCAAAATTGACTTAATATGAGAAGCTTTGCCTCTTACCTGGGTAATTATTGTCATTTAGAAGGAAATCAACCAGGCTGGTGATCTTCCAGCCCCATCTCCACACTTCACTGTGGGTGTCTGTTTTAAAATTTGAATGGCAAGTGCTTTGGGGAAACATTACCTAATTAGCCCTGGGTGAGAAATTCTCTTCTGTCATGTCCTTTTGATAATATACTTAATTGACAACTGATGTTACCGAGATCTGAATTTTATCTGAGATCAAAACTAAGCAAAGAGCAGGAGAGAGTGCTTTCGGAGGGCTTACCATCTCTGCACACGAAGAGTGTGCAAAATTAGGATTCAGAAAGAAGTGTAACTGTTATTTCAGAAGGTAGATTAATATAGTACTAAGTACCAGTGTGCTCAGCATGAATCTTGAGTACACACTCCTAGAGTCCCTGATTTTTATCCTGTGATACACACTCTATCTTTAAGTGAAAAATGGAGACTAGTTTAAAAATTTTAAACCTGGGGTGATGAAACAAAGACTTAGAAGAATGAGTACATGCTTCTTTCCATTCATTTTCCCTGTCTATATCTCCCCAGTCTTCCAAGAACACCAAGGGAGGCAGTACTGTGTAGCCAGATTGAGTAACTTAGATGTATTTTTTCTTGTTGGAATCTGATTTAAAGATTCCCCACCCTCACCCCTGGGAAAATAGTTGAGGTTGGTTGCAAAAGAGTATAATATTTACTTCTTTGTTTGTTTACAAATTGAGTTTTTAGTACATATCCCTCCTACTTCCAGCAAGGATTTTTTTTTTTTTTTTTTTTTTGACAAGAAAGTAGGATTTATTGGTGGGCATGAGTAAGGAGGGGACAGCAACAAGGCTTTCATTAGTGCGGGGCCCGCCATTTGTCCAGAGGGCCACGATTAGGGATGTATTTGACCCCACAGCCATCCAGGATAAGCCGCTTTTCTGCCACCATGTTTTCAAATTCGTCGGAGTTAAACTTAGTAAATCCCCACTTCTTGGATATGTGGACCTTCTGGCGGCCAGGGAACTTGAACTTGGCCCTGCGGAGGGCCTCAATCACATGCTCCTTGTTCTGCAGCTTGGTGCGGATGGACATTATGACTTGGCCAATGTGGACCCTGGCCACTGTGCTCTGGTGCTTTCCAAAGGCACCGCGGCCTATCAGCTCCAGCACAGGACAACATCTTGTTGATGCGGATGACGTGGAAGAGGTGGAGCTGCACTCGGATGTGAAAACCATCTTTGCCACAGCTTTTCACCATGTACTTGTTGGCACAAATACAGGGAGCCTCCAGGGCCTCAGAGGAGAGCTGCTCATACTCATCCGACACACCATGTGGCCACAGAGTGGGAACTCATCCACCTTTGCCTTCTTCCGCCCCAGGTCAAAGATGCGGATCTTAGCATCAGGGACACTTCGGCAGAAGCGAGACTTTGGGTATGGCTTGTTCTTACAATACCGGTAACAGCAAGCGGGGCGGTGGCCCATGGTGACACCAGGATCTTCAATGGCGCGCCGAAGGGAAAGAGGCGCTCCCACGCCTGCACATGCCTTATATAGGCAGTCTGTCTTCACGCCTAGGAACCATGGAGTCCAGGCGAGGGAGGGTAGACGCCCTCAGCTAGAATTTTACCTGAGATCAAAACTAAGCAAAGGGCAGTGGACTGGAGAGAGTCCTTTTGGAGGGCTTATCTCTCTGCACACATGAAGAGTGTGCAGAATTAAGTCCACTCTTGCAGGAGCAGTAGTCTCTGAATGCAGATGGCCCTTCCCCTGGTCAGCTGGGCTTCCCCCACGTGAAGTCTGCAGCCTCCAATATGCTCTTCAAAGCATGATGCCATTCTGAAAGTCAGGCTGGATGCTGGGTGGAATGTGTCACAGAAACGGAAGAACAACTCCCCGTTGCTAGAGCTGCCATCACTATTTCCACTGGGCTTAGCAGTGACACGTTTGGTTAACCATTTTGTTAGCCTCCGGTTAACCACGCATGCTTTGAAAACCTTACAGAAGTGGGAAGATGTCTATATATAATGTTATTCATATAAAAAACAACCCCACAAGATACAGTTCTTTCCTTAGTTGCCACACCAAATCCAGACTCTCTATAACTGGCATTTGGTGAAAGGAAGAAATCACTTGATAAACACCCTTTGGTGATTAATTTATCTGGAAACTAGGGTGGAGTGGAAGATTCTCTAAAAAAGGGAATTGAGCTTGTTTGAGTTTGGAGTCCTTTGACTCAATCTTGTATCCACTTCTCTTTTACAATGATTCTGCCTTATCATTGTATATGAATAAATACAAATATCAGAGCCCTTGGGTAGAGCATGTTTTCCAACTCCAGTTGAGCTGACTTCCTTTCCTCCTCTATATCTTTTTCCTTTCCCTCTGGCCTTTTGCCTCTTTCTTGCTTTTTGCCTTTTCCACATGCTTTTTATATTATCTACCATCTTCTTCTAACTAGGCAAACTGTCAGGCTGCACCACAAAGAACAACGTCAGGTCCAAATCCCTTGTCTACACTGGCTCTCAAGCAGGTGACTTAACATTTATTTCTTCAGAGGAATTTCCTACATCTTCAGAACATGGGGGATGATCTTCATCACCTACTTCGAAGGTTTAATATCTGCAAAGAACTTTGCTCACTCTAGAAGGAAGGCACTGATTTAGGACAAGCTACTACATTATTGTCAGTCCCTGGTGAGTAGTTGCTTAGGAGAAATTTGGAGTCAGAAAAGAAATTGCTTAAGCTGGAAGAGAAGACAGTTCATGAAAATGATATCTTAAGCTTGTTAGAAGATAAATTCTTAGGACATTTTCAATGAATAAATCAACCAGAAAGCTTTCTATTTGGCGTTTTTAGAACGGTACTCAGTTGTGACAGTATGATTTAAAGAGGTGGTTCCACATTCCCCACTCCACCACCCCCATTACTTAGGTTGTAGGCAGTGAAACAGTAGAGTTAGATCTCTGGTTTATTGAACTGTACACCATGAAGACAATAGAAATGAAGAGGTAAAAAGATAGCTTAGCAAGAGACTGTAATTTCACTCTTAAAAATGTGTCAAATAGTTAATGTATTCTGCTAGTCATACCTCCTGAAACAAGAAAAACTCTCCAATTAGAAAAGAGTACAGAAAACTTATTCTTCAACAGCTAGATATTAATGGAATTTTTAAAATGCGTCTGAGAATCAACATGATTTGGATACACATCAGCTCAGAAAAAAAAGTTGTTCCTCATTTCTTGGCTGGAAATGCTCTGCACTATCATCTTCTTGGGCCTAATTCAAAAGTTCTCCTTAAGCATAACTTTTTATAAACACACAAACAACCAGACTCTTCATAAATTATAAATGGCTTCTCTTGGAAATGCCTTAAATGTAGATATGCATTATAAAAAATAATTTTTTTTGCCTTAAATGTAAACATCAACCAAAAAAAACCATCTTTTGTGTTTTGTTTTAGTTTCCCCATGCACAGCTTTATTTTCCCTGCTATGTTTTGCCTAAAAAAACCAAAGATTGTGCTGTGATAGAAGCTTTTATTAATGATGGTGCTCCTTCATCCGGAGTCTCTCCCAGGTTTCTCCTGGTCCTTCCTGCTCAGTGAGAACAGGCCATTGACAAATGGCATTACTGGTTCTTGATGTGCTCAGAGCCCAGGGGCTATTGGTGGATGTACTCTTTGTGTTGTCTGAGAGCTGCTGAGTTGGGCACCATGCAGTCCAGACCACTCACAGGCAGACCGGGAACTCTTTTTTAGGAGGATGGTAGAGCCATCACGGCAGGTTGATTTGGCTATTGGTCCAGTGGCTTTGGACCACGAACACTTAACAAAGCACCCCCAAAAAAACTTAAGCAGCACTTAATGATCAGAGTTTATTACACACTCTTTCTCTTCCCCACCCCCATCCCCAGTCTTCTCCCATATCTTTGTTGACGTGCTTGGGGGGACTCAAGCAGGGATCAGATCAGAGGCAAAGGAGAGTGTGGAGAACAGAATGTAGAATGTACCATACCATTTTACCAAGAAGAAAAACAGAACTGGACATACGCCACATGTTAGTTAGGTGTGGATATCGATACCAAGGGGCAGGACAACTTATACTTCCGTACAATCTACTACCCATAGTTTAAGAGAAACACATGGAGACTTTTTACCTATCATAAGCTTGAGGCCCCCTTGGCCAGACAACAAATGTCTCCACAAGGAATGGCACACATCTTGCCATTTCCCAGCAAGTGGAATAAAGCTAGAAGACGACAATATGGAACAACCGTCCTGGAGAAGCCTTGCCAACACCAGGCAGAGGTGTGTCCAGGAAGGTCCTTTTAGTCAGACATTCAGATGCAGAAGTTTGAGCATCGGAGTTACTGAGAAGTGTCCTCTGGGGATGGAGTGGGGGTGGGAGGGCAGTGCCCACTGAATACAGCTGCTCTAGGAAGGGTGTGGGTAAGCGTCTGATGGAGGACTGGTGATGGGGTGCCTGGCTTCCCCACCCAAGCAGCGCACTGCCGAGTCGTGGACCTCCCGCCTCCAACGCTGCAGTGCGGTGGCTGTTCATGATGGTCATCAAGCACACACCCAAGGACTGCTGTGCATTAAAAAGGGAGCAATTGGTATAGTTAATGTTGCCCGCTGTCCATCTTTCTTGGGATGATGGGAAGTGTAGCAGTGAGGAGAAATCCTATCCATCACTATTCATTGCATCACTTTTTTGCCCAATAATGAGGTCACCCCACTCAGGAAGGGCCCTGGGATACACATATGGTGTCAAGTTTGCTGTGGGAACTTGAATCTGAATTTCATGACTTCTGTGCAATTAAAACCCCAAACTTAGTGTTGCATTAACATGGATTTTCCATAGTGAGTTATAAATGCAAAGTTCTATGTTTCATATGTCTTTTTCTAACATATATTACTGCCTGTGTTTCTGATTAAAAGCTCATCCAAAATAAAATAACAAAGGATTACTTTTTTTCCAATAGAACTTTCTTCTATAAAAGCTAGAAATAAGCCCTTACCTAAAATTACCCAGGCTTGCAGGTGCTGGGTTTTGGGGGCTGTGTAGTGTTCACTAGCAAGACAAAGGGCATTATTCTCCCTGCAACCACCACCAGAAGGCATTCTTTCTGTGGAGAAAATTGTAGGCCAACGCTTTAAAGACATTCCATGGCTAGGCACCACTCCTGGAGACTTGCAGGCAGCAGGCAGGCAGGCAATCAACAAATATTTATTCTAAGGCCACTGTGTATTCAGCACCTTTAAAATTGCCAGGGAAACCATCCAGGAGCGTAAATACCTGCTAGGGCCAAGTTAGTACCCAAGGTCATTCCGTAGTGCTTAAGGAGCTCAGTAATCTGAAAGGAGCAGGGAACCCTAAAACTGTAAGATGGCAGTATCTCACCTGGGTATGGGGATATTGACAGAATAGGAAAATAAAATCCAAGAAAAGGCTCATTAACTAAAGCCGATACTTAACAGTTGCACCATCCCCATCTTTTCCTTTTACATCTCCCTTAACAGACACCCAGCTCCCATTCCCTACACACAACACACACAACACACACACACACACACACACTACTACTACCATTCACCATCATCATCACCTCTGCCCAGAAACTGAACCCAACTGGATGGATCAAGTCATCAGTTGTTTTTTTTTTTTTTTTTTTTTTTAATAATGAACACATTTTAAAAATAACAGGGCAAATATGCTAAGATGTGCAAATACAAGGATATTCATCACAGTGTCATCAGAGAGGGGGAAAATGGTAACAGCATGTATGGAACATCAACTGAGAATTGGGATACTCCCCTAGAGAAAATCCAACATCTATTAGGCATGACGTGAGATTTTGTGGGGGCCAGGGATATGGCGACACGGGCTTGTATGGCACACATCCTGGCCTGTGCAGAGGTGAACAGGACTCTCACCTTCTTGCATTAAGTTCTCTAATCTAGTTTTTTTGATGCAGCTGAAAAATCACATTAGTTGTTTTGACATGTGCATCACATAGTGGTGCTTTACAAAGTCATACGAAATCCCTGCATCCTCTGTTAACATATGTAACCGCCAAGCTACGTCTCCCCTGAGCTTCCATTGGACAGTACTGGTGTTTTTTGGGTTTTGTTTTTGTTTTTGTTAACCAAGCATAAGATGTTACACCGATCCCTATTAAATTTCTCATATTGGATTCCTTGATGCTAGTCTGCCAAGATCTTTTTGGATACTGGTTCATCATCCAGTGTATTTAACACTCTCTACTAGCTTTGTATCATACACAGTTGACGGATGTGGCTTCTGCATTTTCTCTTTAGTTCTAAGCCAGCTAGGAGATGATAGAATTGTAGAAAAAAGAGGGTGCCAATGTCTTGCAGAGGAGTCAAATTCCCTGAGACATACTGAAAACCTGGCTTAGACCTTATCCATTCTAGGGCAAAGTATCTTTTTGGCTTTTATTGTTCACGATACAGTGTTTCACTTAAGGTGACATCATAATGAATATTAGTCATTCTCAGATGAAGTCAAGAGTTTCTATTAGCACCCTGTTAAAGGATAAGAGATTCTTATTTTGCTTTATGTACTTTATTTTTAAAATATTTTTTAACTGACAAAATTCATATAATATAAAATTAGCCATTATAAATTGTACCTTTCAGTGGCATTTAGTACATTCAAAACGTTGTGCAACCATCACCTTTACCTAGTTCCAAAATATTTGCATCACCCCCAAAGGAAACCCTGTACCCATTAAGCAGTTCCTCCCCATTCTCCCCTCACCCAGCCCCTGGCAACCACTAGTCTGTTTTCTGTCTCTGTGCATTTACCTATTCTAGATATTTTGTGTAAATGGATTCATACACTATGTGACCCTTTCTGTCTGGCTTTTTCCATTTGATAATGTTTTTGAGATTCATCTATGTTTCAGCAGGTATCAGAACTTCATTCCCTTTTATGGATGAGTAATATTCCATTGTGCTTTATTTTGAATTTTAAAAATCTAAAGTAAAACAAATATATTTTAATGCTAAGAAAAAGAGGTTATTATCTCCTTTTCTTATTTTTCATCAAAATCTGGTGTTAAAACTCTGCCCACAAAACAATTCCACTCTGTCTGACTAATTATTCTGTATATCCTTATGGCTTATACAGTTTCTTATTCCATTATGTATCCGCATGTCATAGAGGAGGAATTTGAAGCTCAAGGTGACCAGCCAAGGTGGCGGAGCCAGGCTTTTAAACCTAGATTTCTCACTCCAAGTCTTCTGTTCTTCTTCTGAAGTTCTCTGAAACAATGACATTTCTTTCTTTATTTTAGACATTCATACAACTCACTTCTCCAACAGATTCCTACCCCTTAGCAGCCATCATCTCAGACCCTCTCTCTAATGGAATAGGGAGCTCAGGATCCTGCCCTCGTTAGTTAGGTACATTAGGACATGTAGAGCCAAGTGGTTTACTTATCTAAGGACTTATTTAAAGCTGTCTTACAGTAGAATGAAGACTAACTCCTGCCCTCAGAACAGCAGTTGGTTCTGAAATTCACTAAAATGCACAGCCTCTTAAAATGCTCACCAGCCTGCTGAGTTATAAATGACAGCCCCTGAGTCAAAGAGACGCAGGTAAGCAGTATCTGAAATAGAACAATTCTATAAATGTGCGTTCATTAATTTCTTCACTTAAGAATAAATTGAAGGCTCACTCTTGCAGAACTGTAATTACTATATGATTTAGACATTAATATAAAAAGGGTGGCAGGGAAATTGCTTAAGATTTGTCTCTGGGGTTTGTTTGGCTTTCTTAACCACCGAAGTTTAACATGTCACCTAGCGCTTAGGTCTGCTTTACCTCACTTTAGAAGTTATACCAGCAAGTGGACAATGAGAGAGTGAAATCAAACACTGAATTATTTTCCTTGATTACTTTAGAATTGCTGAAGTTCCACTTTTCTGAGGTACCATCCTTATTTGTGAGATTTCCTTGCATCATTTTCCAGTGGACTAGAGTATTGATGTATAATACAATTCCTTTGTGTTTTTTAATAATTACATCATTTCTAATATCTTCAGAGTTAATACTTTTTAATGACAACATGACAAAGAGTATGAATAGTTTTCCCCCCAGACCCTATAGGATCCTCCCCTTTCCCTGGTAATCTCTTCTGCCAACCTGGTAGCCTTATTTGAAATTTTACTACCAAACCAAAATCTAAAGCAGAAGAATACTTAAACTGTGAAACCATCAGAGCTGAGTTACATTATACAAGTTTTGAAAGGAGCATATTTTATTCCAAGTGATTAAGCCGGGTGTGATTTTAATTAATTTTCTTAACAATGATTCTGAAATAAATGTGGATTTTAAGATCCACTCTGCTGTCAGAGTTATACAATCATTCTCAACAGACATCCTGAAGCCAGGATGTGACTCTGGGCATTAAAACTATTTCTGCCTTGGCTAAGTGAAGTTCAAAGTTTGTGTAACTATCCCATGGCACCGTCTCATCCCTACCTCTCTCCAACTTTGGGAAGCATTTTGGGATCCAACTGGCGACATAGTGTCATAAAATTCAGTGGGTAAATAACAGTTATTTTTCGTGAATTCAGAGACTTAATTTCAGAAATCCTTGATGCCTAGAGCAAGTCAGTAATCATCGATATTGCAAGCACTCCTCCAGTGAAGGCTTCTGGAGGTGTCACACCATTGACCATTTGGACCATTCAGGAGCCTGTGTTACCACCTCAGCTGATCAACTGTGTTGGGAAGGAGAAAGAAAGAAGAAATTACATTTACAGAAATACAGAAATACCTTGGGGTGATCACTGACGGCAATTGTTTTGTATTCGAAAGGAAATATGAAGATGGATTTTATCTTATTTTCATATAGTCTCTTACTTGTGGTCAACTCAGCAACACTACATTTTGATGTTATCACATTCTTTTCTGGAACAAAACCCAAGAGCCGTTTTTAATTAAAACCTTTCTAGAAAGAATGCTTCAACCATCCCCACCCCCCATCCAACTGAATTTCAAATATTTGTTTAATTCGGTTTGGCTTTCAGAGTCTGTAAAGCATAAGCAATCGGCCGAGCTGAAAATGGAGAAGAAATGTTTTTACAGTTCCACAAATGTTTCTAACTGGCAAGAGTGAGTTGTTAATGGGAGATAAATTGCCTGGGGTGGGTGTGGGTGGGTGTGTCGTGCGTGTGTGCTCACGCAGGCCACATGCATGCACCCACGTGGAGGTAATGACGTTTGAGTGTACCTGGGCCTCACAGGACATGCTGTGATGCAAAACTGTGCTAAGTTGGAGAGTAAAGAGGGGCTGGGACGGGGCCACCATGGCAGCGGTCGTGCATGGTATGGGATGAGGTAGATAGCTGGTTTCTTACCAGAACTCAGAGCCTGGGCAGCAGGCCCATCCTCCCATTGGGAACAGTGAACAAGGAGCTGATAAAATACACAGACCGAATGAAAATGACCCCTATTGACTGAAACCAGCTGTGTCAGGCTTCTCGCTGTCTCTCCTGATTTGCTCTCTCAAATAAATGGATGTGGTAGAGGATGAGAGAAAGTAAACAGAATCATTTTTTCTTTCTTGCAGTTGCACCTCAGTAACAGCCCTGGTTTTTATAGCTGAAAAATATATGTTTATTTGTTCATTAATTTCCCTCTCTCTCCCTTGCCTTTTCTTGGCATTGTGTAGAATGTTATTTAAAATAAGACACAGTTCGGCTTCAAAAAGAAAAATCATTCTGCAAAATACAGCTTGGACTCATTTGCTGGTCATTTATCATCCCTAAGAGAGTGGGGTACAAATATCTTTATTTGGTATGCTTTAATGATTTATAGGGTGATGACTCTTGTTGGCACCAGGATACAGGGAAACAGCAGTCTCTTTAGGACTTTTAGAAGTGCCCCAAACTGTTTAGAAATGACATGGAGAATATTAAATGTGGCATATGCAAAGCAGCTCGATAATCATTTCTCTTCACTGCCTTCCTTTCAAAGATGGGGTAGGCTGGTGCTTTGGGGGTGGACTCAACCCACAGGCCTAAGATTCTCTAAGGGGTGCTTAAAAGTCTTCATTTCCACACTCGGGTGTGTGTGTTTTCTTTCCAGTACTTCAAAAAGGCTTTGGTTTTATGTATCTCCCATTTCCTTTGGGTAGTGGGCAAATAATAATGTGCCTAACATTAGTGCCCAATAAATATTTGTTGAACGAACAGTTAAATGGAATGTTATAAGGCTTATTAGTATTATTGTCTTGGCATGAAACCTGCAAGAACAGACTTGAGGCAATCAAGTAATTTCCCTTAACAGTACAAGCTAATTATTTGAGAGATGAAGATCTGGTGCATAGTATTTATTTGTCAGGCTCAATTTGCTCCTAATTAAAGATGGAAAAGTTGTTTGTAGCATTGAAGGGATAACATAGTGACCCACTGCTAAACAGCTTTTCAATTTTCCATGCTACTCTTTCAGGGAAAATGTATCAAGATGAAGTTAATGTGCATTCCTTTTGTTTATTTGTGTCTCCTTTTTTTCTGTTATCATTTTTTTAGATTTTTATTTTTTATTTATTTATTTATTTTTGGCTGTGTGGTGTCTTAGTTGCAGCATGCGGGATCTTAGTTGAGGCATGCCTTTTGTTGCGGCGTGCGGGCTCCTCGTCGTGGTGCGTGGGCTTCTTTCTAGTTGTGGCGTGCGGGTTTTCTCTTCTCTAGTTGTGGCGCTCAGCTCCAGGGTGCATGGGCTCTGTAGTTGTGGCGCTCAGGCACCAGAGCACGTGGGCTCTGTAGTTTGCAGCTCGCAGGCTCTAGTTGAGGCGTGCAAGCACCGTAGTTGTGGCATGCGGGCTTAGTTGCCCCGCCACACGTGGGATCCTAGTTCCCCGACTAGGGATCAAACCTGCATCCCCTGCATTGTAAGGCAGATTCTTTACCACTGGACCACCAGGGAAGTCCCTTCTGTTATCATTTTTAGAGGGCAGGCAGGGTGTGGAGCGGGGATCTCTTTTGACAGTATTTTTGTAGTCCACCTACCTGTATGACTTCTGAAGTCATTCTGCTAATGTTGGTTGTCTGATAAAATTGTCCTTTCATATGAATACCACCTGCAGTGATCCAAGATGAAAATGCTACATTCGCATCCTAAACCTCAGAAAGTTTCATTCATTCCAGAAATATGAATTCAGTGCCCAATATGTACCAGGCTCTGTGCTAAAGCTTAGAATTTAATACTGAGCAGAATCCAACATGGTTCCTGCTGTCATGAAGCTTATAATCTGGGATGGTTGGTGGGTATTAATTGAATGATCATACTAAAAATCGTAACTACAAACTGAATTTTAAAAAGAGGAATATGGTTCTACTGGGTCCATGTAACAACAGGAATTGATTTAGACCAGGAGACCAGGGAGAATTTTACTAAGGAGGATCCTGCGGCTGAGAGCTCTAGAATGTCTGAGGAAAAGGAAAGATCATGCCAGGCAAGAAGATGATCAAATGCAAAGAGTTGATGGGAAGGCCGGGCCACACTCCTCAGTGCCTATGCATATACTATATTAAGGGCTTGACCTTCATCCTCTGAACATTGGAAAGACATAGAACGGTAATATATCTGAAAGTTAGGAAGTAGGGCTAGGGAGAACAGATACCTGGACCTTATCAGATCTGTGTTGGGGCGGGGGAAATATAAGTACCCATCTTCATAAATGTAACGAGAGGTGATCGTGCTAAGCTCTGGATGGTCCTTTGCTGCAGTTGAGCTGCCTGGAAGTTCTCACCACCCACCCTTCCCTCTGCCAAGCTTTGGAACGAGTGTATCTGGGTCTCCACTTGTGTGCTGGACTGTGCAGCAATGGCATCTTGTCATTTTTTTCTGGGCCCTGCTCTTCTTTCTGCCTTTCCTTTCGATTATGGGGAGGTGGTATAACACAGTTTATTCCTGTTTTGGCAAAGTGTGCATGACAAGCCTTTCAGCTCTTTCTCTGCTGGCGAAGAGAACAGGCTGTGGAGGTAACTCACCTCCACCCCTCTCCAGCGGCAAGAGCTTGGGCACGTGGCTTAGTCTCTCTTTGTGCCTTGCAGGGTTGTTCTGAAGATTAGGTGAGTTAATACTTGTCAAACACAGAATGAGGAGTGGCACGTAGTGAGTGCTCAGTTGATGCCAGCAGTTATTATTAGCTGTTTTTACTGATATGGCAAGGTGTCAAAGATATGTATTGTTGAAGTGAAAAAAAGCAAGATACAAAACGATATATCATAAAAAGGGCTTGCACAAACGTATTCTGATAAACGTTAAGGATACGTCTGTGGATACTTGGTGGTTATATCTGAGGAATGGGGCTTAGAAGGAAGAAGGTAAGCAGGTAGTTTTTACTTTCTCACCACATATTCTTGTAGTAGTTTTTTGTTTTTTGTTTTTTTACTATGCAGCTGTATATTTTTATAATAATGAAATTATAAAGAATAGTCTCAAAATCCATCAACAGTATTTGCTATGTCAGTTTAAAAATAATGATCTCAATATATTTTTTCATAATTTTCTTCACTTTTAAGTTTGGAGATGTCACTTAGAAACTTTTCTTGGAGTAAAGAAACGTGTATCTGAAGTCCAGCAATTCATCCAATGTTCGCTTCTTTTGTTTATGTTCTATTCAAATAAGAATTTTTTTAAACCACGTGCTATTATGATCCCATTGTTATAAAATTATTCTACTTGTTCTTCTGTCTCTACATATGCACAGAGAGAGCTGTCTGGAATACTGTTCACCCACCAAACAAACAATGCATTTGGTTCATTGGTTGCTGACTTCATTGTACTTTTAAGGGTTGCTTAAATTTTTTATAATGAGCATTTTTATAAAAACAGTGAAATCATTTCTAAAAATTGTAGATGAGGAGTATCTGTTCACTTTTGTGTTTAGTAATAAACACAATATACAGCATCTAATCATTCCCAGGGATTCAGGAAGCTTAACTTTTTCAGGATGATACAGATGCAGATCAGTAGCTTCTGTGTGGTACATGTTGCTCATGAAAGAGGTGGCAAGTGGGCTCAGTGGTTACTGCATCAGGACACAGGAAATGTATTAAATGATTATCAGATATTAACATATAGTCTGTCAAACTGCCCCCCCTTTTTTTAACAAGTGAAGGCTGTTTATATTTGACTAAAGATTTTGACGAATTGAATTGGTACTTATCAATAGTTTACTCTGACCAGCTGAGAATCATTAATATTGTACAGGGCTGGCACATGGTTGCTTTGATCATCATTTAAATACAACTCTCCCATTTCACAGTGATTACACACCACCATCATCAATCAGAAAAGAATGCAAATCAGGAGAGAACTTTGAGTCCCCTAGTAAATATTTTATGTAGCCAATGTAAACTTGCCAACTAGAATATCATCTCTGCAGAAGATACATTTCCAAGGGGTAACTGCATTATACAGTACTTAGTACATTGTGCCCCTCAGGATATGATGATAATTGTCTGTGTACAAGAAAAAACAATTTTGAAGAAACTGCGACCAAGTTGATTGCCAACTGATTTTTTTTTTTAACATCTTTATTGGAGTATAATTGCTTTACAATGGTGTGTTAGTTTCTGCTCTATAACAAAGTGAATCAGCTATACATATACATATATCCCCATATCTCTTCCCTCTTGCGTCTCCTTCCCTCCCACCCTCCCTATCGCACCCCTCTAGGTGGTCACAAAGCACCGAGCTCATCTCCCTGTGCTATGCGGCTGCTTCCCACTAGCTATCTATTTTACATTTGGTAGTGTATATATGTCCATGCCACTCTCTCACTTCGTCCCGGCTTACCCTTCCCCCTCCCCATGTCCTCAAGTCCATTCTCTACATCTGCATATTTATTCCTGTGTTGCCCCTAGGTTTTTCACAACCTTTTTTTTTTAGATTCCCTATATATGTGTTAGCATACGGTATTTTTCTCTTTCTGACTTAACTTCACTCTGTATGACAGACTCTAAGTCCTTCCACCTCACTACAAATAACTCAATTTCATTTCTTTTTATGGCTGAGTAATATTCCATTGTATATATGTGCCACATCTTCTTTATCCATTCATCTGTCAGTGGACACTTAGGTTGCTTCCATGTCCTGCCTACTGTAAATAGAGCTGCAATGAACATTGTGGTACATGACTCTTTTTGAATGATGGTTTTCTCAGGGTATATGCCCAGTAGTGGGATTGCTGGGTCGTATGGTAGTTCTGTTTTTACTTTTTTAAGGAACCTCCATACTGTTCTCCATGGTGGCTGTATCAATTTACATTCCCACCAGCAGTGCAAGAGGGTTCCCTTTTCTCCACACCCTCTCCAGCATTTATTGTTTGTAGACTTTTTGATGATGGCCATTCTGACTTGTGTGAGGTGATACCTCATTGTAGTTTTGATTTGCATTTCTCTAATGATTAATGATGTTGAGCATCCTTTCATGTGTTTGTTGGCAATCTGTATATCTTCTTTGGAGAAATGTCTATTTAGGTCTTCTGCCCATTTTTGGATTGGGTGGTTTGTTTTTTTGATATTGAGCTGCATGAGCTGCTTGTATATTTTGGAGATTAATCCTTTGTCAGTTGCTTCGTTTGCAAATATTTTCTCCCATTCTGAGGGTTGCCTTTTCATTTTATGGTTTATGGTTTCCTTTGTTGTGCAAAAGCTTTTAAGTTTCATTAGGTCCCATTTGTTTATTTTTGTTTTTAATTCCATTTCTCTAGGAGGTGGATCAAGAAGGATCTTTCTGTGATTTATGTCATAGAGTGTTCTGCCTATCTTTTCCTCTAAGAGTTTTATAGTGTCTGGCCTTATATTTAGGCCTTTAATCCATTTTGAGTTTATTTTTGTGTATGGTGTTAGGGAGTGTTCTACTTTCATCGTTTTACAGGTAGCTGTCTGGTTTTCCCAACACCACTTATTGAAGAAGCTGTCTTTTCTCCATTGTATATTCTTGCCTCCTTTATCAAAGATAAGGTGACCATATGTGCATGGGTTTATCTCTGGGCTTTCTATCCTTTTCCACTGAGCTATATTTCTGTTTTTGTGCCAGTACCATACTGTCTTGATTACTGTATCTTTGTAGTATAGTCTGAATTCAGGGAGCCTGATTCCTCCAGCTCCGTTTTTCTTTCTCAAGATTGCTTTGGCTATTTGGGGTCTTTTGTGTTTCCATACAAATTGTGAAATTTTTTGTTCTAGTTCTGTGAAAAATGCCTTTGGTAGTTTGATAGGGATTGCATTGAATCTGTTGATTGCTTTGGGTAGTACAGTCATTTTCACAATGTTGATTCTTGCAATCCAAGAACATGGTATTTCTCTCCATCTGTTTGCATCTCTTTAATTGCTTTTATCAATGTCTTATAGTTTTCTGCATACAGGTCTTTTGTCTACTTAGGTAGGCTTATTCCTAGGTATTTTATTCTTTTTGTTGCAGTGGTAAATGGGAGTGTTTCCTTAATTTCTCTTTCAGACTTTTCATCATTAGTGTATACGAATGCAAGAGATTTCTGTGCATTAATTTTGTATCCTGCTACTTTACCAAATTCATTGATTAGCTCTAGTAGTTTTCTGGTGGCATCTTTAGGATTCTCTAGGTATAGTATCATGTCATCTGCAAACAGTGACAGTTTTACTTCTTTTCCTATTTGGATTCCTTTTATTTCTTTTTGTTCTCTGATTGCTGTGGCTAAAACTTCCAAAACTATGTTGAATAATAGTGGTGAGAGTGAGCAATCTTGTCCTGTTCCTGATCTTAGTGGAAATGATTTCAGTTTTTCACCATTGAGAACGATGTTGGCTGTGGGTTTGTCATATATGGCCTTTATTATGTTGAGGTAAGTTCCCTCTATGCCTACTTTCTGGAGAGTTTCTATCATAAATGGGTGTTGAATTTTGTCAAAAGCTTTTTCTCCATCTATTGAGATGATCATATGCTTTTTCTCCTTCAATTTGTTAATATGGTATATCACATTGATTGATTTGTGTATATTGAAGAATGCTTGCATTCCTGGGATAAACCCCACTTGATCATGGTGTATGATCCTTTTAATGTGCTGCTGGATTCTGTTTGATAGTATTTTGTTGAGGATTTTTGCATCTGTGTTCATCAGTGATATTGGCCTGTAGTTTTCTTTCTTTGTGACATCTTTGTCTGGTTTTGGTATCAGAGTGATGGTGGCCTTGTAGAATGAGTATTGGAGTGTTCCTCCCTCTGCTATATTTTGGAAGAGTTTGAGAAGGATAGGTGTTAGTTCTTCTCTAAATGTCTGATAGAATTCACCTTTGAAGCCATCTGGTCCTGGGCTTTTGTTTGTTGGAAGATTTTTAATCACCGTTTCAATTTCAGTGCTTGTGATTGGTCTGTTTATATTTTCTATTTCTTCCTGGTTCAGTCTTGGAAGGTTGTGCTTCTCTAAGAATTTGTCCATTTGTTCCAGGTTGTCCATTTTATTGGCATATAGTTGCTTGTAGTAATCTCTCATGATGCTTTGTATTTCTGTAGGGTCAGTTGTTTCTTCTCCTTTTTCATTTCTAATTCTATTGATTTGAGTCTTTCCCCTTTTTTTCTTGATGAGTCTGGCTAATGGTTTATCAATTTTGTTTATCTTTTCAAAGAACCAGCTTTTAGTTTCATGGATCTTTGCTATCGTTTCCCTCATTTCTTTTTCATTTATTTCTGATCTGATCTTTATGATTTCTTTCCTTCTGCTAACTTTGGGGTTTTTTTGTTCTTCTTTCTCTAATTGCTTTAGGTGTAAGTTTAGGTTGTTTGTTTGAGATGTTTCTTGTTTCTTGAGGTAGGATTGTACTGGTATAAACTTCCCTCTTAGAACTGCTTTTGCTGCATCCCATAGGTTTTGGGTTGTTGTATTTTCATTATCATTTGTTTCTAGGTATTTTTTTATTTCCTCTTTGATTTCTTCAGTGATCTCTTGGTTATTTAATAGTGTATTGTTTAGCCTCCATGTGTTTGAATTTTTTACAGTTTTTTTCCTGTGATTGATATCTAGTATTATAGCGTTGTGGTTGGAAAAGATACTTGATACGATTTCAATTTTCTTAAATTTACCAAGACTTGATTTGTTACCCAAGATATGATCTATCCTGGAGAATGTTCCATGAGCACTTGAGAAGAAATTGTATTCTGTTGTTTTTGGATGGAATGTCCTATAAATATCAATTAAGTCCATCTTGTTTAATGTATCATTTAAAGCTTGTGTTTCCTTATTTATTTTCATTTTGGATGATCTGTCCATTGGTGAAAGTGTGGTGTTAAAGTCCCCCACAATTATTGTGTTACTGTCGATTTCCCCTTTTATGGCTGTAAGCATTTGCCTTCTGTATTGAGGTGCTCCTATGTTGGGTGCATAAATATTTACAATTGTTATATCTTCTTCTTGGATTGATCCCTTGATCATTATGTAGTGTCCTTCTTTGTCTCTTGTAATTGTCTTTATTTTAAAGTCTAGTTTGTCTGATATGAGAATTGCTATTCCAGCTTTCTTTTGATTTCCATTTGCATGGAATATCTTCTTCCATCCCCTCACTTTCAGTCTGTATGTATCCCTAGGTCTGAAGTGGGTCTCTGGTAGACAGCATATATGTGGGTCTTGTTTTTGTATCCATTCAGCCAGTCTATGTCTTTTGGTTGGAGCATTTAATCCATTTACATTTAAGGTAATTATTGATATGTATGTCCCTATTCCCATTTTCTTAATTGTTTTGGGTTTGTTATTGTAGGTCTTTTCCTTCTCTTTTGTTTTCTGCCTAGAGAAGTTCCTTTAACATTTGTTGTAGAGCTGGTTTGGTGGTGCTGAATTCTCTTAGCTTTTGCTTGTCTGTAAAGGTTTTAATTTCTCCATCGAATCTGAATGAGATCCTTGCTGGGTAGAGTAATCTTGGTTGTAGGTTTTTCCCTTTCATCCCTGTAAATATGTCCTGCCACGCCCTTCTGGATTGCAGAGTTTCTGCTGAAAAATAACAGTTAATAAGCTGTTAACCTTATGGGGGTTCCCTTGTATGTTATTTGTTTCTTTTCCCTTGCTGCTTTTAATATTTTTTCTTTGTATTTAATTTTTGATAGTTTGATTAATACGTGTCTTGGCATGTTTCTCCTTGGATTTATCCTGTATGGGACTCTCTGTGCTTCCTGGACTTGATTGACTATTTCCTTTCCCATATTAGAGAAGTTTTCAACTATAATCTGTTCAAATATTTTCTCAGTCCCTTTCTTTTTCTCTTCTTCTGGGACCCCTATAATTCGAATGTTGGTGCATTTAATGTTGTCCCAGAGGTCTCTGAGACTGTCCTCAATTCTTTTCATTCTTTTTTCTTTATTCTGCTCTGGGGCAGTTATTTCCACTATTTTATCTTCCAGGTCACTTATCCATTCTTCTGCGTCAGTTATTCTGCTATTGATTCCTTCTAGAAATTTTTAAATTTCATTTATTGTGTTGTTCATCATTGTTTGTTTGCTCTTTAGTTCTTCTAGGTCCTTGTTAAACGTTTCTTGTATTTTCTCCATTCTAATTCCAAGATTTTGGATCATCTTTACTATCATTACTCTGAATTCTTTTTCAGGTAGACTGCCTATTTCCTCTTCACTTGTTTGGTCTGGTGGGTTTTTACCTTGCTCTTTCATCTTCTGTGTATTTCTCTATCTTCTCATTTTGCTTAACTTACTGTGTTTGGGGTCTCCTTTTCACAGGCTGCAGGTTCATAGTTCCCATTGTTTTTGATGTCTGCCCCCAGTGAGTAAGGTTGGTTCAGTGTGTTGTTTAGGCTTCCTGGTGGAGGGGACTGGTGCCGGTGTTCTGGTGGATGAGGCGGGATCTTGTCTTTCTGGTGGGCTGGACCATGTCCAGTGGTGTGTTTTAGGATGTCTGTGAACTTATTATGATTTTAGGCAGCCTCTGTGCTAATGGATAGGGTTGTGTTCCTGTCTTGCTAGTTGTTTGGCATGCGGTGTCCAGCACTGGAGCTTGTTGGTCATTGAGTGGAGCTGGGCTTAGCGTTGAGACAGAGGTCTCTGGGAGAGCTCTCGTCGATTGATATTACGAGGGGCTGGGAGGTCTCTGGTGGACCAATGTCCTGTACTCGGCTCTCCACCTCAGAGGCTCAGGCCTGACATCTGGCCAGAGCACCAAGACCCTGTCAGCCACATGGCTCAGAAGAAGGGGGAGAAAAGAAAAAAAAAGAAAGAAAGAAAAACAAAATAAAGTAAATAAAGTTATTAAAATAAAAAAAATAAATTATTAAAATTAAAAAATTAAAAAGTAATTAAAAAAAAAAGAAGAGAGCAACCAAAGCAATAAACAAATCCACCAATGATAACAAGTGCTAAAAACTATACTAAAAAAAAAAAAAAAAAAGGACAGACAGAACCCTAGGACAAATGGTAAAAGCAAAGCTACACAGACAAAATCACACAAAGAAGCATACAGATACACACTCACAAAAAGAGAAAAAGGGGAAAAAAAAAAATATATATATATATATATAAAAAAAGGAAGAGAGCAACCAAATCAATAAACAAATCTACCAATGATAATAAGTTCTAAATACTAAACTAAGATAAACATAAAGCTAGAAACAAATTAGACGCAGAAAGCAAACCCCAAGTCTACAGCTGCTCCCAAAGTCCACCGCCTCCGTTTTGGGATGATTAGTTGTCTATTCAGGTATTCCACAGATGCAGAGTACATCAAGTTGACTGTGGAGATTTAATCCACTCTCCCGAGGCTGCTGGGAGAGATTTCCCTTTCTCTTCTTTGTTCACACAGCTCCCGGGGTTCTGCTTTGGATTTGGCTCCACCTCTGCATGTAAGTCGCCCTCTGCCGTCTGTTCTTTTGGGAAGTCTGAGGTCTTCCGCCGGCGTTCAGTAGGTGTTCTGTAGGAGCTGTGCCACATGTAGATGTATTTTTGATATTTGTGGGGAGGACGGTGATTTCCACGTCTTACTCCTCCACCATCTTGAAGGTCTTCCCTGCCAACTGATTCTTTAAATCTGGCCCAGACTCTTTAAATCTGGCCCACTGCCTAATTTTGCAAAGCACAGGAGCTAAAAATGGTTTTTACATTTTAAAATGATGGAAAAATATCAAAAGTAGAATAGCATTTCGTGTCATGTGAAAGTTATATGAAATTCAGATATCCTGTCCCTAAGTAAAGTTGTATTGGAACACAGCATAGTCATGTCATTTGTTTACATACTGTATACAGCTGTTTTTGTGCTGAAAGGGCTGAGTTGAGTAGTTGTGAGAGACCTTAAGGCATGCAATGAGGAAAATATTTACTATCTGACTTTTTATAGAAAAGCTTGCTGAGCCCTGCTTAGAGATCAGATTCAGGGAGAAGTTATTTGTATGCATGTCTGTTTGCTTATTGATGGATGATGCTTTTGTGTTGGATGTACCTGGCCTGTGGTGTGGTCATCAAAGAAGCTGTAGGAGTGCAGTGGTCCACATTCTTCTACTTTCCTCATTTCCTTCCCAAAGTCAGAAGAACGTTATTATGTGAGAAAATTAGATTATTAAAGGGACTGTGAGAAGTATCATAGTAACAAATGGAAAGATCTACATATTGACTCAAAAAGTTATGGATTTCTAATCTAATTTGAAGACTTAACATTCGTTCTGTTCCTATATTCCAAAATTTGAAGTTATTCCGTCTTTGGGTCTGAGAAATCTTTTGAGAGGCAAAAATCTTTTATTCTTATGACTCATCATAAAACACAGTGCCATATCAGATGGGCCCTTTGTTCAGTGGCATTATCATATTGAATGGTTCCATTGGGTTTATACTTGCATTTGGCTGTCAGTAGGATATGATTAACAACTGGATAGTAGGAAATACCTTTTAGCAGAATATCTAGGGTATCCTGCTCATTTCCCGTGACAGTTGAATTAATTAACATTCATGGCTGACATTGATACTTCTACCTACCATAATCTATATGAAAATTTGAAATTAATATAAAAGTCATACTGCTACCAGTAAAAAAATGTTAACGATAGTACCATAAAATATTATAAAATTGAAAATATGAGTCATTTTGATTCAAAATCCCTATTGTGTACACGACTGACCTCAGTTGTCCCCTCTTGTTTTGTTCTGTTTCAGAGGTTGAAGGCTGCGTTGACTCACCACCCTGCTGCCATGTCAAATGGGAATATGAACACCATGGGACACATGATGGAAATGATGGGGTCCCGTCAGGACCAGACGCCACACCATCACATGCACTCACACCCACATCAGCACCAGACACTGCCAGCCCATCACCCCTACCCGCACCAGCACCAGCACCCAGCACACCATCCTCATGCTCAGCCCCATCACCAGCAGAACCACCCACATCATCACTCCCACTCCCACCTTCATGCACACCCGGCACATCACCAGACCTCGCCACACCCACCCCTGCACTCCGGCAACCAAGCACAGGTAGACCTTTTTCATCATCTCTTTCTCCCTTCTCGTTAACAGTACAAGCTCAAATGTGGGGCTCACTGGCAGCAACCTTGTTTGACAAGCCCAGGTGTTCTATCTGACACTCTGGGGGGCTCTGTTCATTTCCTAAGAGGTAATGGTTACCCATAAGACCCTACCAGATCATAGTTTCTATAACTAATAAGGTAAATATCAGGTTTAGTTTCTAGGGGCAAACGTAAGCTTCAAGTTCTCCAAGATCTATTTTTGTAGTGTGTTATAAAGTTAACCCTAAAAAAGTAACACCAATGGAGGATTAAGAATTTAAGCTTTAAAGAAAGATGTGTATAAAGGATGAGAAAAATAAGTTAATTCTAACCATGGTTCTAGCTGCGGTACTTTATAACATCATAGGGACTCAATTTTGTCACCTGTAAAATGGAAGTTAAATACAATGGGCAATCTTCTGAATAACAGTAAATGTTAAAAATATAAAGAGTAACAATTTCAGGCAGACAAAGAAGCCCAGTAATGGATGTTAGGGTGTAAGGTGCTGTGTAAATGGTAAAGAAAGGTGACTCATCCCACCCAATGAGAAATGTGTTGGAGGGAGCAGGCAGAGAGCCAAGCTCTGTAGATGATCAGTTCAAGAGGAAGGCCAAATCCCAGTGGTGGAAAGTCACCAGGAGTGGCTAGAAAGAAAGCCAGCATTTAGACACAACTGGAAGAGGGTCGGGGGATCTGGCAGACGTTACGTCACCCAGCCCAAGAAGAGAGGCGGGTCCATGTACTCGAGTGAGTTTTAGTAAGTGGATGAAGGGCATGTCTAGGAGCATGGCTAGCCCTAAACATTTTGGACCTTCAAGTGGGATGACCTTTGTCAGTTCCCTCCACCCATTCAAACTGCCAGGTTCCAACCAGCTGGGTCAGAATGGTGTCAGAAGCTTGGGATCACACTTATTCACTGTCTCCTCCATTGTCTGCCTCTGTACCTCTCACCAGGCAGCTTTTAGAGATCTTGCACCACCCCCTCCAACACACACCAAACCTGGACAGCCATCCACAAAATGTGTTATCCATAAGCAACTCTCCATTCAGTAGATAAGCTTATTTATTAGCTAAGCTTACTTTTGCAAAGTTCTTAGAGGTATTCTATACAGCAAATAAGAGTGCAGGCTTTGGAGTGAGAAAACTTTCATTCTTTTCCCACCTTACTTGTTGTATGACTGTGGTCAGTAGATGAACCTCTCTAAGCCTCAGTTTTCCCATCTGTAAAATGGGGTAATAATAGACCAAGCTCATAGACCCTTAGGAGTATTAAATAAGAGAATGTTTTGCCCTTGGCACAACATTTTCAATACATGATAGCCATGATTAATTCCAAACCGAGTAATGTGATAGAAGCTTAGCAAGTAGTTTAGCAATAAAATGCTATCCAAAGCACCTTTTTAGTCATGTGCCATAGTAGGACATATATTTAGAAGGGAAAAAGAAAACTATAATACAAGGTCAAAGATAGGCAGATAGATTCACATGTATACTTATCTTTTTTAAAAACGGATAGCATCAGGTTTTGGTTGCATTTGTGAGCGAGTTACTTCACAGACAAGCTTAACAGTTCATTAAATATAAAAGCCACTCATTAGCTAATTACAAATTAGCCAATTGCCCTCCATTTCGAGTCAGTAAGTGGCCAATTGTATATGCAATCAGTTAATTGCCTTTATAATTGGCTGCACAAAGTTGCTTTTTTATCCTATGCTACTAAAAAGAAAAAGTCCAGGTTGGTCTTGTTGAAATTTGAACAAGATCACTTAGACCATATTCAAAATGCCACTGTTAACTGTATTAACTTGGTTGGTATTGAGATTCTTGTCATGTGGCCTAATTGTATGATTGTCAGAACAATAGAAGTTTATTAAGGCCATCCAACTCTGAGATTCTAAGATGACTTGGAATAAATTCTGTCATTTTGAAATTACAATTAATTATTTTTGATCAAAATTTTCAGAGCATCTGTGTCAACATAATGCCATTCTATTTATTTTACTGAAGTATAGTTGGTTTATAATATTGTGTTAGTTTCAGGTATACAGCAAAGTGATTTGGTTATGCATATATATGTATATATCTATATTCTTTTTTATTCTTTTCCATTATAGTTTATTACAAGAACTATGAATATAGTTCCCTGCGCTATACAGTAAATCCTTCTTGTTTATCTATTTTATGTATGGTAGTGTGCCTCTGTTAATCCCATACTCCCAGTTTATCCCTCCCACCCCAACCCGACAGAATGCTATTTTAAAAAGATAATGATGGGTAACAATAATTATCAGAGACACAAATTCTGGTCTTAGGGTTGCATTTTCAATTTCTTCTGGCTTCTTGCGATTCTTTTGCATATAAGGATGTGACTTCAGAGTCCTGGTATCACTCCTTGGCCACCAGGAATTTCTCTTAACCAAACCACACCTTGACCCTGAACTTGGCCTGCGCCTGAAACCACCATGTAACTTACCCCTTTGGGTAAAGGCAGAGGAGAAGCGTCAGGGGATAAAGCTTTGTTAAAGTTAGCGTGGGAGAATACAGTATTGAAAGAGAGGTCCCTGCAGTGGAGATTAAAACCCAGTTTTGCCTACTTGAGAGTCTTGTCTAGGGCTGGCAATGAGAGATCACTAATTCATACAAAGAAATGAATGAATTTATTTCATTCATTTTTTGCCTGTTAATCCCATACTCCCAATTTATCCCTCCCACCCCACCCCGACAGAATGCAAAAATAGCCAGGTTAGCACCTTCTTCCCTAGTGCTTTGCTTTGCGGTGGTTAGCTCAGAAGTTACTGCATCTGAAATGACTAGTGCTAAACGTTTGCCAGTAACAAGGAATACATCTTCATCAGCCGCTCTGGTGAGTAAGATCTTAGACAATTTATTTTGTTATTCCTCTGTGATTCGGAGGAAAGGAATTGCCAATAAACAGTTTTAGAAAATGTCTTTGCTTTAAACAAAATTACTGAGATGCAATCTAACCTCAGTCCTGAGCCTGGTTCTTTTACAGTTAGTCATGTAGGGTTTGATAGAGTTTAGGATTAAAATATATCATCATCAGTCAGCTGATGTCAACCAGGAGCCATTATTAGTGCAATTATAGTCGTTCTGATTGATTTCAATCATAGGGTTGGAATGTGGTAGAAAAGGTGGCTGGGTTTCATTTTTAAAGCTTTTCGCCTGTTATTTCTGCAGGTTAAATGCCTCTTGTAAAACAACTTTATAGGTGTTACAGCCATAGCCTGAGTGACTGAGCAATGAGAGGGAGGGAAAAAAAACACCACCACCCTTTATTGAGAATGAAGAAAAGGGAAGGAGTGAAGTGCATTAGGGAAGCATTAGGTGTCCAGACTCATAAACAGTCAGTCATAGAAATTTCACTAGGTGCTGAGTGTCTGCTGTATGAAGGGAAATAAAGCTATATGTGTGGGAGTCCCTAAAACCTTAGATGTTGTTGAGCCCCATGCAGACCTTACAAGGAATCTATAAGCATAGTAAAACTTTTTAATAAAGTGCTTTGCCACTCCTAGGATTTCCTTATAATGTAAGTATATATAACCACCCCTCCCTGTCAACGGACACGGTGTATTAACAGGGCTCAGTGCTGTGTCAGGATGGACTTTCAAAGGCCCCGCTTCCCAATCACCTAGAAATTCACCCACTCACCATCTCCTGTAACTCCCTCAGCCTTGGTCAAGCTCTGAGGAGGAGACAGGCCCATTTGGAGTTTGCAGGTCCAGCTAGGCATTTGCAGTAAGAACTGTGAAATTGTGACAAAAGGATTTCAGCTGCTTTCCAGGCTTCACGGGGTTCTTTTGATAGGAGTCACAGTGGCAGTGCTGTCCCAGAGGTGTGTTCTAGGAACATGGTTTTGACACCATTAGTATGAAAGGCATTCACAACCTGCCCAGAAGGAGTTTTCTGCAGATGACAGAAGACTCATCAGTAGGGTGGCAGTCACCCTGACCTCTGTTTTCACGTGTTGCCATACATTGGCGCTTTCAGGTTTTACAAGGCACCTTAAATAAAACATTTTTAACATCTGAGGAGAAAAAAAATGTTTCTTCTATCATGATTCAGCCAAATGCCAGTCAGGGGAAAAAAAACTACTTGACTCTCTTTTTGCAGATCATCCCTGTATCTTGCCAAAATATCATAGAAGATAGCGGGGTGATGCTTTTCCTCTTCACGAGCGTGATTTCATTGTTGACTTCATTCTTAGAAAACAAGTGTAATGTGCTAACTAAAACAAGCCACTCCCTGTGTTTTGCATTTCAACACCTTACGCAGCCGTTCCTTCTCTTTCCCCATCACCCCCTCCCTCTCTTTCCCAGCAGGTTTCACCAGCGACACAACAGATGCAGCCCACCCAGACAATACAGCCGCCTCAGCCCACAGGGGGGCGCCGGCGAAGGGTGGTGGATGAGGATCCGGACGAGAGGCGGCGGAAATTTCTGGAACGGAACCGGGCAGCCGCCACCCGCTGCAGACAGAAGAGGAAGGTCTGGGTGATGTCACTGGAAAAGAAAGCAGAAGAACTCACCCAGACAAACATGCAACTTCAGGTGCAGGCCACTGTCTCTCTCCCCAGCACTGAAAGGCCCTGTGTAACATTGGCATTTCCTTCCCCCGCAGGCACTTGTTGACCTAAGCAGTAACACCACCCCTTACCCCACAGAGCAACTGCAGGCTTATTCCTCAAGGTTTATTAGTTCCGAGACACTCTACGAAACAAAACAACCATTCATTTTTACATCAGTCTGCTCTGAGGAGGGAAGCCCTGCCCAATTAAGTTATAGGGCTGGGAGCAGAAGCTCAGTCAGACAGAAGTTCAAACTCTTGTTCCGTACCTACTTGCTGGGTTTAACCTCTCTGGCTCTCAGTTTCCTCATCTATAAAATGGGAATAATAACCTCATAAAGTTGTTGGGAGGAATAAATGAACCAATGTCTACAGAGCCGTTTGTACATAATACATCTTCAACCGAAAGGCCGCTCTTTCTGTCCACTGGGTGAGGGGGTTGCTTCAGTTTACACTAGGTTATCTATATTTTTGTTTAATGGAAAAAAGGGAGGTTTGTGTTTATTATTTTACTCCATAAGAAAAGGCGTGTTTCCATCTCATTTTTAAACTTGACAAGATTTGAATCTTGCATGATTTTTGCTTTCCATGGTTGGCTCAGTGGGGGGACATTTTATAACAAGGCCACTTCTAGGAGTTTTTGAGAACCTCCAGCACCTGGAGCTTCTCCAGCGGACTTCATGCCATACACATGACGCAGTTCAGGGCATTTGTTCTAACACAGAAAGGAGTGCACTGTTCACCAGCAGAAGCAAAAGCAAGTATTATATTAGTGACAAGCAGTCCAGGGGTAGCAGTAAAAATGGTGGATTATAGCGCTGGATTATACAGTGCTTCCAGGAGCAGAGATAATGGCTAAAGAGTGGAGGGAAGAGGGGAAAGAATGCCTAAAATAGGGAGAATCTGCTCCTCAGTAGTTCATAGGTCACCTTCACCCCCCATCCTCTGTGCATCCTCAGAAAGGAGCAATTAGGGTGCCAAACCCCCCTTTGCATATTTAATTCCATTAAGTGGAAATGGTCTTGGGGCGTCCAGTGTACAAATTGAAATTATACAAAGAAAGTTTGGGTTATACAGGGACCCACTGTTTGGGTTATACAGGGACTGACTGTCATCATTTATGGATGTTCACTCTCCCCCCAAGTGTATCATTCTTTTAATGATAGACATGAGAAAGAAACTGGGAAACGTATATAGCAGATATGGGGGAAGTAAGATAATAAATCCTCCCACTAGCTTGTACGAAGCTTGTGTGAAGTTGGAGACTCTGTTTTGTTACCCTCTCCCCCGACCACTTACCCCCTTTTCTAATGTTGGGTCTCGCATGGAGAGTTCCTGAGTGTCTGTACTCAATATCTGTTGAATAAACGAATGAGCTCCCCGTCTCTGGAGTGTCCAAGAACTAGCTGCCTGACCACTTGGCAAAGATGTGATTTAAGGGAATCAAGCCGCAGAGTTTGGCTGGACTCAAACACCGCTGAAACCACTCTAACTTGAAAGCCTATAATTCTAGAATCTGGCAGGCACAGTAGTATGTGAGAAGCTTTTAGGTGGACATGGGCACGCATTTTTAATATTAATAATAATCATATCTTAATTTTTATGTGTACTGAAAAATGTAATCAGAACATCAAACCTTCAGTTTCACAGATATTTTTGGTAAGGAGCAGGCTAAATCATTAAAAAATGAGTTAATTTGTACAAACATGTTAAGTAAATAAAAGTTCTGGTGTATGTGACCTAGCAAATATCACAGCAGTGGTTTTGTAATGACTGAAATGTGAGAACCCCTGGAATTTGCTACCAGTTCTGAGATCTGCAAGAGGGCCATGAACAGGTGCAGGTTTTCTCAATCTCAGCACTATTACCTTGGGGCTCGGTAATTCTTTGTTGTCTCCTGTGCAGTGTAGATACTTATTAGTATCCTTGACCTCTACCCTCTAGGTATCAGTAGCACCCTCTCCCTCACCCCCAAGTTGTGACAACTGAAAAATGTTCAGACAATACCAAATGTCCCCCGTGGGGGGCAAAATTACCCTTGAGTGAGACCCACTGACCTAGATGAAGGAGCCTTGAGTAGTCAGCTGACATGTAATCAGATGTGGACAAGTTTTTAAATCAGTTTTAACTAAAATGAGTCCTTGCAGAATGACCCCAGGGTATTGACCATCTTTCTAGAGCCTGAAGACATGGAGGGGGTCATAGCAGAGAGCCAGGAAAAGTGAGGATACTGGTTTACTTTGACGTCAGATGTGTTCATGACTTGACATATGCATATATGTTATAGCTTTCACTTAACATATAAGGTACTTAACATATAAGGTATATCCTTTATGAGAACCTAATCTACTTTTTTAAAAGAGTATATTTTAAAACATGCTTATTGCCAGAAGAGAGACTTATTTTATTTTATTTATTTATTTATCTATTTATTTTTGGCTGCGTCGGGTCTTAGTTGTGGCACATGGGATCTTTTGTTGCGGCTCGCAGGCTTCTCTCTAGTTGTGGCACTCGGGCTCAGTAGTTGCAGCCTGGGCTTAGTTGTCCTGCAGCATGTGGGATCTTAGTTCCCCAACCAGGGCTCAAACCTGCGTCCACTGCATTGGAAGGTGGATTCTTAACCACTGGACTACCAGGGAAGTCCCAAACCTAATCTATTAATTTTCACATTTTTAGAACCCAAATGGCTAAGGATAAGAGATACTAGAATTCTAGCCCCTGAAAACCAGAAAAAAAGTCCTATTGGGGCCATTCAACAGGCACCAGTATTTTTGGTTGTTAAAGCAGTGCCTGAGGAAGGGACGGTCTCTGAACAGACTACGTTGTTGGTGTTTTCCAACCACTGCTTTGCTTCACAGGGACGGAAACCACAAGGGCTCCATGTTTTCTGTGAGGCCGAGTGTCTGCATCACGCCACGTGATGCTGGAGAGGATATGCAGATTCTGCTACCTTTGAATGACCCTTTCCCTCTCACTGGACCTTTGTCAAAAGAAAAAGTTGTCTCTCTTGAGGCTGGTCCAGTGAGCCAAATTTTAAGTAAACAGAAATGGAAGGTGCTACACAAACAAACTCCCGCCAAAAGGAATATCCAAGGTCTGGATGGCCAGCTGCCACTTTTGAGTTGTTTTCCAGCATAAATCTTCTAGTTAGGCTGCAGAGCTTCAGATTGGAAAAATCAGACCTGAGAAAACAAAATCAAACTCCCAGACTTCATTTCCTCATCTCACAACAAACCTCTACCCAAGAGGTCAACACAGGTATAGGAATGGGGGGAAATATTAGAAACCACCCAATCTGACATTTTATTTGGGAGAAACTGAGTCTCGGGGGACATGAGGAGTCTTCCTGAAAGTCACACAGCCAGCAAGTAGTAGGATGAAGACCCAAGCGAGTCTTCTCTTGACCTAACCCACTGCTCTGCGATCTTTCATTCTAGAAAGTTCTTCAACTATGAAGGAATCCACATTCTTTTCACTGACAGAGTGGCTGAGATCAGCTCTAAATTCATCAACTGCTAATGTGGTGCTCAGTGGATTGTTTGTGTTCAATAGATGATATGGAAATCGTCTGGTCGCCGACGAAAATAATTGCTTTTCTTTTTCAGTGCAAAGACACATGGCCTAAGTCGCTGCTGAAATTTTAGACACACGAGCTCAGGTTTAGGACTTGGCAAGAGAATAGGCCAGATGGGAACTGTTGCTGTACAAATTGAAAGTCCTTTGTTTTAGAATGAACCAAACCTGGCCTCAGTTAATCTACAAGAAAAAAAAAAAAAAAAAAAATAGGGGAGGGGCTATGTGGCAGGGCTCATTTTGATAATTATTTTTTTGGCATGGACTACTGCTTGCATCAAAAAGCATTTGGAGTTTGTCATATTAACAAAATGACATCTCCCAAAGCTAAAAACTGAAAATGTAGCTATTAGGGACTTCTTGGAGTGCTTGTTTAAAGTATGTTATTACAGTGTTGAGTGTCTATATAGGGGTGCTACTTCATCCCAAGTCAACGTTATGGGTTTAAGAACAGATTAATCTAACAACCACATCTATATTCTTACAGTCCCTATTTAAATGGCTAAACTTTTAGGAGTAGCAAACCCAAACTAGTTTAGAAAAAAGAAAAGAATGAAGAGCTGATTTCAGCAAGAGAATCAATACTTATTATTAATACTTTGCTTTTGCAAAGTGCTTCTATAGGAAGACCTATAGTTATTATTACAACCTACACAAGGGAGTAAAAAAAAAAACGGTGATTTGCATCAATTCATAATGCAAGGTAATTCAGAATAAGAAAATGTCTCCAGAAGTCCTGGTTATTATTTCCCTACTAGAACTGCAGGCCACTTTTGATTTCTTTCATGCATTTTGAAATATTTGCTGTCTGGTTCTTCTCTTCCAGAATGTATTCAAGGTGATTTCTATTAATGTTATCTTGAAAAGGATTTTTATTTAAAATATAGTCTAGTATTTGTGCATTTCCTACATCAGTCGGTCTATCAATATGGAATGATATCTATCAGTACCTATCAATATGGAATGTTTATGCATGTGCACAGCACACATGATTCAGTCCGCTTCCTCTAGGGCAGAGATTCTTGACTGTTTTTAACCCAAATGCTCCCTTATGGAATCTGATGAAGGCTCTGTAGATTCTCACAATATGGACATGTACATGGACTTGAAATTTTGCACAAAAGTGAAACTGTAAATGTTGCTTTGGAATCTGCCCTGATAAGATTTGGAAGTACAGGAGGTGCTAGGACTGGCTCCCTTAGGAAATATAAGACTTGATATATAAGCCCATTTGAGAATACCAAAAGCAATTAACTAGTGACTAAAAAATCAAGATGGAGACCTTCATTAGATTATTAGGTAATTAGCATTCTCAATAGAAGGCAATTCATAGAATAAAAAACGATCTTGCAGGAAGTAACTAGAAAACTAGTCCAACCACGTTGTTTTACACTAGGTTGGTGTGGCAATTTGGGGAGCCAAACTCGATTATTCTCAACTCTCATTTGAGAGTTCCTTTTTCTGCTGGAAGCTGCCCCATGAATTTCTGTTGCTTCTGTGGCCATTAGACTTTTATTTAGTCCTTATCAGTATCGTACTTATGTGTGCATGATCTAAGCAAGAGGGAGGCTAATTGTTCTTGTCTATGGAGAATATTAATTGGCATTCATTTTCCAACCCTAACATAGCTAAATAACATAATTACTAATATATTACATTAAGAAATACGTCCATATTCACATATATCTTTAAATGATGGTCATTTGTTGCAGTGCTCTCCAAGTTCCTACATTTTTACAGACCCTCACAACTCCCAGGTCCTCAGTTTCTATACTTACAATGTATTGGTTTATTAATAAAGTGCTTTGCTGTCCATAGACAAAAAACGCCACTAAAATCATCTATTTTCTATGGGGCTTTGGCTATAGGCCAGGACACCACATACACTGTTTGCTGTGGTGACTGGTGCTGTTTTATTGTGGCCTCTCATGAAAGCAAAAGGTTTATCCTGAAATGGTTTGGGATATGCCGAGTATTGTAGGCAGTTAGCTCCTTGCAATTGTAGGAACCCGAAGAACGGATTTCAAAGTGTTTTTTTTAAGGAAGGGGCAATGTACACTTTGAGTCTGGGGGATGGAAGACTGCCTAGAAAAGGTGTGACTGCCGAGGACACAGAGGAGGAAGAAATGGAGACTAAAATCATCCCCTCCAAGGCAGCCGCCAAGTGAGATTTTTCTTTTCTTCCAGAAGTACAAGAAAGCAACAGAATCCTGTTCTGTTTTATTTTAAATGCTTTCCTCACTTGTTTCCTAGATCATGGAAGAAAAGTATGGCTGGATTCACTAAGGATTGGAGCTTGACTCCACTTTCTTAGAACCATTGTCTGCATTATCTGCAACTGACAGTTTCCCCTTAGGGTCCAGGTGTCTAGCAGTTGTGATTTCAGAAAAGTGTTATCTCTATAGTCCAAATACAAATCATATCACATTTCATTTTGAGGCCAGATATGTATACATTCAAACATCTTAGTTTTCTTTTTCTCCTTTTTCTGTTCTGTTTTTGTCTGTTTGTTTTGTTTTTAACCAGGGGCTGCCTTCTATTTAATGGTCTAAAAGTAACTTTCTTTTACACAGGCTATTTTAAGCAGAGGGGGAGCTGGGAAAAGGAAGGATGGCTATCTGAATTTAAATGGGCATAAAATTAGAGAAAAAAATAGTGTTTAAGGCTAAAATAAATTGTCCTATAAATAAACTTGTCCCACTGACCCCCAAATTGACAAGGGTCACTTTCAGCTTTGATAGGGCCCCTTATCAACCACACTCATTTGGAGGTGGGAGGTGCAATTCACCTTCCTGAATGTTCTCAAATTTAAGAGCAATTTTCCTGTGAAATTAAGTGATTTATTCATCATTAGTGCTAATTTCTCAGGCATTTTTTAAAAATTTTTATTGGAGTATAGTTGATTTACAATGTTGTGTTAGTTTCAGGTGTACAGCAAAGTGAATCAGTTATACATATACACATACCCAAAAGAATCTTTATTAGATTCTTTTCCCATATAGGTTATTTCAGAATATTGAGTAGAGTTCCCTGTGCTATACAGTAGGTCCTTATTAGTTATCTATTTCATATATAGTAGTGCATATATGTTAATCTCAATCTCCTAACTTATCCCTCCCCCCTTTCGTCAGATAGGCATAAAAGCCTTGTAGATGAGATTTTTATTATTTTTTTATTCATGCTAGTCAACATTTGATTGCTTATAATGTATTTTGCCAATGAATTTGGAATTAGGAGGTATTCTTTGAAACAATTTCCAAAATAATTTTTTTAATTAACTTCAGAATCCCAAACTTACTTTTCTAGGTGATAAATACACGCCTGAAAAGCCAAGTTCATACTGAAAGTGTAGATACAACTTAATGACAGAAATGTTAAAACACCTTTTTCTGTGTGCATGCTTTTGAAACGTCTCCTCCATGTGGAGTAGAATTGCGTGGCAGCCACAAATGAACACCGGCCAGAGAGAGGGTATTATTTATCACAACTGTAAAATGGCTTATTTGAGGTAGTGCTACGTTTACAGTTTACTTTTATCAAGGGGCAGCACCTTGGAACCATCTGTTCTACATTTATACAGTTGTCCCTCAATATCAGTGGGGATTGGTTCCAAGACTGGCCTCAGATCCCGTAATCCGCTTGTGCTCAAATCCCATCGTCAGCCCTCTGTATCCGTGGTTCCGCATCCTCAGATTCAGTCAACTGCTAATCATGCAGTATTGTTATCTATTGAAAAAATCTGCATAGAAGTGGACCCGCACAGTTCAGACCCGTGTTGTTCAAGGGTCAACTGTATCTGTAGACGATGGTGCCAAGTACATTATTCCACAAACTATGAACCTATCTTTGTGAATTACTACATAAAGTGGAGATTTGTGGCACTTATCTAAGTAAATCCACAACACCCTGATATTGAGGAGGGAAAAAGTTTATAGACTGAAATTAGCCAAATTAGTTAATGAACCAATCAAATTAACTCAATCATGGCCCTAAACTCTATTGCCCTTGGCCTCCCTGGGCTGACCTGATCCCACCAGCAGAGGACCAACATTTGCTCCGTATGCTTCCATGCGTCCTCCTAAGTGGCATCAGGCAGAAGGACGTGCTCTGTTGAACTGTAGCCCATGAAGAACTTCTTTTGGGAAATCGGCTTATTCTGAGGGCATTTCAGTTTGAAGCCACTCATCCTGCCACACAGTTCCTCCCAGTGCCTCACGTTCACCTTCTATGCGTGATCAGTGTCAAACCTGAGGCTGTAAGATAGCATGGGGACTTCCCTGGCGGTCCAGTGGTTAAGACTTTGCCTTCCAGTGCCGGGGGTGTGGGTTCGATCCCTGGTCGGGGAGCTAAGATCCCACATGCCTCGCAGCCAAAAAACCAAAATATAAAACAGAAGCAGTATTGTAACAAATTTCAATAAAGACTTTGAAAAAACATGGTCCATGTCAAAAAAAAAAAGAAATCTTTAAAAAAAAAAAAAAGACAGCGTGAAGAGAATTATTATGAGAGCTAACTTTATTGAGTGCTTAGTTTGTGCTAGGCATTGTTCTGCATGCTTTGCGTCTATTACGTCATTTAATCCTCACAACAACTCAAAGAACTTTGTACTATTTTCATTCCCATCCAAGGTTGCTGGAGCTTAGCTGGGTTATGTTACCTGCCTAGAGTCACCCAATCAGTGTAGAATGGAGGGTCCCACCTAAGTAACTTTTAATAGGATTAAGCTCTTGAGTTAAAACCTAGTCTCTTCAGAAAGCCCCTGGTAAACCTGAGGGCCAAATCAAAGGCAAGCTACAAATTTTCAGGTGAATCCTGTTAAATAATATTATTAATGTCATTCAGACATAACAGAAAAGAAGTGTGCCAGTTACACTGTTGAAAGTGCACGGGGCCTTGGGTTTGTATTCTCTGGTCTTCTTAACATGACTTGGATCCATCTCTTTCCAGAATGAAGTGTCCATGTTGAAAAACGAGGTGGCACAGCTGAAACAGCTGTTGTTAACGCATAAAGACTGCCCCATAACAGCCATGCAGAAAGAATCACAAGGATATCTAAGTAAGTCATTGACTTTTTTGCTTTTTTTAGTGTCCAGTTTTTTGCCACCAATTTCTCATTGGATTTATTGAAAGAACAAAAGTAAAGCATAGACTGCACACCCAGGTGGATATCATGCTAGAATTCTTGAGTGGCTGCCAGACTACTGCACCAGAGGGAACCCTTCTTTTCTGACCCCATTTATCACCATGCCCGCCACCTCCTAATAATTTCTGGCTAGACGTTCCCTGGCATTTCACGTTGTAAAATCCCACCAAATTCCAATTCTGCAGCCAGTAGGAGCCCAATTACTGGTGGGCTAGCAGTCTTTTATGGGCTGGGAAACAGGCTTTGGGTGAATTATATCCAATGCCTCAGGATATGCTACATGTTATTCACCGGGCTGAAAAGCTAGTGACCTTGTCTCAGTTTACCAATATGTAAAGTGGATCTGTTTTTCTAGATCCCAATATCTGCACCTGGAATGTCAATAGGTTCAATGCTAATTGAGTAGGGGATGGCGGAAGAAGCGGGGATTCATGGCTGAAGGTCAATTTCTTTTCAAATAATTTTTTAGATTGAGCAACACAGATTCTCCCACCACATGTGAGTATTTTTCCACATTTGATATATGGATGGCTCTTTGAAAAGACAAGATGGGGACTTCACATGCCACGACTCAAACACATCAACTCATGTTGCTGATCTAGAAAGCATGGCTTTGCTTGTAGCTATAAACTGGGAAGGCATAGCTTTGTGACTTTAAAATAAAGTTTTGAAATTAACCTCCAGGAGAAAATGTGTGAAACGCTCCTATTTCTAGCAAGCATCTAGCAATATTTTTTGAGTAGTCTCCAAGTCCACCCAGGAAAGAGCTATATTGGTGTGTGTGTGTGTGTGTGCTTTTTCCTAGGTCCAGAGAGTAGCCCTCCTGCAAGCCCCGTCCCCACGTGCTCTCAGCAGCAGGTCATCCAGCATAACACCATCACCACTTCCTCGGCCGTCAGCGAGGTGGTAGGAAGCTCCACCCTCAGTCAGCTCACCACTCACAGAACAGACCTGAATCCGATTCTCTAAAATCCGAGGGTCAGACCTTGCCTCCAAGGAGAGCTGTCGCATATCCTGCGTCCTTTGTTTTAAGGGCATTTTTAGAATTAACTCAGACCTGGAAGACTCCTCAGCCCTTCAAAGACTGGCTTTCATTTTTATAGTTATTATGGAAATGTTGTCTTTTATACTTAGTTATATAAGCAAAAAAGGGAGTTATGCAATTAATAATCTATCAGCTTGGGAAATGCTTTGGTGCTTTTCTCCAATTTTCTGGTACCAGTTACTTGTTTATAAACTGAACTCTTTCTGTATATAGTCATGGTTTCATTCTTATCAGTCCAACCCTTTGCCTGAAACGTTGAATCTTGTTAAACCACAGCTTTTAGCCAAAATGAGGCGTACCTAGATGTCCAGTATACAGACTGCAAGGCAACTGGGGGAGAAGTCTGATGATGTCGTAGCTTATGTTGAGTTGGCGCTATGATGTCACCAGAATCCCAGATAAATGGAGAGCCTTTTCCACAACACTGTTTCTCTTACTATAAAAAAAGTATAAGCTCCATTGATGTCCAAATAAAATCAGCAAGCATCTCACCACCTCTCCTTCTACTCTTGGTCCACTTCCTTGAATGCCCAATTTTCCTTTCCATTTCCACTTTTACCTGGGCTCCCTATTGACTCTTTATTTTTACTTCCTTCTGTTTTATTTTTTCCCCTTTAACGTTGCATGTAAAGAAGAAAATAATGTTTAAAGGGAAAAAAAAAAAGCTAATGTGGACCTAGCCATGGCTTCCCTTGCCCCTGACCCATTCAACTCTTGCTTTTTACAAAATAGTAACTGGGAGATGTTTAATGTGCCTGGTTTAATGTTTTTAATGATCAGAGCAAATAAAAGGTGGCTTAGCTGTAGGTGAAGCACTGTTGAATGCCAGCTGTGGAGACACTAGGGAAGGGAGCTTTATAAGCCTCAATTGTGAAAGTCCAAATTATGATGCAGGGCTAGAATATCATACCCTCGAATTACAACTGGTTTTATATGGCCTGTCTATAACGTTGAAAATCCATGTACTATATAATAATTCAGAAGGGCTCTATTCACTACACAGATTACATTGTTCAATCATTAGCTGCTAATAGCCTAAGATATATTATTATTTTTTTCTTAAGCAATGGAACCGTCTTTGCTGTTCTGGTGGGTGAAAGTAGACAAACTACTGGAGCAATAGAGAGAGAAAGAAAACCTAATGTTTCCACGGAGGTGCTTTCAGCCCTCCCACAGCATTTAAAGCACTCTGGCTGCTCAAAGTACCCCCTGGATATGGCTACTCCACTCTTCTGAATAATTCTGATTTATACTTTCAGCAACTTTCCTGGACTTGCCCATTATAGAAAGCAGATAGTCCGAACCACAGTTGTGCCTCCTTGAAACAAGCCATTCTACTGTGCTAAGGTTTTAATATCACATCTCACAAATAACTGGGGCTAATGTTCTTCTCTAGTGGTCTAGGCAGGTGCTGGTGTTTCATCTCCATTTGAAAGCTTGACCTCCAAACATGAGTGTGTGTGTGTGTGTGTGTGTGTGTGTTTGTGTGTGTGTGTGTGTGTGAGAGAGAGAGAGAGAGAGAGAGAGAGATAATGGGATATAAAAAAATAGTATTTTACAAAAGGTGTAGCTTTTATAAGAGTTCAGAAAAGGGAAGGATGTGGTTTTTTTTCTCTCAGTATAGTGTAAGAATCTATTTTGGAGAAAAAAAGAAAATATAAGGGTCATGAAGCATGGTTTTTATAACTAGTTTCAGTTTTATCTAATAACTTACTTTTTAAATCAGTATTTATCAACAATCTTTTCATGTATGCAGTGCTTTCAAAAAGAAAGTTTTGAGTTTCCAGGGAAACTCATAACTTGGATATATGATCTAAAAAATCAAAACAAAAGCAAAAGCAAAAAAAACAAAAAAAGAGAAAAAAGAAAAAAATGCAAACAAGAAAAGGATTTTCTATTATATTTTAGACAAACATATTTTTAAGTATTTTAAATACTGAATTCAGTTGTTTTGTTTTGTTTTGAATCCCAGCTGTCATAGCTGAATGGTTTAACCTAACTGGCTTCCTAAGAAGTTTAAGATTTAGCTAAAAAAGCAGTTAACATTCTTGTCTCTATTTTGAAATCAAAAATAATTTTTTCTAAACTCCTTCCTAGGACCATTTATGTGTCCCCCTAAAAAGGAGAAAGAGCTCATTGAAATATTTGTTTGGGTTTTTAAATTTTTAAATTTTTTTTTTATTTTTGTTTTGCTTTAAGTGAAAAATATTTTCTTTCTTTACTGCATGCATAGCACTTAATGAAATGGATTTTAAAAAAATCCACTGGTGATATCAGAATGTCCAAGGAGTGGGCTGTCACTAAAATTATGGTTTACTTTACTTCTGTTCCACCTCTTAATTGAAATATTTAGTTGTTAAACCGAAAGCCTCTGCAGTTAAGAACTTGCCTGAGTTTTCTTAATTCAGCAGCTTGACGGTTTGACTGACGTGCATTATGTATAGCTCAATTATGTCTGTTTTTTTATGCTAAGAAGGCAAACCACCACACACAGGTGAGCAAACGGGCCTCAACGTATAATTAGAATAAACTATCTTCTTATTATACTCAGGGCCTTTAGGTATGTTCATTAGCAGTGTGGAAATACAGTAAATGGAGGATGCCAGCACGTTGTCAGAGCTTCTTGAAATCCTGAACAGAAAGGCTCATTGGTCAAATCCAACACTCAACTTATCAATATTAAGTATTTCACTTGAAGGCCTAGCTTTCACCAGACCGTAGAATAATCGGTCTGCCTGAAAAATCTCTCCTTCTTGTCCCACACTTGTTGCCAATCTGGGGAAACATTCTGCCCCGTTCTCCTCTCCCACCCAGCTACTGGGTCATCCATCCATATGGTCACAGATCAGTTGCAATGACCTTCAGAGCACCCATCCTGAGGAGGGAGGGAGGGCCCGCAGCGCAGCACTGCCTCTCCTCGTTCACAGGTGGGTTTTTATCAGCAGGATCTGCTTCTGAAGTCACTGCCAACCTGCCTGGAAACTTCCACAGCGCCTCCCCTGCCTCCTGTGACAGGAATTAGCAGCCAAGATAGGGACACCTGATAGCGTTTCTACCAGGTCAGTCCTTACCTACACTGAGGCAGTCCCATCTTAATTGTTTCTCCTTAAGACATTTCTCAACATATGCCAGGACAGGTAGAGTGAAAATCCTCCCTGTACATGAATGGACTCGTTTTAACGCCTGGCGTGAGGTCGGATGTTTTCCCTTTACCCTTCCCCTCAGCCCTCTCCTATCTCCTCATCAGTGTTTGCCGGTCACAGTCTTAACACGGCCCATGAGGACGAGCAATTTGTGTACTGTCACTGCATGCCTTATCATTAGGGTGACTTACTTGGAGCAGTTGCTCTTTGGAGACTGTCAGTCCCATGAAATCAAGTGCAGTGCATGTTCCGAATAGAGGGGCATCCGTGGTGAATGTGCAGGTGGCTGTGGTCTGTTAGTTCAGAAAATTGTCGTGTGTTAGTTGAGCTTGTCATTAAAATCAACCAGCTGCCATAAAAGACCAGCCTTTGGCTGGGGGGTTTTAAGCATCTGTAACTGCTATAAACCTAGCCATCCAGTTAGGATAGAATGTGCTTCTTTCTGGTTAATAAAAAACCATCTAAGAAAATATATATGTATGTATGTGTGTATACAGTGGAATTCAAGGACCAAAGCAAAATTTGAACAGGAATCTATTAATTTAGAATTTTATAAGATATTTATTAATAAATGTTATTTTTAAACATTCCATTTGAACAATATTCTTCTGTAGGATCTACTTGTTTTTAAAGGATTAGTTCATAATAAACTACCCTAGTTGTGTGTATCTTCATTTTACAGGGTTTCAAATGGCTATTCTCCATCATTTGGTGGAAATGTTTGTTTAGACCTCTGTGCATAGAAATTCCAAGGATTTGTATTGCTCTGTGAGTTATTTTTTAATCTATGTTCGGAACAGTTTTAAATCATCTATTTCTTTTTTCATTTTGAAAGGAAGCTCTTTCCTTTCGGGAGCAGAGTTCAGCTAAAGGGAATCGGTAACTATAACTGGAACAGCTCTCTTGTAAAAGTGTAAAAACAGCTTCATCTCTGCTGCTCCCCGCCGCACCCCAGCTTCCCAGAATGCCTTGCACTATTCAGCTTCCTTAGTGCTCTTCTCGCCCCTTCCCAAACCGTGCGCAGTAGCTTCAAGCCATTCAAGTTCCATTATGCAGTATATCTGAGAAGGGAAAGGAAATAACCCGTTTAAATTGGAATAAAATCGTGCCTATGCGAACAGTAGCAATTTAGAATCTCTCTTTGCTTTTAAAATAATTTATATTTTAAAATTGCACTTTAGCATTTGTAATCCCCGTCAGTTTCTCTTGTTCTCTTTCAGACCTCCCCCCTGTCCTGAAACTTGCCTTCACCCTCCCCTTCCCAGGTCCCCCACGCTTCCTCTTAGGCTCTGAGCTGCATCATTTAAAATACTTTACGGAATATTTGCACCAGGTACATTTGCGTGCATTCACCAGTAGCATAGCCAAGACGCGTTGCTCACATCAACCTAGATGAAGCCTGCTATGAGAATGCCAAGGAGAAGAGCCAGTTTATACTCTTTCTCCCTTTATTCATAGCATGTTTTTAACAAATGTTATGCAACAGATGTGAGGGAGCAGCTATGCTACACTTAACAGTTTTCTCTCTTATCCTCCAACCAAAGTGTGCTGAATGAGCCAGGCGACTTATTCTTTTGTGCATCACCATGCACATCAGACTGTCGTCCTCGCCATCGTCTCTCTGGGCTGCTGAAAAAAAACGGTGACCCTAACTATTTCATTCCTAGGTCTCAAAAATACAATGTTGCCTTGTACCATAATTAGGGACAGCACCTCTATTTTACAATTATAATCTAAGAAAGGACAAGAAGACACTGAAGCAATAAACTTACAAGTAAAATCCAATACCAAAACAAAGAAAAAAAAAAAAAACAACCCAGCTCATCATGTTGTGAAAATGAAAAAGTGTATGTCCGTTCAAAATATTTTACTATTTCTTGTGGAGTTTTTCAGTGATGTAATGCTTATAGCCAAATTGCTTGAAGAGTGTTTATATATTTTTTTCCTTATAAATTGTCTATTTTTTAAAAAAAGCTATTTAACCACAAGTTGAAGAGGAGGGGTAAGGCCAAATTGCCAGCATTTCTTAAGAGATTAATATTCTTAAGTGGCACTCTGATACCTTTCCAAGCTTATCATCAGAGGGAGATCAATAATTGTCAGCTGTTATATTTAGACCAACTTACAATATCTAGCTCATTAGAAGCCAGGATTTAGAAAGCTCTTCTTAAGCCATTGAAGATTTTCTTGCATTGTGTTTCATTTTATAGAACTTTATAGGATTTTTTTTTTTTAACAGAATCATTTTAGCCTCAGGACTGAGAATGTGGAACCTGAATAAATTAGCTTTAAATACATCATTAAAATCTTATGCACAATAAGCTCATTAGAGTCTAGTTTGCTCCTTTAGAATACCAAGGCTATAGACGCTACAGGACATGATGAAAGGTATCAGCCATGCTGAAGTGGAGGGGGTTTCAGAGAAAGGACCCTTCCCCACCAGCCAGCCAGTAGAACAGAAGAACTGCTCGCCCTCTTTCCTTCTATGTTCTGCTAAATCACACCTGCCTCATAGAGAGAGGAGTTCTGCCTTTGAGGTTTGTCTTGGAGAAAAGATAAGCTTGAAATATTCTCCCTGGAGAGGACATGGGATTTGGGATCTTCCGAAAAGGCCCAGAAAAAATAGCTCAGTTCAAATACAGTGTTCTAGGACAATTGGAATATAAATATTGTCCAAAAAATAGAACTAAGAGAAAAAAGGTTAACACTGTGCAAAGTAAGTGTTAACTAAGGAAGTCCTCATAAAAGGTGCTGTCACTTTAAGTCCTGGACTCCGTGGGGCGGGGGGGGTTGTTTGTAATTGTAAACAGCAAAGCATTTGTGTTTGTTTGTCTGTTTGTAAAGCAACCACCTTCCTTATTGGAAGGAGAAAAAAACTGGGGGTACATACATGTAAATACTTGCAACAGCATTTAATATGTTTAATTTTATGTTAAGCTTTTTGTTGCATCGTGAACACATTTATTGTTACCAACGGACAATGAGTTCATTAAGACTGTTCAACTAGGTCAGATTTTTACATCTCTTTCTAGCAAGAAGAGACAAGATTTTGTGCATTTGTACAAATGTTAATAATATCACTGCAATTCCAATATAATAAAGCACTCAAATGCAAATAATATACGTACCCTCTGTATGATGAAATTTGGGTTGGGGGTAATGACATCTATTCTGCACAAGATCTTATTCATGCCTCATAAACCAAGGCTTAGGCCTTCAGGGTCACCATCATCTAGGGACAAAAGCAGGTGAGATTTTCTCCTTCCCAGACCATCACTACTCTCCCACTGCCTCTTCTATCCAACTTCCCAACTAAGGCCACGAGTCTAACGCATTCACAATGGGTTGGCCACATGACTTTGGGATCAGCAGATTTTAACAGTCAAGAAATACAGCCAGTGTAAATTCATGTTTAAGTTGTGTCTGTGAACCAAGAATCACATGCTGGCTAGTCTGACAGTCAAATCCTGGTGTTCTTTGTTTGACCTCCAGAGAAGTCCTAAGGACAGGCTTAGCCCAGTATGCATGCACTCTTATAAACATTAGCCGCCGCCTTCCTCTTCTTCCTGCCTTCCTTCCTCTTCCTTATTCTTTTATTATTTTTCTAGTCATGCTCCTCTTTTTCTTATACTCAGTCTGATCCATCAGCATGGCCAGAATCCAGCCATCCTTTATCACCAATTTTACTGTTGCAGTTCTGTCCCAGCTACCAGCATCTCTTATCTGGATTAGTGCAGTGCTCTTCTAACTGGCAGCCACAGGGAGCATTTGAAAATGGAAGTCAGACTGTATTCCTCTACTACTTAAAACCCTGCAAGGACTTCTCCACTCATTCAGAGCAAAAGCCAAATACCTTACTGTCAAGTTCTATAAAGATCCCACCTGACCTCACCCTGTTCATTCTGAGTTCATCTCTTACCATTTTCCTTCCCTGCTCACACCTCTCCAGCTCCATTAATATCTTCGAGGTTCCTCAAACATCCTCTCACTATCCACCAGAGAGCCTTTTCACACACTGTTCATTCCCTCTATCCAAAATATTCTTCCCCCAGATGTCAGCCTAGCTCCCTTTCTCATCTGTCTCCCTCTCAGTAAAGCCTTTCTATCCTACAAAAAATTATATCACTCTCACTCTTCCTTCTCATCTGCCTTGCCCAGACTATACTTTCTATATAATTTACCTCCATCTAACATTTATATTTAGTTATTTTTTTTTATTGTCAGTCTCCCCCAAGTAGAATGTAAGCTCCACAAGAGAAAGGGCATTTTCAATTTTCTTCACCCTTGCAACCCAAGATCTAGAACAGTGGATACACAATGGGCACACAGTAAACATCTGCAAGATGGGGATCTGTTATTTCCTTTCTGCCTTCTCCTTTATTATCAGAATGCTCCAACCCATCCACCTGGTTCTGTGGCCACAGCAGTCCGATTTTAAAACCAAGTACCAGGGCATGTCATCTGACACCTAGCCTGACCTTGGGACAGGATATTTGAAATTGGGACAGAAACAACAGTTTGGGGTATGGGGCGATGATTGCTGTTCTAATGGCAATCCCATCTGTTACATTTGCATTAGGACCACTCAGTACACTCATGGTTCCCAAGAGAGGCTTTGTAATACCCATTCCACACTCATTTGCAATTTTAAAGCCATTACTATTGGTTAAAAAAATTGTTATGATCCCACATTTATAGTTTGAGGATAGACGACTCTAATCTCTACCCTTCCTTTCATCCCTGTGTGTCCCTGGGGCTTCATAATATCCTTTTATCTCACACTTGCTATTGTGGTTGATTATTGGTTGGTTACTGGATCACATTTTAATTTTGCATTCCATATTTTCTTATCCAAGAAAAATAGTTTTTTAGCAAGACAACCTGCCTTGTGGTTTGGGACCTAAGTATCTTCATTATGAGATCATAAAATTCTGGAGCACAATGGGCCCCCTTTTTAAAGTAATTGAAAGCAAGACATTTTGTGAGACCTGTTCCCATGGCAGTAACATCAACTTTAGCAGAACAAGCATGAAAATTTCAGCTGCAAAAGAGAAAAAAATACTGATTTTAAAAATATAAAGACAGAGTCTGGGTTTAGATTTGCCCACTTCAGAAGCTACTTCCTTTTAGCAACTGTAGATGATTTTTCAAAATGGCTGAAAGGATGGATAAATGATAACATCTGAAAAATAGTCTTTTAGCTGGTAAACCTAGCAAAACTATTACTGTTATCATTGTTATTGTTGTTATTGAAAATGGTTATATTTACACCTGAGACTAACACAATATTGTAAATCAACTATACCCCAATAAAATTTTTTAAAAAAGAAAATGGTGATATTTAAACCTGAAAATCAAGTCATAAAACTTTTAGTAACCACTAAGTTTCATCTTATATGTTGTCAGATACTGTGTCTCTGCTCACATCATATTTCCTTATACCAACTGGAGGCTGAACTGCAGCAATTATCAGTAATCTTCCATCAATTTCTTGAAACCAGTATTACTACAACATAGATGCAATGGGCTATAAAAAGTTCTCCCATAAGTCACTTGCACTTTCTCAGAAGGAGATCTGCCTACATGTTCCCTTAAATGAATAAAAAAAGGAAGATCCTACATTCACAATACATTCTAATTCCTCAATTCTCTTACAGCAAGAAAATTGTTCTGAGTAAACATGATTGCTTGTATTGCATTTACACAGGATAAGTCCTTGATCTACTAATATTATATTCAAGTTACCTTAAATGGAGCGCTCTCTATTTAAATTAGCTCACTGACTTTGACCTTCATCAGCTCATCCCTTAGTCAGAGGGGATTTGCTTAAAGAAAGAAAAACCCTGTCAAGTATGCTTGAGTGAAGGTGAATTTCTTAGGATGTATAAGGTAGGTCATGGAGCCCAACTAGGTATGGTGGCAACTATGACAATGACTCTGGAAAGTCATTAAATAGCTAATCTCTCCGGTTTGTCTTGGCCTCTGATGCCAGATGTTTTCTCATCCTGCTCCATGTCTGCTTCTCTTTCTCTCTTTCTCTCTCTCTCTCTCTCTCTTTCTCTCTCTGCAAACTGGTTTGTATACTCAATTGCTTCTCTGTGGGCCCATCATTTCTGCTCCAAAATAACAGCCTCAGCCTCCAGCATATCTATGGTCTTTTAGTTCTAACACCCAACACCAACTCAGTTTCTGTCTTTCTGTTACAATTTCTCAGGAGAAAGAATCCGATTGACCATCTGGGGTCAGGTTTTTATCCCTGGTACAATCAACTGTGTCTAGGGAAGCAGGGTTACATGGAATTATAGCTCCTACTTCTGGGGGCAGAGCAGGATTTCCAAAAAGGGAGTGAGGAGAAAATGACTGCTAAGAGAAATAGTTGTTATTTCTAAAACCACTTCATAGAAACACTTAAAACATACCAAGAGAAAAAAGTGCAGTGAGGAGACAGCATAAAGCTGGGCATAGAGCAGATGTTAACAAACGTTTGTTGAATGAATGAATGGCTAATAAATTCTTATGTTACTGGAAGCTTGGAACTGAAACAAATTGAATATTCATTAAACATTAAAAACTAATTTTACAAAGCAAAGAAATTTTCTGGATATTACGGCTCAGTTTGTAAGGCCATAATATCCAAAATATAAAAATTAACCATCAACAAGAGTGAGAAAGATTTTGCTTGTCATGTTTAATAACTTCCTACTCTCTTGCTTTAAACTGACTGATTACACTTACAGTTTCCAAGAAAGATCATTGCTATATTTTTCTCATATTCTCCATAAGTGATTCCAGTGTGTTTGTGTTTGTAAAGATGTTGGCATAATGTCTCCAGGATGAGGTTAGGAAACTCTTGTCCCAAAACTCCCTCCAGGTACTATAGTAACTTTCTAAAGAAGGCTTTGTGACAAGGAAATAGGGCAGCTCTTAGCAACAAGCCTCCAAGAAAGCAATGAGAACTGCTACCAAGAAGGCTAGAAGGCTATACATATGTATATGTATAACTGATTCACTTTGTTATAAAGCAGAGACTAACACACCATTGTAAAGCAGTTATACTCCAATAAAGATGTTAAAAAAAAAAAGGCTAGAATAAATGAACATAACAGCCTAGACAGAGTAAGAATGAATAGTTCTTCATTTTCATTCTAAATTGTCTACTGATTTCCTACATGACCTTAAACCAACACAGCTGTCTTCTCCTTACTTGTATCCTTTGTCAGTATAAATACACAGAGTGAAGTGGGAATTATTTCTGTGGTGGCTACATAAGGAACTCTGCCCAGTACTGCTACCATACCCTTTTCTGGAAACTTCTCTTCCCCTTACTCCGTCCACCTGCCTCTGGCAGGAGATGGATGGCCCAGCCCTCTGGCCATAGCTTCTCAGTCTAATACTCTGCCCCTGGCTCCCAATGAACAATGAGCCCCAGTAACTGGATATAGGGACAGGGACCTAGAGAGTCAGCCTCTCTCTGGTAGCTGAATCTAAAAGATGTAAACTTGGGAGCTACCAGGAGCTAAGTTCCTGCCCGGTAAGGGAACTAGTCTGTAGCAAGAGAGAGAAATAAAGCCAGAACAGCAGAAGCAGAAGCAAGAGGCAGAAAGAGAACTCTGGTGATGGTCATTTCCTGTTGACGTAGTCCTTAACGGCTCACTGTAACCATGTCCCTCCCCATCGCATGGTTTTACCATAAAATAGCCCAAGGTCCTTTGGATAAATCTCTCCTTTCACTTAAGCTAGGTGAGTTTCTTGGAGGCAAGAGAGGTCTAGTAACTGCTCTCTCCCCAACGCTGCCATGGGAAACCACTTGAAGGGCTTCTCCAGCCCTTTAAGACTCTGCCGCACCAACACAGGAAAGGAAATGCAACATTCCCAGCCGTCGCAAGCAGACGCAGCTTATTCTCACTCCACACACCAGGGCGTTGCCACACTTGAACATGTGTTTGAAGTGGCTCCCTACACCTACAAGCCGCAGGTACCGAAGGATATCCACACCATCTATTTCACAGATAACATGTCAGGTTTAAGTTCTTCTTCTTAAGGAATGTTTGCAAAACTAGCATTATACTTGCCGAGGATGGAATTGTTTTCAATATTTTGTTGAATGGATAAAGAACGCTAATGTCCTTCATTCTCTATGGGTCCTTATAGGCACAGTAATATAAACATGTAAGTAATACTTTTCACTACAAGTAACAGACAACTCAACTTCCAGTGGCTTAAACAAATAGGGATTTATTTTTCTGACATAATAGGAAATCTGAAGATAGGGCTCTTGGCATTAATCTGGAAACTGAATGAGGTCAGCACCAGCAGCTCTGCAGTACTCCTGGCCTCTCTCTGATACCTCTCTCACTTCTTAGTCACAAGATGGCTGCTGAAGCTCTAGAGCACATCCCCACTCCAGGGAGAAAGGATTGGGGGAGGATCAGTACCAGACACATTCGTTTTTGTTCTCTTTTACTTGGAAAACAAAACCTGTCCCTGAACTACTCCTATCCCTGGTCAACCCAGTTGTGTATCATTGACCAGAACTAGGTCGTTTAGCCTCTCTTAGCTTTCAAAGAGGCTGCAACAGTGGGGAACCAGATCATCATGCTTGCTTGGACCCAAGCTTCCCAACTAGTGCCCTGTGTCGAATAAGGCCTATGGGTTACAGTTAAGCCACATAAAACTGTTCCCCTCATTTCTTGGTATAGCAGAAGCCTGCTGGCTGGTTGTCTTTGGCTATTAGCATGGTCTTCCAGAACTCCTTGCAGGGTGGGCTGAGAAGGGTGGTGTCCAATGACACGCTCTGTTGTACCTTCAGGGGGTGAGCACAGGGAGTAGTATCTGGTACTTGCTGACAACAGGTGAGCACGGCTGCAGAGGTGCTGCCCCCCCGGGCACGTACTGGAGAAGCCAGCTGCAGAGTCTGCAATGGTGCACAGGGACGAGAGGCCTGGGGCTGCTGGAGGAGTTTCTAAGGGACAAGGAGTTTCTAACAGACACCTATATCAGGCATCTAAGGAGGAGTTTGCATAGCCCAAGGTGTGGTCATTAGGGGTTGGGGATCGATCAGGGAGGTCAAATAGGGGCTTCTGGTAGGCCCCACTCTGGTTGGCTACCCCCAATCTCAGCCTTTACCTCTATCAGGAACTTCTGTCCCTGGGCAATTGATGTACCATTTTAGTAACATCCAACCTACCAGCAGGCTGACTACACATTCTGAAGATTAGAACTTCATCATGATCTTTAGATACTTGATATGAAAAGTTTTACTGGATTTGAAATACATTCACATTATCACATAAAATTTTAATACTTGTCAAAGAAACATTAGACTTGGGAAAAAACCTTTTCAACTCTTACAATTTTGAATGGTTGTAAACATGGTTCTGATTTTTTTTTTTAGTCACCAATTTTGTGTGAGCAAAAATTGTGATGACGATCAAGGACTTGAAGAGAAAATTCTGGAAGAGAAATGGCAGAATGTTTAACCATTTCAAGCCTAAAATCTGATCTTTAAATTTTAGGTTTGTGGAAACACGATTGAGTTTCTTATTTTAAAAAATTAGGAAATATCTTATTTGGAAATATCATCCAAATTTAACAATTTGTCTCTTTCTAAATATTTGTATTTCATTTTTCTTACCATAATTATATAATATGAAAAGAATATAATAGATTTGTTTTTCTCCAAGCCCCATATTGATGCCTACAAATTCCCTCCAGGTTAGCACAGCATATTGTGAAAATTTAATCATTTTCTATGTGGCGAGTCACGAAAAAATGTTTGGAAGCACTGGGTGAGATCGTCTACCATCCATCCCCAGAGGTGGGCACGCCACCATCCCAAACACACTGAGGTCCTTTTCTCAAAGAAGACTGGGTGAAAGAATGGCAACTGGGCAGCCTGACAGCATCTGCCACAATGGGTTATAAGTTTCCATTGTATTGAATTCAGAGCATTGAGTAGCTGTGTATGCTTATTTCCTTAGCTCTCATGTAAAGGTAAGCTAAGACTTGGCCCCTTGTACAAAGCAATTAAATGAAGTAGATCTGTGCATAGCTCTTTCCTCCAGGTATGTCTCGGAGTATGGTCCAATTACCTTAATAGCAACATTACAAAATAACTCCATTTTGAATAGACTGTTTTTCCAGCCATAAGCCAAGCTTTCTGACTGAACTGGGATGGCTACACTGTTTCTTATTCCTTTGCCATCTTCCAGCCTCTGAGAACAAAGAGTTTCAAGAGAACAATGTCTTGTGCAAAGCCATTTTGTCTGCATCTCATGGGGGGGTGCTGAGTCTGCCTTGATCACCTTAAATCTTGTATCCACGGCTCTCCCCTACCCTCACTTTTCTACCTTTTCCTACTTTTCAAATGAATCTTATTCAGTACGCAAAACCCATGAGTCAGTACGATGGACTTGAAGTCAGCATTTCCAGGCCTGAATGCTGGCTCTGTCATTGGCTGTTTTACCTGGCAAATTAACCTCTCAAGGCCTCAGTTACTGCATCTGTAAAATCAGGACAACAATATATATCTCATGAGGTGTCCATGAGACATTGCATGAAGACCAGCATAGCAATTAGGAAATGGAAGCCTTCAGACTAAGAAACTTGAACTCCCCCTGGGCTAGCTACAAAACAATCACTGAATATGTTGACTGTAGAAAAAGTTTATGAAAGTTGCAAATCCCATGGAAGTAGCCAGATCTATTTTGCCTAATATGGATACTGAAAACCGGAGAGTTGGGAGGATTCTGAAAAGATCAAGAGGAAGAATCCTGATTCTTACAAGGCCATTGTCATTATACCAGCAATGGGTCCTTACTTGCTGGTTCACTGCTCCGTAGAACACACTCTTTCAGTCTTCACCTAACGTAATTCCCCTTCCATCCAAGTTTTTCTCCTGGGTTATAACCAAACTGAGAACGTAGACTGGTATCCCATCAGTACTTCAAACAAATAAGGTGCTCAATAAAAATGTACTAAACCGTCCTGATGTCTGGATACACATCAGGCATTGAAACGGATTGAAACTGTGCAAATGAAGAAAGCTGGCATGTCATGTGAAAAGAATTATCAGATATCATCCATTTTTTAGGCTGGGGGCTACTGGTGATTCCAAGACAGCCATGGGGTTCACCACCTGCTTTGTCTTGTTTCACCTCTGTGGTCCAGATTCAAGGGGAAGTTTCAGAAAACTAGAGTTGACTTCAAAACCCAGAATAATAAGATTCATTTGAAAAATGAAGTCCGACTAACAATTTAGCACAATAAAATGGTGCAGGTCTTAGAGAGAGAGAGTTGAAAAATAGCGAAGGGGAGCATTTGTTAAGCCATCTCAAGATACAAAGTAGGCAGTTATCAGGATCACTTAAACAAAGGGAGAGAAAGATAACTCTGCTGGCTTAGTATGTGGCAGCAGTTATGCAAGCCAACTAAACATTTGATGGCAGGGCTGTAAGGTAAGAGGATAAATCAGAAGAAAGTAATGTGATGCTTTAAGGCTTCACCTGAAATGAAGGGGTGCACTGCATGATTGCACTGATGCGTCCCGTGATCAGGGACCAGCCACACTGGAATCACCTGGGAGCTGGTTAGAAATGCAGAATGTCAGCCCTCACCCCAGACCTAATGAACCAGAATCTTCATTTTGATAAGAACCTCAGGTCTTTGACGAGCAGTTAGAGTTTGAAAAGCATTCCTTTAGGTAGACCTATTCCATCTGGTGGCCTTGATTTGGAGACCTTGGTCATGAAAGAAAGTAACAGGAAAGGAACTAAAGGGTCTCAGAAGACCACATATACTCACTGGTGCTGATACAGGTTTCGTTCACTGGTAAACACACAGCCTCCACTGCTTATTTCCAATTCAGCTTTCTTCTGTTCCTTTTCTGCTCTCCACTCCAACACTTGCCTCAGACTTTCCTTTCATACAATAACACCATTTAGTTCTAACTTAGGCCTCCAATCTACATCAAGGGGAAATATTATCAATATTGATTGCTGACTTTAAATTTTTTGTAAAGCAGAAACTCATTCTGCTGATAAACAAAGCTCACAAGAAGTTCAACAGTTGATTAGCCCTGTTCTTGGGAATAGAATCCAACATTTAAGGTTATAACACTCTACCACTTTCTGTTTTACTTTTAAAATATTTATTTATTTATTTATAATTGAAGGGACTTCCCTGGTGGCCCAATGGTAAAGAATCTGCCTTACAATGCAGGGGACACAGGTTCGATCCCTGGTCAGGGAACTAAGATCCCATATGCTGTGGGGCAACTAAGCCCGCGCGCCACAACTACTGAGCTGGCGTGCCTCAACTGGAGAGCCTGAACGCCGCAACTACCGAGCCCATGCGCCCTGGAGACTGCGCGCCACAACTAGAGAGAGAAAACCCACGCGCCACAACTAGAGAGAAGCCCGCGTGCCACAACAAAAGATCCTGCGTGCAGCAACGAAGATCCTGCGTGCAGCAACTAAGACCCAATGCAGACGAAATAAATAAATAAAATAAACAGATAAACAGTAAACATAATTGAAATATGCTTGACTTATAACATTGTATAAATTTCAGGTATACACCATGTTAATTTGGAACGATTATATATGATAATATGATTGCCATTGTAGTGGTTGTTAGCTCCGCTGTCATGTCACATTTCTTTTTTGTGGTGGGAATAATTAAGATCTAGTCTCTTAGCAAGTTTGATGATTATGCTACAGTATTGTTGTCTTTAATCACTACACTGTGCATTAGATCTGCGGGATTTTTTTTATCTACTAGTTGTAAGTTTGTACCCTTAAACCACGTCTCTCCTTTTCTCCACGCCCCCAGTCCATGGTAACCATCATTTTACTCTGTCTTTACGAGTCTGATTTATTTAGATTTCACCTATAAGTGACATCATATGGAATTTGCCTTTCTCTCCTTGATTTATCTCACTGAGCATAATGCCCTCAAGGTCTATCCATGTTGCCACAAATACTCTACCACTTACTCTACACAAATGCACTTGTAAAAAATCTACTTTCTAGTAGAGGTCAGATAGTTTTCTGATTAACAGGAAATCGGGACAGATTTCATTATTTTGAATTAATCAGTTACCATGACAGAAAAGCCTCCATTGAGTTCATCGCATCGTTCAGAGCTACTAAGAGATCTTAGAAAACACCAAATTCAGTTGTTCTCAAAGTGTGGTCCTGGCACCAGCCCAGAAACATCACCTGGGAACCTGTAAGAAACACAAAGTCTCAGACCCCACCTTAGACTTCTTAAACCAGAAACTCTGGGAGTGAGGTCCAGTAATCTGTGTCTTTAAAAGCCCTCCAGGTGATTCTGACGCCCACTCAAATTTTTAAATTACCGGTATAATTTAAGAACAGATAAATCCGTCAGAAAGACAGATCAGGCCAAAGGAACCAAGGAGCTTTCATAGAAAAAAACTAAAACATACTCACAGCAAGTATTTCCGACTAGGATCATGACTCTCATCCTCAGAGCCAGCTTAGTCAAAGGCAAAACGCGAGGGATTCCATTGTTTAAAGAGTCAAGTAGAAATACCTGTTTCCTAGGGTGATTTTAATTGGTGGCAAACATTCAAATATTCATTTATATGAGGGTGTTTTTCAAAGAAGACACTGTTTCATAATCAGCTAGCAGCCTAGAAAAGATCGAAAGGGATCCGGGCAATTTCGCTGGTGGTGTTGCTTCTCTGCTTTTAAGGTTTATAAAAGGTCTGCTCCTGGGTCACATCATTTTACTCTTGTTAACTTACACTTTCAGATTACAAAACACTTAATAATCGGAGTGGCTCTTCTGTATCCTATAGTGCATTCAGGCCTTTCGGCTAATGGATAAATTTCCACCCCCCCTTTCGAGTGTTCACTTATCATAAGAAGCATTTCAACTCCATTTTGGTATGCAAACAGCCCGATCGTGCAATTAGTGCATGCTCAGTTCTCCCAAATCAGGGGCAGCTTAGACACAGGTCAGGACTACATGATTTTTATGTTCAGGAGTTGATTACACTAGCTAAGGGAGAGGCACTTAAGTAAAGTGCACTATGCTTTAGTAGCTGTCTTTACGGTACAGGGAAAACCAACATCTTAATACCTGCAGTCTTTTTATCAAGTTAATCAAATTTTAATATCAGAATGTGTATTAAAATTAGGTCACTTAGTACAGGCTAAGAGCCTTCTTCCTCCCTCCTTGTCTGTTCTGCAGGCCACACAATGCCATGTTATGAAAACTGCCCTTTAAACCTGATAAAATATTTAAGACATGTGTCCTGATAGTGTTATGTAAGCAAATACCAAGAAAAGTCCAACCATTAGTGAACCTGATCAGGCCAGTCTCCAAGGACTGAGAAAACAATCCAGTGATGGCTGCAGAGCTGACCTGCACAGAGAGATTCCAAGGTGTAGACGCCTACAAGCTCAGAGACCAAACACCCCAGACCCTTCTTGAAAAGCAATTCTCTACTTTAATTGTCTCTTGTTACTTTAGTTAGGTTCAAGCAGTGCCGAACCTCAGTAACTTTACTTAAGAAAGATTAAATATTTGTGCCTATAGCATTGAAATCATAGGAAAAAAACAAAGAACGGGTGATCTTGAATGATGGGCAAAGATGAGATATATATATATATATATATATGGGTTTTTTTCTCAGCAAAAGAACTACAAGTCACACCAAATGAAATTTGAGGATTGGAGGATCAGATAATTTTATGAGACCTTTTTCCCACTGGTGAACTTTCTCCTTGATTCAGCACCCTGGATTCACAGACCGCTTTTAGAAGGACAACTCCCAAGTCTATAACATAGAAACCTAATTACTGTCATGATTTCTCGACCCCAGTTCCCAGTGCCACTGGGGCTCCATAGCTGTCTTAGTCCATTGTGTCCCAGTCCCCACTCAGTGCCTGCAGGCGCTCAATAACAATTTGCCTTGTGCATTAATAAATGGATACATGGATATGCAAAGTGGTTCCTTTTTCTCCTTCCCCATCCCAAGCCAGCCTGGTGCCATAGAACCCCTGTACCTATTTTGTACACCTTCACCATCATCTGTAACCCTCAGTTCTAATTATTTGGCAAACCCTGGCTACTTTGCCTTCATTATAAAACTCGAATCTACCTCCTCTTCACCATGCCCACGTCTTTCCTGTAGACCGCATTGTTTCTGAGCTGGGTCACTGCAATCCCCTGCTAACTGGCCTCCCTGCTTCCATTCATGTCCTTGCATTGCCCCAACTGCCAACCCACTTCCTTTTTAAAGCACAGATTGCCTCTCCCTCCCTCCTCCTTCTCTTCCGCTCCCCCTCCCTCCTGCATGCAGATACACACACACACACACACACACACACACACACTCACTCACACACACACTCCTGCCCCAACTCATACATCTTCAGTGGCTCTTCACTGTGAAACAAGCCAAGTCCAGATTTAGTAACTTGATGCATCGATAGGATTCCACAGTATCACTTCAGACTACCCTCTCCTTCTATCTTCCCACATCCTCTATATCCTCCTCCCCACCCCACACTCTGCCCCCACCACCCCAGTGATGCCTTTCCCCACACAAGGCCTGAACCTTCTCCTGGATGACTGTTCCTCAGGAGTCCTTCCCTGACCCCTCCACCCCGAGTGAGCCTGCCCAGCTCACTCAACCTCTGAGCCCCTGCCGCTACCCGTTCTTCCACAAAGCTTTTCCAAGATATTGCCAACTAAAATGCATCTATCCCTCTACCCTTCTCTCACAGTGCTTTAATCTTATTTTTATCATAGCACACTGTGCTTCATATCAATATTTATATGTGTTGTCTCTCCCACTAGACGATGGTATCTACTGGATCAGTGTTGTATTTTACTCATTTCTATAATCCCATATGGCTTGGCACTCAGTTTACTTAGCACTGAGAAAGAGCTCAGAAGAGCTTGAATATATGCCACAACTTCTATAATAGTGTCAGAGATATACACATTCTCTGTCTCCTGCTCCCTCTCTCTCTCTCTCTTTCACACACACACACACACACACACACATAATTGGCCCCAACCCAAAATAAAAATTTTACCTAAGGACTCTGATATCCACATACAAGAATATTTTGTCCAGTGATGTCCAGCCTAAGGCCTTCATTTTTCTCATGTGACCTCCTCAGGCAATTAGTGAGATCATCAGTCATATGAAGAACATGTAACTTGCAAGCCCCCTTAAAAGCACATGTAGATGGAAACACACAGCACAGCTCCCGGCCATTTCTCTGGTGATGGGCATTAACTCTGCGTTGGGAGAGCCATTCCAGGAGTCCAGCAGAGCTCTCTACTCCCACTCCAAACAGATGTGCTCCTTCAGACCGTCAAATTGGGCTCCCTGGTTTGCATTCTACACTAATAGTGCTTTCATCCCTTTGATTCAGTGAGTCACTTTCTCCCAAATCAGCCATTTTCTGATTCTGACCCAATAGTTGCCTCAGTCTAACAATCTTTGCCAGATAAGCACGTGAATTGTTGTTGAAGTTGGGAGGAACTTCCTAAGTCTCCACGTGGGTTAGACCCTCTCGTGATCCCACAGACGTGGCTGCAAGGTACTGCTTAGAGCAGACTGACAACTTGGCCTTGTGGTCTGGGCATCCCAATCTGTTTACCAACTAGCAAGCACAAACATTTGTCTACATTTTCCTCAATTTAGCAAATACACTCTTCATTCTAGACACTGGGCAAACCTCAAAGGTGATAAACTGCAGAAATGGATTAAAACATCCCCAAAATTACATTAAAATCCTCTGAGTAAACATGACATTCAATCTAAAGGGAAGAAATAGACACTGGAGACCTGAGTATGGAATTTAAAAATTACTAAACCTAAGACCAAAAATATTTGTTTTCATATTTTTCCTACTCCTATTTTTGAGGTGGAGAAAATTATTTTTCTTCCAGATCATTTCCTCTGTAGAGCTTGTGCTTGGCACCCAGAGCAGCTCTAATCCTTTGACTGGTAAGAGCTGTTGAAGAGAATGTGTCTAATTAAATCCTATATTCTAGAAATAAATAGGCTAGGTAGCTGCTATTTGCAGTTCTTCAACTTCTCTCATCAGTGGTGTTAGCAGTTGAGGAAGGTGTGGACTTGGTTAACCCCAGATTCCAAGGAGGAAGACGTCTTCCTGGCCTTGTCCTCAGGTTTTTCTTTTACTGGTTCTTTAGTGAACCTACAAGGCCAAGTTCCTGGAATCAGGGTGACATTTATTCATTTATTAAGTCAATCAACATAATTCAACTGAGCTAAAATTAAAATAATAAACACTCAGTTAAAAATCATAGAAATAAATAAAGTACAGCTCTTGCCTCAATTCACAGACCATCAATGAGGATGGGCAGGTAGCAGGAGAACAGGCTGACAGGTGATATAACAGAGGTGAGCCCAGCGCTGGAGCCCTGGAAGAGGCATGACAATCCGCCTGGTGTGCTTCACAGAGGAGGGGATGCTTGAGAAGGGGTGACCTGCATGGAGATTCCCAATGGGCACGGATTCCAAAGCAGCAGGATTTACGACAGAAATTCAACCCTGGATATCGGAATGGAAAATGAAGACTTTATAGGTTATGTCTTAACAACAACAAAACTTTCTCAAGCATAGCCTTTAGACTTTTATTTTTCACTGCGACAGATTATAGTTTCTAAAAGTGACAACAGTACCTCCCATCCCACATACCCCTCTGCAACATGATCTTGGCCATCTCCCGTTAAAAGGGGGAATCTGTATCCACACTCCTTGAACGTGAATAAGCCCTGGGACTGCTTTCACCAGTAGAATTGCATTGAAGTAACACTGAGGTTGCCCCAGGCATAGGCCTTCACTGGCTTGGCTTCTTTCACTTCTTACCTCTTGAAAGCCAGCCCCCATGTAAGACGTGTGCCTCCCCAGGAGCCCACTGTGCTGTGAAAAGGCCAAGGCACATCCACATAGAGAGGCCCTGGAGTATGAGATGCCATAGGAAGAGAAGAGAGAGATTGAGAGACAGAGAGAGAGAGAGAGAGAAGAAGAAGGAGGAGGAGGAGGAGGAGAGAAGCCCAGGGTTCCAGCCACGTGAATGAAGATGCCGTCTTGGTAAAGATCATCCAGCCCGAGCAGTCCCAGCTGACTTCATGCAGATCAGAGGTGAACTGCCCAACCAATGCTTTCCAGAATGCCCGACCCACAAAACTGTGAGCAAAATAAAATGGTTGGTTTAAGCCACTAGGTTTGGGGATAGTTTTTTTGTGTGTGCAGTGAAGCACTTACTGAAATACAGAGCTTCTAAGGTAGGTACATGATGCTTAGGGAAACAGAATCCTAACATGACGTAGGTTGTCATCTTGTTATCCCATAAATATCGAGATGAAAGAGAAACCCAAGTCCCTTTGTGTTCTCTGCTGTTTCGTGTGTACTTCCATTCCACTTCTGGGACTGATCTTCTCCCTTTATGTAGGTCAAAGGCAAACAGTACAGCAATTCATAATATTCCTAATGCGTAAAAGATCTTTTGTGGAAGCTACCTGGGTGTTGTCTTCCCTGTGCCCAGCCTCCAAGTAAAGGAGCTGTTTAAGTGTTAGCCTGTCAAATAATGGAGAAAACACTTTCCAACCATTTTTCATCTTTGCTATAAATTCTAAAGGTATATGCACACACAGATTAATAAAGACTTGGGTATTCATCATTCATGTGACCCCAGAGGCATGATTACCTGCTTTGAAGGCTTTTAAAATCTCCCAGCGAATACTGTAATACTTCACTGCACTGTAGGGAAAGAGTCACTCAAGTTTTTACGCATGGTTAATATGAAAGAGGGAGAAAAATCAGCTAAGGGCATCGAGTTTTACATTAAGCGGGGACTAGTTTAGTCTTAGAAATAGCAGAGTAGGTTAGAATCACTTGCTACGTGACTATAAGTCCACACCTCCCACCAAACACTGAGGTGCCCCATAGAGCTTTCCAAAATGAAATGAACTCACCCAATACATTAGGAAGGCGGGAAAACAGACTGAATAGCTCAGCCTTCTGTCTTCTTTTCCTGCCCTCATCCAGCCCCAGCCCCAGCTTTCAGTCCTGGATTCATGGACTCTGATTTCACTCCACTTGGAAATTAGCAAATGGCAACACTGACCAAGAAACTTGTCATCAGGCAGGACCTTTGTGAAATGGCTCTCTAATTAGCCATTTCATATTTCTGTTATTTCTTTTGCGATTCATGTTAAAAATATGTTCCACGGATGCCAGCCCGCTAGGACGCGAGGAGCCCTTGTCACTCAGCAGTAATTCAGTGAAATAATAAATAACCGCGTCGGCAGCCCTGCCGCCCACATCAGCTCTTCCCCATACGCTCCCAGGCCAGGGGGCCGGGCCCCCCACACCAGTCTCCATGCTCTCCGCGGGGCACGAGTGGTCGCCACAAACAAGGAGGGGATCTTGTCCTCCCAGGAGCCTGCTCTTGGTATGTCTCCTGTGTCGGAGGTCACCCAAGGACTCGTGTAAAAAGCTGTCTTCTCTGACGCCCTGTTATCACAAGCAGCATATCTCTTCAGTGAAATTTCAGGAATGGAGGTTCCTAAGGGAAAGACGCCATTTCATCCACTAAAGCCAGATCAGCTGGAACTGGGAGACAACTGCTTACACCTGCAGAACAGCTTAGACCAGGACCTTGTGTTCTGTCAGCTTCCAGGTGGGATCCCCTCGCAGGCTCTCGCCAAGATTTCAGCCAGGTCCTCACCCTACCATGGCCCATATTCGTCCTCCCTGAGCATCTCAGGAAAGAAAGAGTAACTTCCCCTCAGAGGCTCACCCTTCCTCATCTGTGTTAGAAAAACAGTAGGGAACTATCAAAATATGACAGAGAAAGATGTTATTCAGACAACCCTGGGCTACAGTCACAATGCTCATGAGGGCAAGCCAAATGTGGCCTGACATACCAGGCAGTATGTCAGTGGAGATGATGGAGAGAGAAAGCAGCGAGGCAGAGAGAGCTCAGCCTCCTTCCTCACCCCACAGAAGGCTGGATTCTCATTTAGGGCCAAGGGTTTTAATCCAGCCTATCGCTGGATGTCAAAGAAATAAGAAAATTCCATAGAAGCACTAGAATTTATGTTCAGTCAGGGACACTCAGAAACACTCCTATTCTTTTTAGAACCTTCTGTACACAATGAACAGAGTTCTGATGAGAGATTCTCACTTCCCTTATTTTTTGTACCCTTATTGGCACACCATCCCCAGGGACTGGGTCTTGGACGCCTTTTACTTCATAGATTTCTAGATAATGTCAATCTTCTGATCTAGCAGCCATAGGTGAATGATAAGGGAGACCACCACTGAAAAATCACATCTCCTGTGACAGGAAATGAGCAGAAAGGGTAGAGCAGTTCTGTTATTCTTCCGAGGCCCTGTAGGATGAGATAAAGAATAAAGGCAGTTAGTGAAATGTTCTAGCCATTCATTTTTATTTTTGCTCTCTGGATTTTTTAAGCAATCATTGTGTGATTTGGACATCCTCAAAAACATTAATTCTTTTGAAAACTCCCTTATATCCATCATGTATCATTTCTAAGTAAAGAATAGGTTTTTCTTCACTTCTCTTAAACTTCGTCAGTGCTGCCTGCATAAAAGGTAATTGATTTTAGAAATAGATTTTTTCTTATAGTAATCTGAGGTTTCGCTGAAATCTCAAATTGTCAGCATTTTCTTTTTTTTTTTTTTAATTTTATTTATTTATTTGTTTATGGCTGTGTTGGGTCTTCGTTTCTGTGCGAGGGCTTTCTCTAGTTGTGGCAAGCGGGGGCCACTCTTCATCGCGGTGCGCGGGCCTCTCACTGTCGCGGCCTCTCTTGTTGCGGAGCACAGGCTCCAGACGCGCAGGCTCAGTAGTTGTGGCTCACGGGCCTAGTTGCTCTGCGGCGTGTGGGATCCTCCCAGACCAGGGCTCGAACCCATGTCCCCTGCATTGGCAGGCAGATTCTCAACCACTGCGCCACCAGGCAAGCCCCTGTCAGCATTTTCTGATCATTTGGTGTAAGTTTGCTTAGTGCTATGTTTTCTGTACAGGCAGATTGTCTTAATCCAAGACTCATGAGGAATGCAAGCAGAACCCATGTGTTCCATGATTTCTTTTCTCGACACTCCAAACATTAAAGAAATTGAATTTACTTTAGAACTATACACCTTCGGAAGAAGATCCTTGGAACAATCTAGGAAAACAGAACAATGATGTGGCCACAAATGGCCTCTTGATTGTTTGCATGGAGTTTTCTAAACTGGTCCTTTCTGGGGAGAGATGAGGCACATCTCATCTTTAAAAGTCACTGTTTTAAAATTGCATTTCATACCAAAAAAAAAAAACCCTGAAAGCAACATAAATGGCTAACTTTGGAAAGTCAGTTGAATTAATTTTGATATATTTGTATGGTGTAATGCTCGAAAGCTTTTTAAAATGGCGATGACTTCTGTATTTATCCATAGCAAAAGACGCTCATGATACATTAAGTGAAAAAGTAGATTAGACTGTATAGTATAATGCATATTTTGGTTTTTTTAAAGGTGCATGTAGATCCACAGAAAAATATCTGGACAAACATATGTCAAAATAGTGTATGTGTCAAAATGGAACAGTGCTTATGCCTGAGTTTTGGGTGGAATTATGAGGGATATTTATTTTCTTCTTTACACTTTTATTTATGGTGTGACTTTATTTTAATTCAGGATATCTATTACTTTGTACTAAAAATAATGAGATTTTCAATTAAAATATTTTTCCTTAAAATGTGGATTCTTAACACATTTCTAAACTGTGTTATCTCATTCTGTCATTCAACACTGAAGATTCTGGGATGGCTAGGAAGGTGTTTGCCCTCAAAGACACTTTTACAGGGGAAGACAGTGCAAAAAAATCTAGAGGTGATAAAGAGATATTCAAGATATAAGGCTGGCAATAAAGAATGAATAGACCACATATCCAGGGTGTTTTAAAATTCTCAACCTAAACAGTTTTTGGAAATGTTATAGAAACACTTTATTAATTCAAATCCCATAAATTCAGAATTTGTAAAAAGTCTTTAGGACTTTTCTGAATGGAAGTTATCTTTGGAAAGTTATTTATTAAGAAAGACCTATTAAACAACAAGTAATTCTTTAACTTTCGTAAAAGAGCCACTTGGATTGTGTCTTCTAGGGGACAAACCGCATCCTTCTTAATTCTTATGTAAGCCCACTCTGTGCAGTGCAAGACATCATAGGTGCTCGACAAAAGGGTTGTTATTATTATTATTATTACATTTCATATTACTTTACTATAATGCACTTACAGTTCATTCCTTACATGCAAATAAGGCTATTTCTTACAAATGGAAGTTATCAATAGTCATTCTGTCGAATTCACTTGGAAGTAACACTGTGAAAAAGGTTCCTTTTATACTGAAAAGTACTGATAATACAACTGCATTCTAGTCAGGCTTTGAACTAAATTTCTTCTGCTGATTAACCTACAAGATTAACAGGTTATATAACTTGAGATTTAATTAACAAAATTTAAACTGGTAGTAGAACGTCAAACGAATAGTAATCAAATACATTTCATCTGAAAATTGAGATTCTTTTACATATTTTGCTTCTCTTGACTGCTTACTGTTTGATTAGATTATACTAACATTTTCTTTTCATCCTAATCAAATCAAATAATTCTAATAAGAAATGTCACTTTCCTGCAAGGTATTCTTATGGTGTAACATTCTTTTCATGCACAGCATTGTAATTGGTATTGTTTGCTGCTCATTGAATTACATTAATTATATAGAGGTATCAAATTTGCAAATAAAGAACGTTGGGATGCAACAAAGAATAAGATGTTATTCACAATTTCATTGTCAGCCAACAGTGATGATATTCAAAGAGAAAGAAAAGTTGTGTGTGTGTGTGTATCATGCACACAGTATAAGCCATAGAAACATTACATCTAAACAATAATGAAACAGAATAGTCTTCTATAACTGTGACCAATTTGGAAAAAGAAAGGAGGGATTCACTTCGTTAAATAATATCCTTCTTTAAATTCACTGTGAATAAGATAGTAGAAAAGAACATGTAATATTCTTATCCCAAAGCAGAGGCTTTCTGCCTCCCCAGTTCTTTTTCTTCCTTTCCCCCCTGTTGCTCTGTCTTCTTTGCCCCCCTTCCCATCTCACACGCACACACACACACACACACACACACACACACACACACACACACACAGCATTAAGTAGCTAGGAATTTACCAAAACATAGCAATACTAAAAGAAAAAAAAAATTGAAGATATTTATGCACTCAACTCTAAGAATAGTCTGAAATGATACCAGAAAAGTCTAGATTCAGACCTCTGGCCATGGCACGTGGGGTTTTTGCAGGTTTCATTGTGTGAAGTCAGAGGTCTGTCATCTATGAAACACTAACACTGACTTGCTACTTAGAAAATAGCCAGTGGTATAACTATTCCCATCTTGATTCCAGATTTAGACAAGCAACTGAAGAGAAATGCAGTCCTTCTTGAATTGGGGAATCATAAATGGGACAGGGGCACCAAAAATGCCCCTTCAAACCTGAGTCTTATTTCATTTCTATTTTTGTTGTTAACAAATGAAGTCCAAATTGCTATTTAAATATCAAAGGAAGATTAATCCAAAAATTCTGATAATGAACCTAGTTTACATTTTAATTTTGTTTAAAAGTATGAATATTTTCTTTCTTTTGTTTCTTTTATTTATTTAAAAAATTTTAGCATCAAGTCAAGGAATTCCAGCATAAACTCTCATCTTCCCCAAACGTTTCATTATAAAACACCCTTTCTTTGTATTTGAGTTCATTTTTTTTTTTTGGGGGGGGGGATGGGGGAAGAAAGGGCGAGATTCTGACATAAGAGAATGGCAGTGCTTCCCAGATGCTTTCTGCCACGCTTTAGGGCAGCTTACTTTAAAATGTACGTGGGAGAGGTTTCTAGACTCTGCCTTTCCACACCTAATAACTCACCCTTCAAGACTTCATGCCCATACTTATCAGGGTTGGGAACAATTTTTTTTATTATTATTTAAAAGTCTTCCTTGCAGTTACTTCCTCTGAAACAGACCACCTCTTTCATTAGGAATATTTATGGGAAATAATATATTTGTACAGTTGAAAGCATCACCTGTTTTGCTAAGTCAATTCGTGTCTGAATGCAAATAGACTGTTAGAGGGTTTACTCAACAACATTTGCTAATGGAAAGTACTAATCAAAACTTTTCTACAGCAGTAAATTTTTATATTTTTTAACCACTGGATTCCAATTACATGTATTCAATAGAGCAAGCTTTGATTAAAAAAAATTTTTTTTAAGAGATTATGTATACAGCACTGTGGAAAACAAGGCAGGCTAGGTATGCAGGCACTTGTACATTCTTAATAGAAGTTTTACCTGAAGGTAAAACCCAATAAAGTGTACCCTATAATGTGCTGTGGACTCTTGTGTTGATTTACCTGAGTTACCCTGTCAGCAGAAATCAACTTTACCAGGTACACACTATGCTTATATATTTAGTGCATATAAAAGTGCATATAAAAGATCCTTTTTTCTTTTTATAAAGAAGTACTGAATTTCATTAGGGCACATTTTTTTTTCTTTAAAAAGTTCTTTGTTAACCATGGGATATACTGATTGCAAATAAAGGAAGTTATGGCACTGTGCTGATGTTTTTAAAGGGAGGGAAAATCCTTAATGTGAGCCTACAATTTCAACGAAAAAAAAAGCATAAATACAAGGTTTGGCCTTACTCAAATATATATTAGCAACATCTTTCAAAGAATCTCCTTGATTTCACTGATATATAAATATTTTCCTAAATGACTCAAAAAGATGTTATTTTTTTTTAATTGAAGTCTGTGAGGAGAGGTCTGGGAATAGATGGCTGAAAATCATTTGGGTTTTGCGGGGGGGTGGAATCCCAATTTTTTTTTTCTCATCTGAGGATATTTAAACACAACATCTTTGCACATTTCCTGTAAAAATTTCACAGACCTTTCATATATAGGATTCTTACCCCTATATTTAAGTTTCAGGATTAGCTGCAGTCCTAAAAAAATATTTAATTCTCTTTGCTCTGCGACATGGCTTAATGAATCTAGGTTGAGTTTCTTTAGGAAACATAAGAAGCTTCTTGACAACTGAGAAGTCTCCCAGACACTCATTCCTGTCAGAGTTTTCCAAAACCACACATAAGCTGAGGCCACGAGGTTCCTACATCAGACAAGAAAAGAAGACCGCGGCTTCCCTCCCTGACCTCGGTTATGATTGAGTGAGAAATGTGTTTATTGCTCAGGCTCGCTGAGTGTTTAAATGTCCCTATTGTGCGAATTATGAGTGCTTTGAGTGCAAATTATGAGCAGAGCAGCCACTCTTTATAATTTCCAACTGTCTGATCTACTCTATTTGTCCTTTCTCACCATCCACCCTTGAGAATTGCAAAATCCCAGGCCCGTTATTATTTTTAATAATGCCGTTGCATTAAAAACTTGGTTGAAGTCCTCTAGTGATTTTTCTTTCCCTCAAAATCTATATTGCTTTTAAAAGCATTTCATTAAGACTGCGTTTTTAAGGAGGAAAGAGAAAGGAGAGATGGGTGACATTAGCTGCGGTAGACATCCTTTTTAATCCTAAGACTAAAGACAAAACCCCCAAAACTACAGAAAAGAACTGCCTCTTTGCCTTGGGCCCCTGACTTTTAAGGGGGTAGCACTTCTGGTGAGAGGGGCAGTTACGTAGGAGAGAGATGCAGACCAGGCTGCAACTTTGCAGCAGCCGGGCTGCGCGCTGCGCGTGGCCACCTGGCCTGCGCCCAGGCGTCCTTGCGCACCCATGGGAGGGGAGCGGAAGCCAGGTGCCTTCCTCTCGGGACAGGGGGCCTTCCGACGCCCCGAACACTGAGACACTCTGCCCTCGGGTTTCAGGAGAAGGAGGTAGGGGCCGACAGTTTGACAAATGAGGCAGGAGACATCTCCGGTCTCTCCTCAGTTGTCCTGGGGCCGCCGCCTCGCTCCCCAGCAAGCGCCCCTTCCCATCCCTTACAAAGGAAAGCGAATCTATTAGCTCTTCGCTCCCAGGAGTCCCGTCTGCCCCTCGCTGAAACATGCACAGAAAGGGTGGCAGCCTTGATAGGGGTCCTGGGGAAGGAGAGGTGTGAGTGCCAGGGGCTCCGGGTCACCGCCCCACATTCGCCGGCGTCGCAGCACCGGCTTCTTGGCTCCTCCTGGAGCCCCGCGGCGTTTTCCTCTGCTCGCGCGCCCTCTGGCTGCGCTATGGAGAGATTCACCCGGCGCGGGGAGCCGTGGGGGGAAAACACAGAGCAGCTGCGTGCCTTTGGCCAGGAAGAAAGCAAGGTGGGCGTGGATCTGGTGGCCCGCCGCCTACCTAATACACTGGACTGGTCTCTTCCCCAGTGTGTCAAGGTGATGGAAGCTGAGGTCATAGCTTCCCTGGGCTATATGTTAGTCACCAGTGCACCCCAAACAGACTTTCCTAAGACCCCAGATTTAGAAAGGAGAGCAAGGAAGTCCCACCATTTCTGGTACCCACCTTCCCGCCCCCCGCCCGCCCCCCAGCTCCATCTACACACACACACACACACACACACACACACACACACACACACACACACACACACCCCAACCACCTATTTTCTTTACTCATCCACAGCATCTCCAACACATTCTTAAACCCATGTGATGGCTTTTTTGATGTCGGCTTGGCTAAGCTAAAGTACCCAGTTATTCCATCAGATGCTAATCTAGATGTACTGTGAAGGGGGTTTGCAGATGTCATTAAAGTCACTAACCGGTTGGCTTTAAGTAAGGGACAATCTGGGTGGGCCTGACTTAATCAGTTGGAAGCCCTTAAAAGCAGGGCCAAGACTCCCCAGAGAGAGAGAGGGAGAGAGACAGAGAGCTGGAGAAGAATTCCACCTGTGGACAACAGCTTCAGCCATGCCTACACAGCCCCACTCTGCTGTGACCTTCTCTTCCTGATTGCCTGCCCTACAAATTTTCGACTTGCTCCGCCAGCTCCCACAATAGTATAAGCCGGTTCCTTGTAATAAATCTCAATATATAAATGTATTGATTCTGTGTCTGGTTGAACCTAGATGATACAATTCATATGGCCCAAATCAGAAGAAAGTACTGAGGAAATTCACAGTGCCAGAAGATTCCACCCCAGTTCCTCCCAACTGTCAGCCAATAGATAGTTTCTGAATGTCTATTGGTGGCAGGAACAAGGCACTGTACTCTGGAGATGCAACCGAGAGCTGACAGGGTTTCTTCCCTTGGGAAGCTCTCTCATACACACACACCCAGCTCCATGTGGCAACTTTGGTCTTTTCAAACCTGGCCCAGAAGCTAGCTTTAATTAATGGTTTGTTGTGGGTACCAGTGGCATGCTTGGAGCTATACAAAAGTCTAGTAGGAGGAGAAAGCCAATGAGGAGAACCAGAGAGCAGTCTTTGCCTTGAGGGCTCTCCATCTATCAGCAGGAAAGGTGAAGTGCTCATTTATCCCATTGCCAAACATCCTGAGTCATTGGCCCCCAAGGTGCGTTTTCTTTGCCCTTACTGTTTCTATATATGGCAAAGGGGTGACACTTAACTGATAATGGATCAGAGCTGTAGAATGTTGGCAAAAGCAAACTCAACTCAGGCTGGCAAAAGGGCGGCTCCTCTCTAGATTCATCAGCAGAACCCCTGGTCCTAAGCCAAACTGAGAAGCCCAATAAAAGACTTCATTCCTTCTCCAGCATCTCCTACCCCTGCCTCAAGGCTCAGGGCCTGTCCCATGATGGCAGGAACCCAGTGCATTTCAATCCAACAAATGTTTAATGAGTACCTTCCATGCTACAAGTTTATCTTCTACAATCTCATGTCCTGAAATAGCTTTTGTAATCACCATTGGCCTGCAAATGAATTGCTATATTGAGTGATAATTTCATGGGCATCCTATTGACTTCTCCATGTTGTTGCTGTTCTTTAACCTTTTATTTTCTCCTTGATATTGACACCTTCACTTGGGCTGGGTCAGAACTCTTTTCTGATTTTACCTTCTGTTAGTCTGTTTTGCTTCCTCTCAACCCCGTCTGGAAGGATTTTCTTCTCACCCCAGTCCTCATGATTATAAAGCAGGTGTGTTCAAGGGCTCTGTATTGGTCACTCTGTTGTCTGAATCTACTCCCTCACCTCAAGAGATGAACTGTACACTGATGGCCCCATATCTATACTCTGGATGGACCTCTCTCCTGAGCCATGTATTCTATTGCTGTGGACACTTGTGTGTAGCACGAGCACCAGTTCCTCCAAAAGAACTCAGCATCTTCTCTCCTTCTTTTCTAATCTGTTGCTCATTCTAAAAGCCGTAGCTGAGTTAATGGTGTTGAGAACTGTGTCTACCCAAAAGCCCACTCCAGGAACTCATGAGGCATTCCTGCTTTCCTCTTCCTTACCTTGTGCGTTCAATTGGTAGCTGAGTTTTATCAATCTGTTGCAGAATGTCTCAGGTCTCTGATCCTCCTTCCCAGACCCACTGGAAGTGCCTTAGTCTAGGCCTTACGAAGTTCACATCAGGAGCAAATGGTCTTCTAATGATATCCCTGCTTGCATGTGTCTGCTCTCTCCCCCATTCATCTTTCTAAAATGCAAATCCTCTTGTGACACCTTCCCATGTCAGAAGTGTCAGTGGTTTCCTGAAAGCCTTCCATGACCTTCTGCCTTCCCTCCCCGTGCCCACTCTGAGCTAGCTGATGGGTGGCCCTCCTCTTTGTTCCCACTGCATCCCAATCTCACCCCTATCATAGCACTTAGCACAATGTAGCATTTTCTTCCTTAAATATTTCAAACAGAGAAAAGTGCAGAAAAAATAACATGACAACTACCAACATACTCACCACCCAAATTGAACAAAACTTTGATGTACTGATTTCAGTACTTCTTTTTAAAGGAAATTAGCCATGATAAAAATAGTTGAGATCCCTTTGTGACTCGCCTATCATTGAAGCCACCACTGTTCAAGTTTGGGGTTGATTTGTTTGCTTAGCTCTTACACTTGATTATTAACTCCCAATAATGGTTTCCCTCTCTTGTTCATCTATGAATCCCCCGGGACTTGCCAGATGGAAATAAATAAAGGGTATGAGTAAACGTTCGTTAAACGATTGTATGAATGGGTAGGTCCACACCCATGACTCCTGTGGATCAATCCTCATCACATTGAAATGCTCTCTCTTAAAATTTTGCCTAATTAATGTACAATACTTTTAGAGGCATTTGATCCTAATAAGTTATCCCTGCTTTCCAGAGGTGTTACCCTTAACTAGTAGCTCTCTATGTTGACTGCACATTGGAATCCAGTGGGGAGGTATTAGAGGGCTAATATCTGGATTCTGCCCCCAGCAATTCCTATTTAATGGATGAGATGCCTCCTAGGCAGTGGGTTGTTAAAAGCTCCCGAGTGCATATGATATACAGACAAGGCTGAGAACCTCCATTACCTCCTACGAGGCATCATTATCATTAGCGTCATCATTAGCACCAGCACTGGCAACTGGTGAGTACTAACTTTATGCTATTTATGTACATTATCTTGTTTATTTCTCACCACAACCTAAGTATTTTTATTATCCTCATTTTACGAAGGAAGAAAGAAAGCAACACTCAGAAGGGTTAAGTAACTTGCCCAGAGTCAAACAGCCCCTGGGCCCTGCTGTTCTCACTGCATCACCAGCTTCCACCATGACCAGAGTCCCAACCCTTAACTTGCCTATGGCTCTTACAAAGCCCAGGATTAACAGAATCTCAAATACCCCTAAAGAAAGTCGTTGAAGCATGGCATCACCAGTGCTCTCTAAAACCCTGAGCTTTCATTGCTAACCCTGCTTCTTTCTTGAGTCATTTCCTGAAATTGGCCATAAACTCCTTGCCTGAGCAGCTGCCAGAGACTCAAAAAGGTGGAGTCCCTTCAGCCTCTGCCCACCACACCCTCTTTGACTACAGGAAGATTCATCTCAATTACACTCTTTAATGCTCTGTTCCTCCCTCCCTTGTCATGCTGGACTGCTTTTTCCATTGCTCTCTGTCTCTTGTTCTTCCTTTACTGTATTGACACGATACCATTACACCAAAAATACACAAGACTTACAACTCGAGATCACACTACTGCCTCTTTATTCTCCTGCTCTGTCTTTTTAAGGCAAGCGTAGGAGGAAAATACACATCAGTACTTACTCTGTATACTGATTTCTTTATAGGCGTAATGCATGTGCTTTCAATAGTGTTCACTAGTGTTTTTCAATAATGTTCCAGCAACAGGATTTTACTGTAGGAGAGACCAAGGTGCATCGTCTTGGAATCTTGGAACGTTACGGTGTGAAGGGATCTGGGAGATCACCTAGTCTGAGTGCGGCCATAACAAAAGAACTCAAAATGGAAATCTGTGGCACTGCCTCAATGGTTAAGCGGTGGACAGTGAGGAAACAAATGTCAGATTTGGGGGAAATGCTCCTCCTTGTTATGCAGTCTATTGGCTGCAAGAACGTAGGAGACCAAAATGTAGGCGATCACAGGGTAGTAAGCCTACCACTCCCGGGGAAGAGGCTGCTGTTGACTCTGTGTGGCAAAGTGTAAGAAGAAAGAGATGAGCTCAAGAAAGAACTGACTGTTTTACAAGCAGAAAAGAAAGGAAATACATTCCAAAAATTTGAGGCCTGATGAAGTTGGTCAAGGGACCACTTCCTGATTCCTAATAGTACTGAGGAAACATTCAAGCAACAAAGATTCAAAGCAACTGAGGGAAAAAAATCAGACTAATGGCATGGCGCTCAATGAAACCTTTCCGTTGGATAAAAAGACTCGGGGTAAAAGCCTGTGAAAGGAGTAGCTTTCCCACCAAAGCAGAAAAGCACCATGAAGTTGCGACATGGAGGGCCACGGAGGTAAGAAAGCAAGGAAATAAAGATTGGATCATTCCTCTAAAAGAACGATGGGCGTGGTTGCTGGCTCATAGAATTGACTGGAAGCAGATAGATGAGAAAACTGCTATTGGTTTGAAAGAATCTATTTGAGATTTAATATTTTGCAAGCAGGAAATGGGCTGAGAAAGCCATTCATCTCTCTAACAGGACGTGTTCCCTAACACCCACTTCATATTTGACCAAGGAAAATAATGAAAAAGGAAGAGACTTCAACAGGTGGAGCCAAACGCTATGAAGAATCTTGAACCCTGTTATTTTTTTTTAATAGATCTTTATTGGAGTATAATTGCTTCACAATACTGTGTTAGTTTCTGTTGCACAACAAAGTAAATCAGCCATATGCGTACACATGTCTGCATATCCCCTCCCGCTTGAGCTTCCCTCCCATCCTCCCTATCCCACCCCTCTAGGTCATCGCAAAGCACCCAGCCCATCTCCCTGTGCTGCTTCCCACCAGCCAACTATTTTACATTCAGTAGTGTGTATATATGTTGATACTACTCTCACTTCGCCCCAGCTTCACCCTCCCACACCATGTCCTCAAGTCCATTCTCTATGCTTACCTCTTTATTCCTTCCCTGCAACTAGGTTCATCAGTACCTTTTTTTTTTTTAGATTCCATATATATGTGTTAGCATACGGTATTTGTTTTTCTCTTTCTGACTTGCTTCACTCTGTATGACAGACTCTAGGTCCATCCACCTCACTACAAATAACTCAACTTTGTTTCTTTTTATGGCTGAGTAATATTCCATTATATATATGTGCCACATCTTCTTTATCCATTCATCTGTCAATGGGCATTTAGGTTGGTTCCATGTCCTGGCTATTGTAAATAGTGCTGCAGTGAACATTGTTGTACGTGTCTCTTTTTGAATTATGGTTTTCTCAGGGTATATGCCCAGTAGTGGGATTGCTGGGTCATATGATAGTTCTATTTTTAGTTTTTTAAGGAACCTCCATACTGTTCTCCATAGTGGTCATAGCAATTTACATTCCCACCAACAGTGCAGGAGGTTGAACCCTGTTATTGACCAGATACTGTGTTATGTCTTACAATCTTCTTTTTTCCAAAAGGGAGCGTGCTTTGTGGTTGATCCATCCCTGTACCACCATTGTATGTTGGGTGTGGGGGGAGGGGGCAGAAAATTTGTCATTTTAGTTCACAGGTCTGGACCATCATGAGCTTTATCCTGACCCAGTAGAGATGCTACATATAGCACATCCCCTGCAGATCCAGGACTTAGAGCTGGATGCAATGACTAGGTGGGACTTCAGATAATCTCCCTTGGACAGGTGTGAGTTGGTTTATGTGTGTTCAAGGGTAGACTGTTGTAGAGACATTTTCCTCACCAAATAGTCATTCACTCCTCCATATTGCAAGCCCCCTTGCAATTAGGCAGAGTCTTGTGGGCAGCTCTGGCTAATGGGCTGTGATCAGAAAGAGTGTTTGTTCATTTTATAATCCCTTTTAACCTGGCAAAGATGTTCACCCTTTTCCCATGTCCAGTTATAAGAATAGAATGGTAAATAGCTAATAAATTAGAATTAGGTTTATAATTTTATATCCAGAAAAATTACCGGTTTTTAATATGCATTTTAGCTTATCTGTAAATAACCTAAAAGTGATGTTAAGATCTAACGAGGTAACATCCCTTCTGTCATAGTCAAGTATAAGCTGGTGGGTGCTGTGTGTTAAATGACCACGATGTTCCAAAAACACGCAACATAATGTATCATATATTTTAAATGTTCAGTAAATATCCATTTATTATCCTTTCTTTAAAAAAAAAAAAAAAGAAAGAAAGAAAGAAAAAGAGTTTCTTGCTTCTGGGCCAAAGCATTTAGAAGCTGGTGTGTGAACTGCCAGCTCTCTCTTTGCCTGCTAGGAGACCAGGGAGCCACGTATTATGATGGCAGCATGATAATATCAAAACAGTCTAGATAGTGGAAATGCCTCATGGAGAAGAGGTGCCCTAGAGAGTGGACCAGCCTGCAATGGAGTTTGTGTGAGTAAAAACCTTTTGTTGTATTCAGCCACTGAGGTTTTCAGGGTATTTGTTACTGCAGCCTCACCTCACCTAGCCTATCTAACACAATGGCTATGACTTCTGGTGAGTCATTCTGTTACCCACATGGCTGTGAGGCCCAGAGAGAGAGACACAATAATGGGCTGACCCTGAATGCTACTCAGAAAATCATTAATCAGGCAATAGGAATGGATTTACTGAAAGCCCAACACATAAATGTCGGTGTGTGAGCCCTCTTTGATTCATTCACTCAGCTGTGTTTATTGAGGTTCTACCATGTACCAAACATTTATAGGCGCTGGAGATACGGTGCCCAAAAGAGGGAAGGTCTCTGATCTGAGGTAGCTGACATCCCTGTCGGAGATAACCAAGGAAACAAAAAGAGCAAACAAGATCATTTTAGAGAGTGGATAACTTCTACGGAGAGAATAATTGGGGCAATGTGGTAGAAAGTGAGTGGGCGGTCAGGGAAGGTCTTGGTGAGAAGGTGACAGCTAAGCTGAGACCCTAATACCAGGAACCAGCCATGCAAAGATCTGGAGGTGCAACTTCCAGACAGAGGGAACAGTAGCTGCCAAAGCCCTGAGGTGGATGAGTTCTTATCTGGTGGGTTTGAGTTTTCGGTTTGACAGAAGTCTGATTTGGCTGGAAAAGTGTGAATCAAGAATACAGAGAATGAAATCAGAGAAGTAGATAGGGGATCGTCTAGGACCTTTAAAGACATCTTGAGGTGGTTGGGTTTTATTTTAAGGACAGTGGGAAGCTGTTAGATGATTCAAAAGAGGGACATTACAAGGTCTGATTGGAGACTGATTAGCAGCAGTGGCAGCAACCCAGGTAAGAGAAGATGAGGCTTCAAAGGAGGTGGATGATCGTGGATAAATGTTGGAGAAAAACAGCCCTTGCAGATGGTTTGGATGTTGCAAATGAGAACAAGAGAGAAAGGAATCAAGGATGACTTGTAGGTTTTCAGCTTGAGTAATGAATAGTAGTGGTGCCATATACAGAGCTGTGAAGACTTGGCGAAGTCTGGACTGGGCATCGGAGAGCACGCAAAATTCTCACTTTGAGATGCCGTGAGACATTCCCATGACTATGCGAGGGAAGCAGGTGGAGTTTCAGGGCAAGGTTTGGCCTGGAGATATAAATTTGGGGCCAATCAATTTATAAATGTTATTTAAAGCCAAGGAACTGAATGAGATCACTTAGAGAGAGTGTGTAAATACACAAGAGGTCCCAAGACTGGGGTCTAGGATCCAACATCTATCTCGAGGTCAGAGAGAGGAGGAGTCGTTCTTCCAGAATACTGAGACCTTTTCCACTCCAAAGGGCGGTTTGCTTATTAAAAGATGTTCTAAGACATATAGATTTTTCCACATATCTTAGTAATAAATGTTACATCAGAGTCTCCTGTGAGTTTTAAGTCACACGTGTCACTGTGGGGAAGCAGCTGTGGTATAGTGGGAAGTGCATGCAGCCGAGGGTCAGAAAACCCTGGAAGCTTTCAGCCACTTTGCCGCTTACTAGTGATGTGATGAGATAAGCCATAGGTTTGGGTTGTCGCCAGAATTAACGAAAGTAACGGACGTGAACGTATTTTGTACGTTCTCAGCTGCCCTGTCTCTTACAGTAGCCTCTAGCCACGTGTGGCTATTTAACTTTAAATAAAATCAACTTAAATACTCAGTCCTTCACGACTAAGAAGACATGATGAGTAACTGCAATGTGGGATCCTGGATTGGATCCTAGGACAGAAAAACAGACACTAGTAGAAGAAACTGGTGATATCTGAATAAAGCCTGTAGGTGAGTTCGTAGTCTTGTATCAAGGTTGATTTCTTCATGTTGACAAGTGTAATGGGTTATGTAAGTTGTTGATGTCAGGAGAAGCTGGGAGAAAGATATAGGGAACTCTCTGTGCTCACACAATAAAAAGTTAAAGAAAGAAAGTTTCTCAGCCACACCAACCACATTTTGAGTGTCCATTGGTCACATCGACATGGACAATTTCCATCATGGCAGAAAGTTCTATTGGACAGTGTTGCCTACAGTCGTAAATGAATGTACAGTTCTACTAAGTAGGGCACTTGACCACAGCACCGTGCCTCACCATGATTTCTGTGGGAGAAAGTCAATGGCTTCAATGAAAGGATTAAAGTCATGTCTAGGAACGAAAATCCAGTCTGCCCTCCCACACCCAAATTAAGTGTGTTATTTTAGACTAGCTTCTGTTTTTTCCTCCAAAATGTGACAGGGTTAAAGCAAATGATGTCTGAAGTACCCTTTCCATCTAACATGCCATGGATCGTGAACAAAGAATACTATGAGGAAATCGCTCATTATCTCAGTAGCCCATGGAGAAGATGCTTCTGTGGCAAAATTTAAGTCCGCAGGGGTGGGAGGGGAGCAGCAGTTCCCCATCCCACCCCTGATCTGCCCCAGTGCCAGGTCATTCAGCCCTGTTGATGGTGCAGGAAGGATCTTGAAACACACCCCCCTTGACAGAGAGAGGCGGCATACACAGGGTTTTGATGAGTAGACGATAGAGGAGAATAAATAGGAAGTACTTTTCTTAATGTTACAAGCATCTTACTTTATGCTAATTTTTTTGTTCATGACTCACAGTTTTAAAAAGTGAAATAACTCAGCTTAGACTACATAGGGATTTAGAAAACACTATTGACCAAGGAAGGTAGTGACTATTGATTTTTTTCTCCTCTTCATACCCCAGTGAGCAGTCAGTAATAGTAATCTGCTGTCCTAATGAAGCACTTTCCATCCAAAGACATTTAAGATGAAGCATGAATATTAACCCATTTATTTCCACCATGTCCGTTGACATTAAGATACGGTATCTTAATCATTGACAGTAAGATGTGGTCTGAAATTCTGAGCACTATTTATTTCCTTCCTTTCCTTGTTCTTCATTAAGTATACATCGGTTGGGATTCTTGGCTAAAACTTCTGGCAAATTTAAGTCAAAGGGATTCTTACACCACAGATCTCCTGGGAGACTTGCCCTGAGATCTCATCATTCCCCCAAAGGAAACTGGAGTGACAATAAGAAAGGGCAGCCAGAATGAGAGAATGCCCACCACAGAGTTCAACCCATTTTTATTTTGGGTTTTTATGCATATTCATTTGTTTTATAAATTAATCATAACCTGAATGCATAAATGTGGAACTTTTATTACTTAAGTTACTGTTATACTCCCCCCCCCCCACCAACCCTCTCTCTCTCTCTCTCTCTCTCTGTGTTCATCAGAGAAAGTATATGTAGTCATTGATACTCATCATTGTCTTGAGTTAAACAGCAAAGAAAGATCCTATTAAGGGCCCTTAATCTCTAAACACTATATTTTCAATAAGACAAATTAGATATATGAACAAAGGAATAGATATCAGTATAACGTATCATTTGCCAAGGCTTAATAAATGTTGGTTTGATGAGTTAGTAAGTCCTATAATAGAAACTGTTGTTTAAATAACCAACTATTAGGTTGAACAAATAAGTATTAAAAGAAACACTTTCTATCAATAACTTGATAATTAATGATCACTAACCATGGAATATATACTACGGCTAGGAGAAAGATGACAAGAGGATTCTGCTATCTTTTCAAATGCACTCTTGTACCTTACGTGCATCTAGAATCCAAGTTCTCACCTGTAATGTAATAGCTGATGCTTATAAACTGGGTTCTGTAATAACCTTTAAGAGTTTAAAAGAATTCTTTCTGTCCTATCCAAGCCTAGAAGAAGGCAATATTATATCTCTTTGTTACAATATTTGAGTTTATTTTCACAGCATGTTAGGGCAATAATAAAGAACAGTGGCTTCATTACTTTCTCCATCTACACCCTTGTTACAATCCTTTCCACCAGCCCTTAGAAATGATTAGTTGTATTCGTTAAAAGCCAAACTACCATGGAACTGCATGTTTTTTTAATGTCTTGAGATTAACAGCATCTTCTTAAGAGAAATGCAAACAACTGTTGAATTCCAGAGGAAAGGCAGAAAGTAGCCAGTGAGATTCCAGATTGTCACTGAGCATTAAGGTATATTTCTAAGGGAGGGGTGGCACTGTTTGTTTCCACACCCTCTTCTATAGATGGATCATCCAGAACAGACCTAGGGAGCCATTGGTGGCCTTGAATTCTGTCTCCTGGGAGAGAGAGGACTGTCAGTGACATTGCTAGACAAGTTCAATGTTCTAATAATGTAGAGACTGTATCAGGGATGTGACTTAAGCATGCTAAGCAGAGACAACCCCCTCCCTCGCATGGCAATATGTTCTGCACCCTTTTAAGAAGCATGCCTTTGCGTTTGGAAATTACTCAGATATTTTTGACAGTGATGTTTTCTCTGGAGGACTAACACTAAGAGTCTATCAGGCAACACCTTGGCAAGGATTGCTGATGGCTAATCCATGCTGGTTCTGCTCCAGGAACCTAATAAAGCCTGAGGGAGCACCCCTGAGAGGGGGTCTGTGCCGTGGAGAACCAGATTCCAGGTCAGGTCAACCTGGCAGCCGTCGGTTGAGTGTCACCGTCAAGACATGGCAAGGGCACTGCAGGCAGTCAGGCATAAAGGGTAAGATGAGAACAGCCCAGAGAGAAAGGTAGATGGCCAATAAGTCAGAATTAAGACAAAAGCAGAGTTAAGGCAGAAGAGGCTCCCCAAAGCTCCTGGTTGCTGGATCCCTTTATATAGGAAACTGAGATCTCTCATGGCTTAAAGGAGCAGAGCCTTCCCCGACCAGGCCCAGGAGAACTTACCCAGAGAAGGCAGGAGAGCACCAATGGGTGAGCACTAAGATGAAAACCCCACATCTGGGGAAGGTATTTGCATTCCTCTCTAACTGTTCCTCTACCAAGCACGCTGCTGCCTCTGGGCCTTTGAACTTGTTCTTCCTTCAGCCTGGAAGGCTGTTGCTCCAGGATTCACAAGTCTCCTCCCTGGCCTCATTCAGATCACTGCCCCATCAAAGAGGCCTTTCCTGACCACCCTATCTAAAATAGCACCTTCTGTTCTGTCTCCCTCTCATCCTCCTTTATTTTTCTACATATTCTAGCACCCGCTTCTACATTAAATATTTTCAAAAATAGAACGCAAGCTCCCCGAGAGCAGGAACTTAGAGTGTTTGGTCCATTGCTGTGCCCCTAATGCTGAGCACTGTTCTTGGTAGGTGCTTAAGAAATATTTTTTTGAATGAACGAACTGAGGAATTATTCTTGCATCTTTACATGGGTTTGGTTTACATCATATAATTAATCCTCTTGTACTGGGGATGTAATTATATGATCCTTCTTTGCTCTTGTAAAATACTTAGGTTATACCTTGTAGTCCCTGTCTCTCTTTCTCTCTGCTTTTCCCGTGCTCCCTTCTATTTCTCCTCTCTCCTACCCACCCACTTCTAAACCTGGCCACCCGTAAAATATTTTTGCATCCTGCATTCATGAATCCAATCAACCAGCGTTATTGGATGCTCACCATGTGCTAGGCACAGTGCTAGGTGCTGGGGATTTCATGGCAAAGGAGGAAGAAAGAAACTCTGCCACCAGGAAAGTTATGGTCTACTGGAGAAGCCAGGAATTAATCTTTAAAAGCTCACAAATAAATGGAAAATCACCCCTTGATGGGGTTGTCCGGGATCGGTGCGTGTGCTAAGTGCTGTTTTTGGGGAATGAGCTGGTCAAGGAGCTCAGGGAAGATTCCAGTGAGGACACAGTGAGGCTCTACCATGGGGCTGAGGAACTTGGGCAAGAAAGGCAAGAGGCCAGTGTGGCTACAGAAGTTGGTAGGAGCAGATCATGCAGGGCCGGGAAAGTGACCCAGAGGACTTTGGCCATTATCCTGAGGTCTGAAGAACCACAGGAATCAATGCACTGACAGGTTTGAGTAAATACGTGGGGCCAGTGAACACTGTGTGGGAGAGAAACACGATCACACTGGGTGGAAATTCAGTTGGGTCCACTCTAGACACTGGGGTTCATTCTTATAAAAAATACAAAGATAAATGATCCCTGTCCTTAAAAGCCTTTAAAGCCAGAAAGCCCCATTGGCTAAGTAAAGGAAAACTTACGTGGTACAAACAAATGATTCCTGGCCAAAGGCTCCGAAAAATAGTTTATCACAAAGTAGCCTTGTTGAACTATATTTCCGATGATCCCTGGATAGTCCCAAACCAATCCATTGAACTCTACTATTCTCAAATAATAAGGGAACATTTCCTTCAAAGATTAAAATGTAAGTTTTCTATGATTCTGAGATGGCAGATGGGGAAGAAACTTACCTGCCATTGGCCTTTTATAGGATCAGCTGTGCCTGATGAGATTTTGTACTGAAAGGCTCTGGGTTTGTTTGATCTGGACAAACCCCCTGGCCAAGTTCATTGCTAGCATTAACTATAATAAAGGAAACTATCAATTTTACTATAGAAGCGCAAGGGCACTTAGTGCCTTCTATGTGAGGGATATTATCCCTCTCTGAAGTAGCTTGGGAAAATAAAAAATGTTATTTTGTGTCAGACGTATTTAATGTATATTTATTTATTTGACTTTAAAGCTATTTAAGGGATAAAGGGGCTCATCTTTAAGTTTCTTCCAGCATTGGTGGAATGTTACCAAATAAATCTGAAAGGCATAATAGGTGTGGAATAAAAGGAGGCAGAATTAAGGTGTGAAAAGAGGGACATATCGTGCGTGGTACACTTACAACATTTAAAAACTGGTTTCTTAATATGCTCTCAGATGTGCTTATGATATTATGTCTCCAGAAAAAAAAAAGAAATGGGCTGACTGTGGAGTTGTAGAAGCATGGGTAGGGAGACAAGATAATATACACTCTTCTTTCAATGGGGAGTCTCTCTCCGTCACCTGAAGTCTCTTGTGCAAACTAAAGATATAAAGAGCATGGAAACCGTAGTCCAACCATCCCCACAGTGATGTGTGTTTTGTGTGATGTTTGATTTCATTTTAGTTACTATTTAATATTTTCTTAATCTAGGCTGCCTTTTATCTGACATCCTGGAACATTTCCTTGTACTTTCTCTATTATTTCCTTCCCTACTAATGATGTTTCTGGAACTGAAGTATCCTCTTGATACGGGTTCTCTTCATTAACAAAGGGAGCACTGGGTTTGATTTATCTGTAAAACCCCTGGGATGAATTTTGTGCTTAGATGTCAAAGAAATTCTCCAACTCCTTCTCGACCATTAATTTTATCATTATCGAAATAGCTTCCATAATTGATAAAACATTGTCAACTGAGTTTGACAGACTATTAAAACACTTCTGAAGATTTGTAATCTCAAGCTCCTGTCTCTTGGGGCTTGCTTAAAACATTCACACCCATATTTATATTCTCTCTTAAATGTCAGTGGAAAAAAATGTTTGTGATAAGGTCATTGTAATGCACACAGACAGTGATCAAGAATCATTTCCCTCCAGTCCTGGCCAAGTCTTGTTATTATTAATAAAACAGGGTAGGTCATTCATCTTTTCCCACTAGCTGAGAAAGTTGAAGCTTTGCCATAAAGAGGAAGAGGACCACCCTACAAAAGGCATAGCCTATTGTGAAGTCTGGAGTATCTATTTTTTTAATTAAACTTTTTTATGTTGAGATAACTGTAGATTCACATGCAGTTGTAAGAAATAATAGAGCTCCCATACGCCCTATACCCAGTTGCCCCTAAAAATAACATCTTGCAAAAACTACAGAACAATATCTCAACAAAATTATTGACATTGATATGATTCAGATTTCCCGTTTCACTTGTACTCATTTGTGTGTGCATGTAAGTTCCAGGCAATTTTATCACATGTGCATATATTTGTGTATCTACCACCACAGTCAAGTTACTGAGTAGTTTCTACACTACCAGGATTCCTTGTGTTACTCTTTAATAATCACACCCACCTTCCTTCCTCTCCCTTCCCTATATGGTATCTATTTTACTTTGAGCTTTTTTGAGTTTTTATGCATAATAAAGAGAAATCAAATTATGAAAATTAGTTGCCTTCAATGAAAGCATTTGAGCTTTTTAAGAAAGGTGTCCCCTTGTGATGGATGCGGCCAGAGCTTGATTTCTACACCTGGTTTCAGTCCCCACTCACCTACCCGGATGTGCAGCTTTGTAAAGGGTCTAGCCTGCACAAGTGTGTGTGTGCTTTGCATTCAAGGCGACAACAGTGATAAGAAATGAGGCATTATGTGTTAGTAAGCTTCATTTTTTGCAAAATGCCATTGATAATATTCCACTGAAATGAGGAATTTTCAGATAAATCAAGAAATTGCGGCCAATCTCAGGGGTTTCTTGGAAAGTTATAAGTGGTAGCATCCAAGGTGCACAATTACCTACTAGTTAGGATAAGGATAGTATAACTCTCTGGAATTTATACTTAGATGAACATGGATCATGAGAATTTTCCAAAATTCTTTTTTAAACCAATGTGGAAAGTCAGCTCCAGTTTCTATGTTTTGTTGCAAACTGAGTTGTTTTTTTTTTAAATATGAACTCCCAGGCCAACACTTTGCATCTGCTAATGTAGGCATTTTTGCCCATCTGATATAAAATGCCAGCAAGTAAGTCCTCAAAGCCAGCTCAATGGCTCAATAAAATATGGTCTTCTTGTCACCCTTGGTGCTTAAATCATTTGTTGTCAAACTGGGTGGCTTTCAGAGTTGACATTTACTGCTGTTTGCTGCAAAAGAGATTGTAGCTGCAAGGAGAGGGCCAGAACTGTCATTAAGCACTGCCAACTATGAGAACAAAGGCCTTGGTTAATTTTTTGTGATTCTGTTGCTGTCTTATGGTTCTTAAGACAGATGGTTTTTAAATGATGGATTTTCAACAAGAGACACTCAGGAAGTGTTTACCTAGTGGTCCCAATGGCCTCATGCATATACAGACACTCAAACCCATACAAAGAAACATTATAAGATCTTTTATCTTCCTTCTCCCAACCCCCCTCCTCTCGCTCTCTTTCACTCAGTTCTCTTTCCAAAGTCTCTAAGTAAGTTAGATCCAACATGGATAGGCCACATACATATAAGGAATTCATATCAGCAGTAGGAATGAATTTAAGAAGCTTTCAAAGGTTCAACAAAGACGTTATCAAGTGCCTTATATGTTTATGGCACTATGACAGTTGCTTTGGTGGACACCAAAATGAGTTTCATCCTTCAAAATGGAAGAAGCTAATATTTATCAAGGACTCATATGAGCCAAGCCCTTTGTATTTGTCATTTCATTCTACTCTCATGAAGACTCTGTGATACTTTGGCGCTATGATTTTCCACATCGGGAAGCAGGAGCCCAGACAGGTTAAAGGACTGGCCTAAGGTCACAGCTAGTAAGAGGCAGAGCTGAGATTCAAGCCAGGTGTATTGGAAATCCATGCTCTTTCCATACTGTGTCCTTTAACTTGCAAAGAAGGGGATAATACAGGTTTGGAAATGCAAGTATACACAAAACTGTAAAACAAAGCAGATTACAGTAAATTGTGTAAGAAATGTCAAATCAAAGAGTTACAAAGAGGGACCTCCCTGGTGGTGTAGTGGTTAAGAATCCGCCGGCCAATGCAGGGGACACGGGTTCGATCCCTGGTCCGGGAGGATCCCACATGCCATGGAGCAACTAAGCTCGCATGCCACAACTACTGAGGCTGCGCTCTAGAGCCCGCTAGCCACAACTACTGAAGCCCACGTGCCTAGAGCCTGTGCTGCGCAACAAGAGAAGCCACCGCAATGAGAAGCATGAGCACCGTAAGGAAGAGTAGCCTCCGCTCGCCGCAACTAGAGAAAGCCCCCATGCAGCAGCGAAGACACAATGCAGCCAAAAATAAATAAATTAAATAAATAAATTTCTGAAAAAAAAGAAAAAGAGTTACAGAGAAACTCAACATAAGGTTGATGTGGTGGACATTTCCATGATTACCTTTCAGTGACAGACTCATTGTCTCAGCTGCTTGGAGTGCTGGTGACATACAACCATTCAGCTGTCAGCCCCTTCAGGGACTGTCCCATCTACATAGAGCTACCTTGTCTAAAGTCATACCTTTTCCCAAGAAGCCACATCTACTGATTGTTTGATGTGGAAGCAAAAGCTTGGACATCTTGGCTCGACTCAGTATACCTCTTAAGGATCATTCTAGCTCCAGAGCTCCCCATGTGTTGGCTGCATCTGTTGTTGATCCTTCACGAGAACTCCTGCTTTCATTCCCTCCCTTCCATAGGGGTTGACCCCAAGGACACTCCTTAATAAACATCCTACATGCTAAGCTCTAACTCAGAGATTTCTTCCCAAAGAAACCAACACACGACAGTTGGATAGATTTGAAAATTCTTCACAGGAAACAGCACATGAAGTAGGTCTTGGATGACAAGTATGATTCCAACAGGACAACCATGTAGTTATTGTTGGAAAGGCAATTGTGACTCTGCTATAGAAGGTCTTGAAAACTAGATAAGGAGTTTGTACCCAGCTGAGAAATAGAGCACCTTTGAAGCCTTTGAGCAGAGATGTGACGTGAAGCAGGCTATAACTTAGAAAATGGTGTGGTCATTTATGAGGACAAATGTTGAAGATGGAGACAGAAGATTGGGAGTTCACAGAGAAGCTGGTGGCCGAGACAACTCCCATCGGCAGAATATTAGATAATTTGGCAGAAGATTTAGGTTTGAATCCTGGCTCTGCCACTTACTATCTGTGGGACTTTTGGAAGTCCCTTTATCCCTCCAAACTCAATTTCTTCTTCTGCCAACTAAGACAATACTTGCAGTGTGGAATGGCTGTGAGCTTGCAAAACATTACACACACACACATGAGCACACGCACACACGCACAAACCAATCTACAAATCCTTAAACAAATGCCAGTTTTAGCTGTGAAGATAAAGAAAGCTAGCCTAGAGCAGGAGCTAGCAAACAACCCACCATATTCAGTCAGCCTGTCTGGAACACAGCCATGCCCATGCATTTAGATATTGTCTGTGGCTGCTTTCAGGCTACAATGGCAGAGATGAAGAGTTGCTATATGACCCTGCAAAACCTAAAATATCTACTCTCTGGCCCTTTACATTAAAAGTTTGCTACCCCTGACCCTGAGCATCAGAAAGAAAAAGGAGGTGACTGATGTAAAAGACAGGACAGAGGTCAAATCTATAAGACCAGCAAATGCTCGGGCTTAGGGAAACAGAGAGAGCAAGAGAAAGGACCAATAACCTTGAGGTTTCTAGCCCAGGTCCCAGCAAGATAGCATTGTCCTTAACTACACTGAAGAAATCGGAAGAACAGTTTCACTTAATTGTTAGTTTCATTCTGGACATTCTGAGTTTCAAGCGCTGGTAAGAATGTTCAGCAGATGGATGAAGACGTGAACCTGGTACTCTGGCAAGGGGTCAGAGGTGAGGTTTTGGCTTTTGGAACAGTGTGCATTGACATGAAAAAAAAAATGAAGGAAAATTGGTGATTCTGTAGGCAGTATAATTTTGACTTTAATCTTCCACTTTTAAATGGATTGAGTTCTGTCTCATATTTGAAAAGTTACCCAAAAGACTTAGTGCTTAAATTGGATAGTTAAAGCAAGGCTTTCTGATCATTATTATATTAAGCAGAAAATGAGAAAAAGACAGTAAAGTTCTATTGTTGCTAGAAAGGAAATATTTTAGAACCAGGCAAATGCTCCCCTGCATGGAGGGCATCTGACCACGTTACTGGCCACTAAGCAACACTTGAAAACCAGTTCTCATGTCCCAACTGATGTGGGTCCCGGGAGATATTAAATGGTTTTCTGCAAATAAAAGGATTTCATGGTTAAACAACTTTGGATAAAACCAGATGAAAGAAAGTTAAAGCTTTCTTTATTAAAGAACTTCTTAGAGCCTTTATTGTGTTAAGAAGCACTGGAATCCCCAAGAGGTAGACAAAGTAAGTAGATAAGAAAACTGGGGTTTAAAGCAGTAACTTGCCCAGGATTACAGAGCTATTAAGAAGCAGAACTAGGAATCAAACTCAGAAACTGCTTCAGTGCTCACAGCAATTACTCTTTCCTAATAATGATGATAAAGGGATGATGATGGTGGTGGTGGTGAGAAGTGTGATTACTGCCAAGTGGTTCCTGTGGTACTTGCTATCCCTTGGAAAGCTGTAGTAATCCTTAGACCAGTGTATCAGTTACCTGGTGACAAAGGAATGTCATATCAACCACTCGAAACTCAGTGACATACAATAGTAAGCATTTATTCTATTGCATGCATCTGCAGGTTGGCTGGGCAGTTTTGCCGATCTCATTTGGGTTTGGCTCCAGCCTGTGGGTTCAGATCAGGTCTGCCATATGGAGCTCTCATCTGTCTCAGATGAGCAGGCTGCCACTGGCACAGTCCCCTCACGGTGGAGGCAGAAAGCCTCCTTTCGCATCACAAAGTCACATGCCCGCACCCTAGTCAAGGGGCAGGGATTTTCCCTCCATCTCTAGGGAGAACTGCAAAGTCAAATGGCAAAAGGGGTAGATACCAGGAAGAATGAAGAAGTGGAACCAATTATTCAATCTCCCATGACCCATGTGTAAAATTCAGCTTGGGACCATACAATAAAAAATTTAATCTGTCTATTTAAATAATTCACAGAACCCTGGCACCATGAATTCAAGTTCAGTCAATGCAGTATCTAACAATAATTTTTTTTTACTCTTATGCCTGCTCATTTAGAACCTGCCCAAGCCTGGGCTAAATAAAGTATACACTCTTGAAACAGCTCTAAGGGTTTACTAAATATATTAACAAATGGTCTGCAAGTCCCTTTGTGTTCCTTTGCCCAGGGTATTAGAACTGTTCACATGGCCTGTCTGCTGATGCTTCTCTGGGTCTTGCCACGCTTGGGGCCTGCTGTCCAACCGCCTCTCCCCAGCCGGTGAGACTAGAGGCTCAAACTGAGGCTGAGGTTTTAGGGGAACTGAGTAGGGCCAGCTTGAGTGTTTTTGAGTGTCCCTGAGCCTGCGAGGATTGCCTGGGCCAGGAGTGCAACGGGGTGGTCAGAGAGAAGGGTGAACAGCAGAAAACTTGCTAAAAGGAAGGAGATCTGAAGGTGGAGCTGCTGAGAAAAAGTATGGAAGGAGGGTGAGGTTTCTGGGAGAGTCTTGTGGCCTAGTTCTCAAGAAGGAGCGAAGTTGGAGACTGTATCTCTGAAAGCTGTAAGATTCTTTGATGACAGTGATGATGAAATATCTGATACATGAAAGAGAAGATATGTAATATATACTAACTTAGAATATAAAATGATACCTGTCACCTCACTGCTCACCTTAGAAACCAGTATCTTACAGCATCCACCTGTACGCTCCACCTCTTTCCTGAGGGAAACCACTCTTAGAATGTTGTGTTGATAATTCTCTTGCTTTAAAAAAAAATTGTCATATCCTGTATGTACATTCTTGAACATGCAGGAGACAATGCTTAGTTTTCCTGGTATTTGAGTTTTATAAATATGGCATCACATTACATGTAATCTCCTGCACCTTGTCATTATTATGTCCCTGAAATTCTTCATGGTTTGGAGTCGCTATGTTTTATTCATTTCACTGCTCCACAATATACTTTATTAGAAATATACCAGTTTATTCATTCTCCTGTTTGTAAACATTTTAAGCTGTTTCATTTTTGCTATTATGAACAATTTCATAATTTGGATGTGTCTCCAGATACACGTACCCAAGAGTTTCTCTGGGATATGTAATTCAGAGTGGAATTTCTGCTTTAAAAGCTTTTACACTGTTGTTTGCAATTTTATTCCAAAGTGATTCTTTCGGTTTGTAAGTCACTAGCAGGGTATGAGAGTTCTTGTAGAATCACATTCTCAGCAACACTGTGTATTGTCAGACTTCTAAATTTTTGCCAATCAAGCAGGTAGAAAACAAATTCTGTTGTAGTTTAAATTTGTATTTTTTGATTACCGATGAGGTTGAGCATCTTTTCATGATTTAATTCACCATGTATGTTTCTTCTTCAGTGAAATACTCATTTCTTTCTTTTGCTTACTTTCCTATTTCTACTAGGTTTTTTCTTATTGATTTATTGCAGTTCATTATAAATACTAGATACTAATCTCTTGCCAACTACATATAGTGCAAACATCTTTTCCCATTGTGTGGCTTGTCTTTTCATTCGTTTTATGGTGTCTTTTTTTTTTTTTTAATTGATTTATTTATTTTTGGCTGTGTTGGGTCTTCGTTTCTGTGCGAGGGCTTTCTCCAGTTGCGGCAAGCGGGGGTCACTCCTCATCGCGGTGCGCGGGCCTCCCACTATCGCCGCCTCTCTTGTTGCGGAGCACAGGCTCCAGACGCGCAGGCTCAGTAGTTGTGGCTCACGGGCCCAGTCGCTCCGCGGCATGTGGGATCCTCCCAGACCAGGGGTCGAACCCGTGTCCCCTGCACTGGCAGGCAGACTCTCAACCACTGCACCACCAGGGAAGCCCCTATGGTGTCTTTTGACAAACAGAAATTTTCAGCTTTGAGGTAGTCAAAGTACCTCAAACTTTTCATTGTGTTTTCTTAGAGATATATCCCTGCCCCAAGTTCATAAAGATATACTCTTCATTTGTCTCCTAAGAGTCTTAAAGTTTTGTTTCGAACATTTAAGCTTTTAATCTATTTGGGATTTTGGGGGGGTGGGGTGAAGCTATGGTGTGAGGTAGGGATCTGAATGAATTTTTTTCCATGTGGATAACCCATTATCTCAAAATATTTAATGATAGTGACTCTCCCACCCATCCACCTCCTTAGTCATCTGCAAGGACACCTCTTCCAGGTAGCAAGGCTACCTCTTCCAGGTAGCAAGGCTGCCTCATGTACAGGGGATGTTGCATTGATCAGTATGTCTTCTCCTGTACCCAAACCATACCATCTCAATTACTCTGGCTTTACAATAAATCTTGATATCTGGTAGGACCTCCTGGTAACTAGGTTACGGTTTGACTTTGAGGCAAAGAATGAGGCTCAAACATTCTAATGAAGAGGATAAGAGAAAAGATGTTAAAGAGTTTAGCCCACTGTTTGCTTAAAAATAATATCTGTTATTCTCTCCTGTTCCTTCAGGCTAGACTAAGATTGCTGTCATTAGAAATGCATGATAGTGATTCTAGCTGATATACAAAATTCAGACTCCCCGGTGATTCAGATGAAGGTGGTGAAATTTGACTTTACTCTTCTCTTTTCGCTTCAAGCCATCAGCTGAGATATGTTGCAAAAATGATCAGCCCTTTATGACCCTTAGAAAATAAGGCCACATTAAAATGTAACTTTTGTGCTTATTCTCAAGTATCTCTAATGCTGTGACATGTCTTTGCGTTTCTTCAAGGTTATTTATACAGGGCTTCATGTTTATAGAGCTAAGATAACTGGATGAACTTGAAGTTTCCTCGGGGCGGGGGTGGTGGGGGGTGGGGGAGTCTCAGGGACTCTGCTATAAACTCTCTGCTCTCTATGGATCACACATTTTATAACTCGTTCTGTATAAACAGCCCAAATCTTTTGAGCATTTTCCATCCAGTGAATGTTGAATAAATTCCTTTTAGTGGTGACATTGACTTTTTAGGCTGTTTATTTGGACTTCCTCATTGGAGATATAGTCATACAAATTGAAGAATCTTTTAAATGTGATGCCCAGGACGCACTGTAAGTCATGTTTATAAATGGGGTTATATATGAAGGTGCAGAAAGAGAGACAATATATAGTATACACAGTACTCACTATTCAGTCCAATACATGGTAGAGCACATAAAAAGTAGCCCTGGGGTTGGTAAATGTGTATCTATATAAATGTATATTTTAAAGAACTTTGAAAATTGGCTTACAAAGAAATATTAAAGTTGCAAAGAATTAGCAATATATATTTAAGTATCACCTACTAGAGAACATACTCATGGTTGAAGAGCAGGAATCAATAGCTTAGAAAGAAGAAAGCCAGCCTTCTGGGTTCCCCTTCATTTCCCGTCATCTCTCTTACTTCCTTCCAAGCCCTGATACCCTTGTCTTCCCTTCGCCCACCTGCAGGTAGCAGCATTATCTTTCTTACACGTGCTCATTGAGCGCTTTCTGTCTCTTTCAGTTCTCCTCTCATGTTCCACTCCACTGTGGACCCCAGGCCTGTTCTTCCATTAGAAAGGTCTGTGCATATCTTGGTCCACCTCCTGCTTTCCTTGATGGAGTAAGAAGCAAACTTCCTTAGCTCTCCCAAGGTTTAACCACCACGAGTATAAATGGTGACACGGCTGGTGTACCACTGGAAAATATAAAATCCCCAAAGAAGTTAGACCTTGGAGCAAAGATGCTTCTCTGTTGCCTCTGGCTCTTTTTCCTACTTGTACAAGGGAGGTGCCTGCCTAAGAAACGAAGCTCTGCCTAAGTGTAAAGTTCACAAAAAGCCTTGCCAGAAGCTGGAAGGGCTTTGAGATGAGGTGTGATTCTTGCGTCATTGAACTCCCACACTGGACTTCCTTTGGGCGTGTCACACATCTGCAGAGGGAGGCCCCACGGGAAAGTTTTACAACCTCTAAGGGAGGAACATGAACTAACCTATCTATACAGTTTATGAAGCTTATTTTTTACTTTTCTCCATATATTCCCTTTCCTTCCTTTTTCCCTCCCTTCCTTCCTTTTCTTCCTTCCTATCTTTTTTCTTGTTCTCATCCTTTCATTCTCAACCTGTTTTGTTTTTTTTTTTTTCCCTGACTTAAATCTCTTTAGCTTTTCAAACCAGTCCCCACCTTGGCTCATGGCACCTATAGGATAAACATGATTTTTCCCTTGGACAGTTTTCATATTCTGAAACTTCAGTATTTAAACAGTCCTCTGGAGTCTATTCTCCCTTCTCCAGGCTGATGTGGTTCTCATTATCTTCTGGCCAGGTGTCTTCCCACTTTTATTCCTGCTGGGGTGGTTTTCTTCTCCCCTTTGTGCATTCAGAGAACTGAGAAGAATATACTCAGTATCACCCAGCTGGTTATTTCATTAAGTTCGCAGGGCTTGCTCCATATTACCTGAAGGAAAATATTTTTCATGGCTAAATTGAAAGCTAGTATAAATTATGGTATATTGGTTGCAGAAATGAAGTTTACAATGGGAAGAGATTCTAATTGGGGATCAGAAAGCATGATGAGAAACGTTTTAATGGTGTCGTTAGTATTGTAATTTATTCATTGATTCTTGGTTTGTTACTTATGCATTCATAAGTACCTGCTTGAACCATAGCCATCCCCTACACTGAGAATCTCATGATGAGAAACTTCAAATTGTCTTCAGAAAAGCATGGATAGCATCAATTTGAAATAGATGGTGTATTAGTTAGGGTTATTAGTTAGGGTTAGGCTTCTGTAGCAAAGAGACACTGCTCAAATACAATGGCTTAAATAAGATTGGATTTTATTTCTTTCTCACATAAATAGGCAGTGGGGCAGTTCTGCTCAGATTCATTGAGGGGCTCATTTTCATTTCATCTTGCTGTTGTGCCCGCCATCCTTAAAATGTTATCTTTGTCTAAATGATTGAAACTGGGTTATTGTTTTGCCTGATTTTAAACCCTTGGGAAAGGGAAAGAAAGGAAATAGAAGGCAAACAATTTCCTTTCAGATAAATGAGGTGGAAAATGCTCACATCATTGAAGCTTAGATTTCATTGGTGAAAAACAGCCACAGAGCTATTCCTAACTACAAAGGAGTCTGGGAAATCTAGTTTCCAGCTGGGAAGCCATATTCCCAGGAAAAAACGAGGAGGAATTTAAAGAGATAAATAGTAGTCTGTAATAGGTACTCTGAGGTATCAATTTTGGAACCAATTCCAATTATCATCAGTTCTTCAAGGCACTATAGAATGATGGCCAAATGCTCTAGCTCTGGAGGCAGAAAGCCATGAGTTCTAGTTTGGGCTCTACCATTTACTAGTTGTGTGGCCATAAGCAGGTTACTTAACTTCCTTAAAACCTCAGTTTCCTCAACTGTAAAATGGGAAACATAATAGAACCAGTGTTAAAGATTATATGAGGGACTTCCCTTGTGGCGCAGTGGTTAAGAATCCGGCTGTCAATGCAGGGGACACGGGTTCGAGACCTGGTCCAGGAAGATCCCACATGCTGTGGAGCAGCTAAGCCCGTGCGCCACAATTACTGAGCCTGCACGCCGCAACTACTGAGCCCGCGCACCGCAACTACTGAAGCCCGCTTGCCTAGAGCCCGTGCTCCGCAACAGGAGAAGCCACTGCAGTGAGAAGACCACACACCACAACAAAGAGTTGCCCCCGCTTGCTGCAACTAGAGAAAGCCTGTGAAGAAATGAAGACCCAATGCAGTCATAAATAAATAAATTAATTAAAAAAAAAAGATTATATGAAATACACAAGTGCTCACATGATAAGTGGTCAATAAATGTTTCCTTGACTTAGTTCCCTGAAGGGAGGAATTGACCTCTTGTTAATAATAAGACTTCCAGGCCAATGAGAGGTCATCCAATAAAGAGCTTCCTTGTTTCAGCAAAATTGATTTAACAAGAGTCTACTTTATAGAGGGCACTGGGATCGTAGCTATTAATTTATGAGCTAGTTCTGCACCTCAAATGACATGGATATAGCAATAGTCCTTTTCTCATTGAATTTAGAGGGATAAACAAGATACGTTTTTCAAGAGCATAACTCCCTCTCTGGCATATAGTAAGCGCTGACTATATGTTAACTCTTAATATTATATAAGGCAAATGCTAAATATTGTTACAGGCAGTGCTATGGGAATACAAAGGAAGAAACAATTCTGACTTGGAGGAACAGGGAAGGTTTCAAAGAGGTGATAGCACTTTAGCTGGGTTACTAAGGATGAGTAAGATTTCAAAAATTTGAGATTTTAAAGGGATGATTTCATCAGAAAAAACTACATGAGCAAAGTATGTAGGTGAGCTACAGTGTGGCATGTTCAAGGACAGAATGTCTAGATCACATATGCATGAAATAAGAATGGGAGAAGTTGTGGAAGATAATACAGTGTGAGATCAGATAGTGAATGCCACACTTATGAATTTAGACTTCACTCATGAAGCAGTGGAGAGGTTTCTGAGGAAGAGATTTTCATACTCTGAGCTATGTATGAGGTTGCCCACCTCTGATATCAGAAAACAGGTAGATTAGAGGGGAGAAAAATGGATGAAATGAGAGGCTGGGAGTTCAGATGGGTGACCACTGCAGTAGTCCAGGAAAAGAATGATAGGGTCTGAATCTGGGCATTATCATTGATAATGGAAAGTAAAGGATAGAAAAGAGTCATTGAAGAGGTAGAATCAATAGGTCTTTAAGACGGACCAAATAAGAGATGTAAAGGAGAGAAGAGAGTTTAAAACACGTAAGATTTCTGAGTATTAAAACTCAGGGAATGTACGATAACTTCAAATAGATCTGCTGAAACTAAAATCTACTTGAACATAGCTATTAAGATTTCCAATATAAATGACCTGAGGCAATGGTATTTCTTGCATGATGGTGCTGTAATAAGTTTGAGTAGAAAAAAATGCATAAATCCCCAATGTGAGTACCCAATTGTATTCAAAATTTAGCCTGACAGGGTCTTCAAATGTCACCAGAGAATAACATTCACTTTAAGAAACATGATATGAATATGACTTCTGCTTCCAGTTTAATGACATACCTGGTATCAGACTACACCTCCTGCTGGGAACAACTGTCAAGTTGGAAAAGATACAAAGAAAAAAATCAACTGTTTGAAGCTATCAGAGAGTATCCAAAGAAAAGAGGACTTGAGATGCTCAGATCCTAGGGAGAGGAAAAGTGCACTGAGGAGAGCCCAATACTCTGTACTGCTTGCCCCTCAAGGTATTTGCTGACTCCTGAGATGTATATATGCGAGGTGAAATTTGTGAAACTAAACCCAAAGTACTTATTAGGTAGAGATTTTGACAGTTTCACAGCACAAGGAAGACAAAATAAGAGCTCTGAGCCTATAACAAGGAGTCTCCAATGATTTTTAGCTGACAGCCCTGAAAGCGATACACCTTAAAAGTAAGAGCAAATGAGAACTCTACAGTCCTCAACTGGATCAAGGTGATTTTTTAATATGTTATATGCTTGCCAGAAGAAAATTAATGTCCGGGTTCAGGAAGATAACACAATCCAGATTCTCAACAATTTTTCATATTCAGTGTCCATGATCTTTCATAAAAGATATAACAGGCATTTTCACTAAGATAAGGAACAAGGCAAGGATGACCACTGTCTCTTCTATTCAACATTGTACTAGAATTATTAGCCAGTGCAATCAGACAACAGAACTCAAAGGTATAAGGAGTAAAATGAAGTAAAATGATCTCTATCTGGAGATGATATAAAAGTATACTAGTAAAGCCACAAGGAATCAATGATGAAACTAACTTAAACAATAAAACAATTCAGTAATGTAGCAGGATATAAAACCGACATTAAAAATCAATAGCTTTCATATATACAAGCAATCTAAAGTTAAGAGCTATAATGGTAGAGGAAACTTCATTTAGCATCAAAAAAGCTAAAATACTTAAGAATAAATTTAATAATAAATGTGTAAAACTTATATATACAAGGAACGTTTAGTAAACTCCTGAAAGACTAAAAAGTAGATCTGAACAAATGGAAAGACATCTCCTTTTCTCGGACAGGATAGCTCAACATTATAAAGATGTGAGTTTTCCCTAAGTTAATTTACATATGCAGTGCAATCCCAATAAAAATACCAACAAGCTATTTTATGGAGTTAAGTTGATACCAAAGTTTATATGGAAAAACAAACATGCAGGAATAGCCAGGAAACACTGAAAATAAATATTTATGAGGGGGAACTAGCAGACACTAAAACATACTATAAAGTCTCTATAATTAAAACAGTGTGGTACTGGTACAAGGCCAGTAGAATAGAATAGAAAGTCAAGAAATAAACTCAAAAACATACGAAAATTTAATATATGATAAGGGTGGCATTTGAAACCACTGGAGTAAAGATGGACTTTTAAATAAATGATGATGGACAACTGAGTGGCCATTTGGAAAAAAGGTAAAATTAAATCCATATCTCACATTATACGTAAGAATAAACTCCAAATGGTCTGGGGATATAAAGAAAAAGAAATGAAACTATAAAGTACTAGAAGTTTATATGGGTCAATTCTTCTTTAGCGTTAATGTAGGAAAGGCTTCCTAACTATGACTTAAAATCTAGAGGTATTACAAGAAGAGACAGAAAATAAACTTGACTAATAATAATTAAAAGGTTTTGCATGACAAAAACAACAAAATACAATTTTTAAAAAGCCAAAAGACAACTGACAAACTGGGAGAAAGTGTTTCCCCAAAATATAAAAAATACTTAAAATGTGTAAATAAAGGTATTGATATTTCACAATGCATTACAGATTGAATTCATTAATTCTCACAGTGCTTTTAAGGTCGGTGGCCAGTATTATATGTGATACTTTCAGATGGAGAAAAAGGGGCAGAAATATTAGAAAATCAGCCTAAGTCACACAAAAGACTAAAGTATCAGCAGCCCTACTCCCCAGCTAAACCTAACCCTAACCCCCACTAACGATGGTCTCTTTAGACAAAGCTGGGAGGTGTTTCTCTAGCTCCTCCTCTTAATTTTACATCACTCTGCCAGTTGATCAGGGCATCAATTCACATTCCCTGTGAAAGCAAACAGCAGAGAGGAAAGAAATTGTTAGGGCTGCTTTGGACTCTCTTAGAGGGTGGAATTTTGAAAACATCCTACAGTGTTAAATAGTTATAAATTCTGTTTTGTTCAACCCAGAACTCAAAATTTCCTTTTGTGTATGTGCATGTGTCATTCTATTAAATTATTAAGTAATTTAGTAATTTATTAAGTTAAGTAATTTTAAAATTCATTCCCATTATAAATTATTCAAGTAAATAGAAAAATATATACAGGGCAACACATAAAGTTCATCCTGCTAAGCCTTATAAAAACATCTTGATGGAAATTTCATTGGAATTAAACCGAATTTTTAGATTAATTTGGGGATAAGATTGTCATTTTTACAACTGATTTTTTCCTATTCAGGAACATGGTACATTTTTGTTTATTTAAGTCTTTTTAATGTCTTTCAGTAAAATTTTATCATTTTCTTTTTTAAAGTCTTGCATATTTTTGGTTTCATTTGTACTTAGGTATTTATTTTATGTTTCAAGTTGGTATTTTGAATTGGATATATTTTTCCCCAATAAAATAGTGTATAAAAGCACAGTTGATTTTTATATGTTGATCACTATCTGGCCACTTATTGACCTTATTTGATTCACTTGCATTTTTTTTTAAATAATGCTTCCTCTCCACGACCAGAGAGTTTATTTATTTATTTATTTATAAATTTATTTATTTTTGGCAGCATTGGGTCTTTGTTGCTGCGGTGGGCTTTCTCTAGTTGTGGCAAGCGGGGGGCTACTCTTAGTTGCAGTGTGCGGGCTTCTCACTGCGGTGGCTTCTCTTGTTGCGGAGCACAGGCTCTAGGCACGCGGGCTTCAGTAATTGTGGAACGCAGGCTCAGTAGTTGTGGCACACGGGCTTAGTTGCTGCGCATCATGTGGGATCTCCCTGGACCAGGGCTCGAACCCGTGTCCCCTGCATTGGCAGGCAGATTCTTAACCACTGTGCCACGAGGGAAGTCCTCACTTGCATTTTTAAGTAGATATTTGTATTAGTTTGTTAAGACTGCCATAATAACAACTACCACAGAATGGGTAGCTTAAACAACAGAGATTAATTTTCTCACAGTTCTGGAGGCTAGAAGTCTGAGATCAAGATGCTTGAATGGTTTGGTTTTTTTGAGGTCCCTCTCCTTGATTTGCAGATGGCTGCCTTCTCACTGTGTTCTCATATGGTCACACCTTCATCTGCACATGTTTTGGTGTCTCTATGTGTCCAAATTTCCTGTTCTTATAAGGACACCAGTCATATTAGATTAGGGCTCACCCTAAAAAACTCATTTTAACTTACTCAGCTCTCTGAAGACCTTATCTCCAAATATAATTACATTCTGAGGATTAGGACTTCAACATACAAATTTAGTGGGGGAGGAGGGGAATGACAAAAATTCAGTTCATAATAACAATTATATCTGCAAATAGTGACAATTTTATTTCTTCCTCTTGTTCTAGTCATACTTCTAATTTCTTTTTCTTGTCTTACTACATTATCTAACTCTCTAATATAGTGTTGAATTCTATGGTAATAATGGACATCGTTTTCTTTTTTCTAATTTTAATAGGAATACTTCCCAGGTTTCAATGTTCAGTGTGATGTTTGCTCTTGTATAATCTTTATTAGGTTGAGTAACTTCCTTCTCTTATAGCTTACTAAAGGTTTGGTAGGGTTTTGTTTGGCTGGTTGGTTGTTGTTTCTTTTGTTGTTTTTTATTTATTTATTTATTTTTGTAGAGCTGCTATTTGATTGTAGCTGAGTTTGACTTTTCCCCCCTACCCCACCCTGATTTCAATTAAACATTTAAAATATTTCAACCACCAGTAAGAGGTACATGGAAGAGATTTGGAATGACATTAAGATCTGTTTTCAATCTCACTATTTTTTTCAGTTTTATCCTCAACAAATAATTATGTTTGTGAATGACACGGGATTTATTCCAAAAATGTATTTTATAAATGCCGTGTTTCATACAACCTGAAAGCTAGACAATAGCACTGCAAAGAGTGAAGATCAGACCTCAAATATTCTTTAAACCATGAAATAGAAAACATTCCTTTATACTCTCCCTGCCTAAATCTTCACCATGCCCTCTATTCACCTTTGTCTTTTGGCTTCTCTAAAAGACAAATAGAAAGTCTTACAGCTAATATAAGATTATCTTTACACATTGAAGTAGGAAAGCCCAAAGAGAAAACTATGCTTGCTGTTCAACCCTTTAGCAGTTGTTACTGAGTACCCAGTGATAATGCTAAGAGTTCCCACTCATTGGGTGCCTCTCAGTTCCAGTGTTTTTCAGAGTGCCAGGGAACTAACAATGAGTAAGACACAAAGGGCTTATAGTCCAGTTTTGGAATCAAACTGCTAATGCAGGTTTGTTATATTTTTCCTTAGATTCTGTTTAATTTGTTGGCAGTACTTTGGTAAGACCAGATAGCACTTAATTGCAAATAATTCTGGAGCTTCTTGGCAATGCAGAGCTAACTGAAATGAGAGAAAAGCAAGTGTACTTATATGATGAATAATATTAGGACCCAGGGGGCATTTAAAAGATGGAAAAAAAGGAGTGGGTTAATTTTGAACCATTTTCAATTTCCGTACCAGTCATTACCCACATTAGTGGATTTATTATGTTCTTTTTCTTTCCCTAATAAGAGCCTTGTAAAATTCAGCACATCATCAGGCAACCTAATAATTACCATATTTAGGGGCAAATGTTAGATCTTAGACAGAGATTATTTATTACGCCCATTCCCTAAAGTTTGACTGAATGGTCATTTTTCTGCTTCCTCATTAATAATCATAATAAGTAAACTGCAAAAAAAGAGGAGGAAAGAACTCAGCAAGTCAAAACTTAGAAAACTGGAAAGGTCAGAGCAATAAAGCATCCTGCCATTACTCACAGACTGTGTGAGATACTAGAGTTATGATTCTTAATTTTCATGACCAAAATTCTAAAGGGAATGAAAATGGCACCAAATGAATCCATTCAATTAATGTGGAAGCTCAGATGGAAAAAAGAGCAAAATAAATAATTCCCTGAATCTGCCTTTTACCAACTCAAGTCCAAAATTGTAGGCCTCCCTGGAGCTTAAGAATCACAAAACAAAAGTTAATGTGACTGGTAATTTAAGTGTTTGCTAACCTTTTGTCCTTTAAGCTCCGTGGAACAACCAGAAAAACATTGCGTGATGAAGTCGCGCTGGTTGAATGTGCACTGGGTAATGGCATCAATCTTCGAATATTCCCGATCCAGGATTTGAAATACAGAAACAACTCCACCCCGAAGATTTTTTTTAGAAAGCTCTTTTGTTTCTTTGGATTACACTCAAAGATTTTCTTGCTGATTTCCAAAAGCGCATTATTCATTTAGTAAGCTTACCCCTTGCTTCATCACAAAAGATGTTATAGATACTTAAACTCTAACTCAATACAATTACACGTCAAGGAAATATTTTGGAGCTACAACATAATTTTTTGGTTACCCACTGTTTGGCTTTCAATTTGAAAATGCCTTTTGCAACAGACAAACATAAAAGTCTGCTCTGGAAGATTTTGCATTTTTTTCCTGCCTTTCTGTTTTCTTATCCAAATGTGAAACCAACAGCTTTGTTCCCATTATAGTTTTCTTTCCTCCTCCTAAAATCTGGGCATATTTGAGTGGGTGTTTAAAGACACCTTCTTCAAGTATTCCCTAAGGCTAAAGCAACAAGAACTCACTCTCTGTTTTTGAAAAGTTAGAACAGTTGGAAATTTTGAACAACTACTTAGTGCCAACACTGCCCTTGATCTTCTTTTTACAGTACATGGGGTTTACACTTTGTGAGCCAGATTCAATCCCAGCGGACCTCTGCTGGAGAACACAGGAAGAAATCTCCCCGCATGTCTGCAGGGAGTATTTTCCGGCCAGAATGCATAAACCATTGAGAATATCTTCCATAGAGTCTGCAGAGAGGAAGATAATCCATTACCCTCCAGGCATTTGGCTGGGGTAAGGGAGGAGGGGGAGCCCCGCCTCCAGTGATACTAATGGGAGTTACATTTGAAAATCTCTCAAAAGCCAGATCCTGGAATATAGTTCTTTCTCCCCACAGGTTTTGCATTTCTCTGAAAGCAACATTAGGAGAGCTAGGGAACCAGAAAGTAAATCATAAGCTTTAAGAAAATATATAAATCAAAAGAATGGATAAATATATTCTATTTGCATAGCCGCTCTGAAGAGTTGCATTAGCTAGATCAAGACAAACCTTCGTGCCCTGGTTTCAAAAACCCTTTCCACATTGACCAAATAAAATCAGCCTCTCCTAGTGACCCTCAACTTTAACACTTCAAAGTGACACACTGAATTACTTTTATTGTTACCACAGTATTTGACAGCAATCCAGAGAAGGCCAATGAAAACCAGGACCAGAGAGAGTTAAATGCTTTCATGGAAAAAAAATGCCCTTTGCTGACGCTGAGTGCCAGCACATCATTAAGGGAAAGATAGGAGTGAGGCCTTCTTAAGAGCTGACATTAAAAATTGACATCCATTCTGTAAAAGACAGGCCTTGTGTATTTTTTAAAGCCCAAAGCCATAGCAACTAAAGGGTAATAAAAATCGCATATAAGAACATTATGGTGGTTAGATTGTTCCTAAGAACCCTTGATCCAGGATTTGGTATATATTATATAAATTTGGAATATATCTATATGAAAACTCCACCCAAAGCTAGTGGGACTTTTCAAATTTCAGAGTGGGGAAAACCAACAATCTGATAAAAAAAAATGGGCAAGTAATCTGAAAGCATGCTGTTCACAGAAAATAAGTAGAATACAAATATTTGAAAAGATACTTGACCATAATAATAATGAAAGAAAATCAAATCAGAAAAAAAAGTATGTTTTTCACCATGAGATAAGCAATGATGAACTAGTTTGGTGACACACAAGTTAAAGATGTAGGGAAATGGCATGTTTATTCTCTATGAGTTGGCTGTATATTTGGAGATAGTTTGAACGGAAATAGACTTAATCAGTTTGGCAATATTTAGCAGAACAAAAAATGTATATATCCTTTGCTCCAGCAACTCTACTTCTAAGGGTTTACAAATAGATATACAGCAAGTTTTTAGTAACAGAAAACAATCTAAATGTTTAGGACTGGCTATATTAAATACGGTGCATCCATTCGTGAAATACTTGGGGCATTGCTAGATGTAATGAGGCAGATCAACAAATAAATACTGACTTGGAAAGAACTTCAAAGTATAGTGTGAACTTTGTGTGTTTTTTCTGTAATTGTGATAATACTCTCCCGTTTGTGTAAAAAAAAAGAAAGAAAAAAGAAACATATATGCAAATGTTTATATACTTGCATATACATAGAAAAAATCTGGAAGGATACATAAGAAATCATTAATAATGGTTGCCCCGGGGAATGGGATTGTAATGTGTGTTTGATTGTATGTTTTTTGTAGAGTTGGAAACATTTTATCATATCATTATATATATATACATACATATATATATATATATATAATCAAGAAAAAGTGCAGAGATGCTCAAATTGGGATGAGGTGGAATTGCTCTGGTCCTCTTGCACATTGCTCTGGTTCTCTTGTTTAAGTGGCTGGAAAACAATACGGTACCCCTGATGGACAACTTAGACATGGAGAGAGTGTTGTCCTCTATGAAGCCACCAGAGGACAAGTTCAATCATGCATATATTATACTCCTGGATTCTTTCTTAGGAGAAATTGTCCTAGACCTCCTTTCTTTTTAAAAACTACAGTCACCAACCATGCTGTACATTACATCCCCAGGACTTATTTATCTTATAACTGGAAGTTTGCCCATTTGACCACCTTTACCAACTCCCTACCCCTGCCTCTGGCAAAACCAATCTGTTCTCTGTATCTATGAGCACGGGTTTTTGTTTTTGTTTTTTTTAGATTCCATATATAAGTGAGATCATATATTTGTCTTTCTCTGTCTGACCTCACTTTTAATTGATGCCCTGAGCATAAAGAAATGATTTCCATGTTTAGAACTCTGTTTAAAGTGGTAAGTACATCAATTCAAACAAAGTAAATGTTTTACCAGCTTTTGTTTCTCAATGAAAGTACTCCTTTCGACAGAGATTTTTACCAAAGAAATGTTTGCTTTTCAGGCAGAATTTCCATGAGTGTCAACAAATATTTGCAAATGCTTGTTGTCTTTAATTAATCAACTTAAGTTCTATGAATTTAATGTGGAAGTATATGGTGTAAGTGTTAAAAAAGGAAGAGGAATTGACAGCTAATAGACAGTGGTGTTACAGATTTTCATTTTTAAGAAAGCATTTGATGAAACACTGGACTATCATTTTCCACTGAAAATCTATTGTCAGTGTTATATGAAGAAATGACCTGTTCATCCAAACACCAGTCATCAGCGAAATTTGCCATCTATCCTACATCAACTTCATTTGGGAGTACTAAAAATGAAATAAAAGGGCTGAAGAACAACAGAGCTATCACAAAACCATGAAAAAGGCAAGGTGCATCTCATGTTTGTTCATTGAACAGAGAAAGGAATGAGAAGTGACAATGAGGGGAGGTAACACAAGAGCATCAAGAATCTCTTCTAGAGGCCCCTGATTTCATGAAAATATTCCCAAAGAAGTCAACTCAGATACAGGATGGAAGTGTTGTCTGGCTGCAGATTTGTAACCCCATGGATGGTCAAGGTTGATTCCATGTTTTTCTTTCCTTCCTCTGAGCTTCCAAATTGGAGGAAGGTTATTCTTCCATTGTGGATATAAGTAGGGTGGCTCAATGGCCAGGTTTACCAGGGATGGTCCTGGTTCATTCCTGTAGTTTCTAATGTCATACCCTCCCCTTTCACTATCAAAACTGTCCTAGTTCAGATGATAAATTATATAGTCACCCTAATATAAATGGATTAAAGTGGGGAATGAGGAACAGGGCCCCTTGGATTATGACTGCTATGCTGAAAACATTTTTTGACCACCTCCTCAAAAGTTAAGTAATTGCTAGGATATTTAAAAAAAAAAACATTTTTGGAAATCAACTGAATTTCTCTGCAGATACCACTCTACATGGCTCAGAAAAGAGAAAACGATTCTTCTCTGTTATTTGCCTAAAGTATGTTGTCTGTAGGGTGGAAACACATCGTAGTATACTTTGTCTTACCATTTACTCTGTGGAGTAGGTAAACATCTAAGATAGTCCGTAAAGATCCCCACGTCCTGGAATTATGCCCTATATAATTCCCATCGCTTGAGCGTTCTCATAAAATCCCCTCTCCTTGGCTGGACCAAGTGATTTACTTCTAATCAATCGAATATGAGAAAGGTTTTGGTGGAGGGAGGGTCAAAAGATAAGACTTGCCTTTTGTTAGCACACATACTGTTTTGCTCGTTTTGATGAAGAAAACTGCACCTTTAAGAGGCTCCTGCGGCAAAAGATCAGGGGAAGCTTCCAGCCAACAAACAGAAACTGAAGTCCTCAGCCCAACAGCCTCAAGGATCTGGATTCTGCCAAAACTACATAAATGAGCTTGGTAACGGGGCTCTTCCCCATGCAAGTTTTCACATGAGACCCCAGCTCTGGCTGATACCTTGATTGCAGTCTTGTGAGGAGTCCCTGAAGCAAAGGGCCCAGCTAAACAGTGCCAGATTCTGGATGCACAGAAACTGCAAGATAATAAGCTGTTTTAGGCTGCTCAATTGGGGGGTAATTTGTAACCTACACTGGTAACGATTAGATTCTGTGTGATGTTGGTAAAAACCACTTAACACCTCCAGGCCTGTTTTCTCTTCTGCTTGGTGCAGAGTAAGGCCAAAGATATAAATATTTGTAGCCTAAATGAATGCGACACAGAGGTGGACTAGTTAATCTCTAAAACTCCCCCTAATGCGAACACTTGACAACATATTGTTTAGAAAGGGACAGCTCTTGCTGACAGATTTTAAAATATGTGTTGTACTACTTTTCCTTTGATGCTACCTTTTTCGGTATTTTTATATTGCCTTAAATTTTGATTTGCTTTTAAAAAGAACCTCAGAACAGAGGCTTCTTGTTTGAAAGGTTGCCTCGCCAACTTCTTTTGTTTTAAAAATATTCTGACCTGTGCACATCTGCATAGTCGAGGATCACTGCAGACCTTTGATGTAAATGGTCATGCACCCTGCAACTTTTGAGCAGATACGGGTGTGTTTTATGATCACTGTCTCACCTGGTTCCAGAGCAACACCTGCCTCTCATTTAGGGTGCAAGGCGACTGCAGCCTGGCCAGAGTGTTGGACACATTTCATTTCACCTTTCTCTGAATTCACGGTAGAACCTTTTTATAAATTTTCCAGGTCATTTCCAAGAATCTCTGGTACTAAAATACCACAGGTCTGTGCTAACCCTGCTTTCCTGAGGATTAAACTTTGCTTCATTGTGGGTAAAAATGGTGTTTTACAGGCTGGAAACAATGTCTTTGATGTTAAAATCATTCCCATGGTGAACTCCAGAAATCTTTTTGGAGGCGACACTTTAAAGTCTTTACCAAAACTTATTTGAACATTTAAAAAAATTACTTATTTTTTAGGGAGTTATTTAAACAGTGAAAGAAAAATGCTACCATCCCAGTGCCATCTTGCACGTGTACCCATACACAAGTTCCACACATTCAGCTCCAGACAGCCAAATAGAAAGAGTAAAACCAATTATGCCTCTGTCGCAAAGTGCCTGGGCTCAGCGGTATGCAGATAAAATACTCAGGCTTGGGGCTTATTTTATTTGTATATGGATATTCTGGCTTTGTGTGATGACTCATTGATTATGCTTATGATGGTATTCTACAAAAGGGAATGCTTTTGGTTTAAATAAGTAAACAAAAACACTACATAGAAATGTCTCCTTTCTCGGGTAGAATAGTAGGAAAAACAATATGAAATTTGTGTATATGAAAAAGGTTATAGGTTATAACTTCATGTTTTCTAGAATCACTGATGTCTTCTTAATATCCTTTATATTTTCAGAGAATTTAAACGATTCCTCTTAACCCCCACTGCAGGATCTTACTTGTCCCCAAAGTATGGCTTAATATGTTAACCACACAGTTTCCACAGAGGCCTTGTGAGGTGGCAATTTCAAAAATCTTATAAATAAGTGTATCTAGAGCCGATGCATTAACTCTATCATCCTAACCAATGAAAAGATGCAGAGCAGGTATATTTTGGGTATGAACAAGCACTTCACTGCCACAATACCAGGTGTTTCTGAGCAAAAGTCAGCTAAAAGAAGTTGTTAGGAAGGAAAGGTCATTAATTCCAAGAACTGTGATTTCTGCAAGCTGGTTTTGTTTTGTGACATTTTAGTGTAGTTTAAAAAATAATGACTGTATGACATTTCACATAAGCATGAGATTTCTAGTTGTAAGGCATCTTAGACATCAGTTTAATTCAATCACCTCATTGTCTGAATTGAGGAATCCAAGACCCATCAGTAAGTGAGTGACTTAAACGAGAACATGCATCTAGTGGAAGATTCAAGACTCTGGCTCATAAAGGAGGCTATTACAAGAGTGAGTGAATGACACTGAATAATTTATAAGGAATTAATGAGAATCCAAAGTTGAAAGATGGCCAAAACATGAAACCTCTAAATTTACAGTTTTTGTTACTATTTAAAAATATATTTGTGAGGAAGCACCTTAGAAAGATGTAGTATGTACAGTATTGGAGGGAGAGGTTCTGGTGAGGAAATCTCTCTCAATGCTTTATTAGCATCTATCCTACTTAACAGATAATATGAAATCTCACAGCCATAACCAGGGAAGGTTTTCCATTAACTTATGAAGAGCATGAAGCTGGACTGAAAACACCAGCCCTTTAAGCCCAGAGAGTTTGCTAGCAACACAGAACCAACCTGCCAGATGAAAAAAAGGTAGGAATAAGCTTTATTTCCTCCCTCGTGGTCTGATTCCTGGCTCAGACTGACAGACTAACCAAAACAGTCAAAAACTATAATTATGATAGCAAAAATAAAGTTAACAGTAAAATGGTCAAGAGTAGAAATGTTGCTTTAGGACAACAAATCACTGAGATGAAAAAATCCCTTGAAGGATCAGGAGAAAGGACAAACTGATGAAGGGAAGTGATAGTTATGGAGGCACAAGCAAGACTCAACCTGTAAAGCACAGTGATTCCAACCTACAAAGTGCAGAAAAGCTCAAGGAAAGCTGCAACAGACTTGATACCAAAGATATGACTGAAAAGAAGTTAATACTTATGAACTTACTGATTTTAATAGTTATAATTATTTAGCTTTGGGGTGTTTTAGAAATAGGATAAAACAATGAAAAGAAGGTAAACGTGAAATAAATAAAAACAGAGACATGAAACTAGGCCAAACATATCAACTATAACAATAACTATACATGGCTTAGTAAAACCTCTTTTTAAAAGATGGGTTTAGAAAACCTAAATCCAGTTATATGCTGCTAATAGGGGATATGCCTAAACCAAAAAGACACTAAAAAGTTAAATTATAGGCAATTAAGAGAGTGTGCTACTAGCAGAAGGATAAACAAATAGACCAGGGAACAGAACAGAGAATCCAGAAACACACTTATATAGTTGCTTCATTCATGACAATATGACACTACAGTGCAGTGGGGGAAGCACAGACTTTTAAATCAATGGTGCTGGGTTAACTGGATAACCATATGGGGGAAAAACCTCATTCATTACCTCACACCATATACCAAAATAATTTCAGATAACTGATAAATGTGTGAAAGATAAAAAAAATTAAGTACTATGAAAAAAAAAAAAAACTTTGGAAAATATCTTCATGACCTGGGGGTAGGTAAAGGTTTCTTAAACATGTTACAAAAAAGTACTAACCACAAAGGGACAAATAAGTGTATATCATTAAAATTAAGAATGTCTGCTCATTAGAAGACACCATTATGAGAGTGAAAAGGCAAATAACAGAGTGGGAGAAGATATTTGCAATCTGTATATTTACAAAAGACATATGGAGAATATATAAAGAATTTATACAAATTAAAAAGACGACCCAATAGAAAAATGGACAAAAGTCTCAAACAGGCAATTCACATAGAGAATATTCAACTGGCAAATAAGCATAGAAAAAGGTGTTTAATATCAGACATCAGGGAAATTCAAGTGGAAACCATAATGAGATACCACGGCATACCCACTAGAATGACTGAAAGTAAAAAGCCTGACAATACCAAGTGATGCAGAGCAACCAAAGCCCTGATCCACTACTACTGGGAGTGAAGTTGGCACAGCTACTTTAGAAAATGGTTTGGCACTGTCCACTCAGTCAGAACACCAGCATATCCAATCACCCAGCAGGCCCATCCTGTTTTATAGCAAAGTGAAACACATGTGCGTGCACACCAAAGACGGGTACAAGAATGTTCAGAGCAGAACGATGCAATTGCCCGAAACTGGAAACAACCCAGATGTACATTACTGTTAAGTAGGTAAATGGTGGTATAGTCATAGAATGGCTTCTACTCAGCAATGACAATGATTGCGCTCTTTCTCCATGCCAACAAGTGAATGGCTATCAGAAGCATAATGATGAATGAGAGAAGTCAAACACAAAACAGTACAACTGTATGATTTCATTTATAAAAGGTACAAAAACAGGTGAACCTAATTTTTGCTGTTAGGAGTCAGATTAATGTTTATCTTTGGCATGGGGTTGTGACAGGGAGGGAGCTTGATGGAAACTTTTGTGACGCTGGTGATATTCCATTTCTTGATCTGGGAACTGGTTACACTAGGCAGTTCACCGTGGCAAATTCATCAAGTTACACATCCTCATTTCTGTATATACGTTATACTTCAACATAAATTTTTTAAGTGTTAAACGCAAATTATAGGCAGGTTTTTCAAGCAAATACAAACTAAAAGTAAGCAGAAGTCGCAATCATAATATCAGAAAAGGCCATTTCATGGCATGCAGTATTACATGAATCAAAGAATGTCATTTTCTATCGACCAGATCAATCCACCATCAAGGTAATCAGTTGCAAACCTCTATGCATCAGATGAACTAGAATCAAATCATATTAAGTAAAATCTTTGAAAAAGAAATTTACCAAAACAATATTGTTAGGTATACCACGTAGATTCCCATTTATAAACATGTACACAATAATTAATGATGGCAGAGGCAGGGTCTTCAACTTGAACTTCCTCTCACTAAGGCTAATTGCACGAATGTCACCCCCTTGGTCAGAAAACCTGTAACCTAATACTTTCTGTTCCTCGTGAGGACCAACCAGCTACTTGATGTCAGGTCCAATGTATATGGACCCTATCTAGAGGAGGGGTGGCAATTTGTTCTCACTGTGCACTGTACATCTGGGACAGGAGGTGACACAGCAGAGATGAGGCTGTATCAGGTGGGCCAGAGTGGGACAAGAAAGTTTTAGGGAAACTGGTAGCATTGATTCCTCCCCAAGGCCATCACTGATCTTGGTCCACGTGTGCACACTTTGTAAAGTTTGTTGCTTTTAGACCTTGATTGTGCACTCATGACCAAAAATAACTAGTGGGAATGCTGATCTTCAAGAGAATCTCTGGTCTTTGAACTGGCCCATCCATTACCTGGTGTGTGAAACTTGATGGACCCAGTACCACTTTCCTGTCTTATGTACAGGAAAACTCTAGAAGCAAAAAAAAATGTCAGTGCCTACACTTCGGGCATTTGGCCTAATTTTCTAGTGCTGTCTGGGAAAGGAAATGTGGAGGGTTCCACCTACATCAACTCACAACTTTGTTTATTTTCCTTTCAAGACTCCTTCAGAGGCCAAGATGTTGGTGAGATGAATAGTCCATTTATTGCCCTGGGTTAGGACATCAGAGTCTGTCATTGCACCATGTGTTTTTATGTGTGAACTTGGATGCTATATGAACCCTTAAAGTGGGGGAGGCAGTAGGGGGATGACAGCTGGTGGGAATGAATGGATTTGTTTCAAGATTGATTTAAAAGATGATGGGGTCGTAGTAGACCCTACCCTGAATATCAGTGGGCGACGGCTGTAAGAAAATAAACAAGTCTAGAATAAAATATGTGGAAGATAGCACTAGCACGCATTAAATAAAGTTGACACATTTAATCACCCGGGGTTCACTTGTGATCTGCGTGGCCAAAGGAGAATTTGTAAATACTGTGAAAAGTCAGAGGAGATGCTAACCGAGTGAAACGAAACAATTGTTATAAAAAATGAATAATGACACCCATCTGCCCAGCTGCCACTTTAAGAGAACAAAATATAAATGCACATGCCCTAAGTGGGGAGGGGGCACCATTGTATTACGGATCACTAGAGTAGGAACATGCAAGAGTCTTATAGAGCCATTCCATTGAGCACAGTCTGACCCAAAAGAAATGGAGTAGATGTCAGAGCCCTGGAAGCAGAGGGGGAGGTTGGGGTCCAGATCTGGGCAGACAGAAAATGAAGACAACTAAAAACAGATGATGAAAACTTCTGGAGGATTAACTAACAGTAGCTGCCATGCCTCAAGCCCAGGATAAAGGAGTGTTTCAGCACTTGTACCCTGTCTTCCTCTGCAAGGGATGAATAACATCTTAAGTTGATCTAGAAGCCAGTCAAGCAGGGACAATTTTTTCTTGTCTTAATAGCCCAGAAGCTGTTGTTTCTCCTTCACTACTGATTAGTTCATGTCTTAAGGACCTGGGACTCCTGGAACTTACCATGTTTCTTCTTTGTTTCAATTGCTAGCAAACTCCAAACTAAACCTATGATTCGCCAAAAGTTTCACAGAACTTCATTTTCCTTAGTGAGCTTTATGGGCTGTCCAGTCTGGCTCTGTTTTATGTCCCTTTCCTTTTCTCCTTTTTCCTTATGCCTTGTGCCTATTTTTATTTTATGTTATTTTGTATTCTATCTAGATTTCAAAAACCATCTTAAATATTTTGACACGAAGTTCTGGTAAAAATAAATGGCACCAGGGTGACTTTTCGTAATTGTGCTCTATAAAATATTATTTGCCTTAAAAAGGACATTTTTAAACAAGATCAACAAATACGGAAATGGCGAAACTGGAACTTGGGAGAAGGAATCCACATTTCTTGCCTTGCTGGGTCACACTCTTCAGCAGGTAATGAAACTATTTTAGATCTGTGGTCAAATAAGCTCCTCCATTTCACCTTAAGAAGCAAGGAAAATACCAGGGAATTAATACAAATTCTACCAAAACTAATATATATTTTAAAGTTTTAAATAATAAAATAAAATATTTCCCTAATTCCCATATTTTCAGGGCGTGTTATGTTTCAGATGGGCATATGTTTGGTTCTTCATTTTTTTATCTGTATATTTTATTTAGGATTGTTTTATTATGAAAGATATACAAATTTGTGTTAATACATGAATGAATGATCAAGTAAAAGTCTTCATTCTCTTGCCCTCATCTTCATCTCCAGAGGTTAGGATTAGTGACCATTTCACGCCTGTCATTCTTGAATTTCCTATGTGTCCACACACACAAATGCACAGATTTGTGATGTTATTGATACATTACAAAAAGAAGCTTTCCATTGTAACTGGATCAAATTAATATACCACAGTTTGTTTATCTTTTGGGTGATCTATTTAACGTTTTCAATGTTTGCTCTCATTTGATTTAACAGCTAAAATGGGAAAACAGACAGTGGCCATGTCAGCCCATGGTCATTGTAGGCATTCCCCATTGAATCCTAACACATCGGTGGAGCTGAATTCACTTGCTGATGATCTCTTTCACCTACAGCAGGAATTTAATGACATCAAACATGGTCGTACTTCACTGGTCACATGTCAGTGGCTTCAGGTTCCCTGGACAGGACTTGGCACTCACCAACAGGCTTCCTGGGTGCTAGAGTTCATTGCTGCCTTAAATTTGTGTTAAATTAGTAAATTCTCAAAATGGCCACCAGAGGGCAACAACCACCCAGAGCATTCAAAGCTATTGAGCCCCTAGCACTGCCAGGCCGATGTTTAGCCCCTAGCTTGAATGTGTGCTTCTGCTCACATTGGCTAGTTTTTTGTTTTGTTTTTTTTAATTCCCTTATAATATTTTAAAGGGACATGATTGACCTCCCCCTCCCCAATTACTGAATGCAACAATGCAGGTAAAGTGCTTTACACAGTGCATTGCTAAATAAACATTTAGTTATTATTTTCTCTCTTATCCCATGGTAAAAAACAGAGAATCATCCCTTGCTGTGATAGTCTCCCTAACAAATATATCCTTGTCATGCTCTTCCATTTAATATCGGTCAAATGCAGGGTTATTGCGTCATTTCCAAAAGTGCTTCTGCCTTGAACTGTTTGATTAATTCACGTATAGATGAGGGAGTCTAGCTAAGTACACTTTAAAACTTTGTTTTGATTCTTATTTCTTGTTAAAGATGTATTACCTTATGTACTCCCCCCAATAAAATATATTTTGTGGAATATACACATCATATGTACTTTTTCTTCAGCATATTGGGGGAGATATGCTTTTAAAAGTGCATTTTCTTAGTTACCATCATCACAAAGGCAGAATTGTGGCCAAGATTAAGCTTGTTATCACTCACAAACATTATTCAATCACTTTCATGCTAAGGACAAATGGAAACTTCCTTTTACTAACAAGTGGTTCACAAATGCAGCTGAAGGAGGGTTCCACTGAATTTTGAAAATTTTCCACTACGTCCATATATTTTACATGTAAATATAGGCAAATGTGTTTTAATTTAAACAGATAATAGACTTTTGATACTTATCTGCCAATATTTATAATTAAAAATTCAAAGGTTTAAATGAGTAGTGAAGACAGTAAGCCATGAGACCACGCGGTGGCGCTATTTCACTGACTTGAGAAATGCTAGAAACAACCCTGGTGAAAACAGGAAGACCATGACTATATGCGAATGAATTGCCTTCATAGTATTACCCCAATTAGGAGGAAAGAATCCAGTAGAGTTTAATGTTTTCAATTAATTTCTATACCCTATCTAAACAATAAAGCAGCACCAAAGTGCAAATGTAAGGAGTATGAGGAAATCTCATTGTTGAAAAGTGAGTTAAGAAATTACGCATAACGGCTCCACGATGCTAACTTATACTATTGCTTTTAATAGCAATATTTTATAGCTCTCTCTAGATGTACAAGGAATTTCCACTTGCATTGTTATATTTTGTTCTTCCAGTGAAGCAGGCAAGGGAGCTTTTGTCCCCATTTTACAACTAAGGAAACTGAAACATTAAGAAGTTAAGTGATAGCTCCTGGCATTCAAAAATTGCAAAACCTTCTGCAGCGCTGAGGAGCATTTGGGGTCCTAACACCTTACTGATGTCTGGGAGAGAGTATAAATTCCACTGGTGCTTCACCTAAGCCACTTGGGCACTCTGGCTCTCAAGTGCTCCCCACACCCCACCCAGGCGGAACTGGTTGTATCCTAAAGTCTCCATCCATTCCCCATCGGCCAGCACAGGCTACATCCACAGTGCCTATCATGAAGAAGACCACAGCTTCCACAACCACAGAATCCCCAAGGAGCCTGTCTTCCATCCCAGAAATGTGAAATGATTTATTATCTGCACCCTCCCTTTAGCCATGGAGCAGAAATCTGCATCCTGTATCTAGTCTCATGATAGGGGACTGCAGGAAACAAAATACCATCCCCTCATTTCTTATTCATAGAGAAGGCAATGTATAATCTGATTACATACATGATGGATTGGATCCGACAGACAGTATAAAAGGCACGCCGGAGAACATTAACTAGGGAATGGGTTTTTCACTGATATTCAATGTCTCCTGTAGTCAACAGGGAAGGGAGACAAATGCAAAGAGGGGAGTGAGACAAATGCAAAGAGACACACAAATAACTTTCCATATCAAACTTTCAAATAAATCCCTCCATCAGGCAAAGGCTGTTTGCTCCATGCCAGGCACTTGGTTGTGTGCTTTATATACTTCATCTCTTTTAATCACCCTTGTTTTATAGACACGAAAAAAGAGGTTCCAAGGAGTGAAGTGCACAAACAGGACTTGGAACCCATCTTGCCGGGCACACCCAGACCGATATTCTTGACCATGAACTACACTGCCTCTCAGCATGTTTCCGGGACGCACCCTCTGATGCTCTTCAGGACCTTCCTGCATGGCCACAGGCTGCTTTCAGCTGCTGACCACTCTGAGTGATGGCTCCTGAGACTAGATGTGAAATTTGAAGAAGTGAATGAAGCTGAAGCCTCCTGCCTTCTTTAGCTCAGGCCACTGTTGAGTTCTAGGAGTCACTGAGGACTCCAGGGCAGCAGAGGAAGCCAGGTTGCAATCAGAAAGCATTTCTAATTAAGCATCTTTGGTACACTGCCTAAAGAGGTCTTCAAGAGAAAGGACCGAAGCCTCCAAGTTTCTAGTAATTTGTTGTGATTTATTTTTTCATTCTCAGTAAATATTCTCTATCATGCCTAATTTTGTACTTGTCATTGTATAGCTTTTTTGTTGTTTTTTTTAAAGAGAGAGTTCCCGGGCTTCCCTGGTGGCGCGCAGTGGTTGAGAATCTGCCTGCCAATGCAGGGGACACGGGTTCGAGCCCTGGTCTGGGAAGATCCCACATGCCGCGGAGCAACTAGGCCCGTGAGCCACAACTACTGAGCCTGCGTGTCTGGAGCCTGTGCTCCTCAACGAGAGAGGCCGCGATAGTGAGAGGCCCGCGCACCGCGATGAAGAGTGGCCCCCGTTTGCCGCAACTAGAGAAAGCCCTTGCACAGAAACGAAGACCCAACACAGCCAAAAATAAATTAATTAATTAATTTAAAAAAAAAAAGAGAGAGAGTTCCCCAAATTGTATAAGCTTCAGGCTTCACAAAGTCAGGATCTGTCCCTGCCTGTGCCTTTGTTAAACATTTTGCCTCTCATCTCCTAAGAGGCTGAAACAATTTCTCACAAATCTTCAGGCTGTCACGGCTCAACAGAGTGCCTGAAACACAGCTGTCCTGGAAAAGGAGAGGGAAGGAAAGAAAAAAGGAATGGAGAGAAGAAGGAAATGGACAGGATTATATGTAGTTGGAAATCGGTTTGATCCATGGAGGGAGAGTCAGCACTGTTAAGAGCATTTTTTTTTTAAAAAAAGCAACCTTCTAAATGAACTGGATCTCTGCTCTTCTGATAATTCTAGCACACTTAGGACAGCTTCAATAGACTATCCAATAATAAGCCAAAAGGCTCACTTTATCAGGGCCTCCGTATGGCTAGAGACAAGATCTAGACTTTATTCCTGTGATTTTTTTGGACATTTTGTTAACAAGAATTACACGATTATATTAACCACTGATGATCAATCATGTATTACTTGGCCCTCATCCAGTTGGAGGGTCTTGAAATTCCTTAAACAACTCAGCCACTTGTTCTAGAAGTTTGCAGCAGCCCTGTCTCCTTTGTCACACAGTAGCTGCCCCCAGTCATCTTGGGTGCTGTGTTTACAGAGCTTTAACTATCATTTAGATCCTTGGATCTGAGGATGGGTAATGTAACTGCTATACCAACTTCATTGGCCCAAGCTACCTGGGTTCACCATCTATGCTGATCATACTGACAAGTTCATTGATGATAACCCTTCTTTTATACCTCCATAGATGTCATCTTTTCTTTCAGGTAGTATCTATCTCCAGAGTATTGGGGCTCAGGCTCATGTCAACTTGGGGTGTCAGAGTCATACTAAGTAAAATGACAAGGGAAAAAAGGTTAAACAAGCTTCAGAAATATAAACAAACACATAGGAAATGCTTATTCTTTCCATTTTTTAAGTAAAACATCTACGCTTGTTTTATGGTCTTAAGACACAAGCTGCTGCTTAATCAAGTCATTCACATTAAGAGACAAGAAAAGAGGAGAGATTTTTTTTCAAATGTGGGGCATTTAAAGGAAGTAGTGGAGTGTCTTCATCTGGTGTATGTTCATATAAAGTAGAAATAAACAAGTGCATGTTTATTCTATTAAGCCTATAAATCTTAAGGAAACCCAGCTGCTGCCCATCCCCAAGGCTTCTGCAAATTTCCTGTTCATAATGTCTGACCTTTCAGGCTCTTTGTTATTTGTTGTTCTCTGTTTGTATGGCCTAAACTCAGAACTACATTAATAGCTCTAGTCTACAATTAAACTTCTGGGTCATTTGTTTTACCTAATTGTTAAGAGAAAGTCTAGCTCCCATAGTCTTGAATAAAATTTTATTTTATGGAAATAGAAAACACCCTTTGCAAAAAAAGTAAATATCTATCATGAATTCACCATCCAAGCTTGGGTGGGTTGATGTTTGAGCATTATATTTTGAGACAGGTAAATATATAATTGAAGCCGACATGTAGATGTAAAGTTACTTTAAAAAATATCCTCGTTGGGGCTTCCCTGGTGGCGCAGTGGTTGAGAATCTGCCTGCCAATGCAGGGGACATGGGTTCGAGCCCTGGTCTGGGAAGATCCCACATGCCGCGGAGCAACTGGGCCCGTGAGCCACAATTACTGAGCCTGCGCGTCTGGAGCCCGTGCTCCGCAACGAGAGAGGCCGCGATAGTGAGAGGCCCGCGCACCGCGATGAAGAGTGGCCCCCTCTTGCCACAACTAGAGAAAGCCCTCGCACAGAAACGAAGAACCAACACAGCCAAAAATAAATAAATAAATAATAAACAAAATTAAAAATAGCTTTACAAAAAAAAAAAAAAATCCTCCTTGAAGACGAGGTTTAACTCTGTAGAGTAGCTTTGTCTCCATTCTCTTGGTTTTCATCTTTTTTTTTTTTTAAATAAAGCTACCCTCAAAAGCTTTATAGGATTACTAATTACCCAATGTCACCTACTGACAGAAGAAAGCCATTAGAATGGTCTCTAGTTACCTGAAATTCAAGTCGGCTTGCCAAAGCTCTTAAGATGACAAATACATGCATTTGTTGGGCTGCTCCTGACCCACGGGGTTAACTAAATGATCTGGAGGTGGGTGAGGAGGATACAGGGGCCCTTGCAAAGCAGCGCTCTCCCCCGGGGAGGAAAGACATCCTGGGGAAGTTTCTGAGGTCCAGCTTAAAATAAACAAACAACAAATTATCTATCTTTTTTCAGCTGAATCATTTCTTTTCACGTAGCAACTCTCTTCAGGGCATTCATAAAACGCTTCTCGTCGGATATTTCTAGCTACAGGATGCTCTTTTTATTTAAAATGGAAGCAGCTTTGAATTCTCTCCGCAAAGAACAGGCCCAGAACGCCGGCGGGAAGGAGCAAGGGGTCATGGGCTGCTGGGATGCGCAGGAGTGGGGTCGCAGGAAGGCCGGGTGGGGCTCGGGGAGGAACGGGCGCGGCTGGACGAAGGCGTCCACGTATCACAACGAGGCTGAGGCAGAAGCTACAGTGTTCTTTGCACCCGCCCACTTCCCCAGTCCCCTCCTTGGCTTCATTCTTAAAAGCAATTTCAGGAGCGCCTTTCTTCTGTGCGCTACAAAACGAAGTGGCCGCTAGAGGGCAATATGGTGCAAGACAGGAGCTTGGTCTCACCGCGAGGTGAAATAATAGCCATATAGATAAACAAAATAAAACAGACAGGCATTGCAAAGAAGTGTGCTGAGTATGCTTTCCAATCCTTCTTCTCCATACACTCCCCAAAATATCAAAAATTAAGTGAGTGATAAAGTACTGTGGATGCTAATCCATCATTTTTTCTCTTAGGCTCTGAGAATTAGAAGGAATTTTAGAGAAAATCTCAACTCCTCAACCTCAAAACAGTCTAATTTCTGGAAGCGTTCTCTGCTCATAAACCCAAATTACACGATCAAAGAAGTGGAACTCAACCGGGGGGGGTTTGCTCCTCAAAATGTCGATAGTGCAGAGGTTGAGGAATCCTGGTCCAAGGCGACAGCAGAGCTTTTAGATGCATTTCTACCCAGGGATGTAATCTAGTCCTGCAGCATTTTAAACCAGGCACACTCTCCTTGTTGTCTATATGCATCTCCTATGCACTGTGCATCTTTTCCCTAAGTAGACCTGTCAGTCTGACTGACATGTATTGAGCAGATAAGCTGGTTTTTCAGATCCCTGCCAGACCCGCGAGACCCCTCCACTGCACTTCACTCCTTCATCTCAGGAGTGATGAAGCGCTTGGGGAACCCTCCGTGTCGCCAGAAAAGCTGTCACCAGCTGCCCCCTCACCACACCCGGACTCCGGGGTCCTGGACTGACAGCAGTGGATCCCCTGGCCCTGCCCCCGGAGGTGGCCAAGCCAGTGGGCAGGAGATCAACTCTACCCCAAGGCACTCTGGTCTGGTTTTCCACCATTTGTCAGCTGTGTGATCTTAAACAAGTCACTTAGCCTAACCTGTAAAATGGGGATGATAACAGCACCAGCCCCATAAGGGTGCTGTGAGGAGCAGATGAGCTAATATATGGAAATCTCGGTAGGTCTGTAAACATGAGGCATTTCCCTTCTCTCCCCCATAGTGCACGATCCACTTTTTGTTTCTTCTCTCACAGGGCTTCGTCCAAGTGCATGTGCAACTTCTGTCATTGTCTCATCATTTAATTGTTTAAAAAATACTTATTTTATATGTCATTACTATATGTTTCACCTTATTATTAGCGCTTTCAACTATTTTGCCCAGAGACAGTGCAGAGCAGTGATTGCAAACTCTAGCCCCAGATTGACTGAGACTGAATCTCTCTCTGCCTGTCTCTAGATTTCTGATCTTGAACAAGTTACTTAACCTCCCTATGCCTCAGTTTTCTCATCTCTAAAATGGGTGTGATAATAGTACCCATTGTTATAAGATTAAATTAATATTGTTAAAGTATCTGGGGCAGTGCCTGGCACATAGTAAGTACTAAATAAGATATATGTAAGTGAAAACAACAGTGATGAGGTTAATACTATTTCCCCAGTACCTAAAAACAGAACCCAAATGTGCCAGAATAACAAATGATGGAATGGCTGAGACTAAACTTAGAGGGCAAGAACTCCAAGGTCATCCATTCTCTGTGGGCGGGGGCTTGAGGGGAAATCTTCCTTTCCATCTACGAACATTTGTGTGCAGGAAATGCACGTTTGGTCCAATCCTCTAATTTTACCAAGAAGACAAATTGAGCACGACGTAGTCAGTGCTGCCTTGTTCAGAGGGAGGAAGACCAGGACCTGGGCTAGACCCGCAGCTGGCTACCCTTCTCCCTCCATTTAGTGAGTTCCATAACTGCAGTATTGATCTGACACTGTTACGAACCTTCTCCGAGACTTGCAACCCAGCTTCCCCACAGCCTGAAGCGGCGTTATGTTTCTTACCATGTGGCCCTCCGAGGACGTTTGATGTCTCAGGGGCACAAAATTCAAAGTATCTAGAAAATAATAGCTGATTTTTTTTTCTTCTACCAGTGGGTTTCACCTCAACTAGAATACCACTGAAAGAGAAATTAAAAGGAAATAAAATCAGTAAACACACCACAAGAAGGACATTATGGAATTGTTCTTTAAAAATCTGCTGTCCTTCAAGGGTCACTCCAATAACAACCTGTACTTCCCAAATGTGTTCCGTATACTGCTGGCTTATTTCTCTCTCTAGTCTATGAAATCTAAGGACAGGGACTGTCACCATGAACTCTGTGCCCATAGCAGCCAGAGCACAGTGTCAGGCACACAGCAAATCTTACAAATATTTGCTGCTGCCTTGGAGGATGATGTGGACCCAGGCCCACGAGGACAGCATTTCCCAGAGTGTGGCATGTGGACCACTGCTCTCCCTCAGATTTTAAGTAGAAAGAGAGATGATTTTAGATAGGACATGGACAAGGTATTAAACAACATTGAATTATATAATGAGAAAGTTATCCCTCTTTCAATCATCCTTCTATCTTTCTGATTCCTTCAGGGAGAAATTTTCCATTTGTGCTAATATGTTTTAGGATGTCTTCAACTCTTCTTTCTCCACCCACCCCCCAACATCTCAGACAAACTAAATAAACCTAAGAATCAGAATGTTTAGCAGGCAAAAATATCTACCAAGAATTTAATACACTGTCCTCATTACATCTGTTTATGACCGTCTCTTATTCACAGCAAGTGACAACATCAGTTTTCCATTTTCCATCCTTGCGGCAGAAGCAGTTGTCCTTGGCAAATATCCCACAAAACTCTGCTCCCCTTCCCTCTGCAGTCAGGAGGGACCATGTGACTGATGTTTACCTGTGAGATGCGGGTGGAAACATCTGAGGACATAGCAGACACTATCCTGCCCACTCTGCACATGTGAACTCATTTAATCCTCAGAGCAGACAAATGCAGAAACCGTTATGTTATTATCCCCTTAACACTGATGAGAAAACCAAGACTTCGCTGGAGAGGGTGAGTAACTTCTTAGAAGTTACTAAGTCACTCGGTCACTAAGTGGGGGGGGGGGGCAGAACTCAAAGTCAAGTGCATGTGGGCACGGAGCCCACAGTCACCATGCTTCCTTCCTCCTGGAAAGGACAGGCTGCTAGGGAAGGCAAGCTGTGGGTTGTTATTGACTCCTCGATGTGGTTCTTTGGACTGTCACACAGCCCCAGATTTTTAAACCAAGTCTGGCTTCACAGGGTTAATCTGAATAATCCGAATCAGGCAGGGTTGGACAGGCAGGTGACGGCCAGCACTGCCAGAGTGCACCACGCTACTTAGCAACGGGGAAAACAAGGGGCGCTGCAGAAGGGAGGGAAATGAGCCTCAGGGGTGGGTGGAGGAAAGAGGGCAGGCGGGGGAGGGGTTGGATCGTGCCGAATCTGGGAGGTTGTGAGCGGGATGGGCACTGAGGGCTTCGGCCCTTTCAAGCCAGGAGAGGATCTTGTGGGGAGGACACGCCCACGGCCAAGGGCTTTCCTGTAAAGCAAGAAAGGCTCTGCTAGCCTTGGAGGATGACAGGGCTAGCAGAGCCATCTGTTTTGACATCCAGACCCTATGTCTCTCTGGTGCTCTCTCCCTGGCCTTATGGATGGTATAGGTGACATCAGGATTTTGAACATTTTAACTTGAATGCTGTTCACTTAACTAATCTGAACACTTTCTCCTTATTATTCTCAACTGGTCACTCTGCTTATGAGGTGCCAGGGCCAACAAGGAAGGCAGAAAATGGAAATCCCTGGTCATCTAAGTTCAACTTAACCTCGGCATATAGGTGGCCTGTAGATGGTGAGCAGAGGTGCCAGCCCTCAAAGCCACTAGACTGTGGAAGCATGGCCTGAGGATGGGCCAGAGAGAGAACGCAACTCTCCAAAGCCAAAGTCTACTGAGACCCTTGACAGGAGAAAATTCCAGATTAGTAAGAAAGCCCCAAGGAAGGCCCATCCATCCAGGAAAAAAGTATGGGCCGTTTCAAACTTCCAACTAAAATGTGTGAGGAGGTAAAATGGATACCCCTATCCCTCCTTAGTGTGGGTTATTTCTGTTCTGTTATACAATTAGAGAGATACAGAGAAGCTGCACCTCAAATACCTCCATGAAAATTGTATTATATTTCCAAGGAATTATTTTTAATTTTGTAAAGGGTGATAAAGATACTGTGTTTATGTTTTTCTTTTTAAAAAGAGGCATTTTGAAGTAGGATAAGATGATGTGATGTCTGGGATAAGCTTTAAAATAATTCAACAAAGAATAAAAAAGAAAAAGGAAATGTTGCAAATCATTGATAATTGTTTATCTGAGTAATGAATCTTTGAGGCTTGTACTATTCCTACTATTGTACTATCCCTACTACTTTTATGTGTGTTTGAAATTCATCATGAAAAATAAAACGTATTCATGGAACAGACACCAAAAAAACTTGCCAATGTGCCCAGGATATATTCCTTTGGTTTGAGTAACGTCAAAACATCTGAAACAAATTTCAACAAAAACTTCATGCCTAAAATCTCTGTGCTTTAACAGTCACTTTGTGAAAATTGATTAATCAGGTGATATTGTTATTAATGTAGGGAATTAGGAGAATGACAAATGAAGAAAAATGTGTTTTTGAAAGAAAAAATAGAGGCTGGGTACCAGGAAGCTGGTAAAGGAGGATGTAAGGTGCAGAAACTACATTGTGGGTTTCAGGAAGTTGGCAGAATGTCTTCTCAAAGGAGTTCTCTGATGGAAATAAAGTACCATGGATGGAAGACCAGCATATCTGGGCACTACTCTGGTCCTTGCCACTAACTTGTTGTCTGTCTTTGGGCATCTCATTTGTGTATTTATTCATCAAACATCTGAAACACCAAGGTGGGGAGAAAGACCCAAATGGCACCATCTAGTCCTGGGCTGCTCAGCATCTCTGGGATTGGATGCTGACTAACCAAGCCCCATTTAGCGTGGTCCAGTGCTGAGTGTGCACTATGGAAGGCACGATGGGGTTGCTGAGGCCCCAGGGGAATGCAGAAGGATGAAGAAGAGAGTGGCATGTGTAAAAAGGGGAGACAGGGTATTGCAGGGGGAAGGAACTGCACGAACAAATTTATGGAAGCGTGATACAGATCTTCACGGATCTAACACGGCTGGAGCGCAGGGTGTTTTAGGGAGGTGCCAGGGGACACAGCTAGAGAAGTAGGTGAGGCTCAGATCCATATGACAATTCACTCAACACATAACTATTGAGTTCTTACTATGGACCAGGCAGTGTGCCAGGGATGGGATACACCAGCGAGTAAGTTAGAGAAAAATACCCAACTTGGCAGAAATTACCTTGGTGCAGGTGAAGAAAAAGACCATAAAGGAGGCAAATGAAGACAAGAGTCTATCAGCCAACAAGCTGACAAGTGCAGTGTGGTATTGAAACACACCAGTGGGGGGAGGGGGAGTGAATGAGGGGTGGGGAGAAAGATAAGGAGTGTCAAGGGTGTTTGGTTTCAGTTTGAATATTTGAAACATGTTCTGAAGGAAGAGAGGAATGAGCTTTGCTGGTAGCTGGGGGAAAAACATTCTGGAAAGAGCTTTTAGGACCTCGCATACTAAGAGGGAAACCTTTGTCCTCACAGCTATGGAAACAATGGATTTTATTCCAAGGATCCAAACCATCAAATTTCAGTCTGTAAAGGACCATTTTCATAGTTCTATACAGCAGGTAGGTAGAAGGAGGCTGGGAGACCAGTTGGGAAACAATTCCAGAAAATTCCAGAAAAGACACTCTAAGGGTATAAATTAGAAGGAGTTGGGGAAGGGGGGTGCAGTGCAAGAACATACAGAGAAGAACTCCAAGGTGGTAGGATCCCCGTGACGCTGGCTAGGGAGGAGGAGGGCGGGGGGATGGAGGTTCCGATGACCCCTGTTCTGATTCTCACAGAGGGGAGGTCTATGGGGCAGGTTTGAGTTGGCCACCTACTAACCTTGCCCGATCCTTGGTCACATGTCTTACCACCAGGGACACAACCCTCACCAGGACAAGAAGGGCCAGTCCACACCCAGGGCTGCCAGCAGCCACCCCAGCACACGGAGGGTCACTCTTCCTACTCGTGGTCAGCATCTCTCCACGTCACACAGCATGGCCTCACTCCCTGGGGAAGGATGCACCCACACCACCAGCTGCAAATCTTGCTTATTTTGAAAGGAACACCCTATCCTAAAAGGCGCACGGCAATGAAAATTTCCAAGTAGAGGAGAATGCCACTGTGTCTGTGAATTACCAGAGCCATGTTTTGTTTGCTGGGGCAGGTTGTTGTACAGCCATTTGTATCCGTTCTGCTCCATTAGGCTAACTTGTTTTCAGATATAAATTAAAGCTGATGTCCCGAACCCACTGTGCTGCCTCTTCACACAAACACCCCCTTCCGTGGTGAATGAGTTAGTAGGTTTGGCAGATGCAGAAGATATTTCTTTGATTTAATATTCAAGCTAAACAAGAAAAACTGCCCACTGGAGCACAGAAATAATTATGCAGTATAATAGCGAGTGGTCCACGCAAAAGCCACATGCCTGGCGCAGGTCAAAGGTCTAACTGCTTCCTGATGCGGCATTTGCTGTTACACTTTCTGCATCAAAAAGCACTTGGCCACTGAGAAGATGCAGCAGGAATCCTCCTGCCCCTGGGCCATATGCAGGAGTGTTCAAAGCATAGGAATCACCCTGAGAGGCCTGTAGCCATCTGGGCAGGCAGGGCTGGTTAATATAAGCCCCCTCCATGGCTGTAATCACCTAGGATGGCAGAAAGTTCTCTGTCCCCGACATCTTTCCATACATCTGCCTGGTTACCACCATCACTACCACTGGTGACTTCATTAAGTTAAGGCAATGGCTCTTGACTAGGGGTCAACAGGACTGGCTACATATTTTGTTGGACGCAGTGCAAAGTGAAAATATGGGGCCCGTTGTCCAAAAAGTAGGGAAAAAGTGCAGTTGAACAAAAATATAACTGTTTTTCCTTCTTCTCTAGTCTCTACCTCAACTTGTTATGGTATTTTTAACTTGCTATTTAATGTCATGCTAAGTAAAGAAAACTTTAAAATTTAAAGTGTCCACGTGGGGCTTCCCTGGTGGCGCAGTGGTTGAGAGTCTGCCTGCTAATGCAGGGGACACGGGTTCGAGCCCTGGTCTGGGAGGATCCCACATGCCGCGGAGCAACTAGGCCCGTGAGCCACAACTGCTGAGCCTGTGCGTCTGGAGCCCATGCTCCGCAACAAGAGAGCCCGCGATAGTGAGAGGCCCGCGCACCGCGATGAAGAGTGGCCCCCGCTTGCCGCAACTAGAGGAAGTCCTCGCACAGAAACGAAGACCCAACAGAGCCAATAAATAATTAATTAATTAATTAAAGGTGCTAATAATTTTTTTAAAAAAACAACTTTAAAGTGTTCATGTGAATTTCACTGTTCATCTTTACACAATGCAATGCTAGTTTTAAAGGCAAATAGAAGTGCATTTAACTCATACATGAAACCATCAAAATTACACAGCTTCCATTTCATAGCTCATGCATGCATATGTATTTCATTCTTACCAGAATGGTGGAAATGTTGCACAAAATGAACTCAAATCGCTTCTTGATCACAGGCCTTCTACCAACGCTCTCTGCCTTTTGCTTACTGAGAATTAAGGAAAGAAAAAGGAACTACAGGCTGTCCTGTCTTTCCCTTTCCTTCTCTGTTACTGTGTCCAGGGTAAGTGGTGGCCTCATACAGTTCATAATAACTGATCAGTGTTAGTTTCTTAGTTTTGACAGATGTATCATGGTTGTGTAAGTTCATAACTTCAGAGGGAAATAGGTTAGAAAACGTATATGGGACCTCTCTGTATTACCTTTGCAACTTATATGTAAATCTAAAATTATTCCAATATAGAAAGCTTATTAAAAATAGAAAAGACTTTTGTAGCACATACCTTGTCAAGAATTACTGGGTTAAAAATGAAAAATAAAAGCATTTAAGGCATGACAGCAGCATTTATCTAACTTGCCTGATAAGCTTCACCTGGGATGAATTGCTATACCCGTTTCTAGATGATTCTGATTTATTCGATCTGTAGTGGGTCCCAGGATTGGATTTTTTAAAAAATTTTTATTGGAGTATAGTTGATTTACAATGTTGTTACTTTCTGCTGTACAGCAAGGTGAATCAGTTATACATACACGTATATCAGGATGGGATTTTCAACAAGCACTCACGCTGAGAAGTCTTAGCAGACAAATTCGGGAAATATCGCATGAGAGTGCAGTGGAACTAGCATACTTTTAAGAGTCAGGCAAACTTGGGGCCACACTCCAGCTGTGTGGCCTTTTCTTACCAGATTTTTTTACTTACCAGCTATGTGACCTTTTAAGCACTGACTTAACTTCTTAGAAAATCAGTAGTAATAGGGCCTTACTGTAGTAACATTTAAATGAAGTACCTACAAAAATACCTAGCACAGGGCTTGACAACGCCATGAGTTATAATTGGCACAAACACCTTGTATTCTGATTTCTCCTTCTAAGGAGAACGTGAGGTTAACGAACTGTGACCGTAGTTCTTTAAACAAGTTACACAAAGACCCATGCCTTTTTTCCAGAAGATAACTAACACCAAGAAAATAGGGGGTATAATCTCTTCAAGTGTCCCTTTATTTAGAGATTGTGCTTGCTCGTCCATTTTCTGGTAGACAATAGAAAGACAGTTGCCCTTCATCGTGCCAGATGACAAGAGAGTCAGACTGGACATTTCCACAGGCTTTTGCCCTGAGGGAAGGTCGCTTGCGCAAGCACAGCTGTGGCAGGAGCAGAACCCTCTGTGTGTCCTCCTTCCCCACCGGCCACCCCAGTGCAGGCCCCAGAACAGCTGGGGCACTGGAGGAAATCCCTCCTTTGACAGAGGCCAAGAAGGAGTGTGGGTAAAATATGAACACTGCTTAGCGCTGTATTTCATGGGAAATAAAAAGACAGTAAAATCCTTTGGCTGCTTTTTGTCTCCGGATGTCGTGAAACTTCTGGTCTCTCTGTGATGGAAGGACTCGCCCCCTAATTAAGACAAGCCCTAAGATAGTGTGCCACAAATTCTCTCACCCCTGATAAAATAATACATTAAGTTTTTATCATGTCTGCACATCTTAGAAAAAAATCTTTCATGTTGCTGAGAAGAGGGACGTGTCGCAGGCATTGGCCAAGAAGCAAATGAGACGAAGAGGTAATGAAGATTTGAAGCTTAAGAGGTAACATCCAGGGGGCTTCCCTGGTGGCGCAGTGGTTGAGAATCTGCCTGCCAATGCAGGGGACACGGGTTTGAGCCCTGGTCTGGGAGGATCCCACATGCCGTGGAGCAACTAGGCCCGTGAGCCACAACTACTGAGCCTGCGCGTCTGGAGCCTGTGCTCCGCAACAAAAGAGGCCGCGATAGTGAGAGGCCCGCGCACCGCGATGAAGAGTGGCCCCCACCTGCCGCAACTAGAGAAAGCCCTCGCACAGAAATGAAGACCCAACACAGCCAAAAAAAAATAATAAAAATAAATAAATAAATAAATTTAAAAAAAAAAAGAAGTAACATCCATAAACAACAAGGTCCTACTATATGGCACGGGGACTATATTCAATATCCTGAGATAAACCACAATGTAAAAGAATATTAAATATATATCTGAATCACTTTGCTGTATAGCAGAAATTAACACAACATTGTAAATCAACTAGACTTCAATAAAAAAGTTTTTTAAATAAAAAATGTTTTTTAAAGAAGAGGCAGCACCTGGCACAAGGTCTTATAGAGAGGACACATGCAAGATCTGGGGGGAGACCAAAAGGGAAATGGAGGGTCATCCTTTATAGAAGGTTTCCCCTTCTACAGTAAGACCGCCCTCGATGCCAGGGCTATTCTAACCATCCTTTAGACACATATGTAATGGGCCTACCTACCATATTCCAAGTCTCATGATAGATAGCCGTTCATGACACTGTTCTCAGATGCCATCCAAGCCCAAGGAAATGTTAGTTGGTAATGCAGTTTACACACACACACACACACACACACACACACTAACCTATTGAGAGCAGCCAAAGCAAAAAGGGAGACTTTACTGGGAGACCCTAAGGGTTCCCAATGAAGGGCAATCAGGCTTCACAAGGGTCTGAAAATAGGAAGTGGATAGTCACTCTGAATCAAGGAAGTGACTCGCCTGGCTCTCCAGGGATGGGCAATCTCTGGTATCTGCTTCCCTCACCGTCTCTGATTCACGGCAAAATTCCCCCACCCCCTCGCTTTCCACCTCTCTGGACACATGGCTGAAAACGGTGGCCCCAAACTCCAGAGCTCTGCCTTCTCCAAGCTCCAGCCCAACCAAACAACCAGCCCACTTTCCAGTTCCTGGAGCAAGAGTCTACTGTGCCCAGCTTGGGTCATGAGTTGACCAGCCTTGTGGGGTCTCATAAATTAAGCATGATCTACACTCACTGTCCTTCATGTGGTATGGGAGGTCAGGACCAATTCTCCAAGAAAGGGGCTTGGTCTCAGTAGATACCTCAAAAGACATTTACTGCAGGTGAAAATGTTGTGCTGCTAAGTCAGAAATTTTTTCTAGCACCTTTGCCATCTTTTTCATATCTCCTCTGCTCATCAGTTCTGTGTTACCCGCTAGGATGTTGGGATCTGGATGAGAAAGGAAATAAAGTGAAGGAAGACAGCAATGATAAACCATTTTAACGTTAAGATTATCTGCAAAACAGAGATATCCAGACTGCCTGCAATGTTTTTTCTCACTTCACGTGCTTGAAATCCATATTGCAGCAGAAACATCAGTCAATTCTGCAAGTTCCACTTATGGCACGGAGGAGGGAAAAGGTGCCTTTTCCCCAAGAGTGGCCCTCCAGGCCACAACTCACAGGCGGAAGGCACACACAGGGGAGGCTATAAACTGCTCACAAAGGAAGAAAGACAGAGTGGAAAGGATAGGAATGAAAAAGGATCTGAGGGCAGGAAAGCTGGTTCAAATTAATGAGACAATGCGAGCCTTGACATTCTTGATGGATGTCAGTGGTTAAGTGCTAGCCGGACCTTCTGAGGTTACAACCTCCATTCAAACCTCAGCCTAGGATGGCAACCTGAAACCCAAGGCCATGGGCAGCGAGCATCTGTGAGCTCGGCATGGATTAGTGCCGTGGCCTTGGGAGGCCCCTCCAGGCGGCTGCTTCCTCCCTGTGTACCAATTACCCCCCAAGCCAGGTGTGCTCTGGGGGCAACAACAATACCAAGTAATTAAGACAAAATGTTCTTGGCTGTGTCTCAGGCATATTCCTTGTGACAAGAACAAAGGGTTAGTTGATGAACTAATTTTTGGTGGGGAAAGCAGCAGCGTCTATTATTAAATGAATGCTTAGGATTTTTGTTTGTTTGTTTTTCAATAGCCCCATTATAATTTCAGTTCAGATACTCCAAAGCTCATGTTTCCTAATTTATTATCGCTTGCTGCAATCCTCTGGGATCCAGTAATTGAATTTTACTGGCGTCATTACCATGTCCACAAACAAGCGAGTCTTCCTGAACTAAATCAGTCAAAGCCTGTTGGCTGGCCCACAGGAGATGTGCCCAGAGTGGGAGCTGATCTCAGCATAGAAAGGCGGGCATGTTTCCCTGGCCAGGGAGACTGGTTACTGCTGGGTGCCAGGGAGGCTGCATGTGGTCAGCTCTGAACATCTGCAGGAGCAGTAGGAAGAGAAGAAAAGAAAAACAGGAGGCTCCAAAGACCAGACCCCCCAAATAACCAGATTATTATCCCACTGCAGTCCAAAATAGACGAGCTTCTGACAGGCGGGATCTACATACTTGGTTGAGAACCAGGAAATTCCACAAGGAGATGTTGAAATTCCATCTTAAAAAAAAAAAAGCAGATCGACAGCCTACATCCTCTCCTTTTTACATCCAAAACAGGAAAATAAAAAACATAACTTTAGATGCATTTTAGGGCTACATGGACACAGGGTGATCATCTAAATAAATCCAGTCTCCTCATTTTACACAGGATGCTCAAAAGAAAAAAAAAATTAAAAAAAAGAATTATCTCAATGTGATATTTAAGATTTGTTTTTAAAAAATCCACGTCTTTCAAAGATTTATCTTCAAAAACTTAGGGCAGCAGGGAGGCGGAGTGCAACGAATACAGACAGTAATCAACTGCCACTTGATGCCTATAAGACCCTGGGCAAGTCGCTGAACTCTAAGGCTTGATTGCTTCATCTGGAAAATGGGAATAATCATACTATGGGCTTCTCCGAGGACTGACATAATGCATACAAGATATCTCACAAAGCATCCGGCGCCCAGTCTTAGCGAAACATCATTCTACCTTGGCATTTGTTAAGGAAATAGATCACTTATCTTGAAAACACTGTACTACTAGGAAAATAAGTGGCTGATAGGATAGGACTGTTCTGATGGACCTGCTCCTTCTCAAATAGTTCCCACTATATTTGAGAGCCCAGGAAAGGAGAAAGGCCCCTCAGGTGAGCACCACCAAATTTATGAAGGCATCAGGCAAAGACTTTGGGTAATTTTGTCTGGGTGGCTGAAATACACACCACTGGGAGTTTGCAAAAGCTATGGGGACTTAGGTGCTCTGACCCACAGATCATATTTCAACTCAGATACTGTCTGTGTCCTCGAAAACATGACTATCCTAATGCACAATGAGGGAATCCTACTACTTCTCCCCACAGGCTTCAGTCTCCCAGGTCCTGATTCTTTGTCAGAAGAAAAAAAGCAACTGCTCCACCATTTCCTCCCCTGTTTCCATGTCCCTTCCCTATATCCTTTAAGTAATAATCAAGAAAATACTCCCAACTAAATCAACCATCAACACGTTTAATTCTGTTAGGGGCTGAGTTGTGTCTCCCCCTTGACCCCAAAATTCAGACGTTGAACTCCTAACCCCCAGTACCTTAGAACGAGACGTTATCTAGAAATTGCGTCATCGCAGTTGTAATTACTGTTAAGATGAGGTCATATGGAAGTAGGGTAGGCTTTTACTTCAATATGACTGGTGTCCTCATAAAAGGGGAAAATTTAGACACAGGCAGAATGTCACACGAAGATTAAGGCAGAGATCAGGCTGATGCATCTACAAACTAAGGAAAACCCAAGATTGCCCGAAAACCACGAGCAGCTAGGAGATAGGTGTGGAGCTGATTTTTCCCACAGCCCTCAGAAGGAATCAACCCTGCTGACACCCTGATCTTGGACTTATAGTCTCTAGAACTATGAGAAAATACATCTCTGTTGTTTAAGCCAGGCAGTCCATGGTACTTTGTTACAGCAGCCCTAGCAAACCAAAACACATGGCAACCTCTTTGTTCCGGAAATAAAGCCTCTTTTATCTCCTTAACCTTGTTCCAGGACCACTGTGACCTGAGCACCTAGCGCCCTGCTACCCACACCCCCTTCTCCACAACAGCTTCAGGGAACAGGCTTGGTGGTGTCTGTGAACTCAGGTCCCAAAGTTTGCCTCTAAACTCCAGGCCAGGAAGCAGTTAGTACCATGCTGGGGTAGGGGGTTGGGGGGAGACAGCACCAGCATCATCCAAGGTCACATCCCTCACCCCTGGCCTCCCCTCATCGGATGGCAATCATAGCCTGAGAGATGATAACACAGATTATCCATGTTTTGCAGCCTTATTCAGCTCCCTTATAAGGAAAAACTATGCCCCTAGAACTCTTGCAAACTGGAGTAGCTATTATAAATCTGAGCTTGCAGATGAGAGACTGATGTCATCCTCTCTTTTCAGTAAAAATAGAAGAGTTAAAAGAGGAAAGAAAATGTAAGAAACCATCTCTAGCTCCCCACCCCCCGTCTCTTATCAACACACACACACACACACACACCACCTATACACACAAATTCTTTTCCACTAGCTTGTGTCTCCTTTTATGGATGTGTATTCACAAGAATACAGATACTAGTTTCTGTCCCCTGGGGTAATGATGATAAATATGCCAAGGTCAGCAGCTTCATCAGCTGCAGAAGCTGCTCACTCTGGCAACTGCAGATAATCATTCACCTGGTGAGACTGGTTGCCTATACGTCAATTCATGCTTCACCATATCGCTGAAATGTCCCTTATCTCACAAAAACACTTGTCTTACTGTGTCTTTCTCGTGCACAAAGAAATTCATACATGATTGTTTTGCCTTGGATTTTTTTTAAAGTCTTAGTCATGATTTTGTGGGGGAAGAAGTTACTAAAAAACGGGCCTAGGTGGAAAATAACATCAGTGTGTTGACAAAAATATTCTGTTCCACATCCTAGAAAGCAAAAACTCAGGCTTCAGTAGATCCAAAAGATCTTCTATGGAAAATTCCTCCTAGCCTAACTCTCTTCTAATAGGACTAATGCTTAAAATTAAAAAAAAAAAAAAAAAAAAAAAAAAAAATCCACTGGCTTTTATTGAGAAGCTACTATGTGAAATGCACCATGTTAGATGATAGGAATACCAACATAAATAAGACACAATTCCAGATTTATTCTAAGCAACATGAAATCTGTACATAGTACACAAAGGGAAGAAATGTATGTTAAATTTCCCAAATGTTCACTTTTTAAGAACTATGTTCCTATATTAAAGGTAGAAAAAGTAGAATCATATGGTACCCCGAGTCAAATATACCATCTTACAGCACCCATCAGTTTTCAACCATCGCTATATAAATGGACATTTGGATGGAATTACAGCTATTAAATGACTTGCCCTGATACACGAGTGTACATGACTTACGTGAACAGTCTGGCATGTGTGTCTCAGTGGGAAAGGTTGAATGGCTGCCTTGCAGCGCTCATTAATAAGCAGGTAGCCAGGAACTCTACGTTAAGCTCGCCAGGCTCTGCGGAGACACAAAGAGAAATGCAAGATGGGATCTTTGTCCTAAGGGAGCTCGCAAACCAGTGGAGAGAACTAACCTCACAGCATAAGACAGTGACCCATCCACGTCAAGACAGAGGGAAGCGTTTGCGGCTGTGAGATGGACTACATGTCTCTCATTAAATATTTACAGATGAATAATGTAACTCTGGGTATTGTCCTTGACGTATAGTACAGATTAAGAAAAATGGGCACAAATAAAGGCCAAACTACTTACAGATGATTTTTCAAGTGTTGTATTAGGGAAAAAAAAGACATGTTTGCAGTGAACCTTAAGAACAATCCCCTGATGTTTTATCAGTTGTCCTGTGTGCATGCAAGGCCCGAGTGTCAGGATTGACAGCTAGGACTTGAGCCAGCCTGGCTTCCAATCAAGACTCAAACACCTCCCCACTCAGGGATCTTGGTCTGAATATATAACTTCTCTGTGCCTCCATCTCTTCATCTCTTATGAGAGGATAGTAATGGTACCTACCTCAAAGAGTTACTGTGAGGACTGAATGAATCAGTGTAGGGAAAGCTCTTAAAACAGTGCCTGAAACAAAACTAAATGCCCTCTGTCCCCAAATAGTCAATACTTGACTCTTACATACTCACTTTATGCAACACTCACTTTAAATCTTTACATACAGGAAATAATACAGATATAAAACCATATAGTACAGGGAGATCAGCTTGGTGCTTTGTGACCACCTAGAGGGGTGGGATAGGGAGGGTGGGAGGGAGATGCAAGAGGGAGGGGATATGGGGATATATGTATATGTATAGCTGATTCACTTTGTTATAAAGCAGAAACTAACACACCATTGTAAAGCGATTATACTTCAATAAAGATGTTAAAAAAAAAAAAAGATTTAGACAGGAGAGTCTGGAAGGCAAAAAAAGGAGAGTGCATTGCATCTTAAACCAGACAGCTGCTGGATACTGGAGTTAGCTCTTAGAAAAGAGCTCAGTGAAAATAACTGAAGAGGGAAGACTAAGTGCCTTTTGGATCTTGCCTAGTTGCTGTTACTGTGTAGCACTTTGGAAGAAAAATATTGTGTAAATTTACTAAATAAATAAAGCTTTGGCAATGTAAAAAAAACAAAGATAAAAATCTCAGATAGAGCATCTCCCTTCTGTAAGATATTCCACGTTGCCAGTTAATAATAGGCAATATTAAAACTAAGTATTTTTATTTTCTCTGTGACAATGAGCTATTTTTTTGTCATCTAAAAGTTTGAGATCTGGTGATTATTACACAGTATCAGGTTTACACAGTCCTTGCCAGGAGTGGGGCATCTGTGGATTATTCCACTAAACAAGAATCCTACTGTATCTAAGTCTTTGTGTTCCTCCTCCACCAGTTTGGGTTCAGGTTAAGTATTTGTTTAGAGTTCAATGTGAACAATAGAAAGGCATTGGTTTTTACAAGACAGGGCTTCTTCCTAAGCAAATGAAGTATATAGTAAAATGTCTAATTGAGAATTCATGATACCATGATTGATGATGTTCTCAAGCTGACACTGAAAGTCCCAAACATAGGGCTTTAAAAAGTACACAACTCTTCACTCTCCTTCACTTGAACTCTTTCAGATGCTCCCTGCATGTAATCCAATTCATAGAGCTGTTCATTACAAAAGAAATCTCACATTAATTTTATTTGGAAAGGAGTCTCCATGTTTTATATAATGTTGGGGGGTTAAGAGTTAAGTAAAAATAAAACGTATTCCTGGGTGCTAACTTGCATTATATTAACATAAATTATTACACAAACTTAAGAACATCCAGGTGTATAAAATCTCCAAAAACACAGTCTGTCAAATCAAGGAAATTTCTTATTTACTACACATAATAAATGCTTCTGAAAATAAACACTTTAAAAAAATCAAGGTTAAACATGCTGTTTGACAAATAAATCTGCATATGACTGAATAAATTTGAAGTCTGTGGTACACTAATAGCAACAAGAAAATCCAAACTCAGCTCAAGTACTGACTTAGTTGATTCAGTTCCTCACTGGTATAGCCTAACAGAAGAGGGGTTGTATCCACTTCTGGGCATAAATATTATTTGTCTCGGTCTTGCATATTCTTCTGACATGATGTCTAGCATTCATTTATAAGACTTATAAAGCTCAGAAGAAAAAAGCATGATAAAACAGCCTATTGTTTAAATATAAAGGAATCAATAAAACTAGACTCAGATGCCTAGATGTTGAAACTATTAGACAGAGACTTTACTACAACTAAGAATTAACATATTAAAAGATCTAGTGGAAAGTAACACAACATGCATGAACAGATATGGAATTTCAACAGAGAGGAACATTTTTAAAAAGAAACCAGGGCTTCCCTGGTGGCGCAGTGGTTAAGAATGCAGGAGAGACGGGTTCGAGCCCTGGTCCGGGAAGATCCCATGTGCCATGGAGCAACTAAGCCCATGTGCCACAACTACTGAAGCCCGCACGCCCTAGAGTCCGTGCCCTGCAACAAGAGAAGCCACCTCAATGAGAAGCCTGCACACCACAATGAAGAGTAGCCCCACTCGCCGCAACTAGAGAAAGCCCGTGTGCAGCAATGAAGACCCAGTGCAGACAAAAATACATATATACATACATACATTAATTAATTAATTAATTTTTAAAAGCATTTATTAAAAAAAAAAAAAGAAACCAAAAAAAAAGCTAGGAAAATAAAAAGGTATCAGGGATGAGTAATTCCTTGAAGGGCTAATTAGCAGACTAGAAGAGTTGGAAAAAGATTAGTAAACTTAAGGATAGGCCAATAGAGATTATCTAAACTGAATTACAAAGATTTTAAACGTGTAAAAGAAAAAGGAGTACAGAATATCCAAGAGGTACATAGGAAAATAACAAGTGGTCTAACATACACGTAATTAGATTTCCAGGTAAAAGAGAGAAGGAAACCAGAGCAGAAGAAATATTTGAAAAACTGTTTCAAATGGCTAAGAATTTCCTAAAACTACTGAAAGACAACCACAGATGCAAGAAGCTCAAAGAGACCTAAGCAGTTTGAACAATGTTTAAAACACATGGACACACCACAAGCAAACTGCTGAAAGACAACTTAAAGAGAAAAATCTTGAATGCAGCTAGAACAAAGACAGACATTATATAGAGAAACCAATGTAATTAGAGCAGACCCCTTGCCAAAAGCTAAGCAAGCTAGAAGACAATAGAGAAACATTTCTAAAGTACTGAAAGAAAAAAAGTCAATGAAGAAATCTCTACACCCTCAAAGAAATATCTCAGAAAATAAAGACATTTTCTGAAAACAAAAGACAAGATAATTCACTGCCAACAGAACTACAAGAAATGTTAAAGGAAGTTCCTCAGGCAGAAGGAAACTGGGACTTACTCTCATAATTATAGAGCACCAGAAATGATTTTTTTAAATGAGAATATATGTATGTATTATAACATATATAATGTTATATATAAGTACATATATTATTTTATATAAACATATATATAATTTCCCCCAAAGAAAACTGAACTGGCTATATTTTTAGCAAGGATAAAGAGAAACATTACATAATGCAAAGGGTTTGTTAGATAATAAGATAAAACAAGCCAAAATAGAGCTTCAAAATACACAAAAACAATTGAGATAACTGAAAGGAGAAACAGACAAACCCACATTATATTGGAGACTTCAAAATTTCTTTCTCAGTAATAGAGCAGATAGACAAAAGAATCAGCAACAAAATAGAAGAGCTGAACAATACTATCAACCAGCCGTATTTACATTTATTAGACACTTTACATAAAATAGCAGAATATATATTCTTTTCATGTGCACATGGAACGTTTATCAATATAGAAAATATTCTGGGCCATAAAACAAATTTCGACAAGTGTAAAAGAATTGAAATCTCTGACCACAAAGGAATCAAACTAGAAATCAACAACAGAATGATATCTGGAAAATCTCCAAATATTTGGAAATTAAACAACACACTTCTCAGGAGAAACCATAATGAAAATCAGAAAATATTTTCAGTTGAATCAAAATTGAAATACAACATAACAAAATTTGTGGGGAAATTGAGAGCCTTTATAGTACTAAATGACTATTAGTAGAAAAAAAAAGGTCACAATGATCTAAAGTTTTTACATTAAGAAACTAGAAAAAGAAGAGATCCAAAGCAAGGAGAAAGTTGAGAATGATGATGAAGATAAGAGCATAAATCAATAAAATTGAAAAACAATAGTCAATGACATCAATAAAGTCAATGACATCAAAAGCTGACTCTTGTAAAGATCAATAAAATTGACAAACCTTTAGCCAAACCGAAAAGAAGAGAGAAGACACAAATTTCCAATATCCAAAATGAAATAGGGGACATCACTATAGATTCTACTGATATTAAATGAATAATAAGAGAATAGTCTAAACAGCCAATAAATTTGATAATTTTGATGAGATGGGCAAATTCCTTGAAAGACATAAATTACCAAAGCTTATTCAATAATATTAGATAATCTGAAGAGTCCTATATCTATTTAAGAAATTTAATTCATAGTTAAAAACCCTCCCACAAAGAAAACTTCAGGCAAAGAAGTGAACCACCAACATTTAAGGAAGAAATAATGCATATTCTATACAAGCTCTTCCAGAAAATAGAAATGGAAGAAACAGTGCTCACTTTATGGAGCTAGCATTGCTCTGGCACCAAAACCAGACATAGACATTACAAGAAAAGAAAACTAGAGACAAATATTCATTATGAACATAAATGAAAAAATTCTTCTTCACAAAATATGGAGAAGTTGAAACTAGCAATACATAAAAATGATAACATATCATGACTAAGTGGGATTCATCCTAGAAATTTGTGATTGGTTCAACACTCAAAATATCAATCAATGTTAATTCACCATATCCACAAACTAAAAAGGAAAATAACATGATCGTTTCAATAATGGAGAAAAAGCAACTGACAAAACTCAACATACTTTCATGATAAAAACTCTCAGCAAACTAACTTCCTCATTCTGATAAAGGAAATCTGTTAATATACAAAATCTTGAGCTGACATCATACTTAATGTCAATGATTGACTGTTTTCTCCCTAGGATTAGCAATGAGTCAAGAAAACCTTATCTCACCACCTCTATTCAACATTGGGTTGCTGTTCCTAACCAGCACAATAAGGCAAGAGAAAGTTATAAAAGGCAAAAGTAAAACTATCCTTTATCACAGATAATATGATGACATACATAAAATATCCAAAAGAACCTACTAAAAAGCTATTAGAACTAAGTAAGTTTAGCAAGTTCACAAGACACATGGTCAATGTTTAAAAACCAATTTTATTTCTATATGCTAGAAATGGACACCTGGGAATTGAAGTTTTTAAAAAGTACCATTTACAAAAGTATCAAAAATGTGAAATACTTAGAGATAGAGCTGACAATATAGGTGCAAGGTTTGCAGGCTGAAATTATAAAACATTTGTTAGAGAAATTTAAAAGAACTAAATGAATTGAGAGATATACTGTATTCACAGACCAAGAGTCAGTATTAAGATGTCAATTATCACCAGCTGATCTATAAATTTAAGGCAATCCAAATCAAAATCCCACCAGGCTTTTTAACTTTTTTTGGTTGCAATAACAAGCTGATTCTAAAATTTTTATGTAAAATTAAAAAGGCTAAACAGCCAAAATCAACTTTGATAAAGGAGAAAATTTGGATGATTCACACAACTTGATTTCGAGAAAATTTGGTATTGGCACAAAGACAGACATATAGATCAATGGATCAGAATAGAGTTTCAAGAAACAGACCCACACATAGGGTCAATAGATTGTTTTCAACAAAGTTGCAGAGATTTTTCAATGGAGAAAGTATTGTTTCTTCAACAAAAGTTGCTGGACCAGTAGATATACCTATGCAAAAAAAAAAAGTTAACTTTGCTGGATTCATACCTCACACCATATAAAAAATCAATTTGAAATGGATTATAGTCCTAAATGTAAAGAAAAATACCGCTAGGAAAATGAAAAGGTAAACCACAGACTGGGAGAAAATATTTGCATAACATATATTTGACAAGGGACTTGTATCCAAAACACATAAAATATTCTTATAACCTCATAAGAATACAAAGAACCCAATAAAAACCAAAAGATTTGAACAAACACTTCACCAAAGATACACAAGTAGCAAATACTTACATGAAAAGATTCTCAATATCATCAGTCATTAGGGAAATACAAATTAAACCAAATAAAATAATACTACACACCTAATAGAATGTCTTTATTGAAACAGGGAAAAACCAAGTGCTGGCAAGTGTGTAAAACAATGTGAAATTTCATATATTGCTGGTGGGAATGCAAAATGGTAGGGCAACTTTGGAAAACAGTTTGGCAGTTTCTTACAAAGTTAAAGACACACTTACCAAACATCCTAACAATCCCACTCCTAGGAATCTACTAAAGAGAAATGAAACACATTTCCATACAAAGACTTGTATGCAAACGTTTTAGCTGCTTTGTTCATAACAGCACCAAATGAAAACAACTCAAATATCCATTAACTGGCGAATAGATAAACAAAGTGTTGTACATCCACACAATGGAATACTACTCAGCAGCGGAAAGGAATGAACTTCTGATTCACACAATAAAATGGATGAATCTTAAAGCATTTTGATGAGGGGAAAAGGCAGACACAAAATGCAACATACTGTATGATTGCATATATATGCAATTCTAGAACAGGCAAAACTATAGGGACAGAAATCAAATCTGTAATTGCCCATGGCTGGAGTCAGGGGGAAGAGGATTGACTACAAAGGAACTTAATGTGGTGATGGAAATGCTTTATATCTTGATTGGGGTGGTAGCTACATGACTGTACGCATTTGTGAAAACTAATGGAACTGTACACTCAAAAAGGGTAAATTGAACTCTACGTAAATTATACCTCAATAAACCTTACTTTAAAAAAAACAAAATTGAAAAATGGAGAGGGAAAGAAAGAAAAAAAGAGAGAATAACATGACAACTAAATGCAATGCATGATTCTACATTGATCCAAGGGGATAATAGCTAAGGGCATTATTATGACAACTGACAAATTCTGAATATGGAATGTAGATTTGACAATAGCATTTTATTAGCGTTAAATTTTCTGATCTTGATAATTGTACTAGGGTTATAATGAGTGACACCAACAAGGTATAAGAAAGAACAGCCTAAGCAGAATTAAGCACAAGGCAAAAACAAACAGAAATTGGTGTGTGTGTGTGTGTGTGTGTGTGTGTGTGTCCAGCAATCACAATAGAAATAGAAAAAGCATACAACCAAACAAGGTGTGTGAAGGCACTAAGAGCACATAAATGAGATCTTCCAAGAAGCAAACTATATTCTTCTCAGAGCGAGTCACCCTTTTCCTTGACACAAAGAGTGTCAGAAAGTCTTTCAAAAGAGATGGGAAGCAGAGGTCAACACCTTCTGAAAAGTGGTTCCAGAGCGGGTGGGGTCAGGGATACACTTAGCCCAGGGATGTACTTAGTCCTTTTTTCTTTGTGGAGCCCTTCCTGAGAATTGGGGAAGTAGTAAGTGTGCAAAGGTAAGAAAAGACACACAAGTAGGTACAGTTTAAATGTATGATAAGCAGTCCCAAAGAAGAAATATAGAGATTCTGCACATGGAGCAAGGGAGCAAAACACTTCAGAGAGAATAACTAGAAAATATCAAACTAAAATTGTTTTAAAAGAAACCCTTCCCACTTCCAGCCTCAACACACACAACCAAAGCCACCATCATCAACAATACAACCACATGATGTGGTTACCATTTAAAAGACAAAAGATTGCTAAAAATAAAACTACTATATGATCCAGCTACCCACTTCTGGGTTTTTATTCAAGGAAAACAAAAACACTAACTTGAAAAGATAACTGCACCCCCAATATTCATGGCAGCATTATTTACAGTAGCCAAGATATGGAAACAACCTAAGTCTCCATCGACAGATTAATGGATAAAGAAGATGTGGTATGTGTATATATATATATATATATACACACAATGGAATATTACTTAGCCATAAAAAGAAGGGAATCTTCTTAGTGCCACATTTTTTGCATTTTCCTGCTTTTTGTTGGAGATTTTGCTGTTCAAAAGGGCTCCCAAGCACAGTGCAAAAGTGCTGGCTAGTGTCCCTAAGTGCAGAAAGGCTGTGACGTGTCTTGGGGGAAAACACACAAGTTAGATACACTTCCTTCAGGCACGAGTTATGGTGCTGTTGGGCATGAGTTCAATGTTAATAAATTAATGATATATATTAAATAAGGTGTCTTTAAACAGAAACACACATAAAATAAGGGTATATATTGATAGGTTGATGAAAATGTTCTGACCAGAGGCTCATAGGAACCTAATCCTGAATTTCTCCTGGGAGCAATGGTTCAGTATTTGCTAATTCAATGTTTGCTGTGACCTTATACAACATAACTTCTGTGAATAAGGAGAACTGACTGTTAGAAGGACACATATCCAACTCACAGTGGTAGTTACTTTAGAAGACAGAGTGTGGGGAAGGAAATCAGGGGTTTTGTCAATAAAGACATTTATTAAGGCTGAAAAAAAAACATTGCAAAATGTTAACTGTCATTGAATGGTGCTAATATGGGTGTTTGTTATTATTTGCACTCAGTTTAATTTCCTAAAATAAAAATCCTTAGAAAGACACCACAATTGAGAAAGAAAGGAATAAGAGGGTGGTCACCATTAAAAGTATGTCTGCACATGCTACAGTGAACATATACTAAGAGTTAAGTATACAGTCAGCTGTAGGGTAAGCATTACTTCATCAAAAACTGTAACTTGGAAAGGTGAATAATTGCTACTTGGCTACAGCTGGTCTTAACATACAACAGTGCTACCTGTCTCAGCATTAACTATGGCACAGCGCTGGCATTTATAAAACTTTGGTGAGTTTGAAAGAAATGTTATGAAGTTCCACAGCCAGGAGCTGCTGTTGCTTGCAATGTTGGCACATGACAATTTATTTGTCTAGAGTCCGATGCCAGTTCACAGCCAAATTACAAAGCCACGTTTCTGTGTCCCTACGGAATCACATTGCCTGGAGCTTAAAAATCTCTCAAACATATGTAATGGGATATTTTGGTTGTCTGCCTCAAGATAAAGCAACCAGGTTTCAGGAAGCTACATTTTTTCCTAATTATTTCAGTAGTCAATAAAAGTAAGTATAATATCCAAAAACTTCAGTCTCCCGTGCAAAATGAAAAGAACACTATTTGCCACATGATTGAGAAGGATGAAGTGACCTGAAATCCCTAGGAAAAAAGCACTTGTGTATGCAAAATATCCTTCTGGTAAACTAAGAGTAAAAGGACACTTGGAAATGCTATCACTAAATTAACGGGAAGAGGGGCCCTATGTAAGCAAGACCATTTACGCAGCCTTAGTTCCGATCTAAAGGATGAATTAACTTACGCCAACAGTTTACTAAACAAAGGAAAGTTTGCTCAAGTACTAGCATATTCACTTCTTTTTTTTAAGTAATGAGAAAGTATTTCAAGAGCTATCCTTCCACACTAAATTATAGAAGAGTCTCAATTAAACAAAACAAGGGGAAGGGAGAGTCACTGTAATCTCATTATATGAATCTTCTAATTGGTTAGGGTAGAATGCCTTGTCCGTGAAACTTCTAAAATGTATCATACAACTGTCATCCTGCACACAGAATACTGCTACTAATAATACATCTAATATTTATTGAACACTTGCCCTGTAACCGGTGCTAATGCTTTTTACCCATTTATTCCTTAAAATTGCACTCTGGAGTCAGGACCCAGGATTCCCATTTTAACTGCTGCAGAAGCTAAGGCACAAAGAGATTAAGTAAATGGAAAGAATGCAATCTCAGACGACTTAAAATTCTTTCACCACTTCTTTAAAATCATTCTGAACTTTAGCGATGTTATAATTCTCTGAGATGATGAAGATATGAGGCTGGGAAGGAATCTGTCTTCATCCCGGGTCATGGTCTGGAATTTTGAATACATTTCTGGCATGAGAATGCTTCATTATCACTTATCCCCAACTCTCAGAGGCAAAGGGGGGAGTGCTTAAGTACAAATACCAGGTAATCCAGTGTCTATTGTAATAGTTTCTTAATATACAGTAGCTGCCCCTGTTACTGTACTTCTGGTGAAAACCAGGTGTTTGGCAAATCAGTGAAGGTGGTCTGATCACATGCTAATTATTACCTGGCAGCATCACAAAATGATCTGCCCTCATGAAAGCAATCATCTTACTGGCTGAGCCGAGGACCCCAACACATTCCAGACTGTGTCAATGGCTCTTTAATTGAACACTCCTACCTCTTACAAAGTTTATTCTTTTTTTCTTTAGGAATTTTATTTTTCATGTACTTCGTAATGGCAAAGATGGCCTCCAGTTCAAGGTAATTCCTTCTCATTGACCATGAGAGTCAAAGGGCTTGACTTCTAATTCAGTGTCCTTTAAACAGCTGAATCCTGCTGAGACCCATCATTTTGCTGTCACTGGTGTTTTAACAGCATTTTCACACCACAGCTGACCACCTGCTTTTAGAGTCATCTCATTGTTTCTCTGGCTAGAAAGTCACACAGCATTTCTTAAAAATTAAGTCCACACTCTACTGTGGAAATGGAAATTAAAAGACAATGAAAGAGGAAAGACTCCCAGCTTATGTTTCATTTCCATTGATGAAAACTGCTGTAGAAAAATGCAGTGTACCATTACGAAAGGGTATAAAATATTTGGAAACTCCAACAAGAAAACATCTCCATTAGTAAGTGGGTTTATTGACATAACTTGAACAGAACAATGTATAACATTTATTCATTTCCCACTGAAAGACTTTCCAGTGAAAGTGTTTTTACATGGATTTAGGCATTAAGCATTTTCAGTGATTTTTGCAGTTGAAAGGGTAGGTGGTGGGAAGAACCAGAGGTCTTTTTCAGACTTTCAATGGGACTCACTTTATTACACTACTGTGTAAAAGCGAGAGCTAAGAAACGCAATTGCTCTCTGAATGAAAAAGCTAGGAGCACAAAAGGTGCAAGATAACCAAAAGGTTGCAAATAAGAGCAAACAACTACACTTCTCCCAAGTACCAATATGCTTGGAATCTGAAGCAAGCCCTGGCAGCAAACTAAGAATAACAGTCTATTTCCTGTGGTTTATTAAGTTTGGACCCCACGGATAAGACTGCCAGAAAAACAGCTGTACTTTAAGTGGTCTGGACATTTACTCATCTGAACATAAACAAAGATCAGCTCATTTAAATCCCTGTGTCCCTACTCAGCTGTTGGGACAACGGCAGGCCTGGCTCAATGGAGGCCAAACATAAAAGGAGTGGAATGGGGTTGAAGGATCCCTGGACTATGATAGATTCCCTGAGTCTTCAGGACCCTCGGGGGCTTAAGGCCCTAAACAGAAGATTCACTGTTAGCCTTAGCACCTTTGCAGCGGCCTCCCCGGCACCCCACTGCCAATGAATCTATAACCACGGTGAATACAACCATCCTGTACATCTTCCAAGTGACTGCGTTTTTAAACCACACACAAAATTATTAATGTAAACCAAAGCCCTACATTTAGTGATAAACATCTACTTCATAAATATCAGGGAATGAAAGTATCCCAAATAGCTGAGAACAACTGAACAAATAAAGGAGCCTAACCCTAAGTTTAAAACAAAAACCTTTAAAAGAAATACTGCAATTATTAACTAAAAGATAAGATTTAATAACATGGAAAAAAACACTGGGTAATGGAGGGATTCATTTGCAAAATATATAATTATTTCACAGTGAGGTTTAAGTACTCATAATCTTCTGGTTTTAGTAGAAACACACAACCACCGATGTACATTTTTTCACATTTTCCCCCTCTACTCTTTCATATAAAGACAATAACATGATCAAACATTATACTATCAATTGCAAGTCACCTTTTGCTCACTTCCTATTAGGAAATTACCTTGATCACTTAACTGTGCAGCTCAAGAGAAGTAGGGCACAGTCGACTGCATGTCACTGATAAAAACGTGAGAAGTACCACATCACATTTATTCCAATCTGGACAGGTTGTCAGAGATGTGGTAAGTGAACTAGAACACCGGCATTCCCTATGGGGTCATCGGTTATGTACACGTTACATTCTTCTATAGAGCCTGGCATTGACATTTCCTTTTCCACATATAGGTTTAAAAAAATAAAATTAAAAAGCCACAGGAGCAACCCTGACAGAGAAGTCTTGCATGCAGCCTTCTCCTGAGAAACTATGTAATCTTAGTTAACCCCAAGGTCAGCAAAAGTTTTTGTGGTGTTAATGTTAAAAGGAAAATAGTTGAACTGCCCGGCTCAACTAAAATAGTCCTTGAGTTTATTGGTCAGTTTGTTAAATGTTAGAGCTCTTCACATTGTTGAAAAAAAAAATAGCGTCTCTAATTATTTAAACATTAAGTTTTCCTGAATGTTCTATCAACCAACAAAGAGTTCCTCCGCGAGTGTGTTAAACTTTACCACCTGTTTACAACATCACCCTTCTTGGCAGAGACCACCGGGCCAGTGGAGTCAGTTGCCAAGCCTCCTTTGTAATGGTAATAAGTTCTTTTTTCCTTAAATAGAAACAAAACTCCTCAGTTTGACACTGAACAAACAAAAAAAGCATGCATCCAAATCTCTTTCTGGTGACGTAGGGAGCAAGGTGCACCCCTTTCTATCCCAAAGGGGACCAGCCTACTGCATTACAATGCTAAAAAAAAAAAAAAAAAATCCATTCTCATAGCTGCACCAATGTCTGCACGTTAAGAAGGCCTCCCACCTCTGGACCCCACCATCCATTTGTCCCCTACTCTTGGTCTTGACCACCAATACCATCCATTTACTTCACGAGTGAGCACTGGGATTGGGAGGTGGTGCAGAATTAGCCATCTGTCCCCTTTGGCCTCTCTGGCAAGCGCACAAAAGGGGGAAAAGAGAAGGTCGGATAAAATGAGATCTTCCCCTGAGGTGGGCTGCGGGAGCCCGCGGAGAGGTGGCTCCTCAAGGCCAGTGAGATGGTCTCCACACCCCTGGAGGCCCGGATCTACCTAGTCGGCAAATCGCTGCAGAAGATGGTCTTCCCGTCTCAGGCTGCCGCCCGCGCCGCCGCCCCCGCTGTCCATGAAGCGGTCGCACGGGAACTCGATGAGGTCAGCCTCGCTGAGCGCGCACACCGTGGTGCGCGGCCGGTGCGACTGGAAGCCAGAGAAGTCGGCGGACACGCCGGTGCCCATGGAGCGCAGGGGCCGTCGGGTAGAGTACATGTGGCGAACGTGCACGGGGGCCCCGCCCTTCCGCCTGGCACGCAGCTTCCTACGCAGCCAGCGTGACGCCCAGGCCGCCAAGGCCAGGAGTACCAGCAGTGCGTTGACGGCCAGCAGGGCCAAGGTCAGCAGTTGGTAGTCGACGCTGCTCCGGCTCCCAGGCTCCGGCAGGGTGACCAGCCCCGCGCAGTGGTCCCGGGGAGCCACCGGGCAGACCCGGCCGCCTAGCACGCCCTCCACGCACACCAGGTAGGGGGTGTCTCCCCGCAGCTCGCGAAGCGTGGCCGAGTCGCTGCGCTCAGGCAGGTAGACGAAGCGGTGGAATTTAGGCTGCTGGCCAAAGCGGTCGAAGAGTAGGCGGAAGCGCGCGCCGCCCAGCGGCCGGGGACTGCGGTGCTCGCGCACCGCCCAGCGCACCGCGGCGCTGTTGGCGCCCACTGCTTCCACGGTCAGGTTGCACAGGATGAACTTGTTGAAGTCACACGGGTCGGATACCAGCGGCGGCAGGCCGACCCCGCCGTCGGACTGGGCGGTGCTCTCCTGCTGCTGCGCAGCCAGGTGCTGCTTCGCCGCGCGCTGCCAGGGGTCGCCGGCTGGCGCAGAGCCCAGCGTGGCCGTCGGGGTGGGCTCCGTGTGGGTAGGATCCGACGGAGTCGGACGTCCCCGCTCAGGCTTCTCGAGGAGGTCCAGGGGGTGTGGCGCCGGGCCCGCGGCAGCAGCGGCGTTGGAGCTCGGCTGCTGGAGGCCCGGGCCCCGCCGGCTCAGCCTTAGGGCGCTGCGGTTACTCAAAAGCTCCCTGGCGGCCCCATCCCAGGCCACCCCTGGCAGAAATCGACCCCGTTGCTGTGGCTGTGGCTGCGGTGGCGGCTCCTCCGCGAGGGCACCTGCAGGGGGCGCCACCTCCTTCCCCGGGGCTGTGGGTAGGGCATGCCGCTTACTCTCGGCAGTCGGGGAAACCGAGGGTAAGGGATCTGTGCAAGACCCGTTCTGCAGTTGCTGGTCATCCAGGTAATCCAGGTACTTGCCCCGCAGGGCCGGAGGGTGGCGACACTGCACGAAGACGGTGAGGAGCCGGCCCTGCGAGTGCCAGTCACCCATCCAGCGCTTTAGGTCCCTCAGCCGGCAGTCGCAGGTCCAGCCGTTGCCGTCTAGATCCAACCGATAGAGGGCTGGGCTGGAGGCGAAGATGTCCCCGGAGAGGGCACTGAGCGCATTGTCGCGCAAGCTGAGCTCGCGCAGCCGGCCCAGGTGGCCAAAGATAGTGGGGTGCAGAGCGGACAGCTCATTGCCGCTCAGGTCCAGCGCCTCCAGGCTGTGCAGAGGCTCCAGCAGCGCCACGGGCAGCTGGCTCAGCCGATTGCCCTCCAGGCGCAGCTCGCGCAAGGCCTCCAACCCCCAAAAAGCCTCGGGCGCGAGGTGCGTGAGCTGGTTGCCCCTGAGCGAGAGTAGGCCAAGGCGCGGCAGGTGCTGGAAGACGCGCGGCCCGAGGTGCTGCAGACTGTTGGCCGAGAGGATGAGGGTGGAGAGGGAGCGCAGCGGTGCGAAGGTGGCCGCGTGGCGTAGGGAGGGCTGCAGCTCGTTGGCAGAGAGGTTGAGGAAGCGCAGCTTCCCCAGATGGGCGAAGGCGTTCTTGCCCAGAAAACGGATCCGGTTGGACTCCAGATGTAGGTAGAGCAAGTTACCCAAGGGGGCAAAGACGGCGTCCGGCAGCACCCCCAGGGCGTTCCCGTCCAGCCGCAGCTTGACCAGACTCTCCAGTCCTTCGAAGGAGCCGCGGCTGAGGCGGCTGATCTCGTTCCCGTTGGCGTAGAGGATGCGCAGCTTGCGCAGCGGCGCCAGCGTGCCCGGGGCGAGCGCCTGCAGGAGGTTGTTGCCCAGGTAGAGCTCCTCCAGCCGCGAGAGCTTCTCGAAGGTCTTGGGGTGCAGAGAACGGATCTGGTTGTACTGCAGGTCCAGCCGTCTGAGCTGCCCCAGGCGGTGGAAGTCGAAGGCCGTGATGTTGGTTATGAAGTTGCCGCCGAGGCTGTAGGTGAGCACGTCCTGCGGGCTCGGCAGCGAGCTGGTCTTGGGCACGGCGCGGAGCCCCCTGTTGGTGCACAGGAGGTGCTGAGGGTGCTGGCAGTCGCAGCGCTCCGGACACACCGGCTGGGCCCGCGGCGGGAGCGCAAGGCAGCCGCACACCACGAGCAGGAAGCGCAAGGCGCGGGCAGCCTCCATCGCCGCCCGCCCTGCGTTCTGCGGCCGGATCGTCCTCTTGGCCCGCCGGCTCTGTGTCTCCTCTGCATTCCCCTTGGCCTGGCCAGAGTCGCTAAATGGCCTCTTTCGGACTTCGCAGCGCCGTCCAGCCCCTCCTCCGCCCTTTGTCCGGTGGCTGGCCCGGGTCTCTGCAGGCGGGCTTTGCCTGGCCAAGTCAGGAGGCGCAGGGCGCTCCGCGAGCTCCGGGTGCTACTTGTTGCATTTTTGCAGAACTTTCTCCGGGTGCGCGTCGGGGGCGGGGGGGGCGTGGAGGGAGGGAGCAAGACCTGAGCTTTTTGTTTGCAGCTTGAGTCCGGAGAGCTGGATTCCCTGGCACGGATTCTCCCCGCCAGCGGATTCCCCAGCTGCAGGCGGGAGCCCTTCCAAGAGCTCCTCCGGGCGCGGCTTGGCTGCTGCGCCGGGGCGGCTCGGCCCCCGCAGCCCGCGCCTCCTCGCTCCCAGTCCGGGACCGGTAGCGCGGCCTGGGTGGAACAGCCCCGGGAGGAGCCGGGGGTGTGCAAGGCTGCGTCCGGAAGGGACCCAAGTCTGCGAGTGGCGAGCAAACCGGGCGGAAATTCGTTCTTCCCACACTCTGCCCCCCGGGGATACAGGCGGGGGGGCGGGGGGAAGGAGATGGCGGAGGGAGGACAGACCCCGGTAGGGGGAGGAGGAAACGCTAAGTGGCTCCGCGTCTGGTCAACCGGAGCCCGGGACGCCAAGTGAGAAAAGTAGGGATTAAAAACAGCTGTATGAGTCGGACACGCCGGGCTGGGGGCGGGGGTGGATTACCGGGCGAGCAAACGGGATTTGCAGACAGAAACCTTTTTATTTTAGACGAGCACACCAGTCGCTTCGAAGCAGTGGGAGCGCGACTCGTTTTATTCGTTTTTAAGACAGTTGTTGCTTTTCCTGGTGGCCCCCTGCAAGAAGTTGGGGCAGCACGGAACCTGCCAGCGTTCTACGGGAAGTTTCGGGCAGCACAAGGCTGGCTGCCAAGAGCTGTCGGTGGGCTACTGTCAGAAGAGGCTAGGTCAAGCCATTCTGGCTGTTGCGTGCTTGGGTTTTTGACATCGTTGTACTGGTCCCCAATAGCCGAGGAGAGGCACCGCCCCTTCTTAGGGATCTAAACTGAGTAGTTGCTTGGCCCTGCTGTAGGCAAGAGCATGGAGGAAGCTCAGAACTGGTTCTGCCACCGTGAAAGTGTCAGATTTAGGTGATTTAGTCCCATTAATCCTCCTCCAGTCTTAGAGCCCTTGGGGCAGGCTCTGCACGTGTGCATATATATATATATAAAATAACCTTCACAGACCCTCTGGTAACTGCTACCTGCTGGGCCCTCCCCCTTTATGCCTGGGCTTGCGGTGATCTTCAGAAATTTGGCCCACAATTTTTCAGACCTGGTTTAGTTGGGGGAGTCTTCACACTTATTATCAATAGGGAGTGGAGCATTTATTAATGGCTCCATTCAGGGCAGCCCCAGCTGAGAAGGAGAATGGGCAAGAAAGAGCTGTTAATTACCATTTGTTCCTGCAAGCCATTCCCTACCCTCATCCCAGGATGTTCAGAAAACGTAATTTTAAGGACCTACTGTGTGGAAAATTAAAGGAGAGAGACATAGCCTCACCTCAAGAGGCTGACAATCTAGTGGGGAGGGCAAGACAGGAAAGGTCAAATAACAATGTAAGGCTGTAGTATGAGAAAGCTGCTGAGATGCAAATGATTTTGAATAATTCCAATGTTCAATGGTGATTAATTGGCTCCTTTAGCGATTCATATAAGCAAGTGAATTTAAAGAAAAGTGAGACCATTGGCAGCATAGTCAGTGAACACTTATGGATGAGCAGGGACCTTGGGTCCAGGGAGATGGGGCTGGAGAATGGAAGGTAGGTAGGCAGTGAAATGTCCACTCAGGGCACAGTGAGCAGAGCAAGTTTGCTTGTGATTTGTTTTGAGATTTCTAATAAAGGATGAACTTGGGGAACCAAGTATCTTTCTGAACAAGATGAAAGATGAAGTTGCCCAGGCAGTTTGGTAGTTTGGGTTTTAGTTCTCCTTGTGAGAAACCTCTGAAATCGTTTAGTTCTTGACTCCAGTCCTCCTTATGAAGGTCTGGCTGCCCTAGAGGGTGAGGCCCAAGCTTGTACCGTGTAGCACAATTTCTGATCTGGGCCCCAGAAGCTGCGAGGAGGACCTCAGTCCTTGGTGGCAACAGAGGTCATTCGATTGTTCAGAGGAAAGAATACTAAGCAGCTGCTGGCTTTCAAATTGAGCCACTAGATCTACCTGGGATGCAGCTGTAGCAGCATCTGCTTTTGAGGCCCTAGCCTTGGGACGCACAAACGGCCTTCTGAGCGGGAAGGAGGTCGGAAACTGAGAGGTGTGATGTGGAAGAGGAAGAAGCAGAAATCAGACCCTCCTCCTTTGCATAAGCTTTCTCTTTTCCTGACTCTTCCAAGAAAGCTTTCAGAGTAAACGAGGCCAGGAGGGGCATTCCCTCAGAGGTCACTACAGTTTGGACTAATCGCTTACTCCACTGAGGGTGTTGTTCCATTTGTAGATGCCTCTAAGTAAGATTAACAAAGTTATCAGACCCCTGCGGTTGTTCAGTATTTTTTAATGTCTTGGGTATTATTATCCAGTGCCTAATATTTCTACCAGTAGTCCTGGATTGCAGGTAAAAATAACATCTTCCGTGGTTTCATGTCAAAAGACAATTGGTTTTCCATGACGTTCCGTTTTCTTGAAGTAACACATCTGCCCCATGTAGTTAACCTTGCTTAAAATAGATAATAGTATGCCAGATTTCAAATAAGTAGAAACAGTTTCTGATAGGTGTCGCTAGCACCCTTAATCTAGTTTCAGTAAGGGTAAAATTTTGAGATCTGCAGGTCAAGTACGTGTGTGTATGTGTGCGTATACGTTCTTTCTGAAAAAGCGTGATTGCCATCTTTTAAAGAAATGCTTCCCTTTTTAAAGGCATATAACCTGAGGTCCACTTTACAAATGAATGACATTAAAAAACTTCAGATTACACATATGTGATATCCATATGTGCCCCCCAATGGTCTCCATGTCTGTGGTGCTATGTGTTCAGGTGTTTGATTTATTCTCAGACCATGTCTCTCTTCAGGAGTTAAAATTTTGCTTGAGTTTGGTAGTCTTAGAGCCCCTGGTAGTGAAGAGCTATAAAAGTAACTTCGTATTGCTGCTGGTGATCAGGCAAGAAGCATTTAGTGAGAATTTAGCATGTGCCGAATCCCAGGATGCGCTGTGGGAAGGCAGTGCTGATAAGACACAGGGCCCGACCTCAGGGTGCAACAACTTAGCGGGGAGACTGATGGGCGGGGAGCAATTGCAGTGCTGTGGGAGCCCTGAGGAGGTGCACCTGGCTGGACTGAGAGCTTGAGGAAGGCTTCCAGAGGAGGGGAGTGCTGAGTACTACCTATGTGATGGCGAGCAGGGCAGGAAGAGGGGAAGCCTGGGGACAGGTGCAAGAGAGTGACTGAGAAACCTCCAAATCTTCTGTCTGAATCTTTGTTGGTGAGATTCTTTTGACATCTGTGTTTTTTAATAGTGTCACACAACCTGTTCATACAATGACTTCCAAATAAATAGTCCCTTATTCCCCTTTAAGGCTTTCAGCAGGGAGTTGACATAATCACATCTGCACTGCAACATCAAGAGGTATCTCTGCCTAAATAAAGTAGGTGCCACACAAAGAAAATGTTCTCTCTCTAGTTCTTGCCGTCTCTAACCTTGAAATCTCTGACAGAGATTTGTGTGGGACATGTTTTGACAGAACATCCAGACCAAGGTATTCACTTATGTAACATACGTGCAGGCATTATATAGATACTATATATACAGTACACTCTTGGACCAGGGCAACCTAGGTCCCTACCCTGGACCCTGCACTTTAGAGGGCCGTGTTCCAGTCCTCCTTTGGGTGGCCCTCACCATAAGAGCAGGATTTTGATTTCAGGCTTCCAAAGATATGTAACCACCCACTGCCCACATCCCCACTCCTGCTCAGGATTCCTGGGACCCTGGAATTCCTTACTTAATTGCCTAAGTCTGTGCAGGCCTTTTTCCCATCTGTCCTCCTGGAGACCAATCATGTCACAAGTGTATACCCTTAGGGCCAAGAGAAGGCTAAAGGGTAGCTGTCAAAAGAATCTGGAGGTGTGGGTTGGGATTTCAACTCTAATGCCTGGGAGACCTCCAGGAGACTCCTGGTAACGCAGGACCCAGAGCTAAGAGGAGGAACCATGGACCAGTGCTCTAAACCCAGGCTTCTCAAACATTGGAGACGTCTGTCCATATGTAGCATTTTAGGAGAAGAAAGTACATGTACTTGGATTAAAGAACAAGGAGAAAAATTACAGGAGTTTGAAGGAAAGCATTTTTTAAGACGTAAATTCTACTTTATTATAACATAGCCTATACCTAATTTTCTATAAAAAGCAATAATTTTTAGTAAGAGTAAGGACAGAGTTGTCTCCATTTAAATGCCTATCTCTTAACTATGTAATGTCTTTGTTTATGGATGGATCCCAGCTTGATCAGGTTCCAGGAGAGTCAAGTATTGATTATGCTTAAATGTATCATTTGCATAATCACAAGTAGAGAAATCCAGGAAGGAAAGCTGTTGGTAAGAGAAACAAGAGCTTTGTCATTTCACTTTTGGAAAGTTTGCCCTTTAAATCTCAAGCACTCTGGGGGTAGTTTCAGAAGCACAAGCAACTCTGGGCTGGTTCCATGACACATATATGTGGCATAAGGGTTTTCAGCTATTCTTGCCCAGGCATGGAATCTTGGGCTTGCCGGGGATGTACACACTTTCTTCCCAAGCAACCTGTGGTTCCCTTGATCTTCAGCTATAGAGGCAGGAAGGATTCCAGGCCATGTCTTCAGCAGCCCCTGGAGCTGGAATGAGTTGGCCCAGGCTGCCCTGGTGCAGGACAGGTTAGGCGAGAAGAGCTCAGGCCTAGCTCCCCGCTGCAGGGAGAGGTAGGCCTGCCACTCCCTGCTGGAGCGGCAGACTTAACTTACTCAGCGCAGCCTGCGGAGACGGCAGCTGTTTCCTCATCCTTAGTGAGCCAACCCCAGACAGGCAGTGTGGCCCCTGACACAGATGAAGTAGGAGACCAAGAGTCCCAGTGGTGCCTTGGCATGCTATCAAATGACCCCCAAAACTCTCGTTATCTGAATTGAGCCTCATCTCAGCCCCAGTCTGAGAGGCAAGTTTCTTTGCCTTGGGGATTAGCAATGTGAATGAGAGAATCACGGGTTTACGGTGTATCTGCTGATTCTCCATTTTTGCCCTTAAGGAAATAGAGGAATGCAGATTCCTGGATAGGTATTAGCCTTATTAAATCAGAATCTCAGGGGGCAAGGCCCCAGCACCTGCATTTATAAGCCACCAGGTGATTTTTATGCACATTTAAGTTTGAGAAAATTAATAGACACTATCTCCAGAACACCTGTTCATGATCGGCTGATCATATTCTAGTAACAACAGTAGTAATGCTGGCACTGATGTAGTGCTGAGCGCCAGGCAGTAGTCTAAACACTCTACATAAAGTAACTCATTCATTTCCACACCTACCTAGTGAGGTAGGAACTACTGTTATCCCCATTTTACAGAGGAAGAAACTGAAGAGCTTATTAAAAATACAGGATCCTAGGCCCAGCCACAGAGAATCTGATTCAGAACCTCCAGAACAGGGCCTAGTGATCTTTATTTAGCACATTCCCAGGTATCGTCTTAGGTATTGTGACTGAACGAGAATTCTTACAGGCTTATTCAGACATTTCAATGTCTCCTTTTCTAGGAGCCTAGGGATTGACAGAGTAGACAAGGTCCATGCCTTCTGGGAGCTAAGCATAGCCGGGGAGTTAAATGCATATAAGAATCCGGGAGCATGGTGCCATCATAAACAGGATGAGCACCATTTGCTATGCTCATAGTAATTATCTTTTGGGAAGAAAATAATAAAGAGCTAAAACCTTTGTAGAAAGCATCAGTCCACATAATACTGTATGTGTCTAAGGCCATTTACAAGGTGACTGCTTCCAACAGTTCAAGGAAATTATGTCCGGGGAAAAAAGAGTCCAAGGATTTTATGTCCAAGGAACATCCTTATCCATCAGTTCACAGATGCCTGATTATTTGAAACCGATGTGTACAAATAGATTGTGTATCTACAGGAACTACAATGAACTGTGGGCAGTCTGGCAAAAGCTAAAAAGAGAGAGACGGCTGGTGGCTGAGTGTAACATAGGAAATAAGGCAAATCCACATGCTGTTTACAGTTACAGTGTACAGTGTTTCTGTGCACCTGAAATTTTATAGCAGTAATATAATGATGTTCTCCCTTAGAATAGGATTGAGTCAGTCGCCTAAGGAAATGCTTTAGGTATAAAAGTGTCCCTTATTCCTAAATACTGAAATATTTGTCATCTCCAGGGACCAGACCTGTAGTTGAGTATGATGGTACAGCTTTTCAGTACTTTTTCATTTGGATTTCTTCATACTACAGTAATAACATTTATTTAACCATTTTATATCCCCACCCAGCTGGAAGGACATCAGCCTTGTTTTATTTCATTTTTGTAGTACTCAGCAACTATTGTTGAACTGTCAAAGGGTTTTCATAAAAAGCTAGAAGAAAATTTTTGAAATGTTAACAGTTGTTATCTTTACATGGTGAGAAGATGAATAATTGTTTACACCCTATGCTTTGGCATTTTCTAAATGCTATACAATTACTATGGATTTCTTTGAAATGAATAAAAAATTTTAAAACAAATGCTTTCATATTTAATATCTGATTTCACCTCAACATGTCTCATAAGGCAGTTAGGTGAGGAATATTCATATCCCCAACTTGGAGGCAAGGATGCTAAGAATTAAAGGAATTAGCTAACTTCTGGAATGATCCACCGCTGTAATGATAGAGTTCAGACCACAATCTAAACTGTTGACTTCTGACCCCAGAATTTTATAGTTAGACCTCACTGGGCTCCCTGTTGATACAAGCCTATGTTTACAACTAATGAGGCCAGTTCGGGGTGATAGTCAAAATATTTAGCAACTGGTCCAATAAAAGCACCAGCCAACCAGGTTTGCCAACCAGGTTTGGTGCTGCCTGGTCAGGAGAGACAGAGGCCGGGCCAGTGCCCACCCCCTGAGAGTGCACTCACCTGCACTTGACTAAACTTTCTGAATGGTGCTTTAGGTGTCTCTTTTTTCTCTTAATAACTGCATTATTAAAAACAATTTATGTAAGGCTTGGGCACAATAATCAGTAACCATGAGAAACAACACACAAAGTTTTCCTGGGTCCACGTTTCTTCCAAACTGCAAACTTGCCTGAGGCCTGGTGCGTTGCAGTCACTCAAACTTAACTGCAGGATGTTGGTGAGAGGGCACAGATGATCCACTTTGACAAAATACGAGTTTTATTTTCAATATTTTAATTCAGAAATTGTCTCCCATTGTCTTTGGTGGACTGACAGATATATTTGAAGGGAATTTCATAAAAAAATACTATTTTTCTCACAACTTGATCTGAATTGTTATAATTAATGGCTTAACAATATTTGTAGGGAAGACACCTCTTTTGAAGAGTATCAATTTCAAGGATTAGCAACTCATCCTGTAAATATTCAGTGATTTCTTATCAAAATCTGGAATGTACAAGTGGCAAGTACTCCCCACCCAAAAAACCTCCCCCAGAACTGTAGATGTCTCCTTATTCTAATATCACTGTATGGGGCCAAAATAGTGGAGGCAGTTTCATACCCATGTGGTAATTGAGCACGAAAACCATGACTCTGTTCTGGCAAGAAACACTGTCAATCTCAGTAATGGAAATAATCTTGGACAGTGAAATAATTGACTATATACAGTGTAAAATACCCTCAAACTATTTGCAGATTTCATCAAAAGACCAAATGTTTTTTACTTAAGACCAGGAACATGGCAGGAAAGGAAATTAGAGGAAGGAAGCATCCGTCCCTTTTTCAGTCTCTGTAATTTCTATAAAGATTTGCACTTTGATTATGCTTAGTAGCACCATATGCTGGAGTGGGACTCAAGATCAAAGGTCCCAGCCGCAGCACTGGAGCCTGGCTGTGGGCAGGATCAAACATTTCTGTTGGTAGAACGCTAATGTATCTGTAAGGATACCCCTCCAGCTTCTACGCATCCCTATTTAATTTCCAAAATGTAATTGGTGTACCGCAAACTTGAATGCTTTTTTATTGTCTGCTATGATACATTGTAGGTTGAAAAAAAAGTGGTTGTTACCATTTAAAGATATTTAGAACTAAAGAATTTTCAAAAGCTTAATGTAAATTGTCAAGATTTATAGTGTGTATGACTTTAAAAATTGGGGGGCGTGAGGGATGGCTGAACACTGCTTTGCTTTGGTTGATGAGAGAACAGATTTTTTTTTCATTCTACTTTTCTCTGCAATCAAAATTTTCTGCGATGAACATTTTTTTAAAATAAATTTATTCATTTATTTATTGGCTGCGTTGGGTCTTCATTGCTGCGCATGGGCTTTCTCTAGTTGCAGCGAGCGGGGGCTACTCTTTGTTGCGGTGCACGGGCTTCTCATTGTGGTGGCTTCTCTTGTTGTGGAGCACAGGCTCTAGGCGCACGGGCTTCAGTAGTTGTGGCTCTTGGGCTCTACAGCAAAGGCTCAGTAGTTGTGGCACAATGGCTTAGTTGCTGCGTGGTACATGGGATCTTCCTGGACTAGGGCTTGAACCTGTGTTCCCTGCATTGGCAGGTGGATTCTTAACCACTGTGCCACCAGGGAAGTCCCTGAACATTTATTTTTGCAGTTAAAAATCTTTGGTAAAAAAGTACATGATACCATATTCACTCTTGCTTTCTCCATTGCCCTGCCATGTCTTCCTTCCCTTGTTACAAATTGTTTTTCTTATAAACCTTTTTAAAAAATCAGTCTTAATAATGTCAGTCATCTTGGATACAGTCAAACAATTTACTGTATGCAGTGTAAAAACCCCAAAAGCATTTGCAGTTGTCATCAAAAAGCCAAACATTTGTCATAAACTGCCCATGTGATATGTATGGGGTGGTCAGAAGATGGAGTCCACTTGCTGGGTCTCTGACCTTGAACCGTGTCACAGTCTCTCTGATCAGTGGTTCATTTTCTCATGTATAAAAAGGGACAGATAATACTTGCCCAATATATGAGTTTTGGGAAATATATGTGAAAGCTCTTACAAACTATAAGTGTTAGGAAAATAGGATTGTTGCTAACCTTTCAACTTCCTGTGTGCCTTCTCACTGAGCATCTGAGGTCCTCCAGGGCAAGACCAAGTCTTATGCACAGCTTTTTGTCATCCTCTGTAACACGCAACGATATCTTTCTTAAATTGTAGGTCTTTAATAAATGTTAGGCTGAGCAGAAAGGCACAGAGGAGGAAGGCACATTCTCAGGTGACTGTTTCTTCTCCCTTTCCTTGTAGGTTCTGTTTCCATCTTTTCATTGTTCCTTTGCTCTACTCCAGGCTGCTCAGGCCCAGGGCACAAAGTCTTCAGCACACAGGTTCTCTCCAGAGAGCTCTACAAACAGGCCTAGATTATGAGCCAGCTCTGTGATCATTTAGTTCACCAAGTGAATCATTTGGCCTCTCTGGGCATTGTGCTCTATGAAATGGCTATAATACATCGTCGTTTGCCCGGAGGGTTCTTATCACCAGTAACGGCCCTTGTGAAGTTAAAAAATTATAAGGGCAAAAAGGAGGAGCTTCTGTGGTCAGGATGGGTCATATACCAGGTCTTGGTCTTGGAGAGTCACAGTGTACAAGAGCATGTTCAAGGCTTGGAAAAAAAATCCTGCAGAAAACAAAGGAAAAAAGAAATGGGAGGTGGCAGGTAGGACCATGAATCTAGTCTGAGACACACTGAATTAAAATGATCACTAAGATCCCTTCCAGCTTTCAACATTAAAGAATCTATTGCATTTCTTCCGTGGAACATTATTCAATATCACTAGAGTTTGTTAATGATAAAGTTCTTCAAATGTGGTGTTTTATTTGTGCTTGACTGATCTCAACAACTCACAGTATCCGATTGGTTTAATATCAATTCACAATGAGCAGGATGATATATACTGAAGTTGTCTCCAGTCTCTCATCCTCCTGGAAAACTTGTTTTCTTTGCCCCCAAGTTGTCAAACTAGCAAATTATTAGACTTCTCTTTCTAACAGGTTACAAGTGTTAGAATCCCATAGTGGTAAGTGCCATTCGTCGTATTGATGATTCTGGGCTAAGTAATTGTTGATGCTTCAGAATTATTATTTAGCCACTGTACTGGCACTGGTGGGGTGTTTTCTGAGAACCCAGCCATTTGGGAAAAACTCCCAATAGTGAAACCCTCAGGGTAATTACTCTAGTCTCCTGTGGGTGTAAGAACCCTATTGATAATCAGTGCATGACTCTCATGATTTTTAGAGGTGATAGATTATAAGTACCAGCTTAACTAATCCAGAGTGATTTTCCATCTGAGACAGGTGGCTACAAACACCTGCCAGAAAAATAAACAAAAATGACTAGCATTTACAGAGTGTTTGTCATGTGCCAGGCACGGTTCTAAGCCCTCCACAGGTTTTAAATCATTTAATCCTTCAGTAACACCATGAGGAAAGTACAGTTATTAGCTTCATTTTATAGATAATGCAATGGAAGCAAGAAGAGGTTAAATAACTGGCACAAGGTCACACAGCTAGTAAGTGACAGAGCTGAGACTTGAACTCACATTTTATGAAAATTGTCATTCACACTTTTCACATGAATCTTTGATCACAGTGTCCTTGTCATCACTAGAGTCATTTTTCAGATACATAGCATTTTCCAGAATGTCATCTGCCATTTCATACACGTTGTTTGAACTATAGGATTTTTTAATATGATTCTGTCAGTGGAAATTTTCCAAGCCACCAATACTTATTCACATATAATTAGGTCACATGTTTTCTTTATTCTTACTATAGGTATATAGCCATGATCTCCAAAATACTACCACTTAATGATATTGTTTCCTCCCCCGTCACTATACTTATATTTCAATGAAGAATAGCCTTTTGTTATTACAGAAGCAGCATATATGCATTGTAGAAAACCAGAAAATACAGAGAGCAACAATAAGAAGATAAATATCATGTTCCCACTGTGGTAGGCTGGATAATGGCCCTTCAAAGATATCTATGTCCTGATCCCCAGAACTTGTGAACATGTTAAGTTACATGGCAAAGGGGAAGTAAGGTTGCAGGTGGAATTAAGGTTGCTAATCAGCTGACCTTGAGATGGGAGAGTATCCTGGATTATCTTCATGGAACCCGATTATCACAAAGGTCCTAAAAAGTGGAAGAGGGATGCAGAAGAGAAGTTCAGGGCGATTCAGTACGAGAAGGACTTGACCTGCTGTCTGCTGTTGCTGGCTTTGAAGATGAAGGAAGGACCATGAGCCAGGGAATGTGGGCAGCCTCTAGAACCTGGAAAAAGCAAGGAAATGGATTCTCCCCTAGAGCCTCCAGAAAGGAATGCAGCCCTGCCAACACCTTGATTTAGCTCAGTGAGACCATGTTGGACTTCTAACTTACAGAAAAAGTTTAATCCACCAAATTTTTGGTAATTTGTGTGCAACAATAGAAAACTAATACACCCACCAACCAGAAACTGTTAAGTGTTAATATTTTATTATATATATTTCTAGATCTTTTTATACACACATATGTATTTTTTAAACTAAAACAAGATCATGATGAGTTTGTTTTCCTTTAATAATAATCTTTCTCTTTCCCTGTCAATAAATTTTCATAGCATCTAATACTGCAATCATATTGAAATTACCCTAATTGTTCCCCAGCTATTCCCCCAAAGCTGGTTTGTCCAAATCAGGATTTAGGTCTGGGCCATGCATTTTTAATGGTTTTATGTCCCTTAGGTATTTTTAATCTAAAACAGTCAGTTTTTTCATCTACTAATTTTCCTTCTCAATGTTTGTCTGATTGCTTCCTCATGTGGTCACTTAGCTTGCTCCTCTGTCCCCTGTATTTCCTATAAATTGGAAGTTACATCAAAGAGCTTGGTCAATTCACGTTAATAAAATTTTGTCTAGAATACATTTTGGGTGCTGTTGTGTGTTTCATATGGCACTCCATCAGGAGGTACATGCCATCTGGTTTCCACCATTAGATCCTGAAACTCAGACTGTCCTCTGGTTATGGGATGGCAGCCCGAGCTTGCTGCTCTAGAGGGATGTTATTCCCCTGTAACCAGAAAGTATTCTGTGTGGATTTACTTTAATACCATACAGATGTGCAGTTTCCCCTCAACTATGCACCTACTGGCCAGCTCCATCTGACAGCCCTTGCCTGAATTACTGTTCATTAGAAATCACAAAATGGTGATTTTTCTAATGTTATCATTTTTTTCTATATTCATTAGCTGCCATTTCTTAGTGAAGAGACTCTTTCCCTAATCAACTAGATCTGTTTGGTTACCCTGACAAACATTTTGGACTGGGGAAGCATTTTGGACTGCTTCTTCCTTTAGTCATCAATTCTCAAAGGGAGGAATTTAACAACAACCTCAATGATGACAACTAATTTTTTTCTGCCTTTCTCTTTTCGAGTATCATTATGAGCTCACAGACTTTCACAAAATCAGGGTATTTCTTTCTATAATTCTTCTGTGTGATCATGTTACCAATTTGATATATGTTTAGGTTTTTCAATTCTAGGATTTTTTTTAGTTGTAATTTTTTAACAGGTAATGCATTTATATAATTCAATATCAAAATTATATGGAAAAATATTCACAAAGAATTCTTATTTCTACCCCTGCTCCCTTCCCTCCTACATAACAATATTTTATTAGTTTCTTATTTATATGTCCAGTGTAGTGGGGTTTTTTTGCATATATAAGTGTGTGTGTGTGTGTGTGTGTGTGTGTGTGTGTGTGTGTGGTGTAGATATATAGCCTTACTTTAATCCCTCTCCAATTCGTATATATACCCCTTGCTTTTTTCTTCCACTTAATGGTATATTTTGGAGATCTCTCTATTTCAGTACACAGAAGCCTTTCTCATTCTCTTTAGAACTTCTTAGAACTCCATTGTGTGATGTCCTGCAGTTTATTCAACCAGTTGCCTGTTATTGAACCCTTGCATTCTTTCTAACCTTATATTATTGCAAAAAAATGCTTCAGTGAATAAACGTGTACATTTATTATCTTGTACTTGAGCAGATATAAAGGTAAATAGATTCCTAGACTTTGCATTGTTGGGTCAAAGGGTTATTATATCAGTAATTCTCTTTTGCTTCTTGAAGGTCTTGGTGTCATCACACAGATGAGTGCATTAAAAAAAAAATGGAGCCTTAAAATAAAAAAAATATTAACAACACTAAGGTGAGACCATGTAGCAACTATCTATAGAGCTCTTGTACAATGCTGGGGGGAGCATAAAATGATACAATCATTCTAGGGGACTGTTTGGCAAATTCTTTATTAAGTTAAACATGCATCTATCCCATAGCCAAGAAATATCACCTCTAGGTATTTACCCAAGAGAAATGAAAACATGTTTCTGAAAAAGAATTTAAGAAGAATATTCAGAGTAGCCTTATTTCTAATAACCCTAAACTGGAAACAACTCAAATGTCCATTAACAGTAAATGGATAAACAAATTGTGGTATATCTATAGAATGTCACTCAACCATAAAAAGGAATGACATGTATTGATACATTAGTAATGTGGATAAATCCCAAAATAATTATGCTGAGTAAAAGAAGCCAGACCAAAAAAGTACCGTGGGTTCCATTTATATGAAGTTCTAAAACAGATAATGCTAATTTATGGTGATTGAAATCAGAATGGTGGTGGCCTCTGTGAGTGTTGGGAATTGGCTAGATAGGATCAAGATACTAGGGAACTTTCTGGGGTGATGGCAGTGTTCTATATTTTGATTAAGGTTGATTACGTGAGTGTATACAATGATCAACAGTCATAACTGAATGCTTAATATCTTTGTAGTCATTTCATTGTATCATGTAAATTATGCCTTCAATTTTTAAAAATTTGGTCCTCAGCAAGACTCTTTAAGAAGTGACATAGCCTTCTTCCCTCATCACCCCAACCCTGTCTCCTCTCTTGTTCTGGATCTCTTAATACTCTTTACCTCTCTGACCCAGTCTTACATTTGACTAGCTTTTACTTTTATAGGCCCAAGTCTTAACTCCCCGAGTAGGTTGTAAGTATCCTAAAACAGTTAGGATCATGCCACCTCAATACCCTTTACAACAATGGTTGTTAACCTAGGCTGCATATTATTAGAATCACCTGGTGTCTTAGCTCAGCCTGCCATAACAAAATACCAGGGGCTGTGTGGCATAAACAACAGAGATTTATTTTCTCACAGTTCTGGAGGCTGGAAGTTCAAGATCAGAATGCCAGCATAGTCAGGTTCTGGTGTGGCCTCTCTTCCTGGCTTTCAGATGACTGCCTTCTTACTGTGTCTCACATGGCAGAGAGGGAGAGCAAGCTCTCTGGTGTCTCCTCTTATAAGGACACTAATGCCACCATGAAGGCCCCACCTCATCACTTCATCCAAACCCAGTTACCTCCCAAAGGCCCCATCTCCAAATACTATCACATTGGGGGTTACAGCTTCAACATATGAATTTGAGGGGGCCACATTCAGTGCATAGCACTTGGGAACATTAAAAAAAAATTAGCAGTGCTTGAATCTCATGCCCAGAGATCCTGATTCTCTTGATCTGACATCTGTGGGACCTGGACATCTGTATTTCTTTTAGATTCCCCCATAACATGCAGCTAGGGTTGAGGACTACTCTGTACCTTCCTGTTCAAGGTGAGGTCTGTGGACCAACAACATCAGCTTGTTAGAAATGCAGAATCTCTGGTCCCATCCCAGGCTGGTGAACCCAAATTTGTATGGTAACAAAATCTCCGGCTGATTCCTTCACACCATAAAATTTGAAAAATGCTGGTTTACGGCATCTTGCATAGACTCTCATTTAAGTATAAGAATGCTTCATCAGTCAATTCCTATTTAAATCCAAATAGATGAACATTTTGTCAGCAAACCAAATTTCAGCTTTTTTTCATCTTGGAAGCCTGACAGGGTGCAGATCTTGCCTACAAATAATTGCACCTTAGTGTGAAGCTTTTATATATTGCCTGTATATCACTGTCTATTAACAAAAAAAGCAGCAAATAGACCCAATGTTAAAAACAAAATCCCAGTGTTTTTGAAAATATTTATACTACCATCCCAGCAATTCTATCACAATGAATGATTACTTCCTTAGCTTCAGGTGAGCTTTAAAACTGATAATGAAACAGAATAAGGTACTTGTACTCCAACTGAAAGAGAAGTGGCATTTAGCACAGAGTCTGAATACTGTGTAACTAATAAGTAATTCAGTAAACTAGGGAAAGAAAAAACATGCAAGCTTAAACAGCAGAGAATTCCTAATGCTTAAAATATCCTTAAGGTTGGGAAATGAGAAGATTATTATATATGATGCTATTATGTGGCATAGAGTGCTAGGTTTCAAAAGATTTGATTACAATAATTATGCTTAATACTAAAAATATAGAAAGGAATGCAGTCTTACCTGATGTTTCAGAAGGCACTTCAAGGTCTTGTCATCCATCAGGATCATCAATGTGGTCTTCAATGTGAATGTGGCTCATGAAAGTACTGAATAAGAGATTCCAGGCTGACACACTAAAAATGATGAATTTCCACTTTCCCTTTTCAGAAGTATCTAATGGATAGTTCTTTATTTTTAAGAACTATTAATATAAGAACCTTTGTGTTTAGAATATCCTCTGAATTCAGTACAAGTGTGTTTTTAAACTCCAACCTCAAGGATAATTTCTGCTACTGCCGATTGGTCTCCTTCTCATTTTCCTTTCTGTTCCTAATTGATAACTTCCTCATTATTAATGATATAATTAAATGGTTTGCTAAATTATATCAAAATAACTTTCTGGTTTAGTTCATAGCACCCTTATGTTCTATCCAATAAACTAAAAAGAAAAAGAAAAAAATGCTAATCTATGTTAAGTACACATACATGTATACACACCTACAAATTCACCTTTATTTATTTATTTATTTAAAACCTTACATATTTTTAATTATTTTTTTTGGCAGTGCCACGGCTTGTGGAACCTTAGTTCTCTGACTAGGGATTGAACCTGTGCCCCCTGCAGTGGAAGTGCGGAGTCTTAACCACTGGACCGCTAGGGAAGTCCCACAAACTCACCTTTCAAAGAAGGGAGCCTCAATAATGTTTTGTATTTAAATTCCATTTCCCAATGCTTACGGTTGACATTCATCTAATTAGTGATCTGATTCAACCCAAAACGTTTTTATGGGATGCCTATTGTGTGCCCAACAGAAATACACTTTGAAACTAAAAATCCTTTTTTCTTAATTGAATTATAGTTGACTTAAAATATTATATTTGAAACTAAAAATCTTTTATATTGGGTAAACATAATGAGAATTTATATCCCAGTATTGCAAATATTGAGTAAAAGACCTTGCTGGTTCAGTAAAAATCAATTTAAAAGGATTTTTTCCCCCATTCCTTCCAAAACAACCTAGAAGATAATGGCATTTCTCCCTTAAACATTATATAAGAAAATCTCCTTTACATTAATAAAGTAATACACAGACAGAATTTTTAAATTTACTTTTCTCCTTTTAGCAAAGATTTTTTCCTATTTTTATTAAATTTTAATGAAAAATAATAAATACACTTATTAAAAACAATTGAAACATTAGAAAAGGATATCCAGTGGGAAGTAGGTCCACATCTCTCAGAAGTGTTCCATGCACATACAAACATATGTTTTATATCAATTTATAACTCTATCTTTGCGTATCATCTTATTCTCTGCTTTTTTTCCACAGGTACCATGTACTCTTTTGTACCTTGATATTTTTCACTTAAGTAATTTTGGAGGTTCTTCTAGAACAGTACATGTAGATCAAGCTCATTTTCAATGCTGAATGGTATTCCAGGTATGGATTTAACCATCCACTATCCATATACATTTAAGCTTTTTTCTAGGCTTTTGATATTATCTAGAGTGTTTAATAAATAATGTGAAAATGTGTCCTTGCACCTAGATGCTAATATCTGCAGAATAGAATCTTGAAAATAAAACTGCTGTGTCCAAGAATATGTGCATCTATAATTTTGATACATAATGCCATATTTCCCTTCAAAACGTTTGACCCAGTATGCAGTATCTCCAGAAGGGTTTGAGGGTGCCTGTTTGCCTGTATGGGTGCCCATACATCATTTTAGCAATTCATTCCTCACTCTCTTATATCATCAGTGTCTCCCGCTCTACTGGATCATTCCAGTCGGAATACGAACATGCTGTTGTTTCTTGCATCTTAAAAGAAAAAAAAACATTTATTGACCCCAGTCCATTACTGCCCCATTTGTCTGCTTCCTTTTTGTGGCAAAACTACTAGAAAAATGATGTCTACACTTACTGTCTCTAATCCTTCTCTTCCCTGTCTTCTTGAATCTTCTCCAGTTAGGACTTTCAGCCTCACCACTTTACCAAAACTGCTTCCGGCAAGTTGCCAATGACCACTGCTTCAGTAGTGGTGAATTCTTAGTCTTCATCTTGCTCTGCTTGTGAGCAGCCTTTGAGAGGGTTGATCCATCCATTTTTCTTGGACCATTTCTCTTGGCTTCAGTGATGCCACACTCTCCTCCAACCATACAAGCTGCTCCTTCTCACTTTCCTTTGTTGGTTTCTTCCCATCTCCATGACGTCTTTTCTTTTTTTTTTTTTTTTAATAAGTTTATTTATTTATTTATGGCTGCATTGGGTCTTCGTTGCTGCGCGCGGGCTTTCTCTAGTTGTGGCGAGCGGGGGCTACTCTTCGTTGCGGTGTGCAGACTTCTCACTGTGGTGGCTTCTCTTGTTGCAGAGCACGGGCTCTAGGCGCATGGGCTCAGTAGTTGTGGTGCATGGGCTTAGTTGCTCCGTGGCATGTGGGATCTTCCCGGACCAGGGATCGAACCCGTGTCCCCTGCACTGGCAGGCGGATTCTTAACCACTGGGCCACCAGGGAAGTCCCTCCATGACGTCTTGATGTTGGAGTGCCCCAGGTCCCAGTCTTTGGACCTCATCCCTGCCTGTGCCTCTCCTTTGGCAATCCAGTCTACCCACATGGCATTAAATACCTTGTCTGTCTCAAGGACCCCAAATTGTCTGCTTGATCCCTGGCCTGGATCTCTCTCCTAAATACAAACTTGTGTGTTGAACTACCTACTTGATATCTCTACTTGCATATCAGAGGGATCTCAAATTAGACATGTCTAAAGTGTGGTATTTCCCTAAAACTTCTTTCTTCCACACTCTATCCCATTTCAGGTTATAGTCATTCCATCCTTCCAGTAACTCAGACAAAAAAACTCAGAAGCATTCTTTTTTTTTTTTTAATTTATTTTATTTGATTTTATTAATTAATTTATTTTTTTAACATCTTTATTGGAGTATAATTGCTTTACAATGGTGTGTTCAGAAGCATTCTTGACCTCACGCTTTTGTTCACACTTCACATCCAACCCACTAGGAAACCTTGTTGGCTCTACCTTCAGAATATATCCAGATTCTGTCCACATCTTGTCACTTCCACCTGCAACACCCCGGTCCAGGCAGCTGTCATCTCTCACCTGGATTATTTCAGTAACTTCCCGCTTCCATTCTCGCCCCCCACCATCTGTTCTCCATAGAACAACACAGCAACCAGAGTGATCTTGTTATTACCTATCAAATCACATCACCCCCTGCTCAAAACATTTCCATGGCTCACAGAGTTTAAAGGCAGAATGTGACTCTCCCCCCACCCCCTGAGAACATTCCTCTCTCATCTCATCTTCTATTACTCTGCTCCTCTCTCTCTGCGCTCTAGTCCCATTGGCCTTTTTGCTATTCTTCTGGTGCCAATGCAGGCATAAGCTAAGGGATCTAAGGGAAGAAAAGAACAGAATCCAGAAATGGACTTATCTGTATATTTAAATGCTTTATTTAAAATGCTTGTTTTAGCATTTACTGAAAAGGGGGGAAATGATATACTTTCCAAGAAATGGTTTTGGGACATTCAGGAATGAAATGCAGGCAGATCTAAAGTCTGAGCCTCCTGGGTGATACTCTGTGAAATTGCATTTCATTTCACCCAATCTCCTAGTTAACACTCAGAAACACAGGGGTTGTTTTGCACCCCATGAGTATGTAGGCACGTTAGCAGAGTCTCGGGAACAAACAGATGTGAGGCAGGGCCAGGAGGGAATAAAAGCCCACGAGTGTACTTCTAGGCTACAGTGGAACCCTCAGTGCTCAAGACAGTACCATCCACAGCTGCCTATCTCCTTTGCGGACCTGGGAGGCTGTGGCTGTGTCTGGGAGCACGCCGTCTTATCTCTTACCTTCTCTATGGAGATATAACCATCTCTATGTGTTTCCACATCATTTGCCATCATAACTGGTACATTGAACAAGCAGGTCTTAGAAGGTTCAATTGCAAAGCAACATTATTTGTATTTCCAGGTATCTTCTATAATCTACTCCATGGGATATTTCTTTACCATCACCTAGATGAAAATTCAGGCAGACCCCTGAGTTCTCTGGTGACTCTTCAATAATACAAATGGATCTCCAGTCAGTCACTTTAAATCGCAAAAACCCACTCATTTTAGTAATTAAATTCCATGTAATAATTAAAACCTTGCTTTGCAGATAAACCTCATCCTCTAAGCCTGCAGTGGGGGTGGGGTTGTGATCAGCTTTTTCTCTTTTTGCCCAAGCAGGGCTTCTACTCTTGTTACCCTATTATGCTAACCACAGTTTCTGGCTTCTCCAGGATGGAGATCTGGGGAGACAGAGTGGTAAGAAGAATGGAAAAGATCTTTCCTGATTGATATTATTGTGGTCAGTCTTCTCCAGACTCGGCAGATATTTTAAGGTAACTCTCTTATGTGGGGATTCTTCAGAAACCCACCGATGAAAGAAGACACCTTCATTAAAACAGACTTCTGGATTTCCATCAGTGACAGGCTTCTGGAGGGGCAGAGCCAAGTGGCAGCCCTTGACAGCCAGCAGCAAGGTGGGTGCAGTTACTATAATGGGCAGAGTGTCTGCAGCAGCAAGCAGAGTATTTCAGCACACAAGAATCTTTGATGTTTGTTAATTGTTCATGGTGGCCCTAGGACCAAAACAGATTGGAATTCTACTAGGAATCACTTGATTTATGTAACTGGGAAATCTCTAGATCCAGTGACTAGAAACCTGAGTTGTTCAATGTAGAGTCATAGCTCATCACCCAAGTCTCAGATCTGAATCAGTTCAAAGACATAGAAATGCCCGGATCACTGATTTTGCAGCTGGGTCCAAGGAGTAGCAGCAGCAACAGCACCTGGGAATTTGTTCGAAATGCAAATTTCCAGACCCTTCCCCAGCCCTCTGGACGCAAACACTCTGGAGGAGGGTCCAGCAGTCTTTGTTTTAGCAGGAACTTCAGCTGAGTCCTGTGCATGCTAAGGTCTGAGAACTCTGACCTTAAGAGAAGGAGAGGCTGGGAAGCCTTGAGAAGGGACCCTGTAACATTGCTGTAAGTACCTAGTGTAAGTCTTCCTTTAAGTCTTCTCCAGAAGATCTGCAGCCATTAACTAGGGTAACTGCAGTGAGGAAGGGGGAATATCCAGGCCTTTGGGACATTTCTAGACGTTAGCTCTGAGTCGATGCTAATCTGTAAAGCTCCAACATGCCTCTGGACCACGGAGAGGGGTTGGGGGTAGGGGTCTCATGTGGTGATCAAATGATAAATGAAACTTTGGGGTGTGGCTGCTTCACAGTGGGTCTACTCACCCTCACTATCGTTATTTTCCCATCCCTGAATAGAGCTGTAACAGGTGTCCTCAGCGACTAAAAGAACCCCTGTATTGATTCCCTGACCTGGGTGATGAGCCTTATTATGGTAGGCAGGACCATGCGGAAGCTACCTGGAATTTCCTCTTCTTACCTAAGAGTAAACTGAAAGCAATACCACATCCCTGGGAGAATTGCAGAGATTAGTATTTCCATCTAATACTTGAACAATACAGGGGTTGTTCCACCACATCCTCATTTAACTTATCTGTTTGGCATGACAGAAGGAAGATGGTTATTGGAGAATGACTATGGATTCTTATAGAATCATTCAGGTACCAGACCAGATGTAGTCTCTTTACTGGATAACACAACAGTGCTTCTGGTACTTTGAAGGCACCTATTGATCTGGCAGATGCTTTTTTTTTTCTCAATACCAAATTAGCAAAGATCACCAGATGGAGTTTGCTCCCAATTAGCAGGATCAGCAAAACACCCTCCCTGTCTTACTTCAGACCTCTGTGACTCTTCCGCTGTCTGACAAGATCTAGTCTGCAGGGGCCTTGATCATCTTGATACTCCCCAGAACACCATGCTAATATATTACACTATTGACATGGTGAGCAGGAAGCAGCACATACTCTAGATGCCTTAATAAGACATATGTATGCCAGAGGGTGGGAGAGAAACTCCAAGAAAAGTCAAAGGCCTACTACCTCAGTGAAGTTTCTAAGGGGTCCAGTGGTCTGAGAAATGTTGGCATTTCCTCTCCAAATTGAAGGGCAAATTGCTATACTTTGTACCACCTACCACTGAGAAAGAGCTACAGTGTTCTCTATCTCTTGATTTTTGAGATAACATAGGCTCTTTCTGAGTGTATTGTTCAAAGCAACATTTGAGTAATCCACAAAGCTGCCAAGTTTTGTGTGGGGACCAGCGCATAAAAAGCCTCCCTAGCAGCGTTTCTCAACATCAGCAGTGTTGACGTTTGGGGGACAAAGAATTCTTCGATGTGGGAGGCTATTTGTGAATTGTAGGATGTTGTTTAGCAGCATCCCTGGCCTCTACCCCCGGTTGTGACATCCAGAAATCTCTACAGACATCGCCAGATATCCTTGGGGGAGCAAAACTGCCCTCACTTGAGAATCCCTGACCTACAGCATGTCTAGGTAAGCGTCGAGGTGAGTAAAGCACTGGCTGACACTTAACTGCAACCTTGTGAGAGACCCCGAGCCAGATCTTTCTAACTAAGCTATTCCTCGATTCCTGACTCTCAGAAACCATGAGAGATAATGAATGCTTGTTGCTAAGTTTGGGGATAATTTGTTTTGCAGCAATACACTGATCCACCAAGCCATACAGTTGGCGTGCACAGTAGCAATTGTCCAGTGTAGGTAGCGTACACCAGACTGGAGTTGAGCAGGTCCTGAATGTGCAGGTGAGCTCCGTGAGCAGGCAGCTCCTACTCCCATAGCCCCTCCTCTTGCTGCGCCGTAAGTCTCCCTCAACCCACACCTTTGTCCTTTTGGGATTGACAGATGGTGGAGGAAGAAACTGTTTGGACCAGGTTCACAGATGGTTCCTTACAATTTGAAGGCATCAGATAGATGTGGACTGTAGAAGCATTACAGCCCAAAGCAGGAATGGGGTAAGAGAAGTTCTCTCAAGGCTGAACCCTGAGCAGTTGTCCACTTTGTCTGGATGGAGAGATGGCCAGGGTAGGGGTATATGCCAATTCGTGGGTGACTAGTGGTTTGGTATATTGGTGGCACAGGAGTCTGAGGAAGACGTTTGCAGATGAACCTCTAAATATGGGCACCCTCATATGTGAATGCTCACCGTAGGGCATCCGGGATGAGGCTCTCAGTAACCAATTGGACGGGATGCCCATTTTGTGAATGTCAGGCAGCCCCTTTCCCAGCCACCCTGAGGCTTGCTCAGTAGGCTCACGTAGGATGTGGCCATTGTGGCAGGAATCCAAGTCATGTGTGCGCTCAACAATATGGACTTCCCCTCAGCAAGGCTGCTCTGGCTGTTGTCACTGCTGGATGCCTAAGCTGCTGACAGCAGAGACTAATGCTGAGCCCTGATGCGGCATCATTCCCCAGGGGGACCAGCCAGCCACCTCGTAGCAAGTTTATTACATTGAACTCTTTCCATTATGGAAAAAAACGTTATTGGAATAGTCACACTCCTTAGAAAGGAAGGTTTAAATCATCTTGCCAGGAAGGAACCTCAAACAACTGAAGTGTTGGTTAAAGGCAAATGGAACATGGGATAGACACTGGAAGAAGCTCATTAATAATTATTATTCAACTATTATCATTATCAATCAACTAGTTTTGCTACCAGTTACCAAAACAAGAACTATTGCAACTCTGCATTTTCTTCTTTGCTTGTTAAGCATAACACTGAGTGTCGTTGGTGGTTAAATTTACAATTTAGTCTTTAGGTTAAGGAATATCCAAGGTGCTATGGTGACTAAAAGAGAAGAACTGACATCACCCAGAGCTCAATACAGTGGCTGAGGCTGCCTCCTTATAGTGGCGCCACTCTGTGTTACCACCCTTTTGGGGACAGAGTGAGCCTACATTCATTTATATGACGTGGAAGTATGACGTTGGATGGATACAGTGGAATGTGTGGATCTGAGTAGCAAAAGAATGGATATACCAGATTGTGTCTCTTGGCTGTTAGGTCCGAATTCATCCTTCTAGATACTCTCCATCCCCTTTTCCAGACTCACTCATCTGGCCAATTTCATGTTAGGTTCTTCCAATGGGAGGCGTAGGTAGTAGGTCCCAGTGTGCGAGAAAGAGATTAATCATTTCCCCGGCTACTGGCAGCAGCAAGGATGTGCAGCTGGGCTTGACTGCTTGTGCTACAAGCTCCACAAGCCTGGGGGTGGTTTCAGCAACATTGGCAGTAAGTAGCCACTCCTCGGATCCAGCCGAGGGACAGTGGCAGCTTCCCATTCTTTAGGTTACAGCTGCCTTCTTTGTCTGCTCCTAGCCCTTCCAGCAGTTTTTAACCAGTTCCCTACACTGCAACCTTCTCTGCTTGAAATATATACAGCGGTTTCTACTCTCCTGTTTGGACACTGAGTGCTACAGAGATCTTTCTGTATCAGAACAAAGTCAGCTTCCTCATTCTCTAGTTTAAAAAAAGAAAAAAGAAATGCGTCATATTTATATAAGAAGACCCAGATAATGGATACTTAAGTTGCTCTCAATCTTCTTTCTTAATCAGTAAGGGCAATAAAGACATTTCCATTTTAGGAAAGTATCATCAAGGCATATATTTGGCAATGTTTGTCTCTCCCTCAATCTGGAACGATACCTGCTAAAGTTCTTATGCAGGGATCTAAATGGCTATAATGAGATTCAACTAGACTCTAGAATCTAGAGAGTGTCCATCTGCAGCTAGTTATTTATTGCTTAATAAATATTCTAAAGTATTGTCCGCATATATCCTAGTCTTATCTCTTCCAAACGAATTTCAAGCACCTTGAGGCTGGATCTTATATCACCTTTTGAATATGTTAATGGGGTGTGGGGAGAAGTTTTAGTAGTGCCTCTTCCCTTATGATTAATGTCATCTGAATGTGTCATCTGATTGGCAGGCTGGGAAGAGCCCTACATACCTTCATGCGAATGGGGCTCAGGTTTTCTCTTGAGAAAGAAGCTGATGACGCAGCTAACACTGCCACATAGCGTAGTGGCTCAAATCAAGGTCCAGTTAATTTTATTATTGGTCTTACTCCAAATCCCTTTCATGGAGGCAGTGCTCCTTAGAAACCATTTTCCCTTAATTATAAAATATTTTAATTGATTTGTGGGCAGTGCTCTAATTCCGCCTGTGTGGCCTGTCCCCTTGGTCCACCTCGGGGCTGGAAGGCTGCCCAGCCCAGCACAATGCCCTCGTCCCCACGGGGCTGCCTCAGGCCCCATCTCGGCCATCTGATATTCTGCTTCCGCTAGACTAAAGAATGAAGGCCTCTTTAGCTCTTTGCTAACACCATCCTTCTACTCTGTCTTCTGATTGTATCTTCTTTAATTAAACAGCACTTTTGCTATCTTCTCATCTTTTAGGTATTCAGATCATTCTGGCATTCTACTTCCAGCTCTTAGATTTATTTGAATTTTCTAAAATGGGAGAGGTTGGGTCCTGTTTACAGTTGCCATGCCAACTCCCAATCAGCCTTTTCCTTGGGAGGATTTTTCTTTAGCTGCTCTACACTTTCACAGCAACTTATAGTGTGACAGGAATCTTCAAACATTCGCAAGCAACTTGGCCAATAGGGATGTGGGGCTGCAGTTCCTAAGATGAATATCCAGGCTTTTTCCACGAGGGTTCTACTTTTATAATCTTCAACATAATCCCTTTAAAGCAAGAATCCCTGGCAAATCCAAGCTGCTATGGTATGAAAATTCTAATTAAAGGCAAAAATCAAAGCTGCTTTTGGTGGTAATGCTGTTATACTGTCAACCTCATTGTCAGTCAAATTAACAAAATACATTTCTAATAACCCAGCTAATGCAGTGAGAAATAAATAGCCAAGTCCATTTAACTCTCAGAAGCTTAAATGCTGTTAAATCACATTTCCTGTTTATGAGGCTGAATCTGAGAAGATATGCATTAATTATATTTCCAAATAGTCCAAAAAAATGAGAAGGCATGCATGAAAAGGAAAATTTTTAATTTTTTATATTTCAGTAATAATCACACATAACAATGATTTATGATCACTTCTACTACAGCTAACAAAATAGTTTATACTGAACATTTAGTAGATTAAACAGCAGTTATCCAAGATAAATGGTCCATTGATATGCTCATTTTCTCGATAGCCACATCCACAGGCTAAGTCCACAACTGGATCACATCCACATTTCATGGTAATTGGTTTTAAAACTATCAAAACAGGAGGAACATGGAAATTCCATCCGCAAATCCTCAGCGGCCCATTGGAGATCTCTTAATGCATGTGCTTTTCTTTTCATGGGAATTCCACATGCAAGTTGTGAAGCAGAGGAAGGTGCTATTAGAAGTACCAGGTCTGACATCAACACGAATTGGTTTTACCTCTTGCTGGTATGTATTCCCTATGCTCAGGTTCAAAGAAAACCCAGAAAACTCTTAGATCTCCATCTGAATTTCAGTCAAAGGATTCAGTTCTGTGTCTTTCATCCCAGCCCAGTTTTCCTGTCAGGAGCACCACTGGTTTTCTCTTTAGCTGTCAGCACATTTGGAACAGATTTTTCTTTCTGGCAAAAGATTCTACAGCAGTCTAGATTTTAGTTTATAATTTCATTATAAATAAGAGAGACTTTTAAAGAGTCACTTCAGAATCACTGCACAGCTTCATCTGGGATTTGGCCAACAGTTGTTAGAGTTCTATTAAATCAGCTTTCTTCTAACAGTAAAAAGAAGAGGTGGAAAGTTTGTATTTTCTCAAGTCCTCAACAGCTCCATCAAATAGCTAAGAATGATTAAAAATAAAACAACATGGAGTATTTTGGGACTGTACATTCTACTTTTGTTTTGTTTCCCTAAAGATGAAGAGAATTGAGAAAATGTCATCTTGGCATATGTAATTTGAAGTCTGTCCCTTCTACCCGCGCCTAGAATCCTCTTGTTAGGCATAACATAGGGTGTGCAATATGTTGTTATTACAGACAGGGCTTAGCTTGTAGCTGACAAAGGAGTACTGCTATGACAGAAGATGGAATTTTTATTTGTAATGGAAGAAAGGGTTGACTTTCTAAATACCTAGTGGTAGATCGCAATTTTAAAGTAAGCTAGATAAAAATCTATTTTAAGAGCCTTGTTGCTTCCTAAGAGTGAAACTAGAATTTCCCTTCTTAACCCCAAGATAGATAAACACTTCTGTTTCACACAAAACACCACAAGTCAAACGATGGCCAGACTTGCAGTTTCCCATTAGAAAATACCTCGGTTCATTCAACAGTAAATATTAATGAACACTTGTGAAGTGCCAGCTACTCTGTTAGAAGCTGTATGAGTACGGGGTTGAACACAAGAGACCAAAGTCCCTGTCTTTATAGAGCTCATGAAAGCTTCTCGTAAGGGCTTCTGGAGTGAATTGAAACATTAACAAAGCGTTGATACGATGAACAAACTAGTGTTCTTCACTAAATGGGTGAAATCACAAATGTGATAAGAATCATAAATTTTAAAATACTACGTAAAGAACTTCTGCGACATTCTTTTCCTTTATGTAGCACCGAGGTCCCTGAATTTCTTCACTGTTGTGCTAATTGTAATGAACAGAACTCTTATATTCATTTGTCCTGTGCAAAGGGTTGTTTTCCGGAAACCATCTCGCCGAAGAGAAAAAAGTCTCTTTTCTGGGGAGATTCAGACATGGAGCTGTAAATGATTCTGGCAGGATGAGTGCTGAAGGGAGAGGATATTAGCAATTGGAAAATGGCTTTGTTGCCAGAGGCTACATACGAAGGCATTAGAAGCCACATGATAGAATTAGATGGAGGATCTGTGCAGGTCTGGTTAAGCTCAAAATGTCTAACAACCCACCAGGAATTGATTGTAGGACAGCCTTAGAGCAGCCAAATGTACCTTTTATTATCTCTGAGAAGGGAGTCTTATTTTGAAATCCAGAATTTTGGGAGAGTGATCATGACTAAAGTCCTAGCTGCTTTGCTGTATTCCACCCACCCCGCTCCTCAGTTTTGGTACCCAGCTGCATCCCACTGTGCCTTCTCATTTGAAAGAGCTCCAACCTTGAACGTCCCCATTGCTGAAAAAGGAAAGAGGAAGAGAAAGAGGAAGGAAGGAAATACTTCTCTGCTACTGCAAGTGATTTGAAGGTTTGGGACTGTGCTGGCTGATGCACAGCCGCTTCTGTCCTTAGACACGTCCCAACCATCTGGTCACCTGGGCTCCCCCCTCCATCTGGCTCTAATCATCTCAGCCAAACTAAGGGTTGTTTGTTGGTGGTTGTGATTTTCTTTTCTTAAATTTCCCGTTAATTTTGTCCTGCCTTAGTTTTGTTTTCCTTTTAGTAATGCAAGTCTTGAATAAATTAATTTGTTGCTCATGGGCAAAAAAGTGGCTTCAGCAACCAGCCCAAAACCAACAATGTTGATTCACCTGTAAAAATCTGCATTTACTCTACACACACTTAATGGTGTCTTCCTTTTGGGCCATGAACACACCCATTATATTTCTCCGGGGGCTAAAAGGACACCTCAGCACAGGTCCTACAGTTCTTCCAGAAAGAGCTGTCCCAAAAGCAGATGGAAGGATAGGAGGCTGCATCAGAGAAGAGCTTAGGCTTGATTTCTGTTAAGTCCTTTCTGATTTTTTTTTTAAACTCATGCACATGTTTATTTAAATAGCTGAAGAGTTTATAATCCTGGACATTGAAGATAAATACATTTTCTCTTAGATGTTTTGACTTGGTTTGAGCTATGTTTCCTTGTGTTACAAAATGGTCTGGCTCTTTTAGGAAGCCACAAGTTGTAGACACTGAATTGAGCTGAATCATTTATCCAGAGAGAGCATTAGGAACAGGTGGGAGCAGTTACTAGAGGTAAAACAGAGACCCAGGAAGAACAAAATGACTCTCTAGGAAATGTTCCAATGCCTCAAGGCCAGAGGGATGGGGGGGGGGGGGGGAGGGGAGAATTCACAGGCACCATCTTGCTAATGATGACCACACCCTGTGCACAGGGAAGGCGGGGCATTCCCTGTATTAGAGAGCAGCGGGCATCCTGCAGCCAGGAGATCCATGCTGTCACTCTGTCTCAGTCTACAGGTTTGGTGGCCCGTAGATCCCCCTCCTCATAAAATTCACTGGCTTCTGAGCACCTCCTGTGGCCCTTAAGAAAGAATCAGTCGCTTTGTGACCACTTTGTCCAAGCTGCTGAAACCAGTTAGAGATACACTTAAGTATCACTTAAGTATCTTCAGTGAGTTAGTGGATGATATTAAAAATCACAGTAGGATTAAGTGAAGACAACAGGACATACTGTTGTCTCAAATGCAAACAAAAATAGGATCTACAAATAATAAATGACCAGAAGGACTAGTATTAAAAGTTTCAAGTTCGTTATATCTGGGCTACGAGCTTATGGATCGTTTTTAGGTCCTATATTTATTCGTATTTTTATGTGTTATCTATTACTTCTCAACGTGGCATAAATAGCGGTGCTTGATGCTTGGACCACCCACCCCCCCTTCAGTTAAATACTTCCTGAGCACACACTGTGTGTGGCACCCGGTGCAGGGAGCAAAGCTGAGCACGTTCCAGGGCTTTACCTTGAACTACCGCCTCCGTGACTCTGACAGCACCGGCCCCTCCTCCAGGATGAGATCCTGAGCTTTTATTCCCTTCACAGGCCCAGGACTCCCGGCTGGTCCTGCAGTGTTGGTAGTATACTCTCTCAGGTATGGGCGAGGCTCCCCCCTGCTCTTCCTTCAGACCCAGCTCGGATGTCAGCACATCAGGAGGGCTTTCCGGACCACCCGATGTGATCATGCCTTCACCTCCCACCATGCCGGATTCCCCGTCGTGCTTTGATTTTCTTCATGGCGTTTGTCAATATGTATCTCTGTAGGTATGTGTGCGCTTGAACACTAACCTGCCACCAGAATGTAATGCCTTGGAGGAGGGGTCTTCAGGCTTGTTCATTGCTATATCTCTGTCCATCTAGAACAGTGCCTGTCACATAGTGGGCACTCAATAAATATTGTTGAATTGAAGTTCTCTTCCTCAAGGGAAAAGTTGCGATAGGTGTATTTAAACATATCAGGAATGAATGTCAATCCACAAATTCAGGTGATAAGAAAGATGGTATCTCTGTTTTTTACAATAATTTTAAAATTCTGCACCCCTACGCTGCTGGGCCGGTGGGAAGTTTCATCTTAGTCATTGCTCTGCTCCCTTCCCCCACCCATCCCCAGAGTTTGTGGGTGGAGTTGTGTTAAGGTGTCAAGAGTCTTATGCAGTGACAAGGGCTTTGGAGAAGGTCCTCTGTTAATCAGCCCATCACACTGTGTCTGTCCCCATGGTCCCTTCACACCTGGTGGCAGTCTGCTGCTTCTGGGCAAGACTGAGAACGTCATTGCCCACGGCCCCACTCCCCAGATGCTTCACCCGGAAGCTCTTCCTCTCGGGGTCTTGCCCCTGCCAGGAAGCAGAACCTGCAGCGCTTGCTTCTACCCCGAGTCGGGAGAAGGTCCTTTTAGTCTGGTGTTTCTCCCGGTTTTCCAAGCCACTAACCTTTCCTCAAACTCTGTCCTCCCCTTGGGCCTCTGGCTTTTAGAAAGCAAAAGCCAGAATCGTCTGCTTCTCATCCTGCCCCTTACCTCCCTGAAGCAAGGGTCGTGGAGTCTGCTACCTGCTCAAATGGGGAACGAAAAAGAAAAACTTCAGACAACTCTGACACAAGACAGAAATGTGTGTTACAGGAGTGCAACAGATAATGCAGAGAAGAAAGTGATTCTTTGGGGATGGGTGGGAAGAGAGAAACCAAGGCGGGAGGCATGCTTAAGGCATCTTGCACTTTTGAGTGAGTCTTGAAGGGATGGGAGTATTTCATTTCAGAGAATGTGACGGATAGAAAGAGAGGCATGAGCAAAGAGAAAATAGGCATATAGGTGAGGGCAAATAACCTCATCTGAATGGTTGTATTTGAGCAGTGGGAAAAGGAGCCACCCTCCCAAAGTAGGTGGGGTCAGTTTGTGACAGGCCTTCAAAGTCAGGGTTTTTTAATTTTTTTATTTTTTTTAATTTTATTTTTGGCTGGGTTGGGTCTTCGTTGCTGTGCGCGGGCTTCTTATTGCAGTGGCTTCTCGTTGTGGAGCACGGGCTCTAGGCACACAGGCTTCAGTAGTTGTGGCTCATGGGCTCTAGAGCACAGGCTCAGTAGTTGTGGCGCACGGGCTTCATTGCTCCGTGGCATGTGGGATCTTCCCCCGGACCAGGGCTCGAACCCGTGTCCCCTGCATTGGCAGGCGGATTCTTAACCACGGTGCCACCAGGGAAGTCCCCAAGTCAGGGTGTTTTGATATTAACTTGAAAGTACTTGGCAGCCATTGGGTCAGAGAGCAAGTAGATAGATTAGAGTTGTACCTTTGGAAATGAAATAGCAACACTGTCTAGGATGGATTAATGGTTGCGGCTGGTGATGGTAAGGCTAGAAGCAGAGAGAACTTTCAGTAGGCTGTGCAATAGTCTAGAAACAGGAAGGAAAAGGAGAACAGAGATGCAAAAGACATTGCTGAAGTAAACAGGATTTGACCACTGGTTGAATCGGAGAGAAAGGCAAGAGACGGATGGTGATTGCAAGAATGGGCGTGTTCTCAGCAGACAAAGAAAAACTAAGAGGAGCTTCTGGTTTGGGGGGAAAGAGGACCAGTCTGGACATGTTAAATCTGAGTTTCCATCCGGAAAGTTGGAGCTGTGGGTGAGAGGCTCTGAAGAGAGGTCATGACTTTGCCATGGTAGAAAGGGAATATGGGCAGTGATGTTGCAGCAGCATGTTGGGGTGAAGGAGGAAAACAGGGATCCAGTGTCGGATCCTTTTGATCGTCTCAGTAGAGTAGGAGGCAAGGCCACTTGCTGAGAGTAAGGAGAGCAGTGTGTCATTTGGAACTTGAGCCCAGGCACAGTTTGAAACAACTGCTCTGGTGAACATACAGTCAACTCCTGAGGAACAGCAGGGCAGACCCATGCAGTTTTCTCTCCAATAAATATAGAATCCTTTTATAGTGGTTTTATGAAAACTATTCAGGAGGATGTGAGAAGGAATAGCCTTGACATTGTATATCCATTTTGAGGCATATATTAGTTTTATCACTGTCTCTGCTTTCTGTTAGACAGTTCTCTCTTCTTTACATATTGTTACGCCTTTCATTAGGAATTTGTTTTTTGGGAATTTATTAAGATGCCAGAATCCTTCAACATCATAAACATGGAAAAGTAGCAACTATTCATTGCCAACATTCCCAACTCCTCTGCTATCTTTCCCAGTGTTGAACATCTGTCCCCAGGGAAGCCCATTATCACCTGCCCTCCACTCCTAATGCCAAGTTGTTTTCTTTACTCGGTGGCTTTGGGCAGAGGGGAGAAAGAGCTTATCATGAAGACCAGTGGTACTTGGGCCTTCCAGGCCGCTGTTGCATCTACAAGGGGAGCAGGGGAGAAAGGGGGATCCTAAAATCCATCTCACTCTCTGGGGAGGGCACCACATGCTGCCCTGGTGGTTCAGGACCCATCCCTATTTACCTCCTTTTGGTCTTTTCCAAGCATGCCTCCCCTATCTCTCTAGATCTGATCTCTTGTCTTTATTTGATGGTAACTCTGTTAGGAATTTAGGGATTTGTGTGGAGTGAGAAGCAGGAAATAATAAGAGGAATCTCTCTGCATTCTTAGCCTTACCAGTATTCACCAAAAGATAATTCCTGGGAATTGTTGGCACTAGTGTTTTTATTTTTTTAATATCTTTATTGGAGTATAAATGCTTTACAATGTTGTGTTAGTTTCTGCTGTACAACAAAGTGAATCAGCTATATGTATACATATATCCCCATATCCCCTCCCTCTTGAGCCTCCCTCCCACTCTCCCTATCCCACCCTCTAGGTCCTCACAAAGCATCGAGCTGATCTCCCTGTGCTATGCAGCTGCTTCCCACTAGCCATCCATTTTACATTTGGTAGTGTATATATGTCAATGCTACTCTCTCACTTCGTTCGTCCCAGCTTCCCCTTCCCCCGCTGTGTCCTCAAGTCCATTCTCTACGTCTGCGTCTTTATTCCTGCCCTGCCACTAGGTTCATCAGTACCGTTTTTTTAGATTCCATATATGTGCGTTAGCATATGGTATTTGTTTTTCTCTTTCTGACTTACTTCACTCTGTATGACAGACTCTAGGTCCATCCACCTCATTACAAATAACTAAATTTCATTCCTTTTTATGGCTGAGTAATATTCCATTGTGTGTATGTGCCACATCTTCTTTATCCATTCATCTGTCGATGGACATTTAGGTTGCTTCCATGTCCTGCCTATTGTAAGTAGTGCTGCAATGAACACTGTGGTACATATCTCTTTTTGAATTATGGTTTTCTCAGGGTATATGCCCAGTAGTGGGATTGCTGGGTCATATGGTAGTTCTATTTTTAGTTTTTTAAGGAAACTCCATACTGTTCTCCATAGTGGCTGTATCAATTTACATTCCCACCAACAGTGCAGGAGGGTTCCCTTTTCTCCACAGCCTCTCCAGCATTTATTGTTTCTAGATTTTTTGATGATGGCCATTCTGACTGGTGTGAGGTGGTACCTCATTGTGGTTTTAACTTACATTTCTCTAATGATTGGCAGTAGTGTTTTTAAACCACCCAATTCCAGTTTTCATAACTGGGTGTATTCTAATAACTCAAATTTATTGAATTCTTTTTCTTGTCTTTGTAATGTTTCCAAATTGAATATGTGACTAACAACTCCTTTTACTCTACTTAAGCCCAGGGAGAAAAAATTCCACCAAAGAGTTGAAAATCCCAGAAAATTTGGAATTGGGGTTCAAAATCACATGCTCCCTGGGCTGGTGCATCTTTTTTACTCTCTGACCACTCAGCAAGGGAAGAATATGATCTAGAAGCAAAGCTACATGGAGTTTGGTTTACTTAAGAGGCCAAAAGAGAATTACATCTCTCAGTGCATAAGAAACTAGAACTCTTAAATATTCTTAGAACCTCTTATGTTCTAGGCTAACAAATGTTAAGATTTTTCAGGGGTAGAAGGTGCTCATTTGAGGGAGCTGTGTCTTATTAGAGATCCCTTTCCCTCTGTCCCTCACAGCCCTACCCAGGAAAGTATATGCTGGTGAAATTTCACCCTGAACAAACTACCTAATTTACTAAACAAAATCCCTCTCCACTATCCCCTCAGTCCTGCTCAAGATCAGCTTCAATTTTCCAGTGCAACACCACTCCCAGTCTTTTTTTTTTTTGGATAGAATTGATGTATTTTTTTCACTTTTGTTTATTTTTGCCCCAAAGCTTTTGGCATTATCCCTCCAGTGAGTCACACTCTGGGACCATCTCAAAATGACCTCCTTACAGGATGTTTCTCTTCCCCGGGGAGATGGGAAATTGGTATAAGACAGCCTGTCGCAATATGTTACTGTATAGTGTGTGGGGATTTTAATAAAGAAATGCCATTTCGCATGCCACCAAAGCCACTTGATGGATGGACTTACAGGCAGATAGCCTTCTAAATCTTTCCCCAACTCTATAGAGACAAGATGGAAAAACGAAAGCATGGTCGTTAGGGGTTTACTCAAATCAGCTGAATATGGGAATCTGTCCTACTTTTTCCATCACAGAAGTTTAGAGTAGTTCTTTGAGAATTCAGATTTTGTAACAAAATAATTGAACTATCAGGGGTGGGAGGATAAAAACAGGAGGAGAGAAGGCAGGGGTGCTCAGAGCCTCACCATTTCCCCAGCACACTTACGCTCAAGCTTTAGGCAAGGTCAGTGCCACTCTTGACCTCTGGACCTCCAGCCTTCCTCCACCCCTCAGTTTGGAAAACTTCTCCTCCCCAGGAATAATTCATCACTCCTTATTCTCTGCTCTCAGAGCGCTTTGTACCTTCCTCTACGAAAGCACTTAGCAGTCTGGGACTATGGTTATTTGTGCAGTGGTTACCCACCTCCCCTCTCCCATGCTCCCCTCTCCCCAGTTAGAGGGCCTCGGAGGCAGGGGAGTGTTGGCAAAAATTGTCTCTGTGTCTTTAGCACCCCGAACAGGTCCTGTCACCTATGAGGTTTAATATGGCGCATCCTAGTGCAACCATGATGGCAGCCATGATGGGGCCAGGGATCCAGGAGAATTTCTATTCATAATGTTGATGTGAGTGTCTGGGTTTCCTGTTCTCTTCCAACAATGCTCCCCCTTCCCCCTCCTCAATTCTGTCAGGCACTCACTTCCTTTCTCCCCTGGGATTCATGTAAGAAAATTTTAAGTATCATCAAAGATTACTAGATGTACATGTGAGTGTTGATTATAAATATTCCTTGGGAAATTAGGAAGATTACCAATGTGTAGTCCCACTGTATGTCAAAATGTAGAGGTTGGCTTTACTCTTTCTACTGAGCTTTGACTCCTGCATATGGTGGACATTTTTTGGCTCTGGGCTGCCTGGCATCCGGGCTTCCTTTCTTCTAGTAACAACACCTTGTTTTGATTATTTTTCGGTGGGGCGGTAATTGTCTTCCCCCATTGGGTGCAGTCTTAGTGGTACTGAGTTCAAGGTAGCCCACCCTCCCTTAGCCTGGGATGAGTTATCAGTGGTCACCACTGGTATGGTGTGGGGTTGGGGAGGGGATGTTTTTACTTAACTTTTGCAATGAACAATTTGCACATTAAAGATTTAAGAAAAAGAGTAATATTGACCCAAAAGATCTGGCTAGATGCAACGAATTTTCCTGTTAAATCCGTTTGAACAGCAACCACAGGCCTGGCCTCTTCTACTCAATTGCAGAGCCCCGGGGAATGCAGACAGCCCACGTCACACTCCTGAAGTTGCCAAAAATCCCTTTAAAATGATCCAACAGATGTCCTTCCTTGGGGTCGAGCGGATATAAATCACAACGGTCTGCTTTCAATTCCTAACTCGGTGTCTTAGGGGCAGCAAAATCAATCACTCTCAGGTTTGTTTTCTGAATGTTTTTTAAATCTTCCAAATTATAATAGCAATAACCATTACAGTATGCAAGAAAAGGTAATCTGAGCAGGTAGTTGTATTTCATCCCAGTGTACAAACTTCCTTTGTGATGGTGGAGTTGAATGGGCCCCCATCACTCATCTTTGCAGTTAGTCCCATGGACCAGAGAGCAACCCCGAAAGGGCTCAGCATGAAGAATGAAATGGTTTCTGAGCTTAGAACCAGGGGCCTACATGGCATAAATATCGATACGGCCATGCCCACGTATCATCAGCAGTAAGAGGAGGGGTCTTGTCATTCACATGAAGAAAGAAAGGGAATGCCAGACTTTCCCAGACGAATCAGGGCTCAAGTCAAGCAGTTTATCCCAGGATCTGTCTTTGTTTTCTGGCCTTATCTACCACATTTCTGGTAGTATGAGAAAAGATGGCTAAAGAACTTCACATACATAAGTAATTAAATGAAAGCTCTTAGTACTTTCCAGAGAATCAGGATTCCAATTTAAACTAGTTCCTCTTGGGTGGAGCAGATACAACATCTAGTTTCCAATAATCTGGTGTATGTAATATTTAAAAATAAAGCCCATTTTTAATGCTGGTATACACTCTAACCCCAAATGGGGTCACCTGACACTTACCCATTGATGTCATCAGGTGAGAAAGAGCTTCAGGATCAGGAGGCAGGGTGCCTTCTCCGTGGAAAGAGGATGGAGTTTAAGGAGAGACACATGAGTTTGAATCTGGACTGGCTCTGCCATTGTTTGTAGGAACCTCAGGCAAGTCTCTCTGTATCAATGAAGTTCCATGACCTCCTCTGTGAAATGGGAAAACCATCTACCTGGTGGTATCTTGGTGAACATCTGGCGCATTTTAGGGGCTTAAAAAGAATAGCTGTTATTATTACTTCTGATTCACAGAATTAGGTGTCTACAGCTGAAATGAATCCCCAGGGAAGGCCTATTTCGCCTCTTGGTAACAACCTCTGAGAGGTCGAGGCTGGGCCTTCCAGACCTACTCATGGGCCACCCAACAGACTTCCACTGCAACAGAAATGCTTTTCTGCCTCTTTACAATTGCAACCCAAAGGTCAAATCAAGTCACTCCCCACTGGCCTCCCCCCAGCACAATGCAACGACAGCATTCAGCAAGCTCCCCCTGCCCTACTTTGTGCATGGTGGGGGTGGGGAGGGCAGGGCTAACGTTGCTCCTCATTCCAGGTCCTGCAGAACTCTACACTTCTCTGATCTCAGCAGACATGTGGCCAGAGTCTTCCTCTCTTACCTCCTCAAACCCTGCCTTTTCTTGAATTTTTAGCAGCATCTCCTCTCCACTGTCAGGCTGCCCAGGGAACCCAAACACTCTCCCTCTGGCCTTGCGCTGAGCAGACTTAGTCCATGGACCTATCCTCTGGGCTCTGCTTCCACAGAAACATAACCCAAAAGGCAGTTCTTTCTCTGAGATCCTGGGGCCAGATTTTTAATATTTACATACATAACATAAGCACAAAATGGTATAAAAATCAAAATATACTTAAAAAATTGTCTCTTTCACACCCATGCCCAGTAACACATTGTCCTTCCTCCCCTACTGTTATTGGTTCCTTGTTTATCTTTCCAGAGGCACTCTATTCCTTACAAAACTTCTGTGTGTGTCTCTCTCTCCCTCCCTTATTTATTTATTCGTTTGATTTTATTTCCCTTCCTTCCTTTCTCCCTTCCTTTCTTATAAATGAAACATACTATATTTTTAGATGCCTTGTTTTTTTAACTTAACAAAATCAGTGCATAGTTTAAGGCCACTGTTAAATTTGGACTTCTTCTGTCCTCTCAGTGTTCTCCAAACCTTTATGCTATGTCACCCCTATTGTTAAAAAATTGCTGAAGGCATACCAAAAAATGTATGATTATTCACTCATTTATAAAGTATAACCATGCCACTACTGTACTAATAACATATATACTATGAAATAATTAAAATGGAAACTTTGAAATGATAAAGGATGAAATTTTAAATACTTAATTCTTAAAAATTGATTTTTAGTAGTACAAAATATTTATACTTTCTAAAATATTACTGTTAGTATTTTTAATAGGATCAATGTGTTGAATATGCTTTGTCATGTTTGAAAATCTTGGGTTACCCTTTTGTGAGATAACATTCAAATGTCTGGTTATATGTTCAGTTTATTTTGACACTTGGTTTCCAAGTCCGTCAGAGCTGAAAAAGACACATTCTAGAGATGTAGATCCAAATGGAAGCAGTACCTCATTAGATGAGCTTTATTAACTCCCAACATGCATTTTTCAATCCCATCTTTTATGTAAAGACGTTTGTTGAAATTTTTCCTGAGTTAAGGATTTTTTTTTTTTTTGGTAATGCACACACAGTAAATGGAAACATTTCCAAACATCTGTTTTCAAAATGCTCTTGCCATAGATTAAATGTCTTTTGAAAAGAAATTACATTCTCACTAATTTTTAAAGTATCACTTCTACCTTGAAAGGGCAGATTATGTGTTTACTTTTTAAAAAAATATCTGCTAGATGACATACTAACAATAGCCACTCGCTCATCTGCAACCCTTGTCTTTTTGTCAAAGAAAGAAAGAATGCAGGACCCATTCTCAGGTTCTACAGCTCCTTTAAATACACTGCCCTGAGATAGCCCATGTGGTACGAGAGACTGACCTGGCCATTTCCCATCGCATGGCAAAGAGTTATAAAGGTCCTACTATTTGAAGACTTTGTTTTTATGAAATGAACCACATTGATAACATCCTACAGGCATGTACATTGCAGTCACTGGCAGTATGCTGGACCCAGAAGCTTGAGAAGATGCCTCACCTGTCCTCACTGTAATTCCCCTTGTTTATATAAGTTGTCTGCTTGCAGTAACGGCAGTCATGTGAGACTTTCTGCCTGTCTCTTGTCTGGACTAAGGGAGGGCACCTTAATAGACTGGTGTGTCTCATGGGCGATGCCTACCTCACTGGGAGAGTCTCTCCACAAAGGACTCTCTCCAACTAAATTCAAAAACTTGCTTTTCTTTAGTCTCTGAACTACCCTACCCTCCCTTCTTTTAATGTAAAATACCTGCCAGATTCAGTCTCCATAGGACTGTAGCCTCAAGGGACTTGGCTAGGGTTGCTCTGGGAAGGCCTGGCAAGGTGTCCCCAACAGTCCCCACTGGCCTGGTGCCTGGGACAGGGAGATGATAAAAATGACAACATCTAAAACAATGACAACATCTACCACTTCCACTTACTGAGCTATGATTTTGTGTTGATCCCTACTCTAAGTGTTCCATAAGAACAGTCCATTCTGTCTGTTCACTGTAGATATTTTCTATAACACCTCCCTAAACACTGAATTAGAGTTCTGAAACACTGCTCCCAGGGAAATCCAGGACTTGGTTTCCTACTAGCCTTTGGTCACAACATTTTGGTCATCCAATCAAAACATAACCTTGTTCTATGTGTGTTAAAGAAACCTTATTTAACATATATCGTTGCTTCAATAATATTGACCTCATAGCCAACAGCATATAACTCACGCCTGAACGAACCTTATCTAACACACATCTTTCCCCCATAAGGCACATCACAGCCTTCTTGTGCTCAAGAACACTAGACGGCACTTCAGCACTATGCTTGGGAGTCCTTTTAAATAGCAGAATCACCAATAAAAGCACAAAGATGCAGAAAATGTGGCACTAAGTAGACTGCCAAAAGGATGCTTGTTTACATTAGGAGAGCTGAAACAAGAAGGCAGTGTTGCCTCGTTTGACCTCAGCTGAGAATGTGCATATTGGGTAACTCAAATTTCTCATCACTCTGTCCATGCTCACAAATGACCACAAAGTGAGCAAGTATTGATTTGGGGATTACAAATAAATTTTAATCAGTAGGTGATGCAAATATGGAATCCACTAATAATGAGGCTTGACTATATCATCTCATGGTTCCTTGGTGAAACAGTCACTATGACAATGATATATGAGCTGGAAGGAACCTCAGAAATCTCTTCTGGCTATCTTCTTTGAGACTTTGGGAGGCTAGTACAGTGAGATGACTTATCCAAAACATCCAGTGCACGTGCGACACACCTGGGACTAAATCCCAGGTCTCCCAGCCACAGTTGGTGCTCTTTCCACTACACATTATTGGGACCAAATGCAACTATTTAACTTGCAGGTGGGGCTATATGCAAAGCTTTGTGCACACTTCCCCCAGTTTATTCTCTGCAATAATTAAAATTTGCTTTTGATCAGAATGTTCAATTTGAGGTCTGACAGTATATGGGCACAATGAACAACATGTATAAAAAAAAAAAGGAAAATCTCAACCCTGAATGAAATCAGGCACAAAATGAGAAATTAAAAGAACTCAATAAAATATCTGCAGCAAGAGGCTTTGACTTTTTAAATTTAGTTCCCCAGTAAGCCAATTCATAGATGGGTAATATGAGGGGGAAATGATGTGGAAAAAGCCAAACGTGCTGTAGAATTAGAGATGTGAGTGTTTGATGCATAAATAGGAAAGATGTGCCGAGATGTGATATTTTAGTTGGAAAATTACTCATGTATGTATATTTATAAATGTATATATTTTGATGCAAGATGATCTCAAATTTTTTTGATATTCCAACAATTATTATACAAAATTAGGTTATTCTTTATTTGGCTAAAAGAAGTACAGAATTTAAAACCCAAATTAAAAATGGCTCATAACTAATGTGGCCTGCAGGCTGTTTGATAAATGCATATATTTCAAACGAACTGACGAGCAAAAAAAAAAAAAAAACAAAACAAAAAGAAGAAAGAAAAGGCAAGGATTTAGTATGTTCTCTGATTAAGATCCTCTGCTTATCATCAATCAGTACATCATTTCTTTTACATATAAGATTTCTAATTCAAAGAATTCCAAGCTACCTTTCTTGCTAAGACTTTCTGCATTCCAAAGTCTCTTCCTCACCACTATTATAAGGTCACCCATTCCTTTGGAATGATAAGTCAGATGTTCTTACCTGTTATTTACCAAACACCTTCAGATGCATGGTATGATAAGCTTTTCTGTTATTTATAGAACAAGATGTAGTTACACCTTTATTCATTTACTGCACTTTTCACATCATTTTAGAAGGAATTTAAAATTCCTATTCAAGGCCCCAACATCCCATTTATTTATCCATTTCCATCTGAATCGCTGTCTCAGAATCCATCCTTTCCATCCTTTAAGTTAAAAGATGTAATTCTCACTCATGCACAGCATCTTCTTACAGTTAATTTTGTAGTGATCCTCCAAAACAGAACCTCACTTGTTTCAAGGATAATTTTTATTGATGAGAAACATTTTGCAGATTTAAAAAGATAATTTTCTTATTTATGTGACATCTTATGTTTTAAAATTTTTCTTTTCAAAGATTAAAATCCCTGACATTCTCTTTTAGGAAAGTAGCTGATCCATCAATAAGGATCCCATCCTCTTTCAAAAATGAATCGATTAATCATGTCAAAAGATCTCAAAGGCTGATCATAGGGCAAAATGTGGCCTCCACCTCGAACAATTACCTTAAAGAAGAAAAACAGAAGAAAAACTGAAATTTAGAGAATCAGATATTCTAGATAAATGGAAAGTTTTAATTTGGATTAAAGTATTCTTAAAGCTTACATGAAATAAAGAACGTATCAATCCATGCCTTTGGATATGCTGATTGTCTGCTTTTGATAGCATTAATAATAGGTACCTTAATGTAAGAAAGTTTTAAAATTGTGTAGTTATTCAATTTTATACCAAGTTGCGTTCATCTTTGACATGTATAGAACTGGAAAATTCCTCCTTGTCTTTTTCCTCTTGGGACGGAGCTGTCTGCGCCTCCGTGCTGTGCTGTGCTGTAATTCTACCCGGTTACGGCACTAAGGTGGGGAGACCTACCCCAGACCAGCTCTGCCTGCCATTGGGTGGAGGAATCTACCTAATTCCACCCTTCAGTTAGCTGGTCCACTTGGCTGTCACACTAAGCTATACCTTCCACCTTAGCCTGTACCATTAATAAAGGAGATATTTTGATCCTCCAAAAAATTAAAACAATAACGAAAGAGAAATCCTTGATAGCTGAAATTTTAAAAGCCCATTTTTGAGCAGTAAAGAGTTAGAACATCCTATTTTTCCTGACATTTTATTATGAAACATTTTCAAACATATAGCAAATTTGAAAGAATTTCATATATGCACCATTGAGATATTCTCATTAACACTCACTTGTCTTCTTACAGATGGATCTCACTATCCATCTATTAATCCACCTTATCTTTTTGACACATTTCAAAGTAAAATGGGGGTATCAGTATACTTCTCCCCAAATTCTGTGTAAAATTTACATATAACGGAATCCACTAGTCTTAGGGGTAAACTCAAGAGGTTTGGATAACAATGGACCCCTCTGTCACCTCTCAGGATATATAAAGCATCCTTAAAACTTCTGTAGTTGAGATGAGTTCAGACTCACACAAGACCCTACAAGGGGCCACCCTTACGCCAGGCTCTGCACTCGGAAAGTCTATGGTTTCAGCCAATGTCCCAAGGACCTCTCTACAACAAGGGCAGGCCTTCATGATTCAAAAAGGGAAAGAACCGACACTGAGTGCTGGGAGGCTGCATGCAGGAGAGATCCCTGTGGCCTGAGAGGTCCTGTTGCACGTGTGGAGAACGGACAGGAGTTAGTAGTGGCTGATGTAAGTGAACACATGCTATAAAGCAATCACATTCAGTGACTTTTAGCTGCTGAATCACAATCAAGAATTAAAGACTACTTTTAAAAAGTCCCTTTATTAGAGGCCGACCTTGTACCTGCATCAATCTGAAAAGAACTGAAGCAGAAAAAAAAAAAAAAAAAAAAGATTTGCATAGTGTGTTGATTATATTACCCCCTCCCCCCAACACCCACCATCTTCCAACCTTGCTGTGAGATAAGCGGATCAATGTTATTAGATGAATTTTATTTTGCAGCTTACAGCTGTAGAAGCTGTGCCCTGAACAACAGCAGAGAGCACCCTTCACAGCAGCGTCGAGGAGACTGGAGCTATAAGGGGGCTTGTCCAGGTCATACAACTGTAAGTAAAGGAAGCGGCTAGAACCCTGGCTTCTAATGCAAACGCCAGTGTTTTTAATCAAATTACAGTACTTACACAATAATTCCTTACTTTGAACAGAACTTTACGGCGTAGTCACAGAACGTTTCACTCGCCTCTGAAGAGCCCTCTGAGGTTGGCCTTACCCCTCATATACCATTGGAGACATCTGCTTTATGCTACCCTCCACCAGCCGTCATCTGTGCCTTGCTGCTATGACAGTGGCGTCCATCTACCATTTGTGTTCCAGCTTGCATCTGGAAACCCACCGTGTCCCACTTTTTGTCACAGACTGAAAGTAAACACATCTGTGACAAGAGCCTGTGCATGTGGCTCTGGAGGGAAACTTCTGCTGCCCCCACTATCCCAGGCTAGAATTCTCTTCCTGTAGCTTCTCATCCAATTCTCCGGCCTTGGCAGGAATCCGATGAGTGATTTCTATGCAGCTTCAGCTCAGCTGAGGACATTTAACGAAGTCATGTTTATGACAAAACCCAGCTGCTTAAACTGGAAATGAGTTTGGTGGCAACCATCCAGAACAGTAATAAACTGAATACTCAGGAGCTAAAGGTCATCCTGTCTTCCAGACCAGAGCTGCCACTAATGGGATAGCATAGTGCTTGATGGCCTGGGCTCGGGAGTCAAAGTGCAGGAGCATGACCAGAGGCACAGCAAGCTGTGTGACCCTGGGCAATTAACTTCATGTCTCTGAGTTTCAGTTTCCTTAACTGTACAACAGAGAATAAAATATTATGTCCTGGGATAGTTGTATAAGGAATTAATGGAATAATATCCATTGGAACACTTGGCACAGTGCCTGGCCTGGGATGGTACTTAAGAAATATCAGCCATTGTAATTATTCTTCCAGTAATTATCTGTGTTCAAAATCCAAGATCAAAATGCTTGTATCAACCTAACCAACCTAGAACATTGTGTTCCTACATTAGCAAGGAAAAATCTTGGTTTAAGCGAGTTAACACAGTAGTTCTCAAACAAGCGTGCATAAAAGTACCTGAGCTTGTTAACGCAGACTGCTGTGCCCCCTGCGTTGGCAGGCAGATTCTTAACCACTGCGCCACCAGGGAGGCCCCTAAGAATTTGCGTTTCAAACAGTTCCAAAGTATTGTTGTTGCTGCTGTTGGTCCAAAGCCTACGCTTTGAGAACCGCTATTTAAACCAACTTTCTATTTTGTGAGAAATCAGGCAGTTCTGTTTTTACATCAAGGGAGAATACAAAGAGAAATTTGGTTAACATCTACTCATGACCTGACCTTAGTGTATTTTTTCCTGATCATCTGCTCTCCTGGTGTTTATACACACACACACACACACACACACACACACAGTCTCTCTCTCTCACACTCTCACACACACACTAACATCCACCTTCTACATCCATGATAAACAAGTGGTAAAGAAGAGATGACAGGGGTTAGGTGTTATAATTCTTATTCACAGTGAGTTGCCTAATCCCTGGTCCAATTCTGAGCTGCCATATGTAATGACCAAATGACATCATAAATGGTGTCATTAAGATTGGAAAGAAAAGCTCATTTAGGAACAAAGTCTTTTTCACATACCACAAAATTCTCGATGTTCTCTATCAGATTCCCATACAGCATTTTACTGAAGTTAACCTCAAAAATAAATTTATGAGTGCTGAAAAAAACCCACTCTGCTGTTTATAACCAAGCCACTCACCACTCACGAATCGAGAACACAAATCACTACAGAGTTTTTAGAGCTGTGTAAAAAAATGTGACAGGGTCATGATTACATATTTAAATGTGACAAGATTAATCTCAAGGCTCCCTGGATAGAAATGGTCTCATCACCAGAAACTGTATTTTTTGGGTGCTTTCACACTAGAACTGAAACCCCTAAACTCATGTGTTCCAGATGTCATGAATTTTCAAAGGGTTATACAAAACACTTTAAAGCTTCATTACACTTTACGTTTTAGAAAACAGTACAATGCTCCCTGGAACTAGAAACATGGACCTAGCAATAAAGGTTTCTCAGTTGTGCCTTTTGAGATGAAATATAGATGGAAATTCACAATGGGTGTGTTGACATAGCTGTGTCAGGGGAAACTTCCTGGGAGTCCTGGAGGAGCAGATCACCGGACAATGGTGGGTTGGGGAGGGGGGAAGGGATGCACTAAAGACAAAGGAAACTGTGAGTTCAAAAGCAGTGGGGCGGGCTTCCCTGGTGGCACCGTGGTTGAGAATCCGCCTGCCAATGCAGGGGATGCAGGTTCGAGCCCTGGGCCAGGAAGATCCCACATGCCAGGGAGCAACTAAGCCCATGTGCCACAACTACTGAGCCTGGGCTCTGGAGCCCGCGAGCCACAACTACTGAGCCCGCATGCCACAGCTACTGAAGCCTGCACGCCTGGAGCCTGTGCTCCGCGGTAGGAGAGGCCACGACAGTGAGAGGCCTGCACGCAGCAGCGGAGGGTGGCCCCTGCTCGCCACAACTGGAGGGAGACCACGCACAGCAACGAGGACCCAACGCAGCCAAAAATAAATAAATTAAAACAAAAACAAAAACAAAAAAAACAAAAAACAGTGGGGCATGAAACTGCATGGCACGTGCAGTAATCCAAAAGAGGTCCCAGTTGTAAAGAGTTAGTGGGAAAGCAGAAGGGACAGTTGAACAGGTAAACCCCATATGACATGCTGCTGGGATGCATGGACCTTATCCTATAGGATTTGTGTGTGTGTGTGTGTGTTAAAATACACATAATATAAAATTATCATTCTAACCATTTTACATTGAACAATTCAGTAGCATTTAGTATATTCACAGTGTTGTGCAACCATCACCACTATCTAGTTGCAGAACGTTTTCATCACCCCAAAGGAAACCCTATACTCATTAGCAATCACTTTCCATTCCCCTCTTCCTGCCAGTCCCTGGCAATCACTAATCTACTTTCTGTCTCTATGGGTTTGCCTATTCTGGATATATCCTCGAGGGTTTTTTTTTTTTTTTCGTTAAATTTTTAAATTTATTTATATTTATTTTTGGCTGTGTTGGGTCTTCGTTTCTGTGTGAGGGCTTTCTCTAGTTGCGGCGAGCGGGGGCCACTCATCATCGCGGTGTGCGGGCCTCTCACTATCGCGGCCTCTCTTGTTGCGGAGCACAGGCTCCAGACGCGCAGGCTCAGTAGTTGTGGCACACGGGCTTAGTTGCTCTGTGGCATGTGGGATCTTCCCAGACCAGGGCTCGAACCCGTGTCCCCTGCATTGGCAGGCAGACTCTCAACCACTGCGCCACCAGGGAAGCCCATATCCTCGAGGGTTTTAAGCAGAGTAGTGATGCGCTCAGATTTGCATTGTAGAAAGATGACGTAATATGTAATGAGGGGGCTGATTTGGAAGGAAATGATACTGGGGTAAGGAGGCAAATTAGGAGACTACATCTTCAGGTGAGAGATGATGTAGGCTCCTAAGACAGATGGTGAGAAGGGGAAGGGAAGAGAGATGTTGGGGTAGAAATAATAAAATTAGTGATTAATCAAAGTTTAAGTGAAAGCATCCCCCTCCAACACACCAACAACCTCCCCATTTCAGGCTTCTGACATCTGCAGCTTTGCAAGAAGTGATGTTATTAACCAAGAAAGAAGAAAAGAGGCACATGGCAGAAGCAGGTTTGGGAGGCAGGTGATATAGGATAGTTTATAGTCCTTGTTTTCTACTACAGGTTGATGCAGACACTCAAGAGAGTCTTGTTTGTTAGTTTCTGATTTACGCTAAATTTCTTTTATTATTTTTATTCCATTCCACATTTACAAACTCTTACCTTTTTGTTTTCAGACACTAACCCTGAGTAGAAATAAAATAAATATGCACTCAAATAAAAAATATACTAAAAAGAAAGGGTACTTGGTAATGAGAATAAAAAATAAGCCAAAGCTTGTTAGCAGCCGCCTCTTAACAAAGAGTGAGGCAAGTCACTTCCAATAAAAAACAAAAAGCAAAGTGAAGGTCAAGGCTCACGGCTGCTCCCACAACACTCAGGGAAAACGCCTTCAGATTCACCACTGTAAGTCCTAGGGTAGCAAATAATTATTGAGGGGAAAGGGTGCTTTAGCTGACCTAAATGTAGCCATCACAGTGGCATCGTTTCTAGAGTAGTCAATATAGAGCTTTGATGCTACCTTACAGTTCCCAAGAGGCTCTCATCTAACTTAATCAGTTGCAACAATATCATAATTTAGGATTTCCACTTTTGATTATGACACAATAATAGCATGGGTCAAACCAACCCCACTCTATTAAGAACAACAATAAAAGCTTAAAGGCATGGACTCAGGATTTAGCAGATCTGGGCTGGAACCCAGCTCCGTGACTTGGGCACAATGACTTAACTAACTCTATTTTCCCATCTGTAAAATGGAGATAAGAATTAGGGTGACCAGTTGTCCCAGTTTGCCCAGGACTGAGGAGTTACTGCGAACATAAAACTTTTAGTGCTAACACTGAAAAAGTGCCAGGCGATCTGGAATGGTTAGTCATGCTAAGAATATTTAACTTTCTGTGAGAATTCATAGAAATAATGCATATAAAATGTTACATGGCACTTGGTCCACAGATGTGTATTAAGCTTGCACCACGTATCATACAGGCAAATAATAAGCACTCAACCAAAGGTCATCATACTATTATTATCTGAATTTTTATGGTCAAAGGAATATGTTTTCCCTTTAAGAGCAGAGAAAGATTAGAAGTTACTAGGAACTGTAAACTTCATTACTATACTTTTTCAGAAGATAGATTATAATATTTTCTTTAGGAGGGGAAAGATAGATTATAATATTTTCTTTCGGAGGGGAAATATTTCTCTTCCAGGCTTCTTTTATTTCCGTGCTATGAATCTTTCCTTCCCATGGGAAAGAATGTTCCAGTTAAAGTAAGAAAGCAACTTAAATAAGAAATCAAACCTCTGTCAATAGGTTTAACTGTCTAGAGTGAATTGTATCCCTTAAGCCTGCCAACACCAGGATCCATCCCATTCTTTCCACCCCCTTTCACCTCATGCAACGCCTAACACCCTCTTCTCCCCACACAGAAATGTCAATCAAGCAAGACCTTACTTGTCTCAGCAGAATGGCAAAAAGCTGTTGGGTCTTTTTTCCCTTTTAAGAACCCACTTTACAACATAGGGCTTCATGCAATTAAAAAGTAATCAAAACTTTACTCCCTCCATGTGCAGTTTTTATATTAGATATCCACAAGAGGATAAAAAGCACAATCCAGTTCATTAATTACCCTTACTCAATATCTAGCTTTATGATCCACATTTGTAGTTTTCTTTGGGAAGAGCGAATGAGAATAGGGGAGGAGAGGGCAGAGGTTATAGCAGCAAATGCTCTCTGCCAGGAGTGTTGTGAGGACTTAGACCCTGACTCACTGTCTTCTGGGTAACATGGAAACAAGAGCCAGCCAACTTGCCAAAATTTTGCTTCCTGCAAACAGTAGTGTAGGCTAGCTCCAGCAGTGGTGTGCTGGAGTTCTTTCCCACTGGTTTAGGAGATTGGATTACGCACGTGGCTGCCCCACTCCACATTTGGTGACATCATGTTGGTAGCCTGAAATCAGCCATAGTGGGAGTATTTACACCACGGAGATTGGCAAACACTACAGATCAGTGGCTCCCCTCCCTCCCAAGCTGGTTTACTCTCAGACCACTGGTTCTCTGACATTTTGATGTTCCTGGGGAAACATGACACATTAAGGCATTCTTCCTCTTTCCCAAAATAAATCAAAGAAATATCCATTCAAATGGGTAAATTATCTTCTCTGAAACCTTGGCGCAGGATATCAGATGGGCTGGGTTTCAAATATTTGCAGGAAGGTAAGAAGGTCCTGTTGCCTGCTTCCATTCCTGTCTGTCCCCACTGAGTTCTAGTATTACTGGCAGTAATAGTTTCAAGACCACACCACCAAGTTGTCAGGATCCTTCTGTGTATCAGAGCCCCTAAGACACTCCAAACGTGGTCTTTTGGGGGCCACTCCTGACCACAGAGGGTATCTACATTCAACTGTGTTCCTGACCCACAGCTTAAGGGGACCCCAGACCCGCAAATGCCCCCAGGTTCCGGGAATTTAGAAGACAAAATATGGCGAATGGTGCAACATTTTCAATGATGCCATTTGTTGAAACAGAACAAGGCACACTGTCTTTACTGCTAAACCAAAGAGCGCAAGGCAAAAATAATGCCCTTAGTCCAGCTGACAACGTAGCAATACTGCAACACAACTTTATTTTGTTCCTTCATGCTGCCCATTTCTCTACCCAACTCCACACTCTACCTTGTTTGTTTTTTGGCTCCATTTACTATTCCCACAAGCAACTTTGTAAATCTGGTTATGCTTCAAATTGAAACAACGAAAAGTTATTGTTTAAAAGGCAAACCCCCATTCCTCTTTGTTCCTCAAATAACATTAATTTTTAAAACCTGTTCTGCATGTGCAGATAATACTTTAAATGTTAGCCTTCTTAGTATTTATTCACTTCTCATAATGAAATGGTTCTCTGTTAAATTTCAATAGATTATTGAAAACCACTCAATAGCTAAGAGAAAATTATGCATCATTGCTGAGCTGCTATACCTCAGCAACTAGATCTGCTATCCAATTTATATTTTAAATAATACAATAAATTAGCCCCCTGAGTATTAACTAAGTGCATATTTGGGTAGCTTAATTTAGTAGCCTTCTTTTTAAGCTAATCAGTCCTCTCTAATGAAATAGAACCACATGAACTAAGAGGACTCTTGGCAAATAATCAGAGTAAAATTGGGAGTTGCTATTGTTTATTATTGCCTTTGTTTTCAAGAAGCGAGCTGTATGTTTTTTTAAGAAAAGGGAAAAAAACCCCTCAAATACCGAGAATTCAATTTTTTTTAAAGGAGAGGATACACTAGTCAGCCACTGAGATAATGAAACTTCTACAACCCCTTCCATAAATTTTTTTCCCAGAATATTTCTCCTTTTTTCTCTTATGTAACACAGAAAGGAAATAGTCTTCAGTGGACATAAACAATGCATCCTTTCGTTTGATGGGCATTGTTTTGAACTATTCATCATCTCAGCATGTCTAGTCTATTTCCTAGAAGACATTCTGGTATGTACAAATGGTGAGCAACTATTGCATTCCTTGAGAATTGTAGTATTTGAATATACACACAAATGAGAGGGGTGTGGGCATAAGGTAGGGGACAATTTGATTTTAATTCTAATTCGCTGAACATTTACTGAGTGCCAGGAACTGTGCTAAGGGGTTTGCTACAATCATAAATCGTACATTATTCCTGTCCTCAAGGAGCTCAGTGTCAAATAGAGGAGGAAGGCAATTGAAGAGGCAAATGAAAACCCAGTGTGGTACATGCAACAGGAGATGTACATAGAAAGAGATGCAGAGAAGGAGGAATTCTGGGAGAAGGGCTTCCTAGAGGTGATGCTGGAGCTTAGCTCTGAAAGGCAAATGGGGGTTTTCCAGGCAGTCAGAGGAGTAGGAAGGGCCTTATAAGAAAAGCAGAGGGAATCCATGGGAATTATTGGCTGACAGAACAGTAAGGTGTGCTTGGGGAATTATAAGGTGTTTTGTTTCGTTTTTCAGGATTCTAGTTAAGAAGGAGGGAGAGTGAGAGTCCAGGTTGGGGAAGGAAGCAGAGGCCAGATCAAATATCTTTACTCTCTTATGTAAAGAGTTCAGACTTCATTCTTCAGGTATCAGGGAGTTAGTGAGGGATTTTAAACAAGGAAAAACAGGATCGGACTTGCATTTTGGAAAAAGCACAGAGAGAAGGGTAGGTTGGAGAGAAACGAGACTAGTTAAGACCAGTTAATGAGGCTATTGTAAAAGGGAAAAAGTTTAAACAACTTAAAAACACATATTCAGAGTGTTCTTGAATAGCATCTTTTAAAATTTGTGCCTTTTCTTAAAACACCACAAGGCAAAAACTGTTTCATTTTAGAATTTATAATGTAGGGTAGCCATTGTTTTTTTATGTCCCCCAAAATGCTGTACGTTTTTTATTGGTTTGTATAAAATCAGTGTTTTTCTTTTTAAGTAGTTCTTTGTGGTTTCTGTGTCAAGCACTAGGAAGTGAGTAAATCAGGTCAGTGAGAAGGATACTATAAAGCAGATGTGAGAAAGGCTAGCTAAAGAACTGGGTGAGTAGTATTTGCCAATTACTATTCTTCTTAATTTTCTGGTAAGACTCACAGCAAAGCAACTGGCTAAAAAACTTCACTTCCTTGTCGTTTCAATGGAAAAGTGATGGAAGTGAGGGGATTTGTGCTGTGTTGGAAAAAAGATTCAGGTTCTTCTCCCTGTGGTCTAGGCCTTGCCTGCAAATCCAGGCTTAAGTTGAAATGTCTATTTTATTAGTTGCTTCTTATACTGAGCCACTGCTGGTAAGCTGAAGTGATAAGGTGCTGAAGGAATAAATTTCTAATTTTTTTAAAGCTGGTTATTTTGATAGCCAGCATCAGCCCAGGCCATCCAGAAAGAAAAGTGCATCCACAGAACCAAAGCAGTACCAAGACTTGGATATGACATGTCCACTCCACCCTTTCACTGGGTGTGGATGCTACAGTCTTTCAATTGATGGTAGCCACAGAAGAAGACGGGAAAGAGAGCAAGAGAAAAAGAAGACAGACCATGTATATTAGACATGGGAAAGGACATTAAGTGCCCCCTTCCACTTAACAAGCCCAGCTGAAAGATGCCTAGAGACAAGTCCAAGAGCCGGTGAGATAGTGGAATAACCAGAACCCTTGTACATTACTGGAAAGAATACAATCAATTTGGAAAACAGTTTGGCATTACCTAAAGAAGTTGAAGATGCTCAGACCCTGTGAACTCATCCATTCCACCTCTAGGAATTATTCTTAGAGAAAGTCTTGCATGCAGGCCCAAGGAGATATTTGCAAGGTTGTGTACAGCAGCCATATTTATAGTAGCAAAAAGCTGGAAACAACCCAAATGCCCATCAGCAGTGGAATGGACAAATGATATAATCACACAATGGAATACTATGCAGCAATGTAAAAGAACGAAGCACAGTTTTGCATGTATCAACACGATGAATCTCAAAGTATTGAAGAGCAACAGTATATTGCAAAATCATACAGAATAATTCCTTTTGTATAAAATTAAACATGAAAAGTAAAATATCATTTATGGAGATGTATATCTGCAGTAAAACTATTAATTTTTTTCAAAAAGGAAAAGGGTGATAAAAAAATCCAGGGCAGTGGTTTACCTCCAGGGCCAGTGAGGGAAGGGAATGGGCTGCTGGTAATGCTGCATTTCCTAAGTGACTGGTAAGCACAAGGGTATTCAGTTATCATTGTTTGTTTTATCTTACACAAGTATGTTACATATTTTTGGATATTATTCAATTTTCAACTACAAAAGAAAAGAAAAAACCCACCTACTGATGCTGCCAAACTCACAAAAATGAATCTTGAAGAAATTTAACATGTTCTCTGTTGTGCTTTTTCCTTCTGCCCAACACAGGGATGACGAGATGGACCCTTTGTCTAAAAACAGTAAGTGAGGAGGATACAGAGAAGCAATTGAAGGAAACAAAGGCAAAAGTGGGAAGTCCCCCTCTGGCAAGCAGCTCCAAGAAGACAGAGCTGGTGCCAGAATGGAAACCTTGGGACTCCAGTTGCTGCATAAAAAAATAAATAGAGGAACAACAATAACACCCACATCTCCATGCTGGACAGCAGAAGAGCAAGAAGTTGCCGAACATTTGGTTTTTTTGTTTTTTGCTAGATTATTTTTTACTCTCTAAATCTAAGCTCCTATATTCCCCTTCTTCCCTGTTTCTATATGTTAGAAGCTCAGTACAAATGAAAAAAAAAAAAAAAAAAAAAACCAAAAAACCCCCCAAAAAAACCCCAGAACAAAAGCATTAAGGCTGGGTGCTTCATTTATTGTCAACAGGCAGGGATGTTTCAGACTATTGTTAAACTAGAAGGGACTCAATGCTTTAGAAACATCTCATCACTCAATTTAGTGATTTTCATATACTTTTGTTAGACTGCCATGCAGCAAAACATGGAACTCCTCCCCAGTCCCCTCTTCTTCTTCCATCTCTCATCCAGGCAGTTTCCTTGTTATGGTGAAGGGAAAACTGGATACAACTGCAGTATTTCTAGTCCTATCTGATGAATAATACTCAGCCCATTTCATCATCTGAGCCTTTAAGACATAGTATCTCTTAAGGACCCTGTTAGATGGGGTTGGGGGAAGCGTCTTGCCCTGTGAAAACAGATTCATGCTAGGAGAGGTCAACAAAGACAATAAAATAAATACTTATTACATGCTTACTAGATGCCAGACAGAGTGTCAAGTAATAAATGAGCATTATCTTAATTAATTCTAATAATGAATCCTTCTGCAAGAGAGGTAGGTATTCATATCAACCCCAGTTTACAGATGAGGAACCTCTTGGAGAGGTTAAGTAACTTGCCCAAGGTCACACAGCTAGTAAGTGGTAGAGCTGGGAGCTAATCCAGGTCTAACACAGTATTCATTATCTTAATCCCTAAGCTATAATGTCACTTGAGTATGGTGATAATAGAAGTAGTGAGAATCGCCAAGGTAATAAAAAATAAATGAAATTCAAGCTCATAACTTCTCAATCTGAGGTCACCAAAGGTGGTCCATGGTTTGGGTTGGGGAGAGTTTATGAATTATTTTCAACAATTCAAATAGTCTAATCCATGGGTTCTTTGTCTTTTGTGTGCCATGGACCCCTATGGCTGTTGAGTGTAGCCTATAGATACCTCTCAGAATAATGTTTTTAAATACATGATTCACTCATATATATATTATAGATTACAAATGAAGCCATTACATTGAAATGATCAAAACAGCTAAACATGAATTTGTGATACATCGACATACACCTTTCTATATGAACACATATAGAAGAGCAACCCGTGGGTCTGATAACTCCTGTAACTTTAATGTAGTGATGGTCATAAGCATTGTTTCCAGCTATTTGCAACAGCATCTGTATTTGATGTGAAAATATCTCTGCTTTCTACGGTGACAAAGTCAAAGGCACTGCTAATACTGCTGTGGTTTGTTGCCTACATTCATAATGGAAGGAAATGATGTTTCAGTTAGAGGTTAGTGAAAATAAAGATGCAATTTTTTTCCCTTCTAAGTTCACTGACCCCTTGAATCCTAACCACAAACCCTTACCCCAGGTTAGGAATCTATTAAATAACCTAACGATCACCTAATGGAAGTGCTAAGTTTACTCCTGATAAGGCTTCAGTCTAAATCATTGCATTTTTATTTTTGCTTTGGCATGGAACTAATTGTATCAATCTATTATATCAATAGTATTTGATCAATAATTAATATCCAGAAACACACTGTAACTGGTGGGCAACAACTTTGCTGAGAACTCTTCTGGATGATGTTTACAGGAGACGCTGCTTGCTCTAGTTGTATCTTTGCTGGAAAGTAACAGAAGACTTTGCACATGAGGATCACATCATTTCAGTATGCGACAGAATGCTGCTGGGAAAAGGAAACTAATGTTTTGAGTAAATAAAAGAGTTCTTCTACGAGTGTAAATTACCAATGGTCTATCAGTATTTTGAGAGAACAAAGGTCACTTGTAAACCTACAATGCATGGCAGGGAACTGAGGTTTAAAATTTAGTTTAAGGTTTTGGCTGAGGATTTCAGAGAACCAGAGCCATACCAGTAAATACTGTTGACTAGAGGACACTTTTCTAAATGTGATGCTTCAGCTCAATGGCTGTTAAGAGTAAATCTATGTTCTCAGGTTTCTGGTTGGCCTGTAAGTAACTAAAATAGGTCAGGATTTAGAGCACCCTTTAGGCATCAGAACGGAAGTTTATCCAAACGTAAGCCACACAGGATTCCTGCAAGATGGAAGCCATTTCCTTATCAACAGAGGAACAAAAGACATCACAGTTTACGGTTCCCCAAAACCAGCTGCATATTAAATTCCCTAAGAAGCTTAAATATTGATGCTCAGGTCTTACCCCAGACCAGTAAAGTCAGAATATCTGGAAATAGGCCTTGGGAATCTATATTTGCAAGGGTTGAGACACAATGGCTTAGGAAAATGTAGTGGACAAGGATGGTTCCAAATTCTTTGCCGTTCTTGCCATCAGGAGGAATCTGGCCTTGCTCTGTGATTTGCTTTGACCAAGAGAATGCAATGGAAATAACAGTCTGGGGCTTTTGAACCCTGGCCTTAAAAGGACGGGCATCTTTTGCTTCTCAGTTTGGGAGACCTGCTGCTATGCTGTGAAGTCCAGACCAGGACAGTACATGGTCAGAGGTCATATGGAGAGAGCGCTGGAGGACAGGAGATTCCCTTGGAGACTACCTAGGAGACTACCTTACCCAGCTTTAGCCAAACTCTCAGCTGAATGCAGCTGCGTGTGCGACCTCGGCCTACCCCCAATCAGAAGAGCCGCTCTACTGAGCCCATTCCACCCACATAATTGTGAGAAATAATAAATTATTGTTGTGGTAAGCCAGTAAGTTTTGGAGCGATTTCTTATTCTGTAATAAATAACTGAAAAAGGGAAATATTTCCTGACAATTCTTGATTCTTTTCCCTGAAAGATCTGTTGCTCCTATCTTGGAATCTTGATGTGAACTGAAAAACAAGGCTGGATCCGTCTTTCTAATGCAGATAGAAGACATAATGACACTAAGAGCTCAAGTGAAAGCTTATGCAAACAAAGGAAGACCAATACCCCATGTGGCCTTAGGCAAACCACCAACTCCTGCTGCTGTCTATTCACCCACCCCCACGCAAACCCTGAGAGCTTGCAACTGCCTTGTCTCGGTGGCCTTTGTGGTAGACAGATGCATCATCAGATCCCCTTTCAAGGATGGACTTGCGGCCCGGCTGTGGGAAGTCCAGTCAGCAGACGGCTTCCAGCTCCTTCGGGGTCTGCCTCAGCTGCAGAGCACAGCCTTTCCCCAAAATGATGCCCTTCCTGGGGCATCCCACATTTGGTGACTAAGTGAGGCTGGGGGTATAAAGGCCTGATCATTTTTGTCTGATGTAAGATGCTCTGATGGAAACTACTCTCTCTGGAGCTCCCTTGCAGGTTGGCCAAGGTTTGTCAGGCCTCTATCATAGTTTGGTTTTCTCCTCTGCCAATTCTGCTTCCTACCCCTTCCTTTCTCAGGTGTTAATCCCTAATAAACATCTTGCACTCCAAACTTTGCCTCAATGCCTGCTTCTGGAGAATCCGTGAAGCTCTTGATGGCAAGGTTTATATTGAGGGCAGGGGTATGTTTTGATTGCTATGTCTGATTTTCTGCCCACAGTCTGATTCCCAAAAGCGGACAGAAGAACTTTCCCCAGGTCTGGAAGATGGAGACAAAGAACCCATGAATCAGGCCATCCCTCTTGGTAAAAATCCAGACCTGGGAGAGAGATGAAGATTCTGTTTAACAATTTCTGTAACAAAGCCAAAACATGTTCCCAGGAATTAGCTGCATTTGGTAATCACTGTCTCAAATCTGTTTAACAGTTACTTTCCTCCATTAAATATTGTTTTAACTTCTCATGCCCTATCAACTAGTTGAATGCAATAGTTACATTTATTGCTCTTTGCTTACTCTGATTTTGTCAGTGCAACCAAGGACTTGCTGAAGACCTTTCTGGAACTGTTGGTTTCTTCGGAAATAGTTTCTAATGCTCCCTAAGATGTTTAAAATTCTAAATTAAAAAAAAAAAAAAGAATTATCAGAAAGTTCAAGAGAGGCAGGTGGCCAGCTCGGTCATTCTCTCTGTGGATTATCCGTGGACATGTTGAAATTCTAGCCTGAACTTCCCTTCCACTCGAAGGACTGTGGTTATTCTTTTCTCCATTTTTCAGTTGTGTGTAGTCAAAGAAACAAAATGGTTGATGTTAGTTTTAGAAAAGCACAATTAAGAAGCCGTAGTTGTTCACTGTTTTCTGTCTGCACACCAGGCTTTCCCCATCCTCCTACTCCTTGTAAGCACTCTGCTTTTCTTTAGAAAACAGCCTCTTCTATGTGGATGGGATGCACTGCCAAACACACTGGCCACCACCCACACTCTACCCACCTCTGTCACCACCACCACCAAGGGCAGACTTGTAGCCCTGGTCCGGTGGCCAACCAGAATATTCCATCCTTCCCGCTCCATGGCCCCCACAGGTACTTAAAGCACAGCGGTGCCGGGGAAAGAGCAAGATGTGGGCTGTCAAATCTCAGATACTATTACTATTTGAAGCCTTAATCAAGTTTTCCAGGTGAAACTTCTGTTTCTACATTTATAAATTAGTAAATACAATCACATAATTCACAGGGGAGCTATGAGTAGTCCATAAAATTGTGGATAAGAGAGTGTGTGGCAGACCACTGGCCTGAGGGCTTGCAAATGCTGAAGGATTGGTAGCCATCCTTAGCGTCTCCTTTGGCCTTCCTGACACCCCCATGCACCAGCGACCAGCCCACAGCCGGTAAGTGGCAAAACTGAAATTCACATAGGTTGGTCTAACTCCACAGTCCACTTTCCTCTCATTACCCCAGACCGCCTCCTATTGGTCATGACTCTCCAAAACAGTCAAGCTTTGAGGGTAGTGGGCTCCTTCTCTTGGTTTCAATGTATGTAACCCCTAACAGAAGGTCTGATTCCTGTTGGAAACTCAGGGAGAAGCCCCGTGAGAAGAGTGTGGCAGACCACCGTCCTGAGGACTCCATAAGCCAAACCTGGGTCAAGGTCAAAGCATAAGTCATGGCTCAGGGCCTGTGCTTTTGAGGGCTGGGGGACTCACTGTGGCTGCCTGAGGAGGGCACCAGGATGACACCAGCATGCCAGGCGCTCCCTGTGGATACTTAGCTTTCAAGCTGGTTTAACTACACAGGAAACACCATGTCTCAAACAGGGATCAGTCCTCACAGCTTAGACATGACAAAGCTTGTCTCCTCTATTTCAGGACCTCAGAATCAAGTATCAAGAAGGTGGTCTCAGGAAGTAGATGGAGAACCTTCTTCCAATACAGCTCCTAACATGACTCCCTATTTCCTGGGGATCCTCCTTCTCTGACCTCTTTCTACCCTGAATTCATCCTATTGCTGCCATTTTAAACTTTCCAAAGCTTTGAAAATGTGCTTAAACATCTTCCACGGCGACAAACACTGTATGCTTCCACTTATATGAGATACTTAGAGTAGTCAGATTCATAGAGACGGGGTAGAACGGTGGTTGCCGGGCTCTAGGGAAGGGGGAACGGGGAGCTGGTGTTTAGTTACAGAGTTTCAGCTTTACAAGAGGAAAAGAACTGTGGAGATGGATGGTGCACAACATTATGAATGCATTAGTACCGCTCAACTGTATACTTTAAAATGGTTAAGATGGCAAATTTTGTTATGTATATTTTATCACAATAAAAAAAATTGGAAAAAAAAACCCTTCAGTGGCCCGCCACTACTTAAACAACGGAACACTCACCCCTTTGCCTACCATCAAGGTCCCATGATCTCTTTCCAGTTTCCCTCCCAGCTTTCACCCTTTAGGCTCCAGATTAGAAACCAGACTGCGTGCTCTGCCTGTACCCTGCCCTGTACGCTCTCATTCTGAGGCTCTGCCCACCATGTTTCCACTGTTCATTTTAGCCAATTTCAGCATCTGTTCTTTTACTAACATCAGAAATTCCCAGGTAAAGCTATAACCTTTCTTAACACTGGATGAACCTTGCCTCACCACCTACTGAGCTCTAGCACCTTTTTAAAAATCCCGATACTCTGTCTGTCTATAGAAGGTCACATGCATGTAACTGAAGAGCTAACACTGGAAGTAAAATACATTATTTCTCAGGCCTGCTTTAATTATGGCAGATGTGTATGCAGGCTCCAATTTTAACTGTACTAGTTTACTACTGCCAATCCATCATTCCAGAGGTGAGTGCCCTTGTGAAGCAGAAAACCTCTGGGCTGGAAGCCAGGGGGTCTAGAATCTAATTTCAGCTCAGACATGAAATGGGTAGGAGACTTTGGAACAGTCACTTAACCTCTGGGCTTCAGTTTCCCCACCTGGAAAATGAGATCTAAAATTTGTTTCAACTGGAAAATGCTACCTAGAGGATGGAGATAATCCATCCTGTAATTATTGAATAACCTAAGCTGATATTGATAATGGAAACATAAAATAAAATTAATGATGACTCAAATTGCAATAAGGAAAAGAGAGTTGTTGGAAACAATGCAAAACTCATGGTAGAAGAAGCTACACCCAGTATGACTGCATAGAAATGAAAATTGACCAGGGACTCAAGTCTTCCTTTTAATGTTTACATGGAAAATAATTAATCTCCGTAAGAATATTTTCATTGAAATAAAGATAGAAAAAAATGCTTTTTTCATAAAATTTAGTTTCATGAAGTTTTTTTTCTAGAAAGATGATTTTAAAGAAATTTATCAGTGTTATTATTCTGATTAAAATTTTATATTCTGATTAAATTTTATATTAAACATGGCATCAAAAAGTCTTTGGAGTTGAAACGACAATTCAGTGATGTAAGAACAAAATGTCCTGCATTTCAAAAGCAGTGGCAACATCAAAACAGATCATGAACAGCAACTGTGACATTTGGAGAAAGGCAGAGAAAGACCCAAAAAGGAGCAGCAGGGTGGCCTTGACAGTGATGGACATGGGTTGTCACCAGCTAGGGGGAGAGAGAGGATTAGACCTTTGATCTAGACTGCAACACTTCTGAGTCGTACAAAGACACACATCCCACTCTGAAGGCAACTATATATTCTACATTGCTTGCAAACTGAGCCCCTCCGGACATTAATGAAAAATATACTTCAGATCTTTCTTTGAAGATATCTTAGAGATAACTCAGTTCAAACCTTGTATTTTACAGATGAACAAACAGAGGCTCAGAAAAGCCTGTGACTTCCCAGATGATATAACAAGGGAGGATCCAAGTCTTAGAATGGCACAGATTGTGGAGGCCAGACCAACAAGGGGCAACAAATAGCACTCATTCTTCATCTGATCTCCGAAGGCTGGATGGAGCTGGTTGGTTTTCCTGGGCCTCCCTTGATGGAGAAACTGCTCCTCATCTCGGTACCTTGACACTCCCCTGCGAGAGCTGTCATTCCTTTAAGTGGACATTTTAGGGAACCATCCGGAGACAAGTCTACGTTGGTTTCGATTTTTAAATTAAGAGCTGTGGAGTTTGGCAGAGAGTGAGTTTTCTTTTTTGGCAGACACATACACATGCTTCTGTTTTGTGTGTCAAATGCTAAAAAGCCAAGCCCATGGTTGAGGCCCGTTTCTTTCATTATCAGATGCCTGACATCTGAACAGTATCCTTAATCCACAGAGAATGCCTTTGTGAACACCAGAGCTCCTTTCCCTCCTTCATCCCTGCCCCTCCCCCCAATCTCCACACACCACCCCCAATCCTATGCTGAGGCATTAGGGGAAGGAGCGCTGCCAGCATTGTAAAATCACCTACATAAACTGCAGATCCCTCGCCGCTGTGTGGTAAAACACTTCTATCACAAACATATGTGGGCCTCGCTTCTTTTGTTAGCCGGTTTTTGGCAGCCGGAGGAGTGCCATTTCATCTCTCAATGTGTTTTGCATTCACCAGAAGAGTCAGCGGGCTCAGTGTGATATTTGCCACAAGTTTCTGAGTGGTGGTCAATCCCTTTTCCCACCTCTACGGCCCAGGCTGCCCTGCGGCCCCGATCTCGCCTCCCAAGCTGGGTATTCCGTGCACAGCACCGAGCAGGACACGTGTGAGGCCAGGCACTGGAGCGTTTCACAAGGAAGGGCCAGGGGACAGAGAATAACAGGTGGCTGAGGCAGCCATCAAAGGATCTGGAGGACGTGCTGAATGTGCCTGGTGGGATTCTCATCATAAAGCAGTGCAGCGGACAGGGGGTTAAGGACGTGCCCATTGCTCCCTGGCAGCTCGGCATGCGTGTTTGCCCTTAATGGCCTGAGTACTAATATTCCAACTTTCCTCTAAGGGAAAATCAAATATTTTCCCTGATCTTGACTTTTACCATATATAATTTTCCTTTTTTCTGTGTATATTCTTATAAGTGATCCACGGTAACAATAATAGCAGCAAATGTTTCCTATGAGTCAGGGACTGCTCTAGGCTAATTAGCTTATTGAATCCCCTCAATAATCCTATGAGGATACGATAGACTGAGTGGCTTAAACAACAGAAATTTCTCACAGTTTTGGCATCTGGGAAGTCCAAGATCAAGGTGCTAGCTGACTGGGTTTCTGATGAGAGCTCTCTTCCTGGCTTGCAGATGGCTGCCTTCTTGCTGTGTCCTCACGTGGCAGAGACAGAGTGAGGGCAAGCGATCTCTCTGCGGTCTCTTCGTAATCCCACAGAATCAGGGCCCTGCCCTTATGACCTCATTTAACCTTAATTACCTCCTTAGAGGCCATATCTCCAAATACAGACACATCCTAAGTTAGGTCTTCAACATCCTAAGTTAAGGAGACACAGTTCAGTCCATAACAGGTAGATATTATTACTACCCCTATTTTATAGGAGATGAAGTCATGGTATAGAGAGGTGAAAAACTTGCCCAAGGTCACATAGCTATTAAGCAGAAGATTAAGGAGGCAAACCATGGTCTTCCTGACTCAAATACTCTATTATAGTATTGAGGACACTGGAACACTCTATTATAGTATTGGAGGCCACTGGAACACTCTATTATAGTATTGGAGGCCACTGGAACACTCTATTATAGTATTGGAGGCCACTGGAACACTCTATTATAGTATTGGAGGCCACTGGAACACTCTATTATAGTATTGGAGGCCACTGGAACACTCTATTATAGTATTGGAGGCCACTGGAACACTCTATTATAGTATTAGAGGCCACTGGAACACTCTATCATAGTATTGAGGCCATTGGAACACTCTATTATAGTATTGAGACCACTATAATACCCTATTATAGTATTGAGACCACTATAATAGTCTATTATAGTATTAGAGGCCACTCTATAGTGGTCTCTAACCACTCTGTTACATAGTCTCTACATATGTTATAGGTATACGCATGTACAACACACATACACAAACACACATATCCATACAACCTAATACTGTATACAGTTTTATTCAGTAACAATGATCATTCCTAAACTAGTCAGTAGTTGAGGTAAAAAAAATCTCCCCAACAGAAAGATGTCTACAAGCAAATTTTTCCTTGTGGGAGAAAAGAACTCATTTAAGAGTGTGTGTGTAGAGGGTCATGATACCAAAGAGGATAGCATGAATATCCTAAGAATTTGTACTGGAAGGGATCTCAAACCAGAGCAAGAAGTTTAGAGCTCTGTCTATGGGATGTGATTAACTTTCTGAGTACAAACTCTACCCTGACCCACCAGGTTCCGTATGATGTGGCCACAGCCAATCCTCCATCTTTGCTTCCTCTCTTTCCCTATTCCTCCCTCAGATCCACTGGCCCTCCTTCCTTTCCTCAGACACATCCGGCTTATTTCTGCCCCTTGGCACATTTAGACATTCTCTGCATGGAAACGCTGGCCCACATCTGCACATGGAGGCTGCTTCATGTCCTACTGTCTCACCTCTTCAGGGAGGCTTCTGGGATCCACCATCCAAAGTAGTCCCTGTACCAGCTCTTTCACATCACCCAGTTTTATTTTCTGGCATTATCTGATTTGTGAATATCTATATTTGCTTATTTTCTGCCTTTATTTTTTCCCTCCTTTGAGTAAAATCTCCTGGATAGAATAGACTTTATTACCATATTCAGTCTGACCATCCAGTCAGTGAATGGGAGGATGCAGTCAGAAATAAAAGAATGTGGGCATTTCATTATTAAACTAATATTTCTTCATTTCTAGCCACAGGCAAAGTATTACTGTATTCTAATCATGGGAGGTAAGTTTAGAACCTCATGAGTACTGATAAATATCTTTTTTTTATACTGCCCCTAAGGAACGCATAACAAATGTCTTTCAAACATGTGAAAAGATTAAATAAGTTTTTTTCCTGAGTGTTTCTCTTCTCTTCTATTTAGTTAACATTCTCCACCTTACTGGCAATTAAATATCAGGGGCAATCTGAAAGACATAGGCACACAGGCTCTGGGAACAAACTGAATAAAGTTTGAATCCCAATGCTGTCATTGGATGATTCTAGATTAACTGTTTACCTTCTCAGAGTCTGTTTCCTCATATGTAAGTAAAATGGAAATTATATTATATAATTTTCAGAGGTTGCTCTGATAATATCCATGAAGTACCTATCACAACAGCTGGCACATATTTAGTGTTCAACAAATGAAAGCTATCTTTATCATTATTGAACTTAAATATAGGTAGATGAGCCCATCCCTTATAACTCTGATCTTTTATTTGCCTCTTCTCTTTCATTTATTTTGCACACAAAAAATCATAATCTGTCTTTTGCCTGATTTATTTACATAGTTTATGTAGATCAGTAGGACTACTGACACACATGATATTAGTTGGAAAATTAGCTTATAATTAATAATAATAATAACAGCAACAAAAGGAAACAACCTTACGTGGCCAATAAGAGGGTAATTAAGAAAATTAATTTTATCAATTCAATGGAGTATTACTTAAAAATAAGTTAAGAATCTATACTGTAACTTTGAAAATATGTATGATATAATGTTAAAAGAACAAAACAGCAAGTGCCACATCCTGTACTGGCAGAGACACTTGTTGCTCTCAATCCTCCTACTAAGAAAAACTAGAAAAGCTGGACAAAATACAGAACACACCCACTTGAAAATCCTGAGGATCACCCAAGGCAGCCAGGATATAAGGGGTGTATTAGTTTCCTATTGTTGCTGTAACAAACCACCACAAATTTAAGTGCCTTAAAACAACAATAATTTCTTATTTTATAATTCTGGAGGTCAGAAGTCAGAAATGGTCCCACTGGACTAAAGATGTTGGCTAAGCTAACTAAGATGTTGGCAAGGTTCCATTCCTTCTGGAGGCTCTAGGGGAGAATCTGTTTCTCTGTGATTTCTAGTTTCTAGAGGCTGCCTGCATTCCTTAGCTCATGGTCCTTCCTCTATCTTCAAAGCCAGCAACACTGCATCTTTGAAACCCTTTCTGACTCTGACTCACTTGCTTCCCTCATTCAATCATAAGGATCTTTGTGATTATACTGGCCCATCTGGATAATCCAGAATAATTTCCCCATCTCTAGGTCAGATGATTAACAACCTTATTTCCATATGTAGCCTTAATTCCTTCTTTCCATATGATACAACATATTGACAGGTTCCAGAGATTAGGGGGAAGGTCTCTTTGGGGGCCCATTATTCTGCCCACTACAAAGGGCCAGGCTTGCAAACTGAAGGAGAGGGCAACAAGCTGAGTCTGGCATTCTCTGGCCCTGTCCACATCAAAGCAATAGTTGATTCAGCGGCCAAGAGGTTACAAAACCAAGCATAAAGTGGTAGTTAAGAGACTGGAAACTTGAATGGAGCTTTGGGAGACAAATACTGACGTTCATGCTCTGCCAAACGGTAGAGGCCCTGGTTAATGCCACAAACGTCAACTTAGGGCCACGGAAATAGGCCAGCTAAAGTACAGATTTAAAATCACTCAATTCCAGACTCGATAAAGGTGCTTGCCTCTATTCTAATTGCCTGACAGAAGCAAAGCAAAATCTCTTTGAAGGTAAATATCATCAGCCAAAAACTCAAACTATCTCCATAATTTTACCTGTTCAATGTCTGACATTCAACTGAAAATTTCTAAGCATATCAGAAAAAAGTACCAAATTACCATATAAAAAGAGAATAAATAAATCTCATGAACACAAAGCTGAGCAAACATACCACACAGGAAAGAGTACATACTGAATATGTCCATTTATAAAAATTCAAAAACTTGCAAAAGTAATCTAGGCTATTAGAAGTCAGGACGGTGGTTACCTTGGGGAGGAGGGGAGTAGTGACTATGGGGTGGGGGGGGAGGGGCACTGGTTCTATTCTATTTCTTTATTTAGGTAACAGTTACAGGGGTATGTTCACTTTGTGAAAATTCATTTACCTGTATATTTGTGACTTGTTCACTTTTCCATATTATGTTATAACTCAGGAAGTTTTTTTTTAAGTAACAAAGTAGAATCAACCTTATATTACACTGTTAAAATTATGCAAAAACCTGTACCTGTGCACATATGAATCAATTAAAATGTAATTTCAGATGTTGAAATTGTTTAATTTTTTTCTTTTTCTCTTTTTAAAAAATATTTGAATTGCTATATAACTTGTGTTACTTAAAAAGAGACAAACAACAAAATTAAGTCCAGATTATTTTCTGCACTCAAGAGCCTCCACTTGTCCAGGAATTTCAATATTTTGGAACCTGTCTTCAGAGTTAACTATTTATTGTGGTCCCCAACTCAATACCAGATTCAAGATCGCTCAAATTTACAAAAGCAGATGGGGCTGACAAGGCACTTTCCATCCTCTCTTGAGATCTCTCTGCATGTAAACAGACACTTCTTTCTGTCCTTCCCTGTCCCATTTTCAGACTTCATATATATACTGCCAGAACTGTTCCTGTTCCGAGTCATTTAGTTTGCCATTCCACCAGTAGTTAATTCTTTGGTATAATTTATCTCGATTTAGAAACTGTAATGTTATAACTTTTCCAAGTTAACCTTCACTTGAGCCCAGAAATATGTCTCTCAACTGTTTCCGTTGTCCAAGGTAGTTAACATTTTGTGTAATATTTAAATTTCTGTTAAATTTCATGTTATTTAATGGTTAGAATGACCGGGGTAGGGTAGGAAGGGTACCTTTTCACATTAGAATACCCGTAATTTCTGCTGGATCTATCATTTTTTTAAACATAAATGAGTAATTCAGGTGATAACCCAGTGACCCCTGATAAAATACTTTGTGATCTCTCATTTACAATCCCAAAGCAAAGTACTTTTAAAGTAGTATTCCTATGATTAATTTCTGTTTGGAGCATGGATTTGCCTAAAGGAAAACTCAAGCATTAGAAAGCTATTCTTCCAAATACTTGGAGGTACAGAATTGAGGTCCCAGTGTTGCCTCACATAAAAATAAAATCAAGTCTAGAAGAATAAATTTCTCCTCTTGAGACTAAGCAAAACTAAGGGGCTTTCTTAATTTCTCCAGAAACTTTCTGGAGGTAAACAGTGTAATCATCGTGTAAGCATTTAAGGAAGACCTATTCATCTTCCAGGAGCTGAGACCTGCAAACTGGAGGAGCAGTGGACAGGCTTGGCCAGAGTAACATCTGACCCCTAAAGGAGAGGTCACACTAGGGCATCAGATAGATTTTGTCCTCGGGCTCCATGTGTAATACGTGAATGTGATCATAGGTTTGCCAGAGGAGATTACATTGAACCTTCCTCATGTAATTTGTTCACGCTCTCTTTTGTTCCCAAAATAGACTAATTCTCTCATTAATGATTCACCTTTTGGGGTTGAGTATTATCTTTTTTTAATCTTTTTAATTGTCACCTTATCTCTTAAATCATACCTACACTTGTGTCTGTCAACTTTTGTCTTAAACATTGAGTATTTGTACTTTAATATGAACTCAGACCACCTTTCCCTGTGGAAAGGAAGGCAACAGAAGACACCTTTTGGTTGTTGTATGACTTTGCTTAAGGCTGACCATGTCTTATGGGTATTCGGGCTTTCGTTTCAATCTCATCATCCCATTCTTACAACCTGCGTGCCGGGAAGCATTTTCATACCTGATAGAAGCGATCCACTTGCCGTACATAACCAGCCACTTCAGGATCAGATTTAAGGACCTTCCAAACTTTTCTTTCTGCCTTCTTATAATCCTGGGATCCTTTCCAGTTCATGGCCATCAAGGAGCGCTCTGTCAGGGGAGCGGCCACGATGATGTCCAGTTGGCCGTTGTAGATTAGAACCTGAAACGAAATTGAGCCGTGGGCAAATGCAGGATTCAGCAGGGGAAGCCAGTCAATGTATCTAGGTACAGATAGTGCACACAAGAGAGAAAAGGGAATGTTAGCGGCTCTGGGGCGCTGCTCAGAGACGCCAACCCAGGAACTCCGTAGGGTCACTTTCTTCCAGTTGGCTACATATACCAACAACCTGAAATAAACTCAAGCCTTGTCTCAACCACTGCATTCTTCCAAAAGTTTGATTCTTCATAGGAATCTGCATACATCTCTCTTGTTGCAAAAGCATTTGTGCTGTATTACCCAGCAATATAGGTTTTACTTGGATGTATGGCTATGTTAAGGAAGAAGACTGTGGTTACAGTTCGGTGGAACTAAGGAATGGTACACACTAGGATTGTCACGAAGCCTGCATTTGATTATCTTCACTTTTCAGGCCCTGTAGCAGCTGGCAAGCTGGGCATTCCCTCGTGGCTGCTGTTAATCCATGTTGCTTTTCCCTCCTACATTTCAGCGACAACTATAATTTTCTGAGGCAGACAGATAGATGCAGGTGCCTCAAATTTGTTATTTGTTGGAGGCAACCATGTCTGCTATGCCACTTCCAAAGACGTCCTTTCTTAAATATGATAGCCACTTGTCAAAACTGAGGAATGTCCTTCAAAATGCCTATGATACATTTTTTTTTTAGCCAAGTTGATGGGTACTGTACGAGAAACTCTGAGGCAACTCTTGTCTTTTCTTCCCAAACAGCTTTCAAGATATTCAGATAATATGCAATGCTGCTGAAGTTGCGAAGCTACAGGGGACAGTGTGAATGGCATTACTCTTCAGGAAAGCAACCGTCACTTTTTAATGCAAAGACTTTATCATGTTGACACTTTGTCCCAGTAATCCCAGTTTGTGGAATAAACTCTATGAAAATAAGCCCAAAGAAATAAAAACAAAATTATTTAACAATATTCACTGAAACTTTATAATGACAAATTTGAACACAGTCTAAAAGTTCCATATTAGTGAGTGGTTAAATAACCACGGTACAGAAATTCTATGGGATACTGCAAAGCCATTTAAACTGTTGGACTACAAAGTTGTCACCTCATTCTCCTTAAGTCCAGCCTCTTTCTCCTGAACTCAGGGAGATGGCTATCTTAAGCTTGTGTTCCTCATCCCATTTTTCATTCCAGAAGTGCACATTATGGGGCTCACTGCCTTTATTTCCCTGTTCTTTGGATCTGTGCTCTTTATTGCCTGTTGATAAAGTCTGAAAATTATTGCCTCATATACTATGTCCATCTTATATCTGTTTATAGTGTAAGTGCAAACTCAGTGGACGATAATGCCAGAAGAAGAATTCTGATTTAAAAAAAACTTGTTCATCATCAGCTTTCTCACAAAATAGTTGTGGTTCATTTATTCTCTGTAAATAAAAAAAATTTTTTTTCCTGGTAAAAATAAATAAGTAAATAAACTGTTGGACTAAACCACGAAGCAATGTGGAAAATGCTTATCACAGAATGTTAAGTATGAAAGCTGAATGCCAAATATATATCCCAATTATGATATATAAAATTGACATACTGATTTACATATATGGAATGAAACTTTAAAAAAAACGAATAGAGTTGATTAATTTTGGTGGTGGAAATCTGAGTAATTTTCCCCTTTGTTTTCTACTCCCCTTAGGCTATTTTTTACACTTGTTGATTCTCATAAGGTATTGTCACTCCACCACCAACAAAGAGATTTTCTTCAACTCCATGCTACCTTTGATCTACTTGGAAGCTCTGGTTTGACTCAAGTGAAGACCTTCGGTTGAATCCTCAAACTGGATATAAAATGTTTCACTGCATGTTTCCATCTCTGCCCTCCTGGTACAGGCTTCTTAAAAGGCTTATACATAATTAAAAAGCCCAGGACTTTTACACACTCCAAATCCTCAAGCAGCAGTGGGCCAGGATTCAGCCTAAGATGAAAGAGCCCTGGGCCTCACCTATAGGAACACAGGGTCTTTCATGTTACTCAGTCATCATCACCACCTCCACTCTCCTATGAAGAACCACCCCCTTACAGAAAATCCTGACGGATTTAAAGCCTCTTTAAAAAACTCAACTATAGCAATAAAAATTTGCATTGTTTATAAAAAGAAATTGCCTCAAAGACCTTGAGTACTTATGGCCCATGCAAAACTCCTACAGCTGTTTTGCCAACAGTATGGAAACAATTACACATGATCTGTACCAGGAAACAAGGCTTAAATACTTCACCATTCTAGGAAGGCCTGATTATAGCTGATTAACGAAGATAATCATCTATAAAGTAATTCTTCTAGAATTCAGTGAAAAGATGCTGATTAACCAGCACACACACAAGTGTACGTAGCCATCTTTCTTCTTCGTGGCTACTCTATGAAGCTTGCATCTTTCTGAGTGTCATCAGGATATTGTCACCTTACTATCATCAGGATATTTTGAAACTGATTTGAATTTTCATCTTTGAGGGATGATAGCAAAATCCACAGGTTACAGCAAAAACAGGCTGATATGTACAGCATTAGGGTACACGTTTGTTGAAATGAATTGAAACGAAGCCCACCCCTGCCTGAGCCATTTCCCTTGTTTCTCAAGACATCATAAACAAGAATACTAACACTCCAGAATGAGGCAGCGAAGGGCTGGACTGCATAATTTTGCACATGTGATGTGCAGAAAGCCTACTTTTGGGGGCAAATGGAAATCCTTCCTTTGCAAAGCAAGGAAAACAATTTTAACTACTAAAGGGCACATAAGTCAAATGCAACAAAAAAAGAAATCAGATTAATGATCAAGCGAAGTGATTTCAGACCTGGCATTTAAGGCTGCCTTAAATATAAGAATTCCAGAGCTTCTATTTTTATCTAAATGTCACATTCACTCTCTTCAGCCCCCACAGGAATATCCCAGTTGGGTGCCTCCAGGGCTGGGTGAGTGGGTGAGATATCCCAGGATCCGGTGACAGTGAGCTGAGAAGCCAGGTGGGTGTAGCACAGGGCTGGGTGGTCCTGAAGCTGGAGGGCACGTGTTGGCCACCCACATCCTGAGAAACAGAGAAGTTCCAGGACAAGGCTTAAACCGCAACGGGTTGGCCACTTACGAAGGATCTGCACACATTCGCCCACTTCTTCCTGGTGGGGTGATCTGTCCCGGTTTGCCCTGGACGGAGGAGTTTCCCAGGATACAGGGCTTGCAGGCTAAAACTGGGACAGTCTGGGGCAAACCTTCCCCTGAGGCTTGCTGATATTTTAAGCAACAGGGTGTAAAGACAGAGAGGTGGAGACAGAAGTGAATGCAGCTTTTAGCTACGCTTCCCTTGTCAGGAGTGACTCTAACAAAACGAGGGGCAGGGAAAGCGCTGGTTGTAGTAGGTTCCCAGGGACACACCAGGCAGCACCCCTGAACAACCAGTGTCCTCACTTTCCTTTCTGGTCAGCTGCGAGGCCTCAGTTAAAGAGCAGAGGCACTCCTTTTAGAGAATTTTCTTTTCTTTTACTACTTAGAGGTCTGACTGGTTAGTTTGTTGAAATTGATGGTGATGCGAAGACATGGAAAAATACTTATTAAAAAAATCAATGAAAAACTATGATCCCACTGTTCATGCTCTATAATTACTATATTTTAAAAGGATGCTTCAAACTTGGGAAAAGAATACATCAAAATACTAGCAGTTAAGGTAGTCAAAATATGGGCGATTTGTTTTAACTTGGCTATTTTCTAAGTTTTTTGGGCATGTTGGGATGCTTCCATAACGAAAAAATAATAAAAAGAACAATAACACTAAGAGGTTGGACACCTCAATTTGGCAAATGATGGGTCTTTATTCGGGAATAATTTGTGCTAACTCAAGTATTACCAGCTCTCAGTTTTTTTTCATGACAACTAGGTAAACAGCATAACTTTAGTTCAATCACAGATGATCTTAAAAACTCATTCCAGAATTCAAGCATTTACAAGAGATGGCACTAGGTGATTTGGATTACGAGCATCTCTCTCTCTCTCTTTTTTTTTTCCAAAAGGAAGAGATGAGAAAATCATTTTTTTAATGTTCTTTACTTTTCAAAGTGTTTTCATGTACACATGGCTTTATTCACATCCAGCTTCACAGGGTGGGGATGAGAAGTATTACAAGGCCCACCTCCACTTTACTGTAAAGGAAATCGTGACACAGGGAGGTGTCAGAATGCATCCTAGATCCCACACGAGGTTCCTTAAAAAACTAAAAATAGAACTACCATACGACCCAGCAATCCCACTACTGGGCATATACCCTGAGAAAACCATAATTCAAAAAGAGTCATGTACCAAAATGTTCATTGCAGCTCTATTTACAATAGCCAGGACATGGAAGCAACCTAAGTGTCCATCCTCGGATGAATGGATAAAGAAGATGTGGCACATATATACAATGGAATATTACTCAGCCATAAAAAGAAACGAAATTGAGTTATTTGTAGTGAGGTGGATGGAGTTAGAGTCTGTCATACAGAGTGAAGTAAGTCAGAAAGAGAAAAACAAATACAGTATGTTAACACATATATATGGAATCTAAGGAAAAAAAAAAAAAGGTCATGAAGAACCTAGTGGCAAGATGGGAATAAAGACACAGACCTACTAGAGAATGGACTTGAGGATATGGGGAGGGGGAAGGGTAAGCTGTGACAAAGTGAGAGAGTGGCATGCACATATATACACTACTAAACGTAAAATAGATAGCTAGTGGGAAGCAACCGCATAGCACAGGGAGATCAGCTTGGTGCTTTGTGACCACCTAGAGGGGTGGGATAGGGAGGGTGGGAGGGAGGGAGATGCAAGAGGGAAGAGATATGGGGATATATGTATATGTATAACTGATTCACTTTGTTATAAAGCAGAAACTAACACACCATTGTAAAGCAATTATACTCCAATAAAGATGTTAAAAAAAAAATAAAGAAAGAAAGAAAATCAAAACACAAACAAAAAAAACGCCTTAAGAAAGGAGCTAAATTCCTGCAAACAACAAGCATTTACTGACTCCCCACAGCTACATGTTTAAGTGCTACTCCAAGCCTTAGGAAACAGAGAGTTGGTGGAGAAGGAGACATAGTTCACATGTCCGCTTCAGAAACAATCTCATCTGTTTGTCCAACTCTGGAGACATTCCTCATTCCTCACTTCGGCTCTATGGACCGGGATGTGTGCAAGGACATTACTCAGCTGGCAAGAGATGCCTCACTTCTGTTAGAGGGACTGGCCCTGACTAAGCAGCTGGGGAACAGCATCAGCTCCTGAAGAACAGAGCTCTCTTAGCCCTCACTCCACTGCAGCCCTTGCACAGTGCCTGACACCCCATAAGACGTATGGACACTTGTAGAGTATAGGCAATTGCGCTCTTTAAAGGCTTTCTGTAACGCTGTAGAGTGATTGCCGTTTTGTTTGGCCCAGGTCCACTCCCCCTTCCCCTGGTAACTGTACTCCCATTCCCTCAATGGATACAGCCCTAGTGGAGGCTGGCGATCAGTGTTCTTCCTCCTCTATGCAAGGGGTGAGCATGTGACCTAAGCCAGGGCACTCAAATGCTCTCTCCCTAGAATTTGGATTGTGGACAGAATGACACAGGGTTCCCCGATGAGTCTGCCCATTAGTTTTGCTACCTGGATCCCCAGAGTTTTCCCTGGTCCCTATCTTTCCTCACTCTAGTTCTTCAGCTTGTCCATGAATCCTGTGACCTATCCTGTCTTCTGACCAGTTCTTTTCATGCTTCAAGTAACCACAGTTGCTGCTGTTGCTAAAAGTATGAAATCCAAACTCATACACCATTGGACCAGTGCCTCACATGCCCCAGCACGCAGTAACTGGGAATTCTTGGACACGTGGTTTAACCTCCATGAGTTGTGGTTGCCTTTCCTGGACATGTAGATGTAAGACCTACATCTCACTGTAGTGAGAATTAATGAGAAAATATAACAGGGTTCTAAGCACAGCACTGGATACAAATTGGGGGAGTTAGGTAAATATAGTCCTCCTTTTCAAGTAGGTTGATAACGTGATAATGACTTGGAAGACTGACTCAACAAAGAACTTCTTCTAGAATAAACCTTCAAAATATGCAGATGGTCTTTCTGTGTCAAATACTTGGTTGTCAATCTCACTCTTTTAGACAAAGGCCGACAGTAGGAGGGAATGCAGCCAGGGTAAACCTGAACTCTACTCAAATGCATGAAATAACATGCCTTTCATGACTAATTTTACACACATTGGGCATGGTGTCTCAGCAGTCTTTTCTTGGTACTCAGAGCCATAAGTCTATAAATTACCCTTTAAAAGGAACTTGTAATTTTGAAGCATCCCAAGAAATTTCCCCATACCTAAATGCTAGAAAAGTATGGTTAAGAGTATAGCTTTTAAAAGGACATTTTGGAATAGCAGAACTCTCTCATTGTTCTTATTATGTTGCAGGCACTCTGCTAAGCATTTTACATCCATGATTTCACAACAACCCCAGAAGGCAAGTGTTATTTATGCCATTTTAGGAACAAAGGGGCAGAGATGCAGGGAGGTGAGCCAGCTGGTAACAGAGATTCAAGTTCAGATCTGCCTGAGTCCAAAGTGTGTGCTTCTAACCCCTCTTCCACACTGCTCAGTGTATTCCGCCCCCCCCCCCACTGCCCCCCGCCCAGAGAATACACTGAACAGGTGGTTTATTCTTTGTAATTACACATGCAAGGAGCAAACTTAAATGTAAGCATGACTCTTTGGAATGAAGGATACATGTTTATAGTTAAGAGCACAGGCTCTGTAGCTGGGTTTGAACCTAGCTCTGCCACTTACTAGCAGGATTATCTTGATTAAGTTACATAGCCTGTCTAGAGGTCAGTTTCCTCATCTGTAAAATGGATAGAACAGAAACATATATGAGAGAGGGTCAATGGGAGAATTACATAATATAATGCACGTAAGCTCTTTGTGTCCCAGGCACACAGTAAGTGTTCAGTTAACACTAGCTATTATTATTATTGCATTTGAATAATTCAACATAGCTATTCAAATAGCTCCACAATTTCCAAATGAGATGTTACCTGTGGATTTCAATTGTGATTTAGGAGGTAAGAGCTAGAATAACTCTTAGGATGGAAAGAGTTCTAATGTAACTGCACTAGGTCATCAATTTCATAAAACAAATGGCAGGGGCTTATAAAAGTCGTATGACACTTGCAGACAGGAGTCTTGAGCTCCAGCCTTGGCTCAGCCTCCCAAGGCCTGTGCTACTGAGTGCCTTGGAGCTGTCATCTACTCACTCTGAGCCTTAATTTTCTCCTCTGTGAAGTGGAATATCTACATCCTAGAGTTCTTGGGAGGACTCCATGGGATACTAGTTATAAAAATATCCTATAAGCTGAAGAGCAAGGTTTTATTATTGTTTTTGTTACTCTTTATTAAGAATAATCTGAAAAATAAATTTCTATAGTGGTGTGCAAACGTTTTCAATTGGCTGCATTTAGCTTGCAGATATATCCATCTAGGTCCACATGGTGTTGTTATTGTTTTTGCAATTAGATGCTGTCATTTAAATACTCAGAGATCTGACCACGCCAGGCCTATATTTCCACTCGGCCACGATGAGTGCAGGCTGTGCAATAGTTATCTCCCTAAGACACAGTCCTACCCCATCCTGAGTGTCCTTCCCTCACCTCCAACAGAGGTGCAAGGGCAGCTGTCATTTATTCAATGCTTATGCTGTCGTTCTTCTTAGAAGAGAAACATATTCCTCTGTATCCATGTCTCTGTCACGGGTAGAAAAGAAAGATCAATAGGTCTCAGTCCAACTCTACTCATTCATTTCATTTTCTTCAGCTAAGTTTCACTTCCATCTGAAATGGAAAGGAAGTGGCCTTTTGTCTGAGCTGGAGAAAAGAGTTCGTGTTCACTTATATATGGAATGTGTTTGTTTGTTTAATCTGCTCATGTGAAATTTCTGTTTATTCAACAGTAAATCTTTGTGGTGAGCCTGAGGATTGGACACCAAGAGAATAGACATGAAAAGATGTGACCCTGTCCTCCCTATACTCCAGATATTTTTTTAACTTTTCAATATAGTGAATAATCAAAAGAGGAAAAGCAAGTTTACTCTTTCGTTCTCTAAGTTTTCCTTAAAAAGAGGACTTTAAAAAAGTCAGTTTCACTTAAATCTTTCTAAAATCTAAATCATTTTAACATTTAAAACCATAAACTTTTCAGGTTCTGGATGTACATAAATCAGTAGTTTTTTCATGGATTTCACCCTCTCAGCAAGAAAACTTCCCTCTAGGAAAGACCTAGTGAACAGAATCAGATGATGATTAACCCTTATTTTACACAGTATAAGCTTCTGAAGGATAAATATTTTCCAGGCAGATATATAGCAACCAATTGTGTCAGCTAAAGATAGCTGCACGCCAGTTTACCTGCCAACTCAACTAAGAAGATCCCACACCCTCTAAACTCAGATTTTGACTTCAAGTAAATTCAGGGGGCAAGGGATGATACTCAAAGGGGAAAAGAGACAACTGTGTTTTTGATGGTGCCTGCGAACACTTGAAAGAAGGGGTTTGGGGCAAAAATGTATATAAATGTGCATTTTGTTATATTTTCATTGTTGCCTGTATTAAAGCATAAGACTGAAAATTAATCACATGAGGCCCACTTTCTGGTCTAAACTTTACCTTTTTAAAAATCCAAACCGAAACACACGTGTTGCTGACAGAGAACACAAAGCATTTCTCTTTAAATCCCCGATAACTCCCCTACTTAGTAGGAAAATTACAGAGATGCCGCAGAAGGAGGCTTTGGTCTCTCAGCACAACAGGAAAGCAAACTGAGCTTTTGTGAGAAGGCTGGATTTTTGTTGTTGCGTTTTTAGACGAAAGATTTATGCTTATATTTTGGCCCATTTACAATCCATCATAATACTTTGCAGACAAAGTTATGCTCTTTTCCCAATGATCCAGTGACCTTAATCTCTAACATTTTGTGGTTTCCTGTTTGGGGAAACAGCCTAAGCTATTCCAGGCTGCACAGCATTCCCAGTTGGCTGTTATCTGTCTTAGTTTTGAATGTTCTCCTGTTCGCTAATCAAAAAAAAAATTTTTTTTTAAAAAGAAGCCTTCCCTACAGATGCTAAATCAATGAAACTCCTACAAAGCAGCCCTCCACACTTCCTCTTCTGGCTGCCTTACCTATCATTCTTCTATTACAAACTCCAACATAGCCAGGAGTTCTTTCTGCCTGGAGCAATTAGCATGACCCACCAGCAACTTTCTCACAAATAGAAGAGAATTAATTTCATTAATATCCAACCTAACCCAGGGCAATTCTCAAGGGTTTCTCAAAAGCTCAGCTGCAAAAGAAAAACAATTTCAGCTATATAGTATAACGTTTAGCAATTTTCCCCACTGGAGGCAAAGTTGTTATTCTTCCAGGGACAGCGCCTGGGCCCCAGTTGCCCATCGCTCGCACTTTTGGCCCTACTTCCTGGTGACTTTGCAGGGATATAGGGCTATAACACTCAGGAAGCCTGAGCCCCCACGGCCTGCCTGGAGGAGACTGTGGCAGAAAAATAATGCCAGCATTGAATGAAACAGTAGTCACTTCTGCAACCAAGTCGTTCTTCAAATGAGACATATTTTGCTTCCAAGTTTAAGGAAGACAAAGAAAGAGAGAAAACGGACTTAGAATAAACACCCCCATGTTCGTGCCATTCCCCTACCAGCTGGTTTTGCCAAGATGAGTAAAGAAAAATAGAGTGGGGCAGGGAGTTTGAGTGAGTGTCCAGTGATTACACAAATAATGTCTTTCTGCCAAGGAAAATTATTCCTGCTTTCTTGCAACTTAACGCTAAATAATTTAGTTGCTTTTAGAATGGAACAAGAAGCAAAGCCAACTTGAAAATAATCCAGTGAGCCATCACGCCAACCCTTTGAAAAAATTTTAACTACCTAGAACAGCATAATTAACATGACTTTTAATAATGACCCAGAATAATATTTTCCTCCCATTTGAACAGAAGAGTCCTGGGGGCCCACTCTAGGGGGTCCTTTGCTCTGCTTCTTGTTTCAGGGTCTGTTCTCATAGCCCTTTTCTGATCCCCTCACCTCTAACCATCACCTCTCACCTATTGTCCATCCTCAGTAACTGGATTTAATGAACTCAAAGTGCTCCAGGAGCAGGCCCGCCTCTCCCCCAGACAAGTCTCTCCAGAGAGGAGTGTCCTCCCTGGTTGTCAGAATGTCAGCTTCAAGGTCATGCCAAGGGTCCTCTCCAAACACTGCCCCATGCTTGCCAATGTTATCACTCTACTAAAAGGTGGGCTGAGGAACTAATTTCTTTATCTTTCCACATTATTAAATGTACTTAATTAACCAGTACACATTGGCACATAAACCAAACCAACAAGAGACAGCCCCAAAAAGCAAACAAGAATTGCTATAATTTATAATGTTTAAGTCTATAGGAATTGACTCACACTCATCAATAGAGTAGCCACTGGCCACAAGTGGCCAGTGAGCACTTGAAATGTAGCTAGTCCAAATTGAGATGTGCTCTAAGACACACACTGAATTGTGAAGACTTAACACAAAGAAAAGAATGTATAATCTCTCAATAATTTTTTAATATTGATTAAATGCTGGTATGATAACATATTGGATATACTGGGTTAAAGAAAACATGATATTAAATTAATTTCACCCGTTTCTTTTGATATTTTTAATGTGCCTTCTAGAAAATTTAAAATTCTATATGTGACTTGCATTTCTATTGGACAGCAGCCATATACCTTGGATTTGGTATGTCCTGCAGAGAAAATTGGTCCCTTTGTCAACAGCTGCCAAATGACAGCAGTAACTTCCAAGGACAGCCACTCTTAGAGGAGTGATCTGCAGTTCATGAAGCTGGATTAAGCAAATCAGAAAGACTTTCCTACGGAGGAGTGGAAGATGCTCCTACAGTCTCAATCATTACAGCAGAAATAGGCAGGAGCTACAGGAAAACCCCTTGCCATCAAGTCCCCCTGCCACCTCCCTGTTCCCCCACATTATCAACATCACTCAAGTTCAAAAAAACAATATTTATCGCCATAAAATTGAATGGATTCACCAAGGACTTTGAGGGTGAACAAAACCTGAAAGCTAAGCCCCTGCCACTAAACAGTGTCACTGCTGCCCTACTACCCGTTGTGCCCAGGCAGGACAGGGACTGACCTCCCTGCTGAAGTTATCCTGAGGGCCAGCTGAGAGCAGAGTGGTCTTGTTGCAGGAGGAACGCTAAACCACCCGGAAAAAGCATTAATTTAGAGGCACCTGGAAGCTCCCAAAGGAATATAAACAGTGGGAAGGGAGGCCTTAGAGAGGCCGTAGAGTACTCAGCAAGCAGCAAGGTGCAGCTCACTTTGGATTCGGGCTGGCCTTTGAGACATGTCGACCCACTTCTCCCATAACAAACTTGTCTTCCAGCTTGAGAAAATTCTAGTTCTCTGTGGATGAAGATTACTTTGCCTTTCTCTTAGGAGAGGACTAGAGTGTCAGTAAGTAGGCCCTCATCCAAAGAGCCAGAGGGGTCACTTCTACAAGTCTAATTCCTACCTGTTATCAATCTCCAGGAGAGTAGCAAAGTCAGTGAAAAGTTTCCAGCCAGGCTGATCTCACGAAAGAAAGCAAGTGGCTGGTTGTACAGCTTACTTTTCTTTACCAAAAATTTTTTTAAAAAGTCTAAGTGGTGCTCTGGCTCTTTATGTTTTCATCTACATGGGAAAACCTGGTATCAGTCAGGTTGCACGATTCTCTGCCCCATACTCTCAATAGTGATATTCACCAAGGTCCCCTCATTACTTTGCAATTAGGGTTTTTTTGGTGGTTTTTTCCTCCCCCAAACACAACTCCCCCTTATTTGGTAAGGAAAGCATCCCTTTCCCTTTTCTTCCTAGAGAACATCAAATGGTCTCAAAAGGATTGTACACATCCCTGTAACAAATAGGGGGACTGTCAGGAGGCTGAAGAAACAGACTTGAAGATGCAGAGTGAAAGGAGCACCAGGTGAAGAAAATCAAGACAGAGGCGGTCAAGGGCTCCTGCCCAGAGCGATTCTTTCCAAAGCTTGGTTGAAGGTTCTTCTGGCTTTCATTTAGTCACATGCCATTCGGCACAAGGACACTGTACCGGGTGCTGTTACCCGGTGACAACACTCGGGAGCTGCTCATAACGAGCAAGTAGATAGCACAGGCTGCCCCATTGGGGGCACGGGGGAGCGGGGTCGGATGACTTCTACAGTGCAGGACAGGAAAATCCAGTGGGAAAAAGCCCCTAGGAAGGGCCCGAGAGGCTGTGAATGTGGCTTCCTTAGGCAGTGGGAAGTATGTGAATGCTGCTCTCCTTACTGGACTACAAGGCCAGGGCCAAAAGCCACGGAATTAAGTCATCCACATTCAGATGGAAGCAGAGGAAACTGCAGTGCAAAGAGCCCTGGGCCTGGAGGCAGATCCTGTGGCAAACAGACTTCAATGATGACGGTGATGATGACTATGATTAGGAAAACCCAAACCCAAACCCAAACCCAAACCCTGGCTCTATCACATCCGATGTGACTATCATAGAGAGCAAATAAGCGCCCTAGCGCCAATCTATCCATTAAACATGAGTAAAGCTTATTTCTTAATTTCCTTTTTTTACGAAATAAAATATTAATCCCCTCCCACACGCCAGGGGATGGTGGTTGGCACACGCTGCTTTGAAGACCACTGGTTTCCAATGATCCAAACTTTTAGAACATGTTGGCATCGTTTTGCATCTTCTCCTGTTATACTAAGACACAAGAAATAAAGACTGAGAAGCTACTGCAGCGTGGTGACATTTATTGCACAAGAGATACTCCTCATTGTATCCAGAGAGCAATACTCTTCTCACGCTTTCCGTATTCATCTTTTCAAAGTAAAGTCAACTGATGTAATTGCCTGTGTTTCATACCAGCTGGATTTCATAGCAACTGGATTTAAATGTGCATTTCTTAGCTTGTTGATTTTTAGGTCCCTGGAATCTACATAACAAATGGTATCACCACTTAATATCTTTCTTCTTGTAACACCCTCACTCTGCTGTATTTGGGTGGCTCCAGATTAAATTCTACTTTTATGTTGCCATAAATCACAAACGTACCTTCTAATGTTTTGAGCATGAGGTACCTTCAAACAACAACAAAATAAAGCCCTGACAAAATGATGACATCATCACCAAGCAAAGCAATTTGAAATAAACCAATTCATACAGCAGAATATATTACCAAATGGCTTAAAGAAATAAGTAAGAGTAAATAAAAATATATGCTGGTTCTCATTTGAGTATTTCATCCCAACATCAGTTTAAAGGACAAACAAGAAAAGGTGTCAACAGCATGGCAATTTGGGGTGAAATCAAAGTCTGTTTAATAATTTATGGGTATGCTTTTTTCCCTTTATTCATTGAAATGCTCAAAAATCAAAGAAACCCAGCAGAAGCATGCCTCATTAAAAAAAATTACTGCTGTTCTTGCACTTGGATTATAACTAAAATAGGTAAAAGTAATTCACAAGGAACTCGACAGTATAACTGATTTTCAAATGCATACTATTTTTATTTGCCTGCAAAGTGATGACTGCTTATTGATAGTATGATTACATAAAACACATGTCCCAGGATTAGCTTCCCTCTCTTCTGTTATGCTTCCCTAAAAACTACTCCCTCCTCACAGAAGTTTTTCACAGAATGGTACTGGCATTCTCTTTACGGTCTTCAAAGGGATTGAAAGAAAAGTGATCATATCAGATTATAGTCAACAAGGCTAGACTTTTCCCATCACGGTCCGATGAAAGCTCAGAGTCCAACTTAGCAGTTGAAGAATCGGACCCATTTAAGTGTTAAATTTTTATTGGTATGCTAGACATTTATCAAATCTAGTTCCCTGGCACTATTACCATTGACATTTTGCCATCAGAAGATGTTATGAAGGAAAATGCCACAAGCAATTAAAATGACTGCTAAAATGACTCAGATTTACTAGAAATATTTACCTTTCAAACTTCTAAGTCACATCCATTAGCCAGGAATTGCCCATTTCTAAACGAAGATCTTTTGATAGCCTAGGATAAGTAAAGAAAACTCTTAACGACCTGGGTGTTAAGATTTCAGTCTGGTGGTGAAGCTGAGAAACATTAAGATACTGAATTCTGAAGATGCAATTAGTTGAAACTTAATGAGCTGCAGAATGATAAGTGACAGGGAAATGTAACTTTATATTTACAATTTCCTGACTAGATGAACTTTTAAACACAGCAAACTAAGCCCTACCCAAGGGCAATTTTAACCTTTAAAAGCAAAAGCATATGGAGGTATTAGCCTTTGGAGATGGTACCTCTTAAAACTGCAGTGGCCTTCCAGACAACTTAGCAACAAGGGCAACCTCAATCCAAGGGCAACATTTTGCTTTGGATCCAAATGGCCTCTAGAGCTGTAGCTCCTGTTTTTTTGAAATAATGGTTTCATACAGGAAATACACCACACACACACACACACACACACACACACACACACACACACTCACATTCTCTCTTTTGTGTACTCTTAGTCTTTGAAAATATAGCTCGTATATTTTTAGGAAGGCAAGAGCTGCAACCAAACAGAGAAATGGAGGTTGGAAACATATTCAGAATCTTTAGCAAGAATCTTCATAAGAAAATGTAACTTCTTTATCAGAAAGTACTAAGGACCAGGGGACTTCTACAAAGAACACGGGATTCAAAACCAATAGCTTTTATGGGGTATGGGCTGCATTTCCTAGATTTTAGAGATGCCCTATCCCTATCTATCTATCTATCTATCTATCTATCTTTCTATCTATCTATCTATCTACCCACCTGCTACTGTATTTTATTACTTTGAAAATCAGGATACATCTTACAATCAGTGTATTTGTTTTTGTTTTTAAAAAAAATGCTGCTTAAAAGAGGAAGGAATATAACATACATAATATAATCAATAGTAACTGGAGTGGTGAATTATTTGCACTTACTAAAATTCAAATAAGTTTACTATAAAGACAGCTTACGACGTAAATGAACAGATCATCTGTCTTCTTTCTTTCTGTCCTTTTCCCCCTCCTTTCCTTCCTTCCATCCCTCCTTCCTTTCTTCAAAGTTTACTGCACACTACTATGTGCTAGTTGCTATACTAGGCAACTAAATCAGAACCTTTGGTGGAGGGGGTCGTAATTAAGTATTTTTTAAAGCTTCCCAGGTACTTCTAATGCAAAGAGAACAATGTGAACCACAGCTGAAGTGGAAAAACAGTTTAAGAATGGTAGGAAAAGAGAAGATTAAGGGAAGTAAAATGTTCTAAGCAACATCTACTCTCGGTGAAGCCTTTTATTACTTCCTTTGTTCCCAAGACAATTCTTCTTTCATTATTAACGTTTGTTGAGTGCCTACTATGTGCCAGGCACAGTGGTAGGCCCTGGGTACAGAGTGTGAACAAGAAGGTAAGATGGCTGCCCTTACACGGTTTGTTGTCTATGAGATAGAATTTTACAGATTAGGAAGTTAAAGGGAGAACTTCAATTCCAGGCAGCTTGACTTCTGACACCGGACATATTTTAACATCACCATCAGGGAGTTGTAACATAATTTGCAAGTAAATTGGCTACCCACCAATGAGCATATAGAGCCAGGTAGAAAAAGATTATTTTAATTACCTGCTATTTTGGATAATGTAATCCATGTCTACCAGCGAGAAAAACTGATGGGATTCTCTGTGAGAGTAGATCAGTGTCCTTGCCTCCACCACAATGCCTCATAATTCTCTGAAGTATGCTGAGGGACTTCAAAGTCATGGTCATACTAAGCAGTCCACATGCTCACAACATGGTCAATTAAATCTCTGCAAAGCACTAATCACAGTCTACCTCCTTCAAAATTTTATTGTATATATTATATATACGCCAAAGAATGTATTATAACATATCTGTAGGTTAGGAAGTATAATAATAAATATACATTCACAAATGCACCAGCCACCTTAAGAACTAGTATAGTACCAATATCATTGAATCTACCCAGTGAACTTCTCCCCTATCCCAACCCCCCTCTGTCTACCCCACAGAGAGAACCACTATATAATACTATTTCATTTATAGGCAATATCTAAAATAGGCAAATCCATAGATACAGTAGATTAGTGGTTTCCAGGGGGTGGAGGGAGGGAGAAAATGGGAATTACTGCTAAAGCATAAGGGGTTTGGGGGGAACATGACAAAAATGTTCTAAAATTAAATAGTGATGATGGTTGCAAAAATTTGTGCATATTTAAAAAACTACACACGAACATTTTAAATGGGTGAATTATATCTTCAATTAAGCTGTTAAAGAAATAGTATAAAGAAATCCTGCGTACTCTTTATGTAGCCTTCAAAATATTAACGTTTTAAATAACCACCATGCAATCATCAAAACCAGAAAATTAACACTGATATAATACTATTTTCTTGCTACAGATTTTATTAAAAAATTTCCACTTGTCCCTTAATAACCTTTTTCTGATCCTGGATGCAATAAAAGGTCACATGTTATATATATTTAGTTGTAAAGTCTCCTTAATCCCTCAGTGTTTGTGTGTGTGTAGGTATGTGTGTGTCATTCATGTCCTTTGACAAGTACTAGCCAGTTATTTTGTGGCTAAATTTGTCCCCTAATTTGAGTTTGTCTGCTGTTGCCTCATGATCAAATTCATTCATTTTTGGCAACACACATTAGTGTTGTTGTGTCCTTCTCAGTACAACATATCAGGAGGCACAAATGTTGATTTGTCCCATTACTGGTGATGTTAACTTAGATCCTTTGGTTCATATGCCAGACTTCTCCACTATAAAGCTACTATTTTCCTCTTCATCATAAATATTTTGAAGGAGGATACTTTGAGACTACGTAAATATTCTGATTCTCATCATACTTTCACTAACTGATGTTAGTATCCACTGATGATTCTTTCCTGAAGCAATTATTACTGTCCTATTTGTCAAATAATGATTTTCTATTCCATTATTTCTTACACATTTATTAATTGGATTTTTCTTCCATTCATTTTTTATTTCTTTACATCATCATGAACCCTGATTTTAAAGGGAATGCATATTATGTTTTATAAAACAGAGTAATGCTTACTGGTAGATTTTTATTAGGTCAAGAAAGTCCCATACTATGGTAGGCTAAATAATGCCCTGTCACAACATATCTAGTCCTAATCCCTGGAACCAGTGAATGTTACCTTATGCAGAATAAATTAATTAATTAATTAATTTTAAAAAATAGAGACTTTGCATGTGTGATTAACTTAAGCATCTTGAGATGGGGAGATTATCTAGGAGGTCCCTAAATGCAATCTCATGTATTCTTCTAAGAGGGAGGCAGACGATATTTGACCACTGAAGAGGAGAGGGCAATGTGACCACAGAGGCAGATGTTAGAATGATATGGTTCCAAGCCAAGGAATGCCAACAGCCACCAGAAGCTGGAATGGATTATCCCATTAGAGCCACCCTATTGACACCTTGGTTTCAGCCCAGTGAAAGTGACTTTGGATTTCTAACCTCCAGAACTGCGAGAAAATAAATTTCTGTAGTTTATGCCATCAAGTTTGTAGTAATCCATTACAGCAAGCATAGGAAATTAATACAGATACTACTATTCCTCGTTTGCTAAAATTTTTTATCCTAAGTGGGTTTTAATTTTATCAAATCCACTTTTTTGCATCTATTAAGATAGAAAATTTTTTTCTCTTTTAACATTTTAGGTGGTAAATAACATGATAGAACTTCTAATGCAAAAATATCCTTGCATTCATGGGATCAACCCAACCTGATCTTTTTTATTCACTGGTGGATTAGGTTGTATTGATATTTTGTTTAGGATTTGTACATATATGTTCATAAGTGAGGTTGCTCATTGTATTGCCTTTGCTCCTTTGTCAGTGATCAGTTGACTATATTTATGTGGGTCTATTTCTGGGCTGTCTATTCTCTTCCATTTATCTATTTGTCTGTTCTCCAGCCAATACTATACTGTCTTAATTACTGCAGTTTTATAGTAAGTTTCCAAGTCAAGAAGTGTCATTCATCTGACTTTGTTCTTCTCCTTCAATACTGAGTTGGCTATTCTGAGTCTCTGCCTTTCCATATAAACTTTAGAATTAGTTTGTCAATACCCATAAAATAACGCATTGAGATTCTGGTTGAGATTTCATTGAACGTGTAGATCAAGTTGGGAAGAACTGACATTTTGATAATATTAAGTCTTCCTATTCATGAACATGGAATATCTCTCTATTTATTTAGTTCTTTGATTTCATTCATCAAAATTTTGTAGTTTTCTGCATATAGGTTTGTACATAATTTGTTAGATTTATGCCTAAGTATTTCAATAGTTTTGGTGCTAATGTAAATGGTTTTGGATTTTTAATTTCAAATTCCAGTTGTTCATTGCTGGTATATTGAAAAGTGACTGGTGTTTGTATACTAACCCTGTATCTTGCAACTTTGCTATAATCACTTATTAGTTCCAGGAGCTTTTTTATTGATTCTTTCAGATTTTCTACATAGACAATCATGCCATCTTCATTTATTCATTCTCCAATACTTATATTTTCTTTATATAGAGCTGAGTTTCTGACCTATAACATTATCCTTCCCTGTGAAGAACTTCTTTTAACATAATTTGCAAGGTAGGTCTATTGGCAATAAATTCCTTCAATTTGTACTTGTCTGAAAACATCTTTATTTCTGCCCCATTTTTGAGGGATAGTTTCATAGGACCAGAATCCTAGGTTGGTGATTTTTTTCTCTCTTCAGATATTTCACTCTCTTTTCGCTTGCATGGTTTCTGAGGAGAAGTCAGATGTAATTCGTACCTTTGCTTCTTTATAGGTAAGGTGTTTTTTCCCCCCTCTGGCTTCTTTCAAGATTTTTTTCTTTATCTCTGATTTTCTAAAGTTTACATATGATATACCTAGGTGTCATTTTTTGGCATTTGTTTGCTTGGTGTTCTCTGAGCTTCCTGGATCTGTGGTTTGGTGTCCGACACTAACTTGGGAAAATTCTCAATCATTATTTCTTCAAGTTTTGTTTCTGTTCCTTTCTCTTTTCTTTCTGGTATTCCCATTATGCATATGTTACATCTTTTATAGTTGTTCCACAGTTTTTGGATTTTCTGGTTTTGTTCAGTCTCTGTTCCCTTTGCTTTTCAGTTTTGGAAGTTTCTACTGTCATATCCTCAAGATCAGCAATTCTTTCCTCAGCCATGTAGTCTACTAAAGAGCCCATCAAAGGCATTCTTCATTTCTGTTACAGTTTTTGATTTCTAGCATTTCTTTTTTCATTCTTTCTTAGAACTCCCATATCTTCGCTTACATTATCCATCTATTATTGTATGTTGCCTACTTTGTCCATTGAAGCCCTTAGCATATTAATCATAGTTTGCAAAAATGCCTGGTCTGATAATTTCAACATCGCTGTCCTATCTGACTGTGGTTCTAATGCTCGTTCAGTCTTTTTAAAGTGTGGTTTTTGCCTTTTAGTATGCCTGGTAATTTTTTGTTGAAAGATGTACGTGATGCACCGGATACAGGGTACTGTGGTAAATAACCCTTTTGTAATATGGTGGTAAGATGTGGGGGATGGGAAGTGTACTAGAATCCTAGGATTAGGTCTCAGTCTTTTAGGAGCCTATGCCCCTGGACTGTGAACTTCACCAGTGCTTTGTAGTTGCTCCCCCTCACCTCTTAGGTGGGACAGCATAGCTAAAGGCAACTGGAATTGGGTATTTCCTTTCCCCCACATGGAAGTCTAGAGCTGAAGTTGAGTATTTCCCTTCCCACAGGTAGATCAGGCTCTGATAACCCCTCAGTGGGTTAGGCTGTGGTAAAATAGCTTTCTGAGGGCAGGCCTTGTTACAAAAAACAAAATGCTCTGGTGTATTTCAAGGTGGCTACTTTTTACCTCCTCCTGCCATAAGCAGAAGGGATTTTTCTCCAGTATTCACTGTGATGACATTGCAGAACTCCTGGAGATAAAACTACAAAAGTGGGGGCTTCCTCCCATGACTGGATTCCCCTGGAGTTTTTAAGTCTCAGGCTTATCCCCACTGAACTTCCAGTAATTCATGAATTACAGCTCAGGTTTTCCTATCCTGGTACTGGTTCTTGTGGAGGTTTCTGCTCATGGATTTCTGCTTAGAAAAGTTGTGATTCTCTGTACCCACCTGCTGGTCTCTCCTGTTTGTGAAGAAGTAGTTTGCCCTGTGATGACTTCACTTCTCTCACAGATCTAAGAGGAGTTGTTGCTTTTTCAGTTTGTTCAGCTTTTTACTTGTTGTTAGGACAGAATGGTAACTTCTAAGTTCCTTACATGACAGACTGGAAACCAGAAGTCTGTCAAGTCTTTTTTATTTTTGTATTTTCCATGGTTTTTTGTATACCTTTTGTATATAGCAGGTGCTTAAAGGCTTCTGCTGAAATGTGTTGAACATCATTAGTAATAGCTTATATTTTCAAGCACTTTCTAAGCACCAGTCATTGTTTTAAGTGTTTTACCTACATAATCTATTTAAACCTCATAAGAACTCACCTGTAAGTACTATTATTATTCCCATTTCACAGATGAGGAAGCTGAAGCACAGAGTGTTTTAAGTATCCTCCCCCAAAGGAATATAGCCAGTGAATAGTGGAAACAGAATTCAAACTCAAAATGTCTAACTTGAGAACCCATGCTTATAACCACCATGTGCTATGGACCCAGGTAACTCCTAGAAATCCTGATAATATTTAACCATGATCTGATTTAATCATGAATTCCAATAGTCCAACAGATTATTTCTCATTCTAGTTGTTCTGGAAACTGCTAAAATGATATTTCAATTTACCACCTAAATATTTGAAATTACTGAAAAGAGGATGACTTTGAGTACACATCCCTTGTAGGTCTTTACAAGAAAAGGATTATGTTTTCACATAGTCTGTACAGAAACTGATGTACTACACCCTTGTTCTTTTAGTTTCCAGAAACTGATGAAGGTCTTCCTCAGCCCATCAGATATTCCACATTGCCTAAAATGAATCTAGTACTAGAAAGAGACTTCCATGTTCCTATGAATAGAAACGTGCACTATTTTCTATGACAAATTAGTACTGAGTCTTACATAAATATAACCTTGAGGGCACTAATGTTTTAAGCCAACCTAGATTGTTCTGATTCCACTGCATACACATTGAGGTTCACCACCATTAACAGACAAGCCAAGGATAATTGCTGCCCTGTGGGCTATGCCAGCTGTAGCCATGGATATGCGGTCTGTTTCAGCAACAGCCGCTGTTTGGTCTGCACTCAGACTGACTGCATACTTTGTTCTCTTTCTTTCTGGAAACATGGTTTATCCGCACCACTAATCTAGTCTCTTTTTCTGACAACTGATTCAGAGTTTGAAAGTTTAGAAAACATTCTGATTTCATTGGAATTCATATTGGTAGGTTTAGGATACATGGGAAACAGAAACAGATATGTTTAAATATCAAAATGCAGGCTCATCTTCAATCAGCATATTCTCCCTTATCAAGCAAGTGGACACTGTATGGCGATCAGCCAATACCAGGAGAGTTTACACCATCAGGTGAACTATATATCTCACGCTATCCTCACTTGGCTGAGAAAGCAATCATACTCTAGTTAAATTTATACAGTGAGAAAACCTATCTTGCAAGGGCACAAAAAAATATACATGGGAACTCCCTTATCTGCTCTCCACTCAAAAAAACCATTTTGCATTCTTTAATGTTACATTATAGCCCAATGTTTACATCTTGAAAACATAAGTGCTAAGCTCTTTTTGGTTTAATAAATTTGTGGATAATAAATACCTGATGGATTATGAACAAGTTTATTAGATATATTTTTGATAGACCACTAATTTATAGAACTGATTTTTCATTCATTCATTCATTTATGTGTTACTGACTTCTGCTCAAGGCCCATAATGGCAGTACAATGTGCTAAGTGTGACCACAGCAGTAGAGACCTCAGAGAAGAGGACAACCTGAAGGTGCTCAGAGAAGGCTCCAAGCAGGCAAGCACTAAGGGCCACTACATTTCCCTGACAGAACCAAACACAAGAGTGGCTGAAATCCTGACCTCATCTAGTTAGGCCCTTTCTTGCCTACAAAGTAAGTATTTCATGAAGTTCTGCAGATATATAATGGGTTTGTAGACTCTGCATGCAATTGGCCTTAGATTATTTTGAATAAAAGTTGTATGTCTAGGATTCAAACTCTGTGTACTAGAGGCAGGATCAGAAAATAGGTCTTCTAGGTCGGGCATATTCTAAAACACAATCTAGTAAGGGTGCATTAGGTCAAGGGCTCCCTGGGTAGTACTGAAGGTTGTGCACTGAACAATCCCAAGAGACACTATTCCTAACATAGACATTGTTGAAATGTGTTTTCCTTACGACAGAAAATAGCATTAAAGAGTCTGGTTCAAATAAAAGCAGTATATTAGGACAATTTTTGGACAGATAGAAATAAAGTATCTTGAGGAGAGGTTGCCTTTTGTCTAGTTCATGTGTTGGTTACTGGTTGCCCTGTTTTTTGTTCATTCCAAACATTACTCTTGCCTCTACCAGGAAAGAGAGAGAAAGTGGATCACCTCTGGCGGTGATCTTCTCTATCATTAACACACTTATCCTGTTGAGCTACCCCCAGACCATGCCTAGGACAAATGCTAACAGTCCTGGAGGATCAGAGGAGGAGGTAAGAAGAGAAATAAAGGGGAAAGAAATGCACAGGATGACTGTCCCCCGTCACCTGCTCGTGGTGTCCTTCCTTCACAGTGAGAGTTCGAGGGTCCACAGTTCCTCTGCTTGAACCTCTGGTACCACCAGCAACAAATCAGGCAGAACATCTCAGTCAGATAACACAGTGATTGACTTTACGTGCCTCAAAACAGGGACCTTTTCTCATTCAACGCTTAAACCTGACAGACTAGCACAACGTTTGGCTTAAAGCCGGCCCTGAAGAAACTGTGGTTGAGCAACGTGAATGAATGCAATTATCAAGCAAAAAGCATTTTTGGAATAACCAGTTGATTTCATTTATCCCTGACTTCATTGGGATTAACATAATAAAGCAAACAATAAGGGAAAATTGGCTTACACAAGGCCAGTCATCTTCTTGGCTCTGCTCTCCTTCTATTTTCAAGAAATGATGGGAGGTGTCATGTGCCAAAGAGAATTTCATTTTTAGGAACTTTCGGGGGGAAAGTGATTTAATTAGAAGGAAAAAAATAAAACTTTTAATTCAAAGAAATCAAACAATGCAGCAGTTGTTACTTACACTTGTAAGATATCATAAAAGTAAAAAATGGCAGGAGTCAAATTAAGAGTAAAAGAAGGTCACTTCTGCTTTGGGTGATCTGAAAAGTTCCTAAAATAGATAGTAACTAAAGTTAAGTCTCTTACCTTATAATTATTCATGATTTCAGTTAACCATGGTTTCACTGACTTTACTGTATCTTCTCGCAAGTACTTTTCAACTTTGGATCCATCACTAAAAGTCTGGTTTCCCACGTGGATGGCTTGTCTCACTTGTGGGAGGGACAAAAATTTCCTGTAGTAACTTTGGTCCTCAGGTTCCTGGCATCAGAAAAATATTAGGGAAAACGAGTGGGTGGTGGGAACAGCACTCTGGGGAAAGCTTCAAATTTCTCCTAACATATATCACAATGAACAAGATGTGACACCACTATTAACTGGTATCTACCCTGAATATCTTAACTTGGGGGTTTGGGGAAATTCAAATTTTACCAAGCAAATCTGGATGATCTGATACTCTTAGAGCCAGTATCCAATTTGCAAATGCTGGATTTTCCTTTTTGTAACAACGAAACTTTTGTGATCTGTAACTCCAACTAAAAACCCCGTTCAAGGCAAAGATAGGAAAAATGAAGAGGCGAGATTATCAAAATCATTTTGCTCCTTGTTGGAGGCTCTCGGGAAAGAAGGTGAAATGGACCACAAGGGGCCAGGAAGGTGATGTGGTGGATTAAAAGCTGAGGATTTCTTCTTCATGTTCTGCCGTTTATTAAAACCACACACACAAAATAATCAGCTGACCATAATTTAAGGGGGAAAATATATCAAGTGTAAGAACAGATGATACCTTATGAAGGACATAAGACAAAAGAGAAGTTGTCCATGAGCCTTATTTTTTAAAAATACTGCATAAAAGTCTCTGTAAGATTCATTACACTAAAAGAAGAAAAAAAAAAAGGAGTAAATGCTGTTTTTAAAAAGTTACAAAGGATAAAAAAAAAGTTTGAAATCAACAATTTTGTGAATCATCAATATTTTTTGCTAACTGTGAATACATTTTCTTTGTAAAGAAAAAAATTTAATCACAAATTTTGCTTCTTTCTTGCCTAGCATATGTTTTTCTCTTGGTAGAATCTAAATCCAAAACCACAGGGTTGGCAAATTCCATTGAAATTAGCTTTATATTTTATTTACAAAATAGTTCATAAGTAAGGCAATTTTAAAAAACAGAATGTATTGTCATATCCACTAGACATGGTTATACAAATCCAAATTCCCACTCTGGCTCCCTCTATCTTATTTGATTAATTCTACCCAAAAGACATCAAATTTTGGCCCACTTTTATGAAAGAAACTATCCGAATACTTTGAGAAATATTCCAGAGGGCTTGAAGTGAGGGCCGTACTGAATGCATGAAACATCTTAAGTTAAAAGTAAGACAAAGCAAATATTTTCAAAAAGGCTTTGGCAGTTTGGGTTATCCAAGCTGTCTTAAGTACAGAACAAATAATGTGGGCATTTTCAAGAAACTCACTACAGGATTGGAGCTCTGGGACCTGATACCCAGAACTGCAATCCTGGCCTCTCTCCTTCACAAAAGAACTTCTGTATAACAAGATCTAGTGGGGGGAAATTGTGTTAATCGGAGATTTTTTTTGAGTTATCTGGAATATCACACAGTCTCAATGGTCAGGTTATAATGTATACAAGATTGGCAGGGTAAAAAATCCTATAGATTAGTAGACCAAATAATGCAATACAGTTTGGACATGTTTGTCTAGTGTAAAGTCAGCTCTCCTATTTCCTAAATCGGAGGAAGTTTGGTTTTGCCAAAAGTTTTAAGCAAACACTATTATGGTTTTTTAAATTGTTGTCATTACCGTGCACTGTAAAAGGTTGTAGTAATTAGAACATCCTGTAACATTCTGGAAGTAGGAAGGCTCGCTTATTAAGTCACCATCTAGTAGTTTATCCAGTAACTAGGTTGGGAGAGAGGGGAGAAAGAAAGGAGGAAAACATCAGCATGGGTAAAAATGTACAGGCATTTGTCATTTCATTTATTCAATAACTGTTTTATTCAACAACCGCTTCCCACACATCTCTGCGCTATAGACACTGTCCAAGGCATTGGGGAAACAGCAGTGAACAAGGCAGGCCAAAAATGCTCCCTCATAGAGCTTATATTTTAGAGGGTATACAATAAACAAGCATTCATAGGTAAAATATGCAGTGTATTACAGAGTGATAAGGGCTAAGGAGAAAACTAACAAGGAGAAAGGGAGTAGGAAGTGCCATGGGTGCCTGTGGGGTTATGTGTGCCTGGGTGGTGGGTGTGGGGGACACTGCAGAGAGGAGGAAACGGGTCTCACTCACAAGGTGGCATCTGAGTAAAGACCTGTTGGAAGGGAGGAAGCAAGCCTGGCAGACATCTAGGAAAAGAACTTTCCAAGTAGAGGAAACAGTGAGCCCAAAGGCCCTGACTGTGGGAGTGAGTCTTGTGGGGAAGGGTTACCATACATGATCATTGACCACTCACCCATGTATGAGGAGACAGGGCAGAGGATACGGACATACACCCAGGTGCTTGGCACTGGTGGAAGTTATCTTTGGACTGCTGACATTGAAAACCCGGTCATCAGCTGAAGGTGAGAGCAGTCGGCACGGCTGTGTGCTTTTCTCAGGTCATGTTGAGCTGCACAAAGGCAGGCATGGAGTGGCAGAGAGGGGCATCTAGCCAGGACTGTGGTTTGGCCAAAGGAGTTGGAGGAGGTGCAAAGCGGGGCGTAGGTCGGGAATGTATGTGATGACTGAGCTTGGGTTTATGTTGGGTAATTAGAGAAATTAAGACCTGCAGGGGTAGGGGACCAAGAAGAGGTAGTAGGATCCATGGACTGAAAGACAATGGGGTTGCAGGACTGTAATTCAAGTTGGCATATTCAGAGAAGTGAGCTGGGAGGACGGGAGGCGGCAGTTGGGGGAAGACGTTTGAATCTGTTGAATCTGAGATTGTGGAGTGATTGCTGGCTTTCTTGCAGGGGGTAATGGGAATGAGCAGCTAAGGTAAAGAGAACAAGATCACTAAATGAGAGGAGACTAAGAAACAGAGGGACCAAGTATTAAAAAGATCATCCATGTGGAGACTTCAGTCACCAGAAATGATGACAAGAGTACTGCTGGAAAGTGACACTGAGGCAGGAGCCAAAATATTCAGAGAATGAAAAGGCAATCGCCAGGGGTGTGTGTCGGGAGAGAAGCTGATCCCTAAAGTTCCCTTCAGCTCCAACTTACTACTCTTTTATTAACTAAATCATTTTAAGGGGATCAGAACATCAAAAAGGCTTTATTATTTAGGCTTGAGATTTTGACATTTGTATTCTCTTGGGTTTCAGGATTTCTTGGAGTCTTGTATTGCATAACGTGAAACACATTTTACCACTACTTGATTACTTTCCTAAGTATCATTTCATCTATTTCCTGTGAAAAAGCAAAAATCTTTTCATTTATCACTCAAGATTTTGGACCAGTGGTCACAGAGACATTGCATACCTTCAGGAGTTTTTTTTCGGGCAGGGGTGGGGGGGTTTCTCTATTTTTTGATGAATCTGGTTTGGGAGAGTCCTCATGGGCCATCTTCTCATCATCTCCGAATACACACAATATCTGAACTTTTCAACAGTTTCACTAATCCTGTGGACGCTTAGGCTGCTGGATCACGCACCACAGACAACTTTCTGCTTTCCTTATCCCTTTGAGTCTATCAAATATTCTTGTTTTTTTTTCAAATTTATTTATTTATTTATTATTTATGGCTGTGTTGGGTCTTCGTTTCTGTGCGAGGGCTTTTTTCTAGTTGTGGCAAGCGGGGGCCACTCTTCATCGTGGTGCACGGGCCTCTCACTATCGCGGCCTCTCTTGTTGCGGAGCACAGGCTCCAGAGCGCAGGCTCAGTAGTTATGGCTCACGGGCTTAGTTGCTCCGTGGCATGTGGGATCCTCCCAGACCAGGGCTCGAACCCGTGTCCCCTGCATTGGCAGGCGGACTCTCAACCACTGTGCCACCAGGGAAGCCCCTATCAAATATTCTTGCTCTTGACACTGCTTATGCTTGCTCTTGACATATGCTTCTTCAGAAACACATCAAATGTCTCACTTGCAGATGGGTCTCATGCAATGTAAAATTTCCTATTAATTCTGAATTCTAAACGTTTCGTCCTTTTTACCCTTTCTGCCTACCACAGCAGATAGCCTACAACCAGTCTTGAAAATACTGTGATTGCAAGTTGAAGAATGACCCAACCTGTCCCTGATAAGATCCTTCTTCTTTCCTTCGCATTCACAATTGCACAAGAAATTCTGAATCCACGCTCTGCAGCCACATCAGGTGTCCTGGCACAGAAAGGGGAGCCCGCCAGGGTGCTGTGGGGTGGCTCGGGACTTCCTGAGTTCTCCTATTTACACAGCTTGCTGCTGTCAGAATTCACAACAAGGGCAGTCACTGCCCTGGCACCCTATTTGTAAAATGGAGCACAACTTTGTTACCCCACCCTTCTCCATAAGTTTGTATGTCTCCTGTTTTGATCTGAACCAGCTGACCTACAGCGCCTAAAAGACTATTAATACCAGGCCTCAGCCTTAATAATAACAATGCTGTTAGGTAAACTGTGACAGGCTGTGCTCCCAGTAACAAGATTAAAGGTCTCAAAATTCAGTCCTCACCTCATTTACTAATGTGTCAAACACGCCGGCTCTATGGCAAAGGTGACAAAAACCCCCAAGGAAGATTGCTTACACATGATCTTTGTCTGCACTGGCCAAAAAACAAACGAGCAACAAACAAGACCCTCCTGCATCCTAATATTTAGTATAGTCTTACATTTTAAACAACCAAAGAAAAACAGGTTGAAGAATATAACCATGTTACTTGATCCTCAAATTTAATTTTAGGAGAGCGATGTGACGATATTTACAAATGCCAATGGCTCTTTGTAAAAGTTTCAAGCGACCACCCTTTATACTCTTTGTTCCTGACACACAGGAACATGTGACATTTGTTACACTGTGGCCACTTCCCCAGCTGGAGCCCTGTGTGTGGATATTACCCTCTGAAGGGTTTAGAGCACATGTGGAAGCATATGCAACCACTTTCCAGGTTGCCTTTCTTCTGATTTCTTTATGGTAGGGATGCCTTGAGGGCCTACACAGCATTTCAAGAAATCAAAACAGTTAATGAAAGACACAGTTAGATAAACACCCCGAGGTGATCTCAGGTTTAAAATATGGTCAAAGTAAATTCAAAGAAACCCAGATGGTTCTTTTCTTCGTTATGAGCCCACTGTCTCGCCTCCTGATCTCGGGACAGCACCACGGAAACACCTTTGCTAACAACAAAGAGCCAGGCCAGGCACCGCAGTGCTTCCGGGACCTTCTCAGATGGTGCTCATTGCGCCAGGGCAGCGCAGGCCCCAGAACTCACTTCAAAGGCCTGAGACCACTTCTCCTCCTGGATGTATTTCACGCACTCATCGCACTGCTTCTGGAAGTACTTTCTCTGCTTCTCATCCAACAAGCCAATTTGGAACAGGAATGGTGCATAGCCCGGTATGATCTGAGGAGAAAAGAAGCAAACACAGACGCTACATGGAGAGAGAGGGACGTGAGGGAAGCCCATCTGCTTGTGAAATAACCCTTTGTAACTTCTCAGTTAGCGGAGCAGGACAACACACACACATATACACACACACCCCGCACAAACATACACATACAACACACACAATGCATGCACAACACAAAATACACCACACAAACACACACAGACATAAGACATACACACGACACACACATACACACACACATACACAAACACACACACACCACACACATACACAAACAGCACACACACAATTCGTGTATAACACACAAATACACCACACAAACACATATACATAAAACATACACAAACACATACCACATAACCACACAAATACTCATACAACACACATGTACACAAAATACACACAAACATACCAAGCACAGGTGCACACACTCGTACATACACACACTGACACTTGCACTCACAGCCAACGTAGGCTGACATATAGTAAGTTGACACTGTAAAACATTTGGTAAAAATTAGAAGATTTAAATCATTAGAAAGTCAACTGAGCAACAGTATTTCCCTTTATGAAGTTAGGTCTGTAGGGTAAGAGGAGCCTCCATCTGATTAAAGGGTATTTAATCTCCTTAAGGAACAAAATGGAAAGGAAAAAAGAGCCACCTACTGACTCGGGATCAGAATACGCGTCTCCAAGAGCAATTCCCTTCAGGTTGATCTTCACGATCATCACGGGGTTGAGCATGTGGATGTAGTGGGCGATGGCTGGCACGTATTTCCCCGCGTAAGACTGAGAAGGGTAGATGTTAAAATGAACCATCACAAATCAATGCTACTAAAATGAGGTGTTTACGCACATTAAAATCACAATAAAACAATCAGTATTTCCACAAGACACATGTATTTCTTAACCTTACATTGCAAATTTGACAACAGCACGGAGCTCTGTCCCTTCCTTCTTTTGTCATCCCGAATAGCATGAAATGACATGCAGGTCACAGGTTAGGAGCGCAAAAAAATAATAAGTGAACATGTCCTAAGTGAACATTCTAATTTCCTTCCAAAAGAAATAACCTGGACACCAGTGAACACAATTCTCCCACCCTTAGGGTTTTCCTTACCAGAAAGTTCCATTGCAAGCTTTATTAAAAAAAAAAAAAAATCCCCAGGCCAAAATTAAGATTTCAAAATCTGTACAATGATGCCAAAATTTGAAATCAACATGTATTAAAGGAAGAGGAAAAGGATAAATATATTTATTGGCCACTAAAATGGTCACTTGAACTTACCTCTGTTTCCAACCTTTTCCAGTACAAGGCTCTTTTTCAATTTCAAAATAGTTTGCTGACACAAACATGATAATTCTGCTTTTAGATTATGCTGAAAAGAGCCACTATTGGTTCAGTAATATTTTAAAATAGTTCTGTGTTTCTTCCATTAAAGAGTTGCCTTCCTGACATCTCCACTTGTATGTCTAATATTAAACTTCCTATGTTCAAATCGAAGCTCCAATCCCCAAGCCCTCCTTGCAGCCTCCGTTTCCATTAATGTAAACTCTGTTCTTCTAACTGCTCAGGCCAAAAATCCTGGTGCCACTGTTTATCTCTTTCACTCACACCTCATGAAAGTCCATTAGTGAATCTCATCAACTCTACCTATTCTATCAAAACACATCCAGAATCCAGTGTCTTTGCACACCCCCCCTTTATCACCTTGCTCCAGGTACCGTCATCTCTCACCTGGATTCTTGCAGCAGCCTCCTCAATGGGCCTCTGCTTTTGCTCTTACCCTCATCCAGTCTAGTTTCAAGACAGTGGTCTGTTAAATTAGATCATGCCACTCCTCTGCTCAAACCCTCTAATGACTTCCCATCTCTCTCAAAGCAAAAGTGAAGTGCTTTTTCTGGGGCATAAGGGCTGACATGATCTGGTCACTTCACTCACATTATCCCCTACTATCCTCTTGCTCATTCCTCTCCAGCCTCTCTCAGACCAAATCATAATTGTGATCTGTACTGTTCCTTCCCTTGCATTAGCTCTTTCTGTCCCTGGAATGTTCTTCCCCAGATATCCATATGGTTAACTCCCTCACTGCCTTCAGTGAGTCTTTCTGAGGGTTGCCCTCCATGGCCACCCTATCAAAAATTTTAACACCCCTCTTTTGATATTTTATATTCCCCTTCTCTCCTTTTTCATCTTAATCTTTATCACTCTCCAACAAACTTTTACTTATTACCTTGTGTATTGTTATTCCCCTACCCACACTAGAATAGAAGATCCACAGACACAGGGATCTGTCTGTTTTGTTTATTAGTGTATCCCTTGTACCTGATGCTGTTTGTTAGTGCTCAATAAACAGCTGCTCAATGAATGAATCTTGAATTAGCCTACATGCATCTGAAAAACAGCAATGCACATATATTCTAGATAGACTAGATGCATTATGTGGGTACATATGGATCTGCAGAACTTTCACAGTATGTCCAAGGCTCTCCAGGGCCCTGAAGTTCAAAGACTGGGAATTCTGGAGAGCTCTCATTTTTTCCATGCCATAATCATATGCTGCAGTTATCATTATTCCCATTTCAACGTAAGGACATTGGGGCTCAGAGAGGTTAAGTGACAGAGTCAGAATTAAACGTGGTCTGACCTACTCCAAATCCTAAACCCCTTCCAAATTATGATGGAAGAACTTAATTTACATAACTCACACAAGATCCCTTCACTGATGCACTCCTCTTGTGCAATAAGAATTATTTAGGCAAAGTATTAAATCAAAGCAGCTTATCCATTCATACTCATGAGTACTTTTTAGCTTCCATGTCTGAAATTTGGTTTGTTGTATAACTTTGCTATATTCTCCTTTTAGGGACAGTACGTGAACATTTGTCAAGTAAAATTTCTGTAAATTGACCAAAAAAGCAAATTTTCTTGACTAATCATTTCACTGGTACAGATGTTATTATATAATCTTCATTCAATGATGGTTTATTGGGCAACTCTTCTGTCAAAGGTACCATAACAGATACTTGAGTAGACACAAAAATGAATAAAGCACAAAACTTGTAAAGATCACAATATCTTTTAAAAATACATTATGGAAAACTTGACTCAAATGTGATAAGGCAAAGTCTACCATTTCATGGCTTATTATTTCCACAATGTGTACAATAGCCAGAACATAGTAGGTACATAAAAACATAGTTGATAATTGAATGACTCACCTGACATTATTTCTAAACATGTTTTCTCTATTGGAAATTAGTACAAATGCTAAAAAAGTACACCTTCTAGTGATGCTGTCACTCAAGTTGTCTTGTTTATAAGACCTAGCCACAAAACACCTCCCTTGACTTTTTCAGAGATAGAAGGGTATGGACTTTATAGGTAGTGATGACAAACTTAGGCTAAAACAGTCACATTTTTATGGCACCTTCCCCCTTGCGACCATCATATGTGTCCGGAATTCAGGCAGGAGATTAAAAAGGAACACCCACTCAATCTGAGCATCCACCATGAACAGATTATTTCACTTACTTTAATTTGAGCCAATGTAAAGTTAACATTATCTTTCTATATTTTAAAATGATGAAAACAAAGGTCTGTGTGTTTCACATGCCCACCTGGAATTCTATCTGGGTTTGGCTGCCTCCACGCTTCCCATTTCTCATATCAAATCACATTTCAGTCAAGGGTCCTGGATAGACTATGGATCTCTGGTCCCCCAACCTGGGACCCACCCTTGGATTTATCCACTGCACACTTGCTAAGTGGACCATTTAGGAAAATGAGACAGTGAGATGGGTAGTTCTATAACCACATCCAAAACAGATTCCTTAATGTTCAGTCTACATCTGCTAACCTAACAGTGATGATGTTTACCTTGGTTTTTGCTTTCTAATGACTATCACACACTTCTTTGCCCTGTGTCAGTGTGACAAATCCTTCACTGCCGTTTTCATTAATCATTCCACTGGTTGAGCGACTCAGGCCGTCACACAGTAGACAATTATAGGATTATTTTATGGAAAACAGACACCGCAACATTACAATGAAATTTCAATTATTTCCACTCTCCTCGTTGAGACACATTTCTTTTTTTCTTTTTTGTTCAAGATCAGATTTGTTTATTCTTCCTGAACCATTTGTTTCTCGATTTAATGATTCTCTGACCACCAGGAGCACTTTAAAAGACAACCAGACAATAAATCAAGTATGTTTGATTTTACCCAGTTTTCCCTTTTCCGGATATGTTTTAAATAGAATAGAATGCCAGACTCTGGGGGGAGAAGTTAGGTGTGGTTGTCTGATGGATCAGAAATGGACTATATGGCCCTTAGGACTTACAATTGTGATCCTGTAATTTTATGAACTCTTGTTTCTTTTGTTCTGAGTTCTGCCCATAACAACAACTAAAGCAATGACAACCACAACTATTAGCCCTGTGGTTTCTCTGATCTCTGGCTGGGGTTCGCCAATGTGGGCAGCAGCTGGCCAATGAAGCTCCTGAAGTCTGTGAACTAACACTAACCTTCTACCCTCAGATCAGACACTGGCCTCAAACAAGCTCTGAACAGCATCAAAGCAATTATAAAAGGAAAGAGGAAAAGTGTGGCCAGAAACTATTTGAACACATACTATTTTAGAATTCAGCAGTGACCTTCAAATGAGGAACTTAGTCAGACAAATATATTTAACTAACATAATAATTCAAACTAGATTAGCAATCAACACATCAGGATTTTAGTTTGCCCTTAGTAATTATTCCTTTCCAATATTTAAAGAAGCTGCAATTTCCAACACTATTCTTGTATGGTTCCTTTGCCCCACGGTGACAACATTTTGAGCTCACCTCTGACAAGAAGGGCCAGAGCCATTAGGGCATGTTTGTATGTGCTTGTATTTGGAGTTTAAAGAAGCAGTAAACCTCCAGTTTTCCTCTGACATCAGAAGGATCTCAGAATTCAGCTCTCAAACTTTTATTTCCCCCGTGAGAGAAAAAAGGTCTCAACATCAGAGTTGAATAGTGTTTTTGAATCTTGGTTTGCAATCTTTCTGTGTTCTTAAATGATGTTTGGAACAGCCTAATGCAAATCACGTTAGGAGCATATTGTACTTGTAAAAATAGTCTAGAGAGAATGTAATACTTGGTTAATTATCCAGATGTGTAAAAGCAAAATGAAATTGGACTTAAAGAAACTTGTAATTGTGTATTCCATCTGAATCTCTCCCTTCTTACATGTTTCAACAACTTTCATAGCCGACTTACTGTACCCCTGCCACCCGGTTACTTTTAAGGGAGTCAAAAAATTCATATCGAAAATCAAGCTGCAATCAGCTTCTCCAGAAGAAACAAAATCATGTCAGAGAATAATATTATAATGGAAACAATGTCCTCTTACAGAAATTTCACATATGTTAGCAGTTACTATTGTTTAAGCTACTCTTAGTTGTCTGCATTTCTTACTGAAGTTTAGTTTAAAAAAAAAAAGTAGATGCAGCTATATTCATTCTCTGAGTTGCTTCTAAGTATACCTTTTATGGTAAAACTTGCAGAACTTTTATCAGTGATAATGAGCAATGGCCTCTGAACGTGGTTACCAAGTGTCACTATTCACTGGCCCTAGCTCCTCACCTCTGCCTGGAAGTGGAAAAAGGGGGTTGTCATCCTCGGCAATGGCATGTCAAGGATGGTCAAGGTCATTCTACGTCCGTTTCCCTGCTCTGCCCCCAAACCCCCAGCCACTCCAGCTAGAATGAATGTCTCTGAAGAGTTCACTTCGGGGCTGGTGAGAACTCTTCCATGTCTTCCGGGAGGAAACCAGGTGGGCTGCCCTTCTGGAGAGGGTCACATTGGTGTCATGTCCTCTAGCTGTCCCCAAACACAGACTATGGTGGAACCAGCCCCATGTACAGGGGTGATCAGAGTGAATGGGTGGATATGCCTTGAAGAGAATTTTAAACACACATTGAAAACTACAAAACTTGGTGAAAAGCCTAAGTTTAATGGAGTCACACAGGACACAGCAGCCAAGAGGACAGGATTAAGCTAGGGTGACCTTGACTTCATCTAGCCTTGGGGTAGAATCTTATTTCACTTGGCACCATTATTTCTTCTGAGGAGAGAAGAGGTGTGGCCTTAACATGGCCAGTTCAGAAGATTAATGAATGGAGAAAACTGGAGCTTTGGTATTGTGGTAATCTCTACAACTTCCTAGACATTGCTAGACCATGTGTCATCTAATTTCAAGACCACACTGCTGTGATTAAAAAAAAAAAAAGGCTTCTAACGAGAATATGACTTTATCTAAACATCTATTTCTCTTGACTGTGAGCTTAAAAAGAAATGTAGAATCTACAGGAATACACATATGAGAAAAACATTTTGATCTGTATCCAACTTTTAGTCACATAAATTTATGCAAAAGTATGTACTGCCTTCCAAATATGTTCTTATTTCATTTTGAGATGATGCTTCTTTAAAAATTAATTCCATCAGTGACAAACATAGGTGAAAAGGATGTACCTCACCTCCCCCCAACTCTAACTTCAGTGCCAGTTTTGGAGAAATTCATACCCAGCTTGAAGCCAGGTGACTTGAACAGATGAATAAACCCTTTTGTTTAGAGATTACAGTTAATTTGACTTTTAAATAGAGAGTGTGAATATACTGGGCCACAGTCAACAAACTGAGTCCTTCACTTGCTCACTATAGAGAGAACTCAGAAGGTTGAAGCCGCGTAATAGATATAATTTAGCATTTCTGGTCCCCAGCCTAGACATCTCATCCAATTGGGTACTATTTGTGTCGCCATGCCACTTGGTCCAGCATAGTAGCTCACTTCAGACAAAGCTTATATTGACGTCTGATTTACTCATATTCTTTTCCACGTAACTAAAGAATCAGCAAATATGTGTTGATCTGACTTAGATACGCTATCCAAAAGCCTGAGGCCCAATTTGCAAACATTTCCATATGCCCCTGTTCCATTCTCCAGGTTGCAGCTTAAACCTTGACTTTTCTAATATTAAATTCATTAAACAGTCACAAATCCGTTTTCAATTCTAAAAGAAAATATTGGCAAGTCAGAGGAACAGAACTGAAAATAGACATCTGTCATGAGCTCAAGAGTTAAAGCAGCTCGAATGTCATCTAGTAATATTCAGCAAGTTCCAAGCTTTGAGAAATAATTACATTCCAAGGACTTCAAGCCTTTATATCACTTGAAACTTCCATTTACTCCATAAAACGTTATGATCAAAAGACAGAAATATCCAAGAAGCTAGAGAACTTCTTTTCTGTTTGTATAACGTTAGTAACCCTTAGAGATTCTGTACAAAATATGTAAGGGATGTCCGACTCCCTTGTACAGACAGTGCATCTATTCTGTGGGAAAAGGCAAGTCTTGGAAACAGTGCAGTTTGGAGGGGGGAGCATCTTCACGAAGCAGGTTACAATCCTTAGCCCATCCTGTGACTACAGTCTTTGGGTGATGGAGTCTGGCTGCTTAGGTTCCAATCTTGGCTGGGTGAGCTTGTAAAGCCTACCTGACCTCTCTAAGCCTCAGTCATCTCAACTGTAAAATGGGGATGATAATAACAGTGCCAGCTTCATAAGGCAGCTGTGAGGCTTAAACAAGGTAATGCATGAAACACTGCTTAGCATCATGCCTGTCATACGACCCACTCTCAATAAACACTCTCAAATAAGATCTACAAATAAAACAAGGGGACTAGATACTTTTGAAGGCATCCTTCTCATCACCAAATTCAATGATCACAAGCCTGGACTAATAAGATAAAGGTATGGCCTCCATAAAACAATTATAGGCCTATAGTTAGGATAGTTCTCCCTTCCCCCCCCCCCCCACAGGTATGTCAGTGCTTGAAGTTCCCCTATTACAAGTATCTTTCTATGGCTTAGGCTCTGTCCTCTATTCAAAGACAAGTATGTTGGAAGTACATTTAATGGATCAGATTCTCTCTAACGGACAGTGAGCTGCTAATAAGTCAGAATGGGGGAGAGAAACAGAACAATCATGATGCGGATGGAAGAAGCACGGGAGAAACAGGACCTGGGCACAACACAGCCAAGGAAAGGAAGGCCAAGGGTGGCAGGTAGGGCACTGGATGACCCTGGAAAATAAGGGAGCAGAAAGGAGGTTCCCAGGGCCTGGGGTGCAGTACAGGGAGAGAAGAGCCATGAAAAGAGATGTAAAAAAGCCGAAGAGAAATATCATTGATATTTTTATTTTATCTGGCAAATGCCTTGTGTGAAGCCACTCTATAACATCCATTCAACACTGTGCCTGGTATTGTATGAAACAAATGAAACAAACCTGGCTCTCACCTCCTGGGAGCCTGCCACCAGAACCCAGTGGACCATGAGAACCCAGTGGACCATGACGATTTCAATAAAGAAATCAGACTCCGTGAGCCCAGCAGGACTTCACTCATGCAGATGAAGATGAAGTATCCTATTAAGCTCACTAATTTTTAAATAGCTTTAAAGTTTTGCCTCAGATTCAGCCTTCGAATTAATCACGGTTGCAAAACTGCTTCTAAGGAAAGTAGGCCTCTCCCGCTGATCAGGAGATGCCCGGTTTTAACCACATGCCCTGCCAGTTTGGAAGCGCTCCCACCCATTGGCACAAACGCCTCTACATGCTAAATCTTTCCCATGAGTGGACAGAAAGCCACAGGCTCAGAGGACAGTGGGCAGACCCCTCCCTACCGTCACCTCCCTGCTTTCCGGCGCCAGGGCTGTTGTGCTTTAAATTTTAGCTGGGCCCACATACACTTGCGTGGATTCTAAAGAGTGTCTGTACCTCAAGAAAAAGAGCAATCTCACTAATAGTTACTGGCTCGGAAAGGATAACACTTAGGAAGAAAGTTAATTATATGAATTAAATGCAGCTTGTTTCTCTTTTTGAAGTACATTTTTTTCATGCCTTGAGGAGGGTGATTTATAGACACATTTGTCTCTCTTTAGAGAAAATTAATTCCAGTTGGTGTTTTGGGCAGAAATGGAGAGAAGGGAAGGAGACAAAGCAGTTCTTCCTTCTCCGCTGGCCCCAGCTGCAGGTCTGCACTGTGCCTTGCTGTGGCCTCGCGTGGTCCACACGGCAGGGGCAAAGGGCCTGGATCGGTCCCCACACATTTTGTTACCATCCAAAACTTCTAAGTTCCACCATCACTTTCTGATGAAGCAAACAATTTCTTTTAAAGAGGATTTCAAAATAAGAGGGGAGACAATGCCAGACCCCAAGAACAAGTGAGCAGAGCTTTTTAAACATCTCAGCCCCTGTTTACATGCATTAGGCCATATGCTTTGGAGCCATAACATTTTAATCCAGCTTTTCAACATGAATGGTAATAATAGTCATCATATGCTGGGTACTCACCACAACCAGTCACTCTGCTAAATATTTGAGGAGGATTATCTAATTAAATGCTCAAAACAACCCTATGCAGTAGGTACTGTTATTACTTCCAGACTCCCTTACACCAAAGTTAGGGTGCTAAACAGCTGTTCCAGCCCCTTTGAACATCAGGCTACCCTCATTCATAGCACACAAATGTGGACCATATTTAGGTCCAGTACCTTTGCAATCAAAAGCAGAAAACCATTTCTGAGTTTATGCATTGGTTTTCCAAGAACAATTCTACAAATCTAGTGGCATTATTTGTTCAGGAAATTAACAGTTCACAAGAGAAAAGATTTCCCTTTCTTGAAAAACCTATTACAACATTTTTTTTTGGTGGCGGACACAGGGAGGGTGCGTTGGTATTATGTTAAAACTGCAATTGTATACAGATGCTTTAAGAGTACATCTAGGTAACTACAGTTGAGTATCCAGTAAAGCAAAATATCCCTGGAAGTGATCTAACTTAAAAACCAGCCCTTCTGATTGTAAGACGAAAAGCAGAGGCCCAGAGAGGTTACAGAACTTGTCTGGAATCATCCAGAGAGAGGCAAAGCCAGCAATGAACCTCAGGTCTCCTGATTATTAATCCAGAATTCCTTCCACTTCTCCATTCTGCCTCCTAGCCTTAAAACAGAAGACCAGGTGGAACAAAGTAGACTAGAGAAACACAGCATTCTGCCAATAATAAACCATCAAGGCATTATTTAGTGCTCTACCTTTTAGAAAAAGATGTGCCCCCAGATTTAATGTATCTTGTGTGGTTCTTATGAAGATGCTGCTGACTGGCAAGTGCATCTCCATCCCACGCTCTGCCTGCCCTCATTCCCATCTTCCTTCATCACTTGGAAGGCACAGGTTTCCTTAAAAGTATTCATCCTGGCAGCAGAGAACATAAAAATAAAATTGTCCTTTGCTACACACATTCAGAAACTACATGCACGAAACCACCAGACAGACATGAAGTAGACAAGTCAAATTTTTCATCCGGAATTTGGCAGCTTTGCTGGAAGTTCAACATGATGGTTAACAACATTGTCACATTATTTGCAAGACAAGGAATTACACAGTAAGCAGATCACTCTTCTGTTGGAGGTGGAGACTGGGTGTTTTCCAGGGTTGCTACCAAAATGACAGGAGTGTCACTTCCTCCATCCCCCTGACTCCAGTTATTAGTTCTAGAATGGCCATGGGATTCAAATGGATAATGAGATTCAGGTATCTGGTGGAATTATTGGGAAAGAGAAGTTGAGCTGGTAGGCTATACCTAGAGCTCTGGAGTGGGTTGGAGAGTCAAGGGCACAGGTGAAAAGAACTTATCTGAGAATGAAATCAGTGAAGTGCAAAGCCAAGTGAATAGATGGAGAGAACATGAGACAAAATCCTGATAAGGTTTGAGCAACCAGATCCAGCCACGCCTGATGCCAACAATTCAATCCCCTGTTTTACTTAAGGCACTTTGAATAGGGTTTCTGTCACTTGCAAGCAAAAGAGCCTTGACTAATACACCCATATTTATCCTTCAAATCAAATTTAATTGTTGTCTCCTCTGTTTGACTTTTCCTGAGGATCCCATATTGAGAGGTAGCTATTTGCTCACCTTATACTACTTGTCTTTACAACTACTTCTCTAATTGTACTCTTCATTCTGTATGGTACTTATTATTAGACTCAGATTTACAGTAGAGTTAATGTCTTAATCATTGACTTTCTAATACTTCTCCAAAGCCTCAGACATAGTACATACTCAATATATGTGTGTTGAACTGAATTGAATTTGATTCTAAATACTCTTTCAGGGAACAATGAACCCTTCAATGGTTTCCCATTACACTTAGAATAAAGTCTAACCACTCTGCCAGAGCAACAGGGCCCTACACGATCAGCCTGCCTCCCCTATCTAAGATCCTTCTACAGTGGCTCAGTGCTTTTCCTTGAGTGCACCAAGCCTGTCCCTAACTCAGAGTCTTTGCATTTGCTGTTCCTTCTTCCAGGAAAGCTCTTCTCACGGATATTGCAGAGATCACTCCACTACGTCACTCAGGGCTCTGCTCAATTGTCTCCTTACTGAAGAGCCTTTCTCTGACAATCTTATCCAAAATAACACTTCCATCACTCTCCAGCCCTCACCCTGCTTATCTTTTTCATGACATCTTTTTCAGACATGTCGCTGCCTGACCATATGGTACATATTTATTTCTTTCATTATCACTGCTTTCACCTCTGGAATGTACGAATGCAGGGAATTTTTCTGTTTTGTTCACAACTGTACTCCTAGCACCTAAGAATTTCTCTGTTCTCAAAATATTGGCTGCTATACATTTTTAAAATAACCTTAAATTTAAAAGGATGAAAAAAAGCAAACCTTAAGATTGAAACCAACATATGCAAATGAACCTGTTCATTAAATTGTAACATAATCACCCTGGAAAAAAATAGAATTAATTCCCTGCTAGGGCAGGGAAAGTACAAGATAATCCTATAACTTATAACTAATTTGTGCCAAAGAGCAAGGAAATGCTCAAAGGCTAACAGGGACAAATGGGGACAATGTGTCAAAAGGACACAGGAGCCAGCCTGAAGGGTTCCCCATTGACCAAATATAGGAAAATACAAGCATCAAAAACAATAATGATAGCAATAAAATTTAACACAGCAAACAGAATTAACAATCCATGAGTCCCCAGTGATATTTTTAAAGTACATATCAGAGAGGAGGAGGAGGGAAAGGTGTTCTCTACAGAAGAATGCCAGATGATGTCTAAAGGAAGATAGATCAGAAAAATCACCATTTTATAACCCCCAGTATAATAACTGATTCAGACAGGAATCATCAGTGGATGCTAAAACTACTTGGTGACATATTTGGTGTGTGTGTGGGGGGGAACAGACGTTCACATGGTCTCAGATTATTTATTAATTTCAAAGGGAAAATGGTACCTTTTCAATGGTGAGATCTGGCAGATACCACCTTGACTAAGTGACCAGCAATGGAACAAAGATGCTATACGCCTTCTGATGTGATAGAATAGAACGTAAACAACAACTTCTATGTAGTGTCTTGCCAAATGTTTTCAGTGAATCTAAGCATTGGAAAAGAGTCAGACAAAGTCAGAAAATGGGACATTCTACAAGGCACCTTGTCTAGACTCTGAATAATCATCATCACAAATGACAACAACACCAACAAAGACATGGTACTGAGACATGACAACCCATTGTGATATATGAACCTTTATTGGGCACTGAATTTTTAAATCTACGTTATGGAGGACGTTTGGGGGATAACTGGAGAATTTTTTATATGGGCTGAATTAATACTGATGTGTGTGTGTGTACATACTGAATGAATAAACCACAAGTGTCATAATATATTTCAGTCCTGATGATGTTGGAAGCATGCAAGAAAACATGACTTCAACTCACCTCCCCAGTGGCATAAAAGTCATTGTCTTTATAGTCAGAGAACAACTGGAAAAACTGAGTAAGTGCACTGCAAAAAGAAGAACAATAATAAAAATCACACGGAATCATGCTATGCTACCCAATTTCACCCTTGGACAATAGGTTTCACATTTGAATTAAGATACCATTATGCTATAAGTTCCTGTCGGCATTTTTTCAACGACTCATGTGCATAACACTCCATACTCTGTGGATGGTTAGAAAAACACTTGTGGGCTTACTTTGCGATACTCAAAGTTGAGACAAGTGAACATCAACACTCTGGGAAGGTTTCCAAATCCCTGCGTTACCAACTTGGATCACCCACCTGTTGAGGGGACCCTTGAGCAAAGTGCTACAGGCTTTCACCTATTACTTAGCAATTTGTGGAGTTAGTTCTGCAAACCTTATGACCCCATTAATCTCGGGTTGCGGTGAGGTAATGGGAACCTTAGTTACTTACCAACCTCTCTCTGTGGGGAACCTGAACATTTCTATATTCTAACGGGGCTCCCAGCATTTCAGTGTTTTAATAACCAAAGAACAGAAAAGCTGTAAAATGACTGTAGTCTAAGGGAAAACCACCAAATGGTCACAGACATTGAAGTAAATGCACAGTGGCCTCCAGGGTCAAAAGAATCACATTTAGGAAAGAATGCCAACAGCCACCTTGGTATGCTGAAATAGATTTAAACAGCCTCAAGAAATTATTTTATAATAAGCAAGAAAAGGGTGGATTATTGAATCATTCTCTACTTGAACAAAATCTTTCAGAAAGGAAACAAAAACCTGTGAAACTCAGAAGCTTTATGAATGTTTTGACCCAGATTGCAATGCCTGAGAAGCTAGGCAGGGTTTCTGTTCCAGTTTCCTGCTGAGGGACTAAAAGCCGTAAACCAGCCAGTGAACATGAAAGGCAAGGAGGCCCTGCAAAACCAGGAGAAGGAGAAAGTTCAAGGGTCACCCAGAGGCAAAACTGGGTCATTACAATCACCGTGATCCTGGAAATACTTAATTTTCAAAGGCTCCATAAAAACCCACCATTAAACTCTACTGTAGAGTTTCAGTGTATTTCTCTGTTTATTATTTATAGTAACTAAAATCTTTGTAGCAACTAAATCTGGGAAGCTGCATTATATAGCGTCCATGTTTGTGCTGGCAATGAGCTGGCTTTAGAGCTGAGATAAAAATAGGAGTTTATTCTCCAGCTTTCCCTCTCCAACCTTCAGGCTAAAAACTACTTGTCTTTCTCTCTGCCTGCTAGTTGGAATGGCAATAGACATTTTAATATAGTAAATCTGAACTAAGCCTTGTGCTTTAGCTTAAAGCTTATTTCCTTAAAGAATTTGTTGGAGGATTGTCAGGGCTGCTAGATTTAGCAAATAAAAACAAAAGATGTACAATTAAATTTGAGTTTCAGATAAACAACAAATAATGTTTCAGTATAAATATGTTCCAAATATTTCATGCGACATACGTAGATTAAAACATTATTCGTTGTTCATCTGAAATTCAAATTTAACTGGGCATTCTGTATTTTATCTGACAATCTTAGCTGAAGGAGATAATCTCCCAGGTTGCTTCCAGCCTGAAAAAGCAGGATTATCTAGCTGAAGTTTCCAAGGCAAGGTCCCACTTAAGGAAGCTATCACAGAGATTTAATTTCACAGTAGGATATGAACAAAAATTTGGCTAATCATAGCAAGGCCTTAGTAGGTCTTTCTTAAATGGGAACGAAGAATGAAAAAGGTAAATTTAGTAAGTTGCATGTACATACGTCATTTGCTCTTTGAACTGTGTTTTCATCAAGGACTATACCATCACGTGGCAAAGGGTTGTTTCAAAATAATATCTAGAATCATGCTCACATAAAATTGCAAATTTTAGAAGTAGAAATGCCAAAATACATAAGGCATAATACATACACCTGTGTGTGTGCCATGCACTCCACACATTTACTCAGGCACAAGCGCCACATGGCACACAAAGCATGCCTCTTCCAGGTGTTTCCATTTGGCGACCTTGCTGGCATTGTGCCAAGGCCTTGTCAATTTCAGTCAAAGGCTACCTGGTGGCAGAAAGGTACATTAAAGGACAATAGGATGAAACACAGATTGCAAGGGTGAATGAGTAGGAGAAAATACTCCTCAGATAATTTTTTTAAAAGGGAAGATGGGTTCGGGATTAGAGAAGGTAGATGTAAATGATAACGCATTATAGATCCAAAGACAGCCTTGGACTTTGGTCAGCTCTAGTGGAGTCAGGGCCATAGTAAATACAAGACATCCAGGAGAACTGAGGTTAAAATAATCTCAGCAGAAGCTCCATACGAACAAAAGCCAAACAAGGTGTAGCTTTAGTCGCTGACAGGCTGAAAGAAGCACAGCAACAAGAATCTCGGTGGTTTCGTTCTGTTGCATCAGATGGGGAGCCATTCTCTGCATGCATTCATTCCACTTCTAGTATGGCCAGGCCATGATCTCTGCCTGCACCCATCGTGCAGTATTGTTCTCATTTAATATATGAAACCTGTTTCATAGTCACACTGTCATGAAACTTTGTTTAGCAATACATACTATCTCCCATGCAAACCAATACGTGGAACAGAATAGCAGCATTTCCCTTTGGCTGCTAAGAAAATAACTTCAGGCACGCCGGGAGAGTGGGGACTGGGGAGCTTGCTTACTACTGTATCAGCAGCACCAGGAACCATGTCGGGCACATAGTAGGCAATCAAAAAATAGTGGTAGAGGGAGAGTGGCACCAGCTGGTCTACTCCAAAGTTAGAAAATTTATTATTCTTTAGGAAATTTATATTTTTTTCTAAACCAGAGAGGCACTGTGGTCCTAAACACATTCCAAATAGAAAAAAGAAATTTTTAAACATCTTGTTAGTGAAAAAGTTTCACTTCCAAACACAAAGAAAAGCAGCCTACATGTGAATGTCAAACGTCTTTAGGAGTCTCCTCCTTACAGCCGTGCACTAATAATAGTGAAAAGGAATTGGATTTTCAGAAAAAAAGAAAGATGGTTTTCAAAGGGAGAAAAAGAATGTTCTACTCTTTTTTTTTTTTTTTTTTTTGTTCTACTCTTTAAACCAATAGTAGACAATTTATAGGTTTCAAAGCGACCTTCTTATTCCAAACACCCATCTGGACAGCTGGAGAGAAGACTGTAGTCACAAAGGGAAACAAATAGTGCAAACCATAAAGGAAACAGCTGAAATCAGTTTTCTGCACTACTCTTGATTAACTACTTTCCAGTTCTAAGAGCCTGAAGCAAAAAGAACTAAAACAGCTATAAACAATGGATGCTTTGAAATAGGTTCTCTTTACATGTCTTGCAAGAGGAGATGAACCACATGTCAGCAGTAAATATCCACTCAGAGGGTCAACTGGAAGCTGTGACCATCTCTGGGGGAGGGGCAGGAGAGCCAGAAAAGGAAGGGCAAGGGTGCAAGGCTCTGGTTTAGAGGGTCTGATGCATTTCTTTAATACAGACCCTCCGCCCTCAGGGTGTTTGCTAGTTAAACAACTGAGGTTGTTTGGATTTAAGCCAAAAGAGGGTTGGAGTAGGAGGAGGGTATGGGGGAGAAGTAGGTTTCCAATCTGAAAAATGAGAGCTCACAGTCAGTGCTAAATGAGAAAGACATGGCGCTTGAGTAAACTTGTAAAGCAGGATTATGTCTGTGGCGGGAAAAAGGAGGTGCGTGAGCTGGGGGCAGGGGAGAGACCCCTGTCAGGATCTGGCTAATCTGCCCCCAGGACCCATTGTATCTGGAAGCAGAAGTGTGGGTCCTATCCAGCCCGCCTAGAAACTGAATGAAAGTGTTAAAATAATGGGACATGTGGCAGATGAAAGTGTGCAAGACAGACAACAGCCATATCATTTTCTGGGGCAGCAGAGAAGAGAGAAAAATCTCTGGGAGAGAGGCCGGAAGTTCTTCCTTCCTCTCCCCCTCTCCCACCCCTCCCAGCCATTGGCCTCGGGGAGAAAGAAGAATAAAACGGAAAGCTTTTGTCAGAGATCAAAAAACTCTGACTCCTATTAGATTCACTTTCACTTTGGGGATTGGTTGGGTTTGCTCACCAAGTAATTAGCAGAATGAGTGTTTGGTAAAAGTGGGGGGCAGGGTAAAGGAGCTAGTTAACTCTTCCTGGCCACTAGGATTCTTTTAGTAAATTATTACAATGCGTAAAGCGGTGCCCTAGTAATCTGAAAGAATCCAGGACTTGGTCTCTAGTAATAATTTACAGACTGGAAAAAAAATGTGACCGAATAAGAAAGGTCACTTACTTTAAAAACAAGTACTAAAAAATAGCTATAATGAATGTAAGAAAAAGAAAGGAAGACATTATATGTATACTGTTTGATCAGGCTTACAACGTCACATTTTCCTTAAATTTTTTTTTTTTTTTTTTAGTAAAAGAATAATTTTGTAATATGAAGGGAAAGGTAAGAGACTCGCTAACAAGCTGAGCTTTCAGCCTGGAAAAGGCAAGAAGGAGAAACACAAGAGTAAAAAATTGCATTTTGTGAAGGCCACAAAAGGAGGAATCCTGGGAAAGAAAACAAACAAACATCCGAGATGTGGTTTCCTGGCAAGTGCAAAGTTCAATATAATGTTGGAAAGCAAGCAGAAACCTCTCAGGCATCTAGTTGAAAGGTTGGAAAATCATCTTTGGTTGAATAATTCTGCTCTGTTTCCATTGTTTTTCAAAAGCTATGTTTACAAAATTAAAATTATGCCTTAAGATGTCAGTTCTTCTTGCTACTTTCTCTACTTTCATACTTATCAATGATAATGTAATAAAGTGGAAAATAGGCCATGTGCGTGTGTGCGCACACACACACCTCACATAGAAGTATTCTTAAAAGATCTTCAGGAAATGGACTATGAAGACCAATCAATAATACTTCTACTACTGGAAGAATTTTCCTATTGAAACAGAAAAACGTTTGGTCTGAAGAAGGCTGAAAGAGTCAGGGCCTTTTACCTGTATAAGTCTCGTGCTACGTCATCCTCATCCACTGCGTATCCCTGGAGATGTTCAGTAAAACTGAAGCCTGTGCCCACCTGAAGGTGAAATGAATAAGCAGGTATAAACACAGAGGAACACATGTCCTGCTGAGAGATACCACATGGGAAGGAAATCAATCTTATTCCAAAGGCCATGACTTTGACCTCAGATTTTTGCCATCACCCATATGCACTCAGCCGTCCTCACAGGAGGATGCTGCATGTCACCTATGTTCCCCTTCCCCCCTCCAAGCCCAAACAAAATAGCAGCGCAAAGCTCTGCCCTGAAGCCAGTGACTGAGCTGCTCCGATCCTGCAGTGGGGACCCTGCCAGATGTTGCTTTAAGAACAAGAAATTCACCTTTCCTGGCTCCTGCTACAGTATCAAAAGACCCCAAGTTGTCTCCTCTCTGAAACCTGGAGGGTGCACTGCTCTGCCTGCTAAGAAGGAAATTAGGCTGGAGATAAAAGATAGTTGTGTGTGTGTGTAGTTATTTTTTCCCATTTCTTTATTTATGGGAAATATGGCCACTAAGCCCTTTCACCTTCAGCAGACAAGCGGCTTCAAAATAAAGATTAGCTTTAAACTAATACTTCCTTATACCTAGAAGTTCATGGACAATTGAGCTGTAAATCAATAGAAGAAGCTACTATTTATTTTGGGTCAATAATATACATAAGGAATGCACCCCCTCCACACACACCAGTTGTAAATATTTTTGCTTTTGTTTTTTCTCCAAACCCCCAAGAGAACAGGACATTTAATTAAACTTTTATTTAAATATGGTATTATAGACTAGGAAAAAGGATGGTTGACAAAACATGGGGGAGGGCAAGAATGTTGGACTTTTTTCTCCCTATTTTTCTGTTTTATCTTTGAACCATCTGGGAAATGAAAGAAGTTAGAGAAATCAGTTAGAGGACAAAGATACTCCCAATCTGCAGAAGCTGACCCTAAAGTTACTTTCCTATACTGCAGTTTATAGGATTTAATTTCATAAGAACTTCCCAAGGAGAATTCCACCTTTTGCTGCCCCCCGAGATGTGGCATTCTGTTCACTGTGATAAGTGAAGGGGGCCAGTTTTGACTTTTTATATCTAGAACTCAATTTGAAAGATTAGGACTTCCCATACTATATAATAACCCATGCTATAGAGAAACCCATATCATCAGCAGAAAGAAACTAATCCCTTATCCTGGATGGTATAATTCAGTCATCAGGACATTTTATAAGATTAGAAATGAGGGAAGGAGAGAAGGCAGCAAGTAAAATTCCCAAACTTGGATGTAATGATACATGTTAGAAAAGTTAAACTTCAAATGTGTTCTTTACATAGACAATTACATTTTAAAAAGAAAAAAATTAAATCTGGTTTTTTTTTTCTATTTCTTAAATGTACTTAATGAAAGAAAAAAGACAAGAGAGACCAACACTGCCATTTCACAGGACCCTGGAGATACTCACTGGATTATCAATGTAGAGCATGGAAAATGTAGTGGTCCAAGGAAAGTCTCTGGCACGCACTAGTAAAGCAGAGAAGAGGTTTTAGACTGGGTCATTAATAAAACATCCCATCTAATGCCTAGCTCTGGTTAGGAGCCCAACATGCCTACCTGTCCTCTCCAGGTCAGCGAACCCTTGGTGTCCCTCTGATGTTGCGTTATACTCTCATAGTAGGGAACAGATATCAGCACCTTTTTCTTCTCCCCTCCTCTCCTTTACTTTTCCCAGAACCAGAGAGTTTCTACATCTAAGATGAACTTTGGAAACAAAACCCCGTGCAACTGGTTCATGCAGAAACACCCATCAACCAGGGATGCAATAAACCCATCTGTCCAATTGGGTGAATCATCCTTAATGTCCAATTCTCCAGAATCTGCTTCCTCCCATCCAATGCTGAAGAGAACCACAACTTCAACAGAATTGTGTACATGAATATACTGAGTCACAAACTGGTTCACCCTCCAAATTCTGACCCAGGGAAAGTAAACAGTCTCCCCTCCCCACCAAAAAAATGAGATGGAGGTAAACCTGGGTTACAGCTGGATGTGGTTCCTTCTCCATTCCTTCCTTCATGCCAGCCCCAGCCCTCAGTATCTTGCTTCCAAGATATCCGATCATTCATGTGACTGAACCGTACAGTGTTCAGTTCATGTGAATAACTAGGGATATAATTCCACCCATTTGTCCTACGCAAAAGGGCTTACCCAAATAGTAATAAATACCAACTGTTTTCACAAGCCCGGATCGCTTGAGTCAGCAGCAGACTGGCAGAACAAAGCTTGGAACCTTTCACCCAAATTTTAAGGGAGAAAGCAGCCCAGCCAGGACACGCACCCTGGTGGCTCCTCCTTCTTGGACAAACATTGCCAGAAAGTTATGTTTTTATAATCTGGAACTGTAAAGCTATTTCTAGTGGTTCACTGTTCACTCTTAAGTTATTTCTAGAGCAGATAATAAGGTTCAAATGAAGAACTCTCCATGGGAAAACAGAGTCCAAGCAGCACTTACCGGTCATGTTTCTTGTGACAATATAAGGTCCGTGTTCCACAAAGAGTCCAAACATGGATGAGCCTCCCGGCCCGCCCTGCAGCCAGAGGACGACTGGAGCATTCCATGGCTCTATCTAGAAGGGACAAAGAACCCAGTGACTACACAGAGTGCTAAGGCCGCAGAATACATCCAAGCAAATTTACCCAAATCCTCCGTCTTTCACAGCCTTGACTAAGTCTCATCAAGCCTTCCCAGACCCCAGTGACCACTCTCCACTGTCATCTCTTGTTGTTTTGATTTAGTACTTGTTTCATATGCTGGTATCGATCTTGTGCAGTTAAGTCTTTTCTCACTAATAGCCAGAAAAGCCACAGATTGTAGACGCTTAGCCCTTGTGTGCCCCTAGACACCCAGCATACTGCCTAGGGCACGGTTAGATTTTTTTAAACTCTTTAAACTTTCTGGGGACTCTTCCATTTGACCGACATATTCCCAAAGAGGCACAACAAAGAATCCATCCTCCTCAGTGACAATTTGCCCCTTTCACTGAGAGCCCAAATTGCCTTTCTGATTTTATTTACAGAGAAGGTGTCCACAGAGATAACAGGAACTTCATTCAACATGATGAAACTGAGAAGAACAGAGACAGGCCCTGAGTGATCTAGTCCATGCAAACAACAGCAACAAAACCCTGAACAAGGTATGGATTTATTTAGGAGATGTGGCCGATGTAAATAAGGAAGGGTCACTGGCAGGGTTGGGATGCTGGAAATGAGCCACTGGCAGTGGTCAACACCATCACCCCTGATGACAGAGGGGTCTTTACTTCTATCACGCAGCACCTTGCAGGGGTTGGCACCACGCTAGGAGGAGGTCCTAGCAGAGCAGTGAGTGAAAAAGACAATTCCTTGCCCTCTTCAAGCTTACATTTCATCGGAAATACTGACAGTAAATAAATGAATAAATACGAGGATTAAAGAGTGTGGAGAGGAAATAAGGGTGATGTTAAAAGAGCGAGTGAGGGCAAAGAAAGAGGCATTTCCTTTGGACACAGTGATCAGGGAAGTTCTCAGTGAGATCCTGAGAGTGAAATTGAGACGTGGAAGCTGAGAAGGATCCAGCCACAAGGAGAGCCAGGGAACGATGCTGTAGATGGAAGAAATCCTCAAGACAGAGAAGAACTGGGTGGGAGAGCACTGAGCATGGAGGTCGCCTGGCCCTACATGAAGCCTTGGGAGCAATCTGAAAGAAGCTCCACTTGGTCTCCACAAGGCTCAAAGCAGAACCTGACAGTGAGTCCTCATTTGATGTCATGGCTCATCTGATGTGCGGTCAGTCAGGTCTGGCAAGAAAGGATCCTACTGCTTCAGCCCAGAATGAAATCCTGCAACCTCTTACTTAGCCCAGTCACACAGAGACAAATCAGTGTTGCATTAGAAGGTCAGAGTGGATTGGCTCATCCACCTGGATGATGTGAGAAGGCTGTGGGCAGAAGGCAAGATGAACTCAAGGGGAGGGGATCTGGGACCCACAGCCAAGAACCTGGAAGAAGAGCTGATCTTACAGGGTTCTAACCATGAAAACAGGGGGGACAGAGGGATTTCTCTTATCTAGTCAACAAATATCTACAGAGTCCTTTGGCAGCTTTGGGAAGGGGCCAAGGGAGCGTGCTGAAAGAGTGGCAGTGGTCAGAACAGCTGTGAGCTGGAGAAGAGCCTCCCCAGGAGGGGCCACCTGGGATCCACTCTCCAGTGTTAAGGAATTAAATGAGATAATATAATACTTGTAAAGCCCTTGGAGCAAAACCTAATGCATGATAAAAAGCGCATTAAGCACGAATGATTATTATAACTAAGGAAGCAGGTAGAAAAGGTAGGAGCCCAGAGTCAGACTGGGAACTCAGATCAGCAGGGCTGTAGCTCCAAGAGTCAGCACAGTGTAATGGATAAGTCTTGTGAGCTCTTGTCCCAAACTGGATTCCAATCTGGGCCACTAGCTGTGTGACTTTAGGCAAGTTGCCTAAGCCCTGTGGACCTCAGTTTCCCCACCTGTAAAATGGGGATCAATAATAGTACCTATGCCATGTGGTGGTTGGGAGGACTAAATAAATTAATTTTCATAAAACCCAGTGAGTGGCATATAGTGCATGTTCTACACGATGTTAGCTATTGCTACTGGGTTGGCCAAAAGAGTTCGTTCGGGTTTTTCTGTACCATCTTATGGAAAAACCCGAAGGAACTTTTTGGCCAACTCAATATAGTAGAAAAATACTAGGAATTTATAGACAGTTTTCATGTAAACCATCTATAAATGAGAGAATAGGAAAAGTGGGTTGTTTGCTGTTTTTTTCTTGCTCCTTTGGACATCTTTCCTGGTCAGTTTTTCGCTAGTTGGTTCTCTTGCCTCAAGTGTTGCAAATGTCTATAAAGAATTCAAGAGAACCAGGAACTTATAAGTTGAAGCAGAAAAAATTAACATCAAAGCTGGACTTTTAAAGCCACTGTGGGGAAGCAGAGTGACCCTGGAACTGGTAGCCAGACAGGTGCTGGTTCTACTTGGCCACGTAATAGCTGTGTAATCCTGGGCCTCAGATTCTTCCAGCCCTCTGCTGCCTCATCCATCAAAGGGCAATAAATGCCCACCTCACAGGCTTGCCCAAGGACCCTAATGAGAAAATGTATCATGAAATGATATTGTCAACTCTACTGTGCTGAATAAATATAACCACCTCTGCCCTAGACTGCCTGGTCCCAACTGTGTGTTTTGTTTGAACAAGTGATTTTTATCTCCCCTCTGATCTGCTATCTTGCTATTCAATATCATTCCCCAGGACCACCTTCCACTTGTATTCACTCAGCAGTAGGAGAGTATTAGAGGTGGAGAGAGGATGGAATCTAGATGGAAGTAGTTCCAGCCTCCCGGGCGTGTGAGATACTGTGAGTCCATCCATTCTAGCAGACCTCCAGCCCCCCACTTCCTTCCTATCATGCACATGAGCTTCTAGAAGCCCTGGAGAGCTACCCATGAGCCAGTGGTTCTCAACCTTGGCCACCCATTAAAATAATCTGGAGAGCTTTTTTAAAAAAACTACTGCTTAGGCCCAAATCCCAGCGATTCCAATTCAACTGGTCTGGGGTGAGGCAGGCATCCGTCTGTTTTAAAAGCTCCCAGGTGGTTAAATGTACAGGCAGGGCTGAAAATCTGTGAGGGTGATGGAGAGTTTGCCCTCTTGGGTGCCCAGGGCCCTCTGATCTCCACCCTATCCTCCCCTGCTTTTCATGTCCCTTCCTGTGACCTGGCACAATGATGGGACCTCCAGGCTCTCAGAAAAATAGGCTGACCCTGAGAGGCCACACTACAAAGTCAAGTCCAACACCTCAGTGCCAAACATCTTTATTATGCGACTTTGAAGCACAGGACATTGCATTCTTGGAATGCTTAAATAATAGGAGATCTGCACACATACCTCCAACCTCAGCTGACCCTGCTCCTCAAATTTACTTTCCTGAAGGAGGTGAATGAGCTCAACAACCTCTGAAGAAGCTCATTTTTTAAAAGAAAACTCCACGCATACATCTTCTTACTCTGATGAGCCAACCAACCTGTGAACTAATACTACCCTTATCTGGAATGAAATGCAAAAGTCAGATGCTGGAAAAGAAAGGTTCACATGTACATCGCAAAAAGCCCAGGACTTAGTTATAACACAGCCTGTGGACTTCTGTAATATGCTATGACATCACAATGTCATGACATATAACAATAATTATGTCAATAATAATGGCATAAAGTTATTATGTGATAATTCCTTGGGTGATATATTCAGCTCTCAGTTGTGAGAATGAAACCCTTCTCCCACTCGCTACCCCCCATTTAGGAAAGAATAAAAGTAAATGAAGACACCCTGAACAAAACCACACTGCAAAACTTAGGATCAAATGAAGTAAGAAACAGCTGCTTTACTTCATTTACAGATTTACAAAATTCAGGACTTTTAAAGTACTTATTATTTTGAAACTATAATTCAAGAGTGTATGAAACAAGAGAGAGTGTTTATTTTTGTCAAAATTTTGAAAATTTTTACTTAAAGCTTTTCATATTATAAAGAAAGTACTTATTCTTAATTTTTTTCCTAAGAGGGTATAAAAAAATTCCCCCTTGCCCCACCAATCCTATTCCCTAGAGATGATCATAGAAATATTTAGTCTTCCAGATTTTTCTCTATACCCCACCTCACCTCCCCACATGTACATATACACGTATCTTATAGATGTTACATATGCAATATACATAAGCGCTTTTTTTTTTTCAAAAATAGAATCAGGCTATACATAATATTCTTTATTTGTTGTATTCACTTAACAACATGTGGAAATATCTTCATATCAGTACATATTATCATTTGGCTGAATAGTCCGACACTCTGAATTCACAACAATGTATTAATTCATTTAACATATAACATGAACAGGCATTATTCTAGGGCTGGGGATTCAGACCAGCTCCACTCATGGACAGGAAGGATACTTAACGATTAAGAGCATGGGTTTTGGCACCAGACTGCCAGGGTATGAATTCTAATTATGTGATTTTAGAGCTGTGTGACCTTGGGCAAGTTACTTAACGTCTCTGTGTCTCAGTGTCTTCTGCTTGAAAATTATAATAATAATGTCTATCATACAGGATTGCTGTGCAGATTCAGAGTTAATATACGCCCAGCATTTGAACAGTTCCTGACATGTCTACTTAAATGTTAGCTCTGATTACTTTTCTGGTAAGGTGGGAAGACAGGTAATAAATAAATAAGCGGGTGATATGAAAGAGCAATGGAGAGACATTAGATTGAACACTTAAAGAAGTCCTCTGGTGATGGGCTAACATTTGAGCTGAGACCAGAAAGGTGAGTAATCCCCTATTGATAAAAATTTATATATTTAATTAAAAAGAAAATAAAATCTCTACTAATGACATATAGGTCAGAGTAGTGTAGCAAGAACTGATGATCAAAAAGAAGGGACAAGGAAATTCTAAATATAAAAGAAGGGACAAAGGAATCCTAAATAGTTAAGTGAAAAGTCTTTCTAATAACAGAAGGGTGGGCACACAGGTCCCACAAATCTGCCGTCTTCTTGGTGAGCAAGAAACTATGGCTTCGCCTCAGAAGTCCTTTCAATTCTTCTGGTGACCCCTGGTGGCCAATTCATGAACTTGGCCATTCCTCCCTCAGGGTTTGTTCCTAAAGGAACAGCCCAGAAGGAGGCAGGTTATCTATTGTTTTTTAGATCCCTACTGAAGTAAATTTCAGTCTCACATTAGCGAATTCCATTATTTATTCACTATGATAGTGAAAAAATCTACCCTATGCCTTAATAGATTGTCATTCGAAGTAAGTAAAACATTTATTTGGTTTAACATTCTGTACTTAAAGAGATTCTTAGAAACACCCAGCTTTTTCCTTTCTCCTTGCTTCTAAGTGAGCATAGAGGAGACTCTATATGGGAACACTAATGAAATGAAACCAGTACTCAACGCTCCTGCCCTACTGCTTCCCACGTGGGTAGCATCCCCTTATGTTCTGAGTCTTCCTTTTCATCCCTGCTCCCCATCAAACCATACCCATCTTCGTTCCATCCTCCCAGGCCCTCCTCTACATCACGTGGTAGAGATAACCTTCTACTCAGGCCTTACACATAATCACTGAAGTAGTACATTCATACATCGGGGCCAGAGGAGCACTATAAAGACTTGCTGATTTCAGTACTGTCAGGTAACAAGATTGTATTTTACACAGAGGACTTGCTGGAGTAACTCTAGGGAATCTTAGGTACCCAACAAGTATTGGGGCAATATTTTCTGCCAATGCCTAGGGCTGGGTACATATTCTAGCCACCCTCTTCTTGAACCCCCAACAAGGAACACCACACTTTGTAAGAGAAAACAGCAACTTAACCACTATAGACCCAAATCAATATACCACTTAAAATAAGAAGTGCAATTAGTAAATTAATTAAGTCTCTCTTCACACTTCTATATGCAGAGGCTGATCATTTTTGGTTTAAGTAATGTGTTCTGTCATAAAGGAAGTCATTAGTACCCCAAGTAAAAGTCTTGAAATTCCCCCAAGTATGTTTGAATGGACTCCCATTGTGCCACACAGATCCCAGTTTAGCTGCTACACTAATGGTATTAATCAAGACAGAGCCTTTTATTTAAAGCAATTGGTTTTGTGCCTAGAATTGTTAACTAGGTACCTAACAACATTTTTTAATAGTATTTGTTAATTAATTTATTTATTTTTGGTTGTTTTGGGTCTCCGTTGCTGCGCGCGGGCTTTCTCTAGTTGCGTCGAGCAGGGTCTACTCTTCATCACGGTGCGTGGGCTTCTCATTGCAGTGGCTTCTCTTGTTGCGGAGCACGGGCTCTAGGCACGTGGGCTTCAGTAGTTGTGGCACGCGGGCTCAGTAGTTGTGGTGCACGGGCTTGGTTGCTCCGCAGCATGTGGGATCTTCCCGGACCAGGGATCGAACCCGTGTCCCCTGCATTGGCAGGTGGATTCTTAACCACTGCGCCACCAGGGAAGTCCCCCAATAACATTTTTTTTTTAATTTATTTATTTATTTTTGGCTGTGTTAGGTCTTCGTTTCTGTGCGAGGGCTTTCTCTAGTTGCGAAGAGTGGGGGCCACTCTTCATCGCGGTGCGCAGGCCTCTCACTGCCGCAGCCTCTCCTGCTGCAGATCACAGGCTCCAGACGCGCGGGCTCAGTAGTTGTGGCTCACGGGCCCAGTTGCTCCGCGGCATGTGGGATCCTCCCAGACCAGGGCTCGAACCCGTGTCCCCTGCATTGGCAGGCAGACTCTCAACCACTGCGCCACCAGGGAAGCCCCCCCTAATAACATTTTAATTCTACATACATACTCCCAACACATGCAAACAACTTGCTTAAGACATTCAGTGCTTTTCACGGGAATTTTACTTATAGTGGTTGGTTTCGACCACTCACTTAAAACTTCCTGTACAATGATTGTTGCCACTGCACTATCATACAGACAACTAACTTTTCCAAACTTTTTTCTGTTTCTGAAGCCTCCTTACATCACTCCCAAGCTCCCACTGACTCTCAACAAGCTTTGAATTGTCTCACTAATTTGAGCCAACTCACATCCCACTAGAATTCTCTTTACCTTTCTCCTCTTTAACCTTTCTACCTGGCTCTCATTCCTTCATGAGGTAATTCTGGCTTCTCTGTGCCTCCTTCAAGAAAGTTGGACATTTGAAGGAATCGGGGGGAAGGTGTTAGAGAAAAGGCCTGACTTTCCTTTCTTAATACATAGAAAGAAATGGCTGAAAAAGTTGCTTTCTTCTCCATGTTAAAATTTCATTTCTCAAAGGGAATCAGGCACGCAAAGGTTTCTTCAAAGATTGAATATATCTATGGATGGGATAATCTGTAATTTATCTTTCTTAGCTACTTTCTTTTTGATTTGTCTCACTCACCTAACTTCTACTTTTCTAGGTCTCTGATGCCACTAGTACATAGCAAAGAGAAGATAAACAGTGAAAGTTAAAAAGATAAATGTCTGTGACCTCCACATCTTTACTGTTACTCGTGGATTTGTAGCCATCAGTGGTAGACATATTTTAAGAGATCTGTCCAGACCACATTCCCTTCTCTAAGAATTGACTCTCCATTCACCAATGGAAAGAGCCCATTAGCCATGTTTATTATCACATGACCCAGCAACCTCAGCCTCAGCTGACTGGACCAAGAAAGAACACCTGACCCAAACTGGGCCAATCACATTTTGCCCCCAGGAGAAGTGCTAGTTAATCTCTGTTGATTGCACAATCCAAGGACAGATAGGCTTGGAAACTGTAGGGTAGCCATCTTCTGCCAAATGCCTGTAGAAGCAAAGCACGTTGATCTGCAACAAAGCACAGATGAGTGATCCATTGGTCTTGACAGAATAAGGCTGAGACAGAAAGACCGGCTGCCCTGGCTCCTGATGCCTTCTCAGCAAACACACAATAAATTTTTCTGTTTTTTTAACTATTATTTTTTTAACCTGGAAACATTGACCTTCAATTCTGTTACAAGTTCTAGTGTTTGCCCTGGCCCCCATCAGCCATGAGTATCATATCCAGCCCAGGGCAAGAGTAGGGGCAGAATGCCAGAGGTGTCTGCTTCCCCCTGTGCCACTTCCTCAGTGTTCGCCCAATGCCAGCATGCTAGGTAGGCTTCCTGTGTCCAGCAAGGAACAGGAAGACTTTAACATAAAGGGGTATTCATTATAATGGGAGAATAACCATAAATATATAAAGGGAACTCTAAAGTGTATCCTGGGCTGAGGGAGAATGTCCACAGATGGACAAACTCATAAGGTGGGGCGCGGCCCTTCCCAAGGCTACGGTCCAGACCTTGTTGGGTAGCTGAGACGTTCACTGAGGTGCCCAGGCAAAGCTGGCCAACAACCCCTGGGCAAGTACGAAAGGCCTCCTGGACAGTGGGCTGTGGTGGCAGGGCCGGGAGTGCGGAGGAAGTCAGGATGTTGGGAGCCTCTTTGCTTGAAGGAAGGCACATAACCAGGAGTGCACGGTGTCCTTGTCAGGAGGGCTGCGGGAAGCCACTCTCTGGGATGCAGGTGGTCCAGGCTGGTGACAGGGTGCCAGAGAAAGCTGGGCTGTAGGAAGCCTGCTCGCTGGCAAGACCTGGGACGAATGGTGTCTATCTTGCGAGGGCCATAGTCAGGTGGTCACTGGGACAGAGTCCAGACTGTAAGCTTGCTGAGGGTCTTCGCGGTCTGGGTGCCCAGCTAAGGCAGAGCGCCACTGGTTGTCCCTCCACACACACTGCTGACAGACTGCGCAGCAGGGCCAAGAGAAAGCAAAACGCAGGACAAGGGGCCAGGAAAAGAAGCCAACTTCCTCCTACAATGTCCCTCCAGCACCCTCTACTGACAAAGCTTAATATCGTGTTCACTGAAAATTCAATACATGCTAAGTTGATCAGTTATTATTTGAACATAGGGAGTATAAGAAAATACGTTTGGAGATTACACTAGAGAAAAAATGCAGGAACTAGTCCATAAGGAATCTGGTGTATCTAATAAAGTTGTTTAAAAATTTATAATAGATAATACTTGTTCGTGGAAACCAATCTGGAAAGCATAAAACAGACAGGAAAAAAAAGTTTTTTTAATCCTCCTAGCCTAAAATCATTGTGAACATTTTGATAGCATTTGTATTCTTGCTTTTATATTATGATTTAATATGTAAATAAATTTGCTTTTGTCTTCAAAAAAAAATATCGTGTTTGCTGAATAGGAAAAATGTTTAAAACTCTAGTATTGTGGAGCAGGTAAGAGGGTAGAATTGGAGCTGACAGGCAAAAAACACAAAAAACAAAAAAAACTGTACAAAAAGCACAAAAGCGCACACACACACACACACACACACAATCAAAAAAACCTGGTACAGTAGTCACCACTCCAGAAGTTCTAGATGTCACAAGATATCACAAACGTAGCCCAAAAGTACATGACAAGAGGCTCTATGAGCTATCTAATGCTGCATACCATGTCTCTAATATTTAGGGGCTGAAGACGATAATAATCACTTATTATCTCTCTTGCTTTCTGTGGGACAGGAATTTGGGGCTATCTGGCTGGACAGTTATGGCTCAGGGTCTCTCATGAGATTGTAGTCAAGATATCAGCTGGGGCTGCAAGTCGTCTGAAGGCCTGATTCCAAGGTTGACGGGAGGGTGGAGGCCTCACTTCCTCTCCAGAAGAGTTTGTCCATATGGCTGTTTTAGCATCCTTCCAACATGGCATCTGGCTTCCCTCAGAGTGAGTGGTCCAAAACACCAAGGCAGAAGCAGCATTGTTCTTAATGATCCAGGCTTGGAAGTCACACACCATCATTTCTGCTATTAATGTGTGGGTCACCAAGGCCAGCCTTGATTCAGTATGGAAGGGGACTGCACAGGAGAACACATACCAAGAAATGAAGATCACTGGGGACTCTCTTGAAGGCCAGTTACCACAGAGGCCACAAATTCAAGGGTTCATTCACAAACCAGAGTTCTCGGATGCTTTTATAACTTTGGTTGCACATTTAAGGATGTTTTGTAGGCAAGCCAACTAAAACTATAGATACCATAGAATGTAAGACTGGGAAGGGACCTTAGGAATCAACTTTAACATCTTTATTTCTCTATGAGAAAATGGAGGCTCAGAGAGTATAAATGCCCTGTCCCAAGTTATATAGTGAGGAACTGCAGACCTGCAACTAGAATCCCAGTTTCCTGACCTCTAGTTCTCTCTTCCCAAATTCAAGTGCACTGACAACTGCACTGGAATCACTGTGGAGCTTGATAGAAATACTGATCCCTGGGCCCTCTCCAGAACAAATGAATCAGAATCTCTGCTGGGAGGGGCCGCACACTGAGCTGGGGAGTCTATCATATTTGTAAAGCTCCACAGGTATGTCTGACGAGCTGTAGCAAATTTGGGAGCTACTGCTCTCTACCACCCTGACTGTTAACTGAAGCAGTCCAGACACCCAGAGGAGGGAGTGAACGGAGTTTGTGCAGAGGCCCCGTGGAGCCTGATTCCATGTCTGCACTCCCTGGGTGGGCTTTCCTACTGGCTTCCAGGGACCCTTGGGGACCTGCTCTCCTGCTCCCAGAGAGAATGCCTTCTGCTTTGGCCATGAGCATCAGAGTGGCTCACTGCCCCTGCACCGCACTGTGGATTTGTGGACCTGGACAGTGTTCGCCTAATCCCCGTGCTCTCCTGCTTTTCCTGGTGTCTGGTTAAGCAGGGTCAGCACCTGCATGATCCCGCGAGGGAGGGAGCGCCTCCAATGTTGCCTCCAGGTGCCTCCCATGCCTCAGCCTATCCTGGCCTTGCTAACTCCTCAATATGATACTGACCTTTCTCAACCACCAAATAGTCAGATTCCAGGAATCCCAGCCACTGTCCTCGGCTCGAGGAGCAAGATGGGGCCCTGAGTAAAGAGGCTTAGGCCCAACTCTAAACATCTCAGATTTTGACTCTATGACAGTTGAATAATCTACAGGTTTTAGCTAAATGCATCCAATAAATTACCTCTATTCCTATATCTATGAAACAAAGTTCAAGGCTGGATATCTTTTTCCAATGAAAAGGATGCTAATATCAAAAAATAATAATCCGTATGCCTTTTTATATTCTTGAACATGAAAAATCCCAATTTCACTTTGTAATTTCCTTACCCAGTAACAATTAATCCACATTCTTGGCTGGCATCCAGCTCCTTCCAATTTGGAATTGCTCCTTATCTCTTGCCTTCTTTAACCTCCCAAATTGTGTCTGGTTTTGTTCTGTAGAGTATTTGTGTTAATAGGAGGAAAACTAACAATAATGATGGTGATGAGGATAATTACATAATAATAGCCAATCTACTTACTATGTATCTAATAGCAACTCTACTTACTATGTATCAGACACCATTCTGAGACTTTATCATATTATCTCATTTCTCTCAAAACCATTGTTCAGTAGGTATTTTGATCCTCATTTTAAAACAAGGAAACCAATGCTCAGAGAAGTTAAGAACGTGCCCAAGGAAGATCACATTTGGCAAAAGGAGTGGAGCCAAGGTTTTATCCAAGCCTGACTAACTCAAGAGCTATACTTTTAACGACTGTAATCTATTGCCTTTAATGACTCATTTTCTCAGGATCAACATGGGATGATCAAGAGCAAAGATTTCTCCACCAGAGACCTCATTTTAAAATTTAATTCTGCCCATTTCTAGTTGGGTAACTTGGGGCTAATTATCTAATCTCTGTAATCCTCTTCATCTGTAAAATGAGGCTAATAATTCCCTCCTCATGTGGTTTTAGTAAGGTCTAAAGAAGAAAATGCACAGTGCTTTATTAGCACATAGTCAACGTTCAGTTAAGAACAGCTATTTTAATTGTTAACATTTTTATTGGCTTCATTGTACTTTTTTTAAATAAATTTATTTATTTATTTTTGGCTGAGCTAGGTCTTTGTTGCTGCGCGTGGGCTTTCTCTAGTTGTGGCGAGCAGGGGCTACTCTTCATTGCGGTGCGTGGGTTTCTCATTGCGGTGACTTCTCTTGTTGCAGAGCACAGGCTCTAGGCATGTGGGCTTCAGTAGTTGTGGCTCGTGGGCTCTACAGCGCAGGCTCCGTAGTTGTGGTGCATGGGCTTAGTTGCTCTGTGGCATGTGGGATCTTCCTGGACCAGGGATTGAACCGGTGTCCCCTGCATTGACAGGCGGATTCTTAACCACTGAGCCACCAGGGAAGCCTTTCATTGTACTTTTTATTCCATGCAAAATGCCTATTCACTTCTCTTGTAGATTGCGTCCCTAACTGCACACCGATTTTAAGTTCTGGAACCCATTATGCACTGATTTGTATATAATAACAGGGGAGCCTCACAGAAATAACAGGAAAAGACAATTTCAGAAACAGCAGTCCAAAAAAATACTCAGAGGATATTACAAGTGTAGCATCCTTCCTGGGTTTTTCATTTTCTCTACAGTTTTTTTAAGGGGTCACTTCTCTCCTGATGATCATATCAGCTGCTTCCCTGTGACAGGCAACAAACTAGTATTTCTGCCAAATGAAAGGAACTCTCTCCCATCTCGGTGACCACAGCTTCTCCTTCTCGCATGCTTTATCTCCTTCACCTAAACTTGCCTGGTCCATAATTTACAGACTGACTGGCTACGCAGGAATGGTTGCCTTGGGGCCTCGGAGACCTGACTGTGCATGTGGGCTCCCCTGTAAGGAGGTCTCGGAAAAATCTATCCCAGCTGCCATGTGGGGACACCTGGTATCGTCTGTGGTGACAGCTGTCAATGGTACCATCTTTTCATCTCTGCCTCTTCCTGAAGCTCAGTCTATCACTTCCAACAGAACACTATGTGCTTAAGCATCTTCTTTCCTGCTGTGGTGGTGTTGTTTTTATGTCTTCTGGGATCATCTTAGAATGTATTTAGGGCTATAATTCTGGGCCGAAAAGAACATAATCTGGTCAGGGGGTGCATAGGTAGGTCTTCATTTAATTAAAAGGGGGGCCCCAATAGCACAGTTATTGTTTACTGCAGGGGGTTTCAGTCTGGAAACCAGGAGTGGGTACAGCAGACCCTAAGCCCACCTCTCTGACTAGCTTTATAGTCCCAGAGAATCACCAATATCCTAGATAAAGCTGTTCACCTCTCAGAGGCAACCTAAAAAGGAGAAGACTGGGTCTTTGTTTGGTTTTCATTTGATCACTTCCCTCAACATTAATTGCTGTTTTCACAAATCTGGATCATTACTAAAAAAAAAGCCACCATGTAGAAGTCAATGGGGAACTTACTGGTATCATAACCAGCCACCGAAGCAGAAGAGAGAGTAAGGAATCAGGTTTGGCAGGGCTGGGGTGGAGGTGGGAGAGGCAGAGGGTGCAGTGGAGGTGGAGCCCCCGCAGGACTTCGAGGAATACCAAGCAGGATTAGGAGAGCTGACCCCACAGGCTGCACTCGCCTCCTCAGTCCTCCATTCTAGCCCTCATCCTAGGCAGATGCATGGGACAACATACCACCTCTATCGGGGTTTGCCTGCTCTAGGTGTTTCCAATAAAAGGAGTGTGGGCCACTTTGGGGCCAGGAGCACTGAATCCAGGTGGTAGCCTGTAGGCTAGAGTGATGGTTTCTCAAGTGTGGTCCACCTGCTAATTCTACAACTTGCTGGTCTCTCCCAGTTTACAAGTCAGAATCTCTGGGGGAATGTGAAGATCATTCCTAAGTACAATAAAATGTGAGGATCACTGAAAGAGAACATACTGCAAATCACGAATCCAGGTAAAATTTTCAAGTATCCATTTTGCACAGAAATAATGGCCTCCAAAGATGTCACATCCATAACCCCAGAACGTGTGAATATGTTAAGCTACGTGGTAAAGGGGAATTAAGGTTGCAGATGGAATTAAGGTTGCTAGTCAACTGACATTAAAACAGGGAGATTATCCTGGATTATCCAGGTGGGCCCAAAGTAATCCCAAGGGTCCTTAAATGAAGAGGGAGGCAAAAGACAAGAGGCATGGAAGGTGATATGAGTATGGAGTCAGCCAGAGTGATGCAATGTGAGAAGGATTCAAGTCACTGATACTGGCTTTGAAGATGGGAAAAGGAGCCATGAGCCAAGGAATGCCAGCAGCCTCTAGAAACTGCAAAAGGCAAGGACACGCATTCTCCCCTGGAGCCTCCAGAAGGACCACAGCCCTGCTGACACCTTGATTTTAGGCCAGTGAGACTGGTGTTGGACTTCTGACCTCCAGAACTGTGAAATAATAAATCTGTGTTGTTTAAGCCACTAAATTTGTGCAAATTTGTACAATAGCAATAGAAAACTAATACAACTCCTATTCATGATAAATGCCTGTATTCAGGATAAACGCCTGTATTCAATGATATGGATAGATGTGATATCGCAAACCATACAGTATGGTTTCTGAAAGGCATGGAGTTTAAGGGACTTCCAAGAACATGAGGAAAATTTCCACCTGTTAGAAACAGGTCATCTTTCTAGGCTTAATTTATCTCCTCAAGATAGCTGTGCTGGATATTGGGATATTTACTTGGTTGCTTCTGAAGATCCAGTCTCTACTCTGCTCTGTGCCCTGGTAGGCAGATCTCTATGGACCAGACTCCCTTGCCCTTTGGTTTCCAGTTGGGTTCCCCCAATGGGAGGTACCAGCAGGAGAGTCTAGAGGTCACTCAGGTACCAGCCTTGCACTTGTACAACCCTGAGAGTGAGTCTCTCCTTAAATTTTGTGCTCTAGGCACCTTACTTGCCTCACTCAACAGTAACAATGAGGAAGAAATATGTAAGGGGTCCAGGAGAAGCCTTCCCAGAGTGGGTGACAGCCTGAAAACTGCTATGAGCTCCAACTATAAAGTATCTAGAATTCCTCACCATTTCTTATATGCCTCCTTCCACCCACAACTACCTGGTGAACTGTCAGAGGCCATGGCTGAGAAAGCAGAAATGAAAAGTCAAGAAAATACAATCCAACAGTACCAAGAGAAGCAATTTAGTTCAAGCAATTTACCCAGTCATTACATATGCAATGCTGTTATATGCAAATCACATGCAAATATAAATACTACCCTCCACAGGAGGGTAACCTTTTTTTGTTTTCTCTGGCTTCTAAAGCAAATTCAATTTGGAAAATAAAAATAGAAAATTACCCTGTGGTGGGATAAAATTTGTTTATGCATCTCACTACCTCTTACAATAACCCCAATAGTATCCATAAGCCTAAAGTAATTTGTTCCTGCTGAAGAACTGTGTGACCTTGATGTGAGCTAAATAGAATTGCTAAAGTACAAGCATATACGAACCTGTGTTCTGTATGGATGTGAGAAGGTAAATAGCTCCCTCATCCAGGAAGCCATCCTGGGTCACTGGTCCTCCCCACCCCTCCCCTAAAGGCCCACAGAGTGAGTTCAGTTCTCTCTCCTCTGTATCCCCACAGAGCACTACTCAGTAAATGGGTATAGGATGCATGAAGGAGTGAGTGTAAGAATGGTAACTGGCACGGCAAAATCCATAGACAGAGCAGCCAAATAAGACTACAATTGACTAAATTTAAACAGGCTTAGACAGGCATCACCTGTGAACTTCAGGAATCTCCCCACTCCTTGTCCTTCCTTGGCTCCCCACCGCCCAACCCTGCCCCCAAGTATTTTTAGAACAAAACAACAAAAAGATAGGAAGAAGACTGTGGCAGCATTAATATTCTGAACAAGGCTGCAAGGAATTTAAAAGCCGGACCTCCCCCACTAACGTTTGTTTCCTGCACATAAACAGGAACACCACGGCAGAGTCACTGGCACTTATTTTTAGAAAAAAAAAAAAAATCTAAAAGATTTAAAAGAAAAGAAAAGCACCCTTAGGTTGGTTGTAGACCAACGTTTCTACCTGAAGCAACAGAGTCGGCTCTTGAGCATCAATGTCCTGTGAGGGCGCTGCTGCAGGCCTACCTGAGCTGGAAAGAACCAGAAGAAAAGGTTGCTGTTGTAAGTCTTATTCACAGTGATGTAGCCAGAATAACTCGTCAAATTCCATCCTGGGAAAGGAGCCACCGAGCTCAACCGTCTACCTAGTGGGGGAGAAAAAATTTACCCGAGGATTAGACAAATAATAAATACAGGGTGAGCCACCTCCATCTTGGCCAGACTTCTCCCAGGGGCCAGGTCTGGCATGAAGTGATCAGAAAGGCTACAAGGGGATTGGTATAAAGGTGCTTACTGGTAGCAACTTCCAGCCTGCCCTGGCCAGTTCCACATATTCAAAATTCACCATTTAGCCAAGGGCAAGTGACATTTTAAACCTTTTTTTTGGTTCATATCTTATGAACTATAATAAGATTTTTTTAAAATTATTATTATTTATTTATTATTTATTTTTGGCTGTGTTGGGTCTTTGTTTCTGTGCGAGGGCTTTCTCTAGTCGCGGCGAGCGGGGACCACTCTTCATCGCGATGTGCAGGCTTCTCACTATCGCGGCCTCTCTTGTTGCGGACCACAGGCTCCAGACGCGCAGGCTCAGTAGTTGTGGCTCACGGACCTAGTTGCTCCGCGGCATGTGGGATCTTCCCAGACCAGGGCTCGAACCCGTGTCCCCTGCATTGGCAAGCGGATTCTCAACCCCTGCTCCACCAGGGAAGCCCAATATTTTTTTTTAAGAAGAAAAGAAAATCACCTATCCTCAGCTCCACTCTAAAGAGTAAACCAAGATGTTCACATGGGGCCACCTAGAAGGCCAAGGCAGGATAAAGTCACCTAACCCCGAAAGGTGGGGGGGGTGAAAGAGAAATAACAGCTAAGGAGCTCTCAGCCTGGGGGAGGCCTGTGTTCTCCACACTCTTCTTGTGGTGAAAGCAAAGGGCCTGCCACTTCCACTAAGGGAAATGCACCAGGCATGTGGGGAGTAAGGATGGCTAGGGCCGGCTGGGGAGGGTGGGGAGAGGCAGGCAGTGAGACTGTGGGTGCTCACGTGGCTACTCAGAAGGAGCCAAATAGGACAAGGGGCAGCTGTAGAGGGCAGAGGTCCTGGTTTTCTAAGGGCAGCAAAAGGACAGGGACAGGGAGGAGGAAAGAGGGAATGCTCAGAGAGGTGAGGCGCCCAGGAGTAAACAATACTAATAGCAATAGAACTAATACCAAGGGCTTTACATTACGTGGTAGGTATAATTATTATCTCCACTTTACAGATGAGAAAGCTGAAGCACAGAGAGGTTAAGTAACTTGCCCAAGGTCACACAGTTAGTAAAGGAGAGCTGGGATTTAAACCCAGAAGTCGGGCTGCGGAGTTAGCTCCTGGCCCTACCCTGCTACACTGCATCTCAGCTAGAGAGTTAGTCAAAAGGTATAAGTAGCAGGGAGTGGAGGGGGAAGCAGTGATTAGGAAAGGAGTGGAGAAGGAACAGTAAACAGGTAGGAAGCAGGGTGTGGTGGGGAAGTCTAGGTGAAGAAGAGTCCTTTAGGGGGAACAAAGCAAGTGTCCCCAGTAAAAACAAAATCGTTCAAGAAAAGCTACTTAAGTCTGAGACTTATTAAGTTGGAGGCTGTTTAGTAGACAGTAGGTAAGGAAGCTCGATCCTACTCATGTGCCACCAACGAAAGATGTCTTCAGTGGCGTAACAGAGCCCATGGGCCCTGGAGTGCTAATTGACATCTCTTCCCAACTCGGCATTCAGTGACAGCACAGATAGGATGCAGTAAGCCATGGTGTCGATGTGGATACTGATTTGTCCACCCTGGGCTTTGTGTGAGGATCAAATGAAAACATGCATATGACCCTTGAGCACAGAGATGGACATAAAATAAGGGCTCAGGCAAAGAGAGGGATGATTCTCATTAGCCTGTGGGCCACCCCAAGAATAGTCTAGAAGACTTTGCCTTTTTGGGGCTCAGTCCAGTTCCCCCAGGAAAGATTGTTTAACCCAACCTCTTTACCTCTTCCCCATTCTCTTCCCAATGAGATCTATCCCTCCCCACCAAAAAAAAAAAAAAAAAAGGCAAAGAACAAAGAAAGATTTTAAGGAAAAGAAAAGGGAGATGTTTTGGGGAAAGTGGTATGTGCCTGCCCTTCCCATCCCCCACCCTTCCCTTTCCCATCTTTGCTTCCACTCTCAATTAGCCCACAGAAAGATCACCTCCAGGGCTGGGCAGCCTTTAAAACACTTCTTTTGGCCTTTTTTTTTTATTGAGGTGTAATTGACATACAACATGACATTAGTTTCAGATATATAACATGATTGAATATTTTTATATGTTGTGAAATGATCACCACAATAAATCTAGTTAACATCCGTCATCACACACAGCTACAAATTTTTTTCTTGTGATGAGGACTTTTAAGCTCTACTCTCTTAGCAACTTTCAAATAGCAAGACAATATTATTAACTACAGTTACCATGCTGTGCATTACATCCCTGGAACTTATGTCTTTTGTAGCTGGTAGTTTGTACCTAAAACACTTTTGAAATATTTTTCACAAAACTATTAATCTTCTCAAAATCCAACAGAGATCCCCCCAAAAAGGAGGGCAGAGAACCAAAGGCTGAAGCGTTGGGAATGAGTGAGATGTGAATCCCAGAGGGCTAAGTGAGCATTTGAGAAAGACAGAGAAAAATGAGAAAGGTCAAAGTAGAATGAGAAAAAGAGAAAACATATAATAGAAAGGAGCTGGAGGGAATGGACTATGGGAGATGGGGTGATTGAATCAATCTATCTCTCTGAGACCAGCACAACACAAGGTCCGCTAGCCTGCTCTGAAAATGACTCAGATGCTTACCCAGTCCTCCCTTTCTGAGCATTGTAAAGTTGTTTCTCTGCTGCCTTGTACTGACTGGGGTATACTTTCTACCTTCCCTCCTGGATCAGGGGCTATTGGGAAGCAGGGAGTTTGTCTTGTTTATTTTTATACCCCCGGGGACACAGTATGCTGATTTATACACTTCGGACATTCGATACACATTTGTTAATGAATAAATGTGAATGAATGAACTAAAACATGACACACTGGCAATGCACTAGGATTAGCTTACTTCTACAAAAACCTCCTAAGGCAGGCAGGCCTTATTAAGATCTCAAGAAATTTAGAAAAACTTTTCTCTGGCCCACAAAAAAGTGTTTCATCCTGTTTTAAATTTCCTTTAACTAAACCCCAGTAAAATAAAAGTTCTTTCAACTAAATTGATTTTTTGCATTTTCAAATGTCCCCCCTTCATCCTTCTAGAATATATTAATGGAATGTGGAAAATAAACTCCCAAGATGGAGGAGTTTCTTTCTTCCTGGAACCGTGACTCATAACACAAATGTTTAAAACAGTTGAAAAAAGGAAAAAGGTTTTCTTTGAAGCGACTTCACTTCCTACTTGCTATTTACTGTGGTTACCAGTGCTTGTGATAGTACCACTTTCAAAAAGATTAGAGTATGACCAAAGAAGGGCTTGAACCAGTTAATCAGGCACTTCTTATGTGCAAAGACTTGCATCATCATCAGGATGGACAGGACACTACCAGGCCATAAGTAATAATAAATTAAGACCTAATAGCAAAATATTCTCTAAAGTTGGTGAAAAGGCAGTGTCCGGAAACATGCTAAAACTGGCCTCCTACATTCATTTTGTTTCAGAGAGTGAGGATTTATTCTAGCTGCAGAGAAAGCAAACATGCAATTACAGTTACATAAAACTAAGCCAGTTAGTTTATGTTGGGGATTTTTTAAAAAATTAAAATTTCCCTTGTCTTTTTGTGAATTACTGTTTATCTCAAAAATGTTCCATTACGATATTAAGACTCATGTTCCTAAGATTCTGACAGACTTGATAAACAAAAGGGATTCAGGGGAGTGAGCTGACCATCTGTCCAGAGCTTCCTGAACTTTCAGTAAAGCGGATGAATACAATTATCCTTAATTGTGTTGTCAGGACTGCAGTTGAATACCCAGATGTACCTGATTTTGGATTAGCCATTTAAAATTCTGTTCAAAGATTTTTGACAGAACTTTAGAAAGTGACATTATACCAGATTTAATATTTTAAATGTTGTCACTCATCAGATGGTGATCTATCAGGCTTAGCACAAAAGGACAGAGATAAAACTATCTCCCTCAGAATCTTTCTTTACTACTGCTGACACCCATGACCGTGAAATGCTTGTAGGCGAGAAATCCAGGAATGGGAGGGATGTGGACAATCTCTCAGGCAGATTTCTCTGTATTCTTTGCACTTGTTCTACCAGATGTACGATTCAGAGACACCATGGCCACGTTGCCTTAATGCTTTGTTTAAGCTGTCTTACTCAGTATGCACAGGCCCTTTCTTATTTGCCCAAATCTTACCCTACACCCTCAAGTCTGGTCACATAGCACAGTGGTTCATACCTCAGGCTCTGGAGTCAGCAGAGACAGGTTTTAATTCCAGATCTGCCACTTACTACCTTTAAATGGTCCTGGGCAAGACACCTAATTTCTCTGGGCCTTAGTTTTCTCATTCGTAAAATGGGAACAATAAGTATTCATTTTTCATTAGAGTTGCTGTAAGGATTAAAAGAGCTAATTTGTGTAAAGCATAATGCCTGAAACATAGGTCTCAAATTTATATTCTACAAATATTTATTGAGTGCCTATTACATACAGCTGCTGTGCCAGGTACTCGGGATATAATTACTACTAAATGTTAGCTATTTATTGATATTATTCTTACTACTACTACTACTACTAATACTTTCTATCTGGATTATGCCAACCAACAAGGATAGCTTCCTTCTAAAAATTTCCAGCACGCCTACCTCAAATGTAATACTTTAGAACTTTAGTATGCATTGCCTGATTCCTTAATTGTTTCATATGTGTGCATCTGGTCACTCCAAAAGAGGACAAGCTTCTTAAACAAAGGAAAATAAATTATAGCAGGCAAATTACAGAGTGCAAGCCAGAAAATCTGGGTCTTAGACCCATCTCTGCTACTATTACCTGTGTCCCCTTGGGCAAGTCATGTAAAATATTTGAGTCTCAAATTCCTCATCTGTGAATTGGCAGGGTTTGGTTATGAGTATTTAACTCCTTTTCAGCTCTAAACGAAATGATTTGCTTTGATTTACTGTGAATAAACATAATCTAAGTCATCAGTATCCATGGAAGCCAAAAGGAAGGCATATGACCCAGTTTGGTGGATTTGGATTAATGATATTTTGCCTCTTCATTTATGTCTAGTGATGTCAGCCTATGCCATTGGGCTACCATCTTTTCATGACTTTTCTACATCAAGCAAAAACGAGTCTTTAAAAAAAAAAAGACTACACAGCCTCACTACATTATCACTGACTATATTATCAAAGTTTTTCATCTTTTCTTAGAAAAGAGATGGTGAAACATGGAGCCAATGTGTATTTCAGACAAAGATATATGAGCAGGACTCCAATGCACCCTTAAGAGGGGAGAATATTTTGGTTTTAAATCAAACCAAAGACAAAAACGATGACAGCCTATTGACTATGAGAACTAAAGAAAAGTTGTTTTATTTTAAACTTCCATACAGAGTATATACATTTATTTTAGATCTTTAAAATGATCATTTCCCTAAAATTTCCAGTTTCAGTTCCACATTCCCATGAAATCTACCAACTTATCAGCCTCACAAGCATTAACTCTGCCTTCCCACCTGTGACTAGGGATAAACTCCGAAGCAAACACCAAGACCTCCATCCATGGATGCTCATCTCCTTCAAGAAAATGTTCCAGCAACAGACGTCCCACCCCAATCAACTTTCCCCTCTCTACTGGACTATTTCCATCATTATCTCCTATCCTCCGTAACTCTCTTCCCGACCCTTCCTGACTCCATAACTCCCTCCAGCCACCACCCCATTTCTCTGCTCCCTTTTACAAACAGCTCTGCCTATATACCATTTTATAGTTCAGGAGTGTCCTGAGGTCCAGAAAGATTACATAATTGATCCTACACAGTGATTTACCTAAGCATGAAGAAGCATTAAGAGCAGAGGCACGTTATAATTTTCAGTCTCTGATGACATCAAAAGATACTTTTTTGTATTAATAATAGAAAAACCCACAAACTCTAAATAAAAGCCATCAGCAAACACTAATATTTAGAGAGCAATTTACAGGTTATAAAGAGTTTTCACATGCATTTCCTCATATGATTCTTTTAACATCCCTGAGACTTGGGTGGGTTGTTTTTTCTCCATTAATGAGGAAACTGAGTCCTAGGATGTTCAGGTAACTTACCAGGCAAAGGGGCCCAGCACAGTGGCTGTGAGCTTAGACTTTGGAATGAAGCTGTCTGGGTGTGAATCCTGCATCTACCAGCTGGTGCCTGTATGACTCTGGCAAGTAACTTCATCTCCTTCTGCTTTAGTTTTCTTGTGTGTAAAACGGGTGCACTTCCTGGCTTGCTGCGATGCTAAAATGATTTTTATATCAAATGCTTGGAAGCAGTAACTGACACGTAGTAACCAATTGCAGACAGGCCCTATACTAGTTTTACAAATAGATATGCAGGGACTCAACCACTGGTTAATCTGACCCTGATGAACTTTCATTTTAGCTCTAAACTATGATACTATATGACACCAAATCATTAATATTTGAAATAAAACAATTGAATAAAATACCAGAATGTATTTTGGATCCTGTGAGACAACTGCTAAAAAAAAACCCCGACTGTTGAAGCTACACCAGTGGTTTCTGATTTAAACTTACCTTCTGCAAACTTCCCAGCTTCAATATAAGGAGTTAGGAATAATGGCTGTCCTGGATCTCCTTTAAGTGGTGTGGAAACATGGGCTTTTCTGTATAAGGAGCGAAACAGCCCATCACCACCAGGGCTGAGCACCACCAGGGCCAGCAAAGCAAGCGCCTTCCACATGGCACCAACCGTTCTGTCTAGACCTAGGATGGAAACAATAACATTCCACAAATAAATACAGAGTAAATATGTACCGAGCCCCTTTACACGCAAGACATTCATTTAGTTACTCAAAGAAAAATATATATAAAGCTCTTTGCTAAGTACCTTAGATACAACCTAAATAAGATAGACCCAAAAAAAAAAAAAAAAAAAAAGATAGACCCAATCCTTGCTCACCCTGAAATTAACAGTCTAATGGAAGGCTATTCAAGGGATTTACAACACAACTAAAGAAACAATTTATATTTCTAAAACTGTGGTCTGGAAAGTAAATTTGATGAAGGATTACATGAAGCATCAAGACAACAGGGACTCTGTAAATAGATCATGAAATGAGTGGGAGAGACAGTCATCTGCTACAGGCAGGACTGAGAACACATTTCATGCCAAGAGAACCTAGGAAGGCCTTACCAAGGTCGGAGGCGAATAAAAGGTGGGTGGAACTCAGCTAGGCAGAAGAAATGGGGAAGGCATCATTGGTGGGAGGCAGAGCTTGAGAAAAGGTGAGACCTGAGTTGTCCCTGGGCATTTTGCACGTGATTTCTGGTCACCTTTCTATCTCTTACAAATCACTAAATTTTGCATCCAAGAACAAAAAAGGAAGAAAGAGGAGAGGGAGGGTCCTACAACAATTTTCAGGCCCCTGCCCCTCTAGCTAGCTGACAAATGAACTCAAGAGTTAGACTTCACACTTTATTAACGCAAAGCTTTCCAAGGATCTTCCACTCTGATGTTTGCTTAGAGTATTCATCTGAGCTGATAATAATAATGGCGTAAAATTGTACGGTGATTTCTCTAAACTTGTAAACACATAAATTGTATTTACAATGGGCTTTCCCATGTATTTTTAGCTGATTTGAACATCCTAATAAATCAAGCAGGAAAGCGAGGATTATTATCATCAGTCTTAGACAAAGAAAACTTGACTCAAAGGAGTGCCTTATCCATGGACATCAAAGTAGAGAAATAGGAGTTAGTATGCAACCAGGGCCGGGACCAGGGTAAGGTGAGTCTGGTGCAGATGCAGGGTGGGAACTCGTCTTTTTTTAAATTTTGAGATTTTGTCTATCGTGGGGTTTTTTTTGCACTGTTTTTGATTTTTTCAAATATTGCATTAAAATACTATTTATCTTGATTACTGAGTTTTTTGGCACTCTTAAATTTTATATCCAAGGCAGGTACCTCACTTGCTTCCCCTTAATCCTGACTCTGCTCACTATTATAATGCCTACATCAGTGCTATTACATTACTCTGCACTGCTGCTAGTTAAATACTCTGCTCACTCAGATTTCTGGATGCAAAAAGAAATATACAATTTATGCAAATATAATGCCCACTTTTGACTGTTCAGTGCTTTAAAATACAAAGACACTAAAATACCTTAAAAACTCAAAATGTGTAGAAATCTATTAATCACATGCTTATCACAACCCAACTTGGCATAATAGGAAAACATTGCTTGTAGCAAACTTAAAAAGCTTTTCAGCCACATTTCCCCAATAATATAAAAGTTTATAATTATAATTTGATTGAATACATAATCCTTGTCAAGTCTTTCATGGTTAACTTAATAGAATCCCCCAGACTTAATGTAAACAAGCCCAACCAAATAGACTATGTAGCTAAAAAATGCTTTTCTCTATTATTTACTATAATAAGGAACAAAATGAATTTAGAAACTAAATTCAGCTTCCCAAGAAGGCCAAGGGTAATTTAATGATCACTATGGCACTGATAATACATTTTTTTAAATTATGAGAACTTGTTACACTAACGTTTTACTAACAGCTACTTTCAAGGAAGGCTTGAATCAACAATCTTACTCTCTAACAGGTTCGCAGGGAAAAAAAAAAAAATCTGTGGTATTAAAAACATATTGGAAGAAGCTCTTCCATTAAGAGGTTTTTTCCCGTGGGCAGAAACAAGAAACTAATCATACCATCTAATTTCTCAATCTTTCTGCTGCAAACATCCAGCCCCCGTTAATGGAAGTCATTAATATTTAAATAACCAGGGTAGTTACAGCACTTCTTCTGTAAGCAGATGTTGACTCAAAGATGTTAAAGACAGAAAGGTAAAACCAGTCTCGTTTCAAGTGACATAAATCTAACACATGAAAGTAAGAGTTGGGTCAATTTAGGAGCGCCCATTGACATTTAATCAAATAACTATTAGAGTCATGGTTTCCCATGTAGGTGAATTAAAGCAACAACATACTTCATTTCACTGTTTCATTTAATGGTCAGAATTCCTGGACTGCGCTTAGCTGTCATCTCTCCTAATGAAAACGAAAGCCACGTCATGAACGGAGAAGTGGTTTTTTTTTTTTAACATCTTTTACAAATGTTTCTGCCTATCCTAAATTAGCCAGAATCTTTTTATTTATTGAACATTTATTGAGTACTTTCTAAACTAATAAACCCTGTACTGGAAGTTATTGCCCACAGAGAGTGAAAAAAAAATTATTAACCCTACATTGTATCACGTGTCTACTTGAAGTGATATGAAAACATTCGTGCTATTTCCAGTTCAAATACATCCAACTGAAGGATTCAGGCAAACTATTCTTCTTAATAAATGTTCAGAAACAGAATAAAATCTAGGCAGATACAAAACAATATTGGCAGAATCAAATAAGCTAAAGGTCAAAACCACGTGATTCACTAAAACTGTCTTACTAAGCCTTAAATATTACAATTGGAAATCATGTGTCTAATGTAAATTTTTTTGATATAAAAAAGCTATTTATCACAGTGTTATTTAGAATAATAAAAACTGTCAACAATGTAAACAATTTAAGATAAGTAAGTTACCGTACATCAAAAAGATGGAATTATATGCAGCAATTAAAATGACTCTACTGAGAATGTTTTGGAAAATATACTAAAATATTAGGTAAAGAAAAGCAGACTATTAAAACAGTTGTATGGTATTTTCTCCTTATTTAATACACTTAAGAATTTCTAAATTTTCTACAATAATTAATCTTATAATTAGAAGAAAATTATTTTCGGTTTTGCTTTTTTATCACACAGTGAAGCAACTGGTAGGCATGGCTTGTTCCTTATTCCTTATTACTACCTGGTTATGACCTCTCGCGTTTCCTAGGAGTAAGAGTTCCGTTTGTTCTTTTAGAATAAGTTCTGCTCTCACTAACATTCTGTGAAGATGTGTCCTGATCTCCTAAAACCACAGAACCTCAGAGACTCAAAGTAAAGTTTGTCTTTGGTGAATTAAAAGGCTCTACACTAACGTGAGATGTTGTTCTAATAATAATTACTCTTATTATATTTATATTTAGTTCTGCCTGGAGTAGAGTCCATAACGAATGTGCATATAATTGGTACTAAGCAAATATTTGTTGAACTGTTGGGTCTAAATAGTGAATCATGATATGTTAGACATATGGGCGATAGTAGATGTTCATATGGTTCAGTTCCTTCATCTCACAGACTAGACAACCGGACAACTAGAGAAGTAAGCAAGTAACTTGTAAGTAAGATTACACCACTGGTGAGCAGTGAGACCAAGACTCAAAGCCAGGACTCACTTTCGGCTCTAAATCTAATCTGCTTTCCACTCTCCCATCTTTGGTTATGATTATATATATTCAAATATTTTGACTCTTATTGTCTCAGTAGATAGTAACAGTCTGTTATAGTCCTAAACCCCTTTCATTAGATCATTAGAGCATGCAGTAAAAAAATAAACACATGAATATACAGAAACATTAATAAGTAAGTCTTTCTAGAGAAATTTGGGTTTTAGAAACGATTTGTACTAATCCAGGTTCTAACACGACTCATTCACTGAACCTTGGGCAGGACACTGACTTTTCTGGGTCCTGGTCAATGTGTTAAAACCAATGGTTAGATTTCCAGGAACTGTGAGAGCCAGCTGTTCAACACAGCCATTGTTTAAAATTAAACTATAAAAGCTTACCATTAAATAAGTTATATTAAAAACATAAGTAATAAATACTCAAAACTCATCACTTCTTAACTATTTTACTACATTTTACTGTCATCTATGCTCTGGAGTTATATTTTTCGTATTTGTCTAATGGACAGATTATATAATGGTTTGCTACTGTGCATTCCTTTCCAACTTGGTGTTCAGTAACATCTCGTAGCTTGAAATCAGCCATGGTGGGAGTATTTACACCACAGAAATCAGAGACACCACAAATCAGGGCTTCCCCTGCCCACCCTACCCCAGGGAACTAGATGTTCAACATTTACCTGCTCATGTGAGTCTCACGTTCCTTATTTGAAAAATGAGCTGGAAACTACGTTCCATCAACTCACACCCCAATCTAATGGAAATGATCAGAAGAGACAAAAGGGGAAAATCTGCCAAACTGTCATCCGTGTGTAGCAGCAACCAGTAACACGCCCAGATAGGCAAGGCTTCGAGAAAAGAAACCTGAAAAAGCCACTGCAAAGTGTGTGTTCTACCAGTGAAAAAAAGAATCGGAAACAAAAACTTCAGAATGAGGACAAAGAAACAAAGAGCAACCGTGTCAAGCAGCCCTATGTTTTCCTCTTCTCTCCTTCCCATGTCTCCATTTTACATTATAGATTATTCCAAACAAAGGATAAAAATCGTTCACGTAATAAATGTCATAGCTGCAATTAAAACAATTATTTGGATTCCCCTCACATATCTAACTGGCTTTAATAGCTCCCAACATAAGAAAAACATTCTCCTGGACAAACAAACAAAAAACAGGCCAACTAGTAACAGACGTTTCCATGAAATCTGTAATTAAAGAAAGAGACAAGAAAGTGATCCCTCTATTCAAAAAAGACTCAGTCACCTCACAAGATTATTCAGGCATATCCAAAGCATTTGAATCCCGTAATGAAGGGCTATTGTGCAACCCTGAATTAAATACCAACCCAAATCCCAAGTCTAGCTATTTTTGTTAAAGGATTTCCATGCCAACAAATGGTAAAAGAAAACCTTTATTTAGAAGGATCCAGTATTCATTTTCCTTAGGACATCATTTTAATTTCTAAAATTGATATTTGAAGCATTCTTTTCCCAGAAAGGACGTAGTACATGATACAAGGTGATGGGCAACCTTTTGCTGAAGCATCACTGAGACTTACATGCCTATCTCCCTTCCACAGGCTACCCCTCTGGCATCAGACAGTGGTGTCTAATCTTGCTAGTTGAACTAGTCATCCCTATCTCTGCCACCATATCCTTGGGCTCACAGGAAAGGGAAACAAACTCGAGTTACGTGGCAGGTAGAGAATAAAAAGAATCAGGAAGAAGAGGAAATAATACTATCTGACACTATAGTAGGGAGCTTACCTTGAAATCTCACTCCAACCAGAAGGAAAATTTGCATGGGGGTAGGAAGTACAAAGTAGACATGTCCCAAAATGTTAATAACAGCTTTGAAACAGAAAGACCATCTCCATGATCCAAGGCATCCTCATGATAATGATACCAGTAAAAGCTACCAATAATTGAATGCACTCCAGGTACATGAACTGTGCTAACTGCTTTATATTTTTATTTCTAATCTTTACCAGGTAGGTACTATTATCACCCCATTTTACAGATGAGAAATTGATCCTCAGAGAATTTAAGTTACTCGCCCAGGGTCACACAGCTAAAAAGCAGTAGAGCAACGAATTGAGGCCAGTACCAATCAATTTGCAAAGACCATTCTATAGTCCCACGCCAGCATCTCCCAAAATGTGCTATGTGTGCCACGGGCTTATCTCCCTATTCAGGTAAGTTTGGAAATACAACATACAAAAATAAAATTTTTGCCAGAAGGTAAATGAGGATGAGGGAAGATTCTTTCCCCATGTTTCAGAGGTAACATGGCGCCACCAACACGTTGATTTTGGACTTCCAGCCTGCAGAAGTCTGAGACAATAAATTTGTGATGTTTTAAGCCACCCGGTTTGTGGTACTTTGCTATAGCAGCCCTAGAAAACTAATACATGGATAGTTGGGAAGACTGTGGAAGGAGTCAAGGTGGAGGGGATTACAAAGAATGGAACTTAAACAGTTCTACTTAGTTATTATTCAGCATCCAAGCGAAAATTCTGAGAGGTCAACAATAAAATGGGAAAGGGAAGCTAAATTGATTTTGTATTTAAGACATGTCTGGCATTCTGGTAAGCCAGGATTTCCCACAGAATCCTTTATGGAATACTAGTTCAGCAATATATAATTAGATTTTATATGAACAAAACTTTGGGAAAATCTGGGCTAAACAAACTTAAACGGGTTTCTTGGTTACAGAATGAACATTTCCGAGCCTTTCACTTGCTAATGGATAGCATGTGTTTGACTGTGTCACTATCCTTAGGCCCTAAGTTCTGAGATTTATATAAGACATACTCAGATGAAGAAACTAAATCCTAGGTTGACTAGTTTCTCAAGCACTAGGTTTAACTTTCTCAAGCCCCCGACTCAACCACTAGACAGTAAAGCTCGAATTTGAAGCCAGATCTAGAGATTCCAAAGTCCATGTATTTTTCATATATCGTTATATAAATGACATAATACAACAAAATCTGCCTCCATGCAACTTTTGACAAAAGCAGAATTCTGGGTAAACTGGATTATCTTGGCATGCCATTTGCAAGATTTATCGGTGCTGAAATTGCAAGTGATTTAAGGGCACGTTTATTTGCAAAGAAGTGAAACTCACATGACCGGAGATTGCTTCAAAATGAATTTCTAGCTTCCTTCTGTTTTGAAAATAATTTGAGGGCATGGATGAAGCCCTCAATCCTCATGGCAAAAGAAATGTCTTCCACTGAGAAATTCCTTATTTTTGCTGAAGTAAATGTAGTCCCATTCTTTTAAAAATGATCCTCCTTTTTGCTATCTACTATGACTAAATTTTCCATACAAAAAATCAGGATACACAGTGTGGCAAATACAAGGATAAGACTGGGTATAATGGATAAGAATATTTTATATGAGGATGATCCTGGGAAATCCTTCCATGTTGTCACCTTAACCAGGTGACAGGTAACTCCTCCTTGATTCCAAAAGAGATAATGTTGTCATTGGGAGTAATCTCCATGCAACACTCTCTTAGATTATTCCAGTGCTTCCCACATCTCTTCTCTCTCTACACATAGTCTCATTGGATCTTCACCACCACTCTTTTTTTTTTTTTTTTTTAATAAGAAGCACTGGTGGGCACTAAGGAGGCTTGGTTTCTTTTTTTTTTTTTAATTTATTTATTTATTTATTTATTTATGGCTGTGTTGGATCTTCGTTTCTGTGCGAGGGCTTTCTCTAGTTGTGGCAAGCGGGGGCCACTCTTCATCGCGGTGCGCGGGCCTCTCGCTGTCGCGGCCTCTCTTGTTGCGGAGCACAGGCTCCAGACACGCAGGCTCAGTAGTTGTGGCTCACGGGCCTAGTTGCTCCGCGGCATGTGGGATCTTCCCAGACCAGGGCTCGAACCCATGTCCCCTGCATTGGCAACCACTGCGCCACCAGGGAAGCCCCACCACCACTCTTGAAAGGAGTTAATGCAGCTCTTCAACAGAGGCCCAGGTGGATGGAGCAACTTCCCAAGTAATGACACTCTAGTCAGTAGCAGAGCTGGGACAGACTCCAAGTTCACTGGACCAGTTATTCATTCAATAAACAAATATATTTTAGCTCCTACTATGTGCTAGACTCCAATGCAGGCACAGAAAACAAGAGAGACAAAGTGTCTGCCTTCATGAAGCTTCCCATATAATGGAGATAAGAGAGAGGAAATCTATTAAGAACATCAAAGCAGGGTGAACGGTTACAGAGGGATGGGGTCAAGGAGTGATATTATTTAAGATTGGGTGGTCAGGGAAGGCCCCTCTGAGGTGGTGGCAGGTGAGCAGATCTGAAGGTATTAGAGAATTTCAAGTGACTATCTAGGGAGAAGAGAGTTCTGGGCTGGAGTAAGGAAAAAGAGGAACATAATATGTAAACAAGTGGGACAATGGGAAAAGCAGAAGATTGATGGAGTGAAACAAGCAAGTAAACAAATAAAAAAGACAGCTTTTCTCCAGCTCACTTTAAAAAGAAATCAGCAGAGGACTGAAGGTGTGATCTTCAGGAGAATTAATGAAGTGATTGTTAAACTCAGCCTTAGGGGGTGGTATTTCTGAGAGGGTTTGACTCTTCCTGCAGAGTTAAAGAAGTTGAGTGACACAGACATAGAGAACAAACTTGTGGTTGCCAAGAGTAAGGGGGGCTGGGAGAGGGATGGATTGGGGGTGTGGGATTAGCAAATGCAAACTATTATATATAGAATGGATAAACAACAAGGTCCAACTGTATAGCACAGGGAACTATATTCAACATCCTGTGATAAGCCATAATGGAAAGGAATATGAAAAAGAATGTATATATATGTATAACTGAATCACTTTGCTGTACAGCAGAAATTAACACAACATTGTAAATCAACTATATTTCAATAAAATAAATTTAAAAAAAAAGAAGTTGAGTGAAAATAAGATAGGGCCAGAGGGTAGATACCCCACCAGTAATAACCAATTGAGCAATTTTGGTTTGAGCTTTCCTCTGAATTACCTACCAAACCAGAGGGATGAAATGAAGGAACCCACATGTGCAAACACCTGACATAATGCCTGGCACACAGTAAGTATCTGGGAAGGTAATACAGTCCAATGGGAGGAGCAGAAAGAATTTAGACACAGCTTCAAATGTGGCTCTGTCACTTAAAAACTCTGTATCACTAGACAAAGTACTTGTATACTGAGTGGACCCACACTACCACTCATTGTTATGGTGACAATGATATTGTACATATATAAACTCATACCAGGTATAGCAGAGAGATGAAAGACAGTCCCTGCCCTCACCTTCTAACTGAGACCTTAGAACAGTCCGTGACCACAGAAGAGATGCTAATTAAATCTAATTTCCTTTGCCTTGTCCGTGAATTATTATAAGATGGGTTTACAGACCTGACTATTTATTCAACACATAGCGCATACATGAAAATATTAATATAAAAAGGGGGAGGGGAGTTTTGGTTGCTAAATATTTGGATAAAGGCTTGGTGACCATGCATTCAGAATGTGTCCCACCTGAGGTTTCATTTGGAAAATATGGCCACCATCACGATAGGTTGTTATGGTTCCCAGATTAAGTAGGCACTGCCTTCTGAAAAGATAGACAAATTCATTAAATTACCTGGCTTCCTGATATTTGGAAATGGTTTACATGGATAAAGCTCTGTGTACTCTAAAAGTCCAAGATAAAAAATATTTCACTTTCCCTCTTTCCTGCCCTCTGCCACCTGATTCTCCATCCTCTTTTCACACACTACCCGCCCCCTCTGCCCCGTGCCTCCTACAGTGGGAGCAGGAAAGACTCCACTCCACTCATATGGGTACATTTTTTAGTTTGTTATAAGTTATCAAGGAGAACTGTGGCTACAATAACGCCGTAGATAGAACCATCATTAATATACAAACTGACAATTAACACGTATTTTTTTTTCTGTTTCAAGAACTCCATATATTCAGATTTTCCTCAAGGTCCTGCCCTTTTTTTCCTCCTTCTGTACATTCTCATTCAACCATCCCTTGATCACTAACTGCTAGTCCAGAATTTTGTTCCTGACCTTGCTGTTGGGCTCCCCACACTCAGAAGGCTCCTTCACATGGGTACCCAGTTGGTTCCTCAAACCCGTAGAGTCTTATAACAAAACATCAACATCCCCCCTGAACTTCCCCCTCCTCTAACTTCCTGATTCTTAATGACACCCAAGGCTCTAAAACCAAGTCCTCATGTTAAGTCATTCACAAAGTCCCACCTTTCTTCCTCTTTTTTTCCCTTTTGGTTCACAAGTCAACCCTCACTTGCCCTGGGGACATTTGCAAAGCCTCCTAACTTGTCTCTCAGACTTCAGGTCCTCTCCACACCCATTCAGCCTAACACTGATGCCGAAGTGAGCTTTCTAAAGCACAAGACACTTCCCTCCTCAAATGCCTTCAATGGTTCCCAACTGCAACCAGAATAAAGTATAAACTTACTGCCATGAAATTCAATGTCTTCCACAATGTGACTCTGGCATAACTTTCCAGAGCAAAGTGATACGACCCCTTCATAAACTCTATGTTCCAGCCAAATCAAACCCTTTTGCGTTCCCTAACTTTACTCTGCCTTCTATGTCTTTACAGGTAAGCATAGCTCCAGGCAAATAGTAGGCACTAAATCAATATCAGCTGAATGATAATAGAATTTAGGTGGGAGTATACAGTACACTGTAAAATTCTTTCAACTTTTCTGAATGTTTGAAAATTCTCATAATCAAACATCAGTAAAAATATTAGTCCATTTAGGATGAAAGAATGAATCTCTTGGGAGGTGGGTTATCCTCCCCAGATACAGGTACAAGAAGGTATGTCAAGGGGTCTTTCTGAAAGATGAGTAACAGAATATGAAGTCGCAAAAGGGAAAGGAGGAAGAGCTAGCCCCCGGATGCCTAAATAAATATTTTGGCCAGTAAGCAACCTTAGCAATTTAAAGACAGCCACTAACTAGAATCAAAACACAAAGAGAAGGTTAAGAGGTAAGACCTAAGGATACTGGACAGATGTGATGCTAAGAATTTGCTTTTTCAGGCTAATGGATCTAAGGACATCAAGACTTATTACCACCACCCTGATCTTGCTCCCCAGATTCTAAGGTTAAAGCAGTAAAAGAAAAGCATGTGGTTTCATGTCCAAGGCAGTACCTGCAATATCTTCAAGGGAGAGGAATCTCAATATTCTGGTTTTGGTTCAGTTACACTCAGGAGCATAGGTTTTATGAAGAAAGCACTTGATCACTGTCTTGTGAACTGAGTCTATTGCTTAAAGCTTTAAACTTGCAACTATATAGCATGAAAGTTCAAACTCCATCACTGATTTTGACCAGGTACAGTTCTTAGCCCTCTGTCCAGGTTACCCCTCTCCCGAATCAATATAGATATTAATGATTTGTTCTTCTAGAACAAATTCTAGACGAACCTTTCTAATTATGGGAAACTTGTTCTTCTTAAGTTCTTTTAAAATGTTCTTAGTTCAGTTCCTGAAAACCCCACATCATTAAACCGCTGGGAACGTTAAACAAAAATAATAATGTTTGCTCTTTAAAATGAACTATACTTCCTATTAAGAATGGGTCATTACCTATTTACCTTGGGTATTTGGGAAAAGATAAAGGGGTATCTGATGTTAGTTGGGGCAGTGACTAAGCTCTGCCTCTCTTACTGTCTTAGTTTCATGCACACCAGGGTAATATTCAACACAATTTTTCTTCTAACAAATCATACACTTTCCAAAACAAAAACAGTCATTAAAAAAAATACTGTTATGCTGTTTGCATTTTGGTTTTTTTTTTTCTCCCCCCAAGGGGAGTGAACTGATAAGCCCAGTGGACTTCCTAAACACTCTTCTAAGTCATTTGAACTGCCTGTCAGTCAAAGCCCACTTATTTCTCAGGCTATAAAATCAGTCTAATAGAACCCCACTGTAAATTGGTTTATAAGCTGGACTCATATATATTGTTGGGCCAATTATGTCCCTCCAAAAGAACCAACTCCTATAAAAGAAGAATAAAACAGCTTCTTGCTAAGAACACTTGCATTACATTATAAAGGGTTTCCACTGGACTTAGATTAGACTGCAGTACAATTCTAGAAAGCCCAATCAGCTAAGGGGTTTTGACAACTTTTCAGACTTTCATATGCCAGCAAAGCCAGTGCAATCTACTTTTCCAAAAGCATTCCAATTCCTATTTTGAACAGCCTTCTTAAAAGTTATTTTTCAAGTTACTAAAATGCTCCTTGGATTTTTTTCTCCTTACATCTCTGTTCTTCCTCATCCCTCACCAAAAAAAGTAAAAAGCAGTTGTACAAGAATCTTTCAAATGGGGAGACTGAAGCTTAGTAAGCTTAAATAATTTGTTCAAGGTCACCAACTAGCCAAAGGCAGAGCTAGGATTCAAATCCATACATATGCCAAAGCAGCTTTTTTTTTCAGGACACCAAGCTGACCTGAAAGGCACTGGATGTTTCCATATACACACATCTCTACGTGTCCCTCTGGCTCCTAAGAATTCCCCTGCAAGGACCTAATCCACTTGGCAGAAAGCTGCTTCCACCTGTGCCATGCCCCTGGTTTTCTCCTAATCCTACATTCCGGGAAAAATAGCCTTTTCGTGTGCCTTCCTTCACTCAAGCCAAGTCTCCTTTTGCGGGACACGTACTAATTAAAGGCATTTTCCGCTTTCCTCCACAGCACCCACGAAATAAAACATCCCAAAGAGACCCGCTGAAGGAGAAGGAGGACGTGTCCGAGGCCCACCCCTTGCACTGAGAGTGACGGTGGACCACACAGCTTCGCGCTTCCCTGGAGGGGCGCCTGGCCTGGAAGAAGCCGGGGGGGGGGGGGGGGGGGGCGACCTCCTCAGATTGTGCCAGAGGCCTTCGGGAGCACTTTCCGGGCTGGGCGCACACAGAGCAGAATACCAGGCATTCCCAGGACTCCGATTTGGAAACTACTAGCCGGCCCAAACCACCTGACCCCAATCTCACCCCACCGGGCTTTCTTCCTCTTCGGTGCTGAAGGCTTCTGAGACCGCCCTCCTTGCGCTCCGTGCGTCCGGGGACCAGTGACCCCTGCGGAGCCGCGCACTTACGCAGGGCACACGGCGCTCCTCCCTGCCTCGCGGTGCGCGGAGACCCGGTCCCGCCGGGTGCCCGAGTCCGGAAAGAGTGAGGCGGCCTCCCCTCGTCGCCCCTCGCAGTCACGCGTACCCTGCAGACCGCGAGTTTTTGAGTGCTCCTCTCAGGAGGAGGAGACCCACGTGACCTAGACCTACGGAGCCAAAGGTACGTCCCCACCTGTCTCTCCCCGCGACCTGGCCGCGCCGGGTCAGCGCTTTCCGTCGTGGAAGAAGACAGCAGTCGCAGAGTGAAATCTTAAAAATGAACAGAGAAAGACTGACCACGGTGCAGCTCCGTTTGGTTTGTTTGTTCCTTTGTGTTCCTTTTGATTTTCTCGCCTGCTTTTTTGAAGCTGCTGTCTTAGAATTTCCACCGTATTTTGAAATAATGTCCCCACGCCCGTGCTTGCAAGCCTGGTGTTTGCATCTGGAAGCAGAGTGGTGTTTTACTCCCCCCCGTTTAAAAGGCCCACATGCATTCCTGGATAGTTATTACGCATGGTAATGGCGCTAACACTGGGGAGACAGAGCCAGTACTGTGTCCAGTGCGTTCTCTGCATTACTGCATCGGAATATTAGAGCAACGCGATGTGTTCTGTGCTATAACTATCCCCGCTTTGCAGGCGGGAAACTGGGACTTAGAGAGGTTAAGGAGCCCATTCAGGGTCATCTCTTGTAAGTGACCTACCTGAGTAGGTAGTATTAACCACCACCAGGTGCTGGCCACTAAGCCAGACACTGGAGGAAGACAGACTTGTTTAAGAAAAAAGAAACAACAGACCCAAAATGGGGTCTCTTGTGCTAAGCCCCTGTCACCAAACCAAGACCTAATACCTAACCTGATTGCAATTCCAACCTTCCCTATTAACATAATCTTAACCAGTCAGTCTGAAATTTCCTGGTCAGCACCAGTGAGGTAATTCACCTGATGGACCCTTTGTCCCCCAAAAGAAGGCGACGTTGCCTGAAATAGCCTGAAATAATTCTTTTTCTTTCATTTATGACTTCCTATCCCACCCCCACCCTCACCCCCACCCCCACCTTTAAAAACCTTTCCTTTTCTGCAGCTATTTGGGACTCCTTTCTATTTGCTAGATGGGATTCAGATGGGATTCTACCCAGTTCACGATTTAACAAAGCCAATTAGATCTTCAAATTTACTTGATTGAATTTTGTTTTTTAAGACTAAAAAGGTAAGGAGATTGCAAGAGCAAGGGGATAAGACAAAATACAGGAGTGTCATCATTCCCATGTCTAAGTCCCCAACAGGTCCCGTGGTTCAGAGAAGGCACAGTTATTAGAGTGTCCCAGCCAGGCCACTTGGCTTTGAATCCTGGCTCTGCTATTCAGCTACTAGCTCTGATCCATTGTTTTTAAAGGTGGCCAAAACAAGGTCACCATGCTCCTTTGCAAGGTGACTTGGCCATTCCTTCCATCAACAGGTGAAGTCTCTCTTCCCTCCCCTTGAATCAGGACTGGCTTTGAGACATGTTTTGACCATTAGAATGTGGGCAAGTGCCAGTTCTATCCCAGGAATCAAAAGACCTTGCAGCTTGTGCTCTGAGACAGCTGCCCTGGGACCACCATGACAAGAAGCAGGTGTGGCTCCTGAAGAGTGAGAGGTCATGTGCAGGAGAACTGAGGCATCGCAGAGACAGGAGCACCAACTGGGAGACTGGTGAGAGAAGCCATTGGGGCCTTCCAGCTCAGCCCACCCTGCAGCAGGGTGCAGCTGCATGAGCTAGCCCAGGTGAAACCAGCAGTGGAATAGCCCAGCCAGCCCACCAATCAGGGGAAAAAAAAAATCACTGTTGTTTTAAGCCACTTAAGTTTTGGGGAGTTTGTTATGCCACTAAGGCTAACTGTAGCATTAACTTTCGGATCTGGAACAAATTGCTTAATGTCACTGAGTCTCAGTTTTGTCATAAATACTTACTTTATTGGGTTGTGGTGGGCACTAAATGTAAGTCATCTGGCCCAGAGTATGTGCTGGGTGGCTGCAGCCATCACTATCTGCCATCATACACTATGCAAGGAAGTATATTCTACACACTTATCTTTTTATGGAGAAAAATTTATTGGTGGGAAAAATGTTTCCTTTAAGACCAAAATCAGACCACCCTTAACAAACTACTAAATAAAAGAGGTGCAACCTTCCTACCTTGACAAATATACCTTTGTAATGACCTGCAAGGCCAGATACAAACTCCTTGATGATCTGCACCTAAATGTGGCGATGCAGGGAGAGCTGGTCTCCAGCCCCTGGGCTGCAGCCACTTCCCTTTTTCCCACTAAGCTCCAGTCCCAGTATACTTTACTGAAGTATAGTTGATTAACAATGTTGTGTTAATTTCTGCTATACAGCAAAGTGATTCAGTTATACATATATATATTCTTTTTTATATTCTTTTCCATTATGGTTTATCTCAGGATATTGAATATAGTTCCCTGTGCTATACAGCAGCCCCTTGTTGTTTACCAGTCTTCTTTAAGAAACTTGGAGTTTAGCTGGGGGGGGGGGGCAGGGGGAGGGAGGCACTTAAATTGATCCTTTAATTGACACTTAAATGCTAAGTACTATCATTGAGGCCTATTAAAATAGCTGTAGGAACAGAGAACAGGGACCAACTGACTCTGCATAGGAGCCAGGGAAAACCCCCCCAGAGGTGGTGACATGAAGCTGGGCATTAAAAATGAATAGACATTGAGGGGAAAGGGAATAGCACAAGCACATAGCATGCCGTCTGTGAATTGATGCTATGTTCTGGGAATGATTGACTGTTTGGAGCTACTGGATGCATTTGGGATGGATCAGAGGTTGGCTAAATGGAGGTTAAGAAATTGGTGTGGAAAAAGCTTGAATGAAGTCTGATGACATTCAGAATTAGTAGACTGGAAAATCAATTTTCTTAATGAAATAAGATAGAATAGAATAGAATAGTCCTGTATCTGCCAGGACTGCTATAACAAAATACCCAAAACTGGGTGGTTATAAATGGTAGAAATTTATTGTCTCGCAGTTCTGCAGCTTACAAGTCTGAAATAAATGTGTCTGCAGGGCCGCATTCCCACTGTAGTAGGAGGTTTCTTCCTTGCCTTTTCCAGCTTCTGGTAGCCCCAGGCACTCCTTGGTTTATGGCATCATAATTCTAATCTCTGCCTTGGTCTTCATAGGATGCTCCCCTTTTTTATAAGAACACCAATCATATTGGGTTAGGGCCAGCCTAATGACCTCATTTAACTTATTACCTCTGTGAAGACCCTATTTCCAAATAAGGCTGCATTCTGAGGTACTGGGGAGGGGGGGTGTTGAGGAATTCAACATATCTTTTTTTTTTTTTTAACATCTTTATTGAAGTATAATTGCTTCACAATGGTGTGTTAGTTTCTGCTTTATAACAAAGTGAATCAGCTACACATATACACACGTTCCCATATCTCCTCCCTCCCGCATCTCCCTCCCTCCCACCCTCCCCATCCCACCCCCCCAGGCGGTCACAAAGCACCGAGCTGATCTCCCTGTGCTATGTGGCTGCTTCCCACTAGCTATCTATTTTACATTTGGTAGTGTATATATGTCCATGACACTCTCTCACCCTGTCACATCTCACCTCTCCCCCTCCCCATATCCTCAAGTCCATTCTTTAGTAGGTCTGTGTCTTTATTCCCATCTTGCCACTAGGTTCTTCATGACAACATATCTTTTTGAGGGGACATAATTAAATCCATGAAGATGGGAAAGAAAACATCAGAGTATATCATGTGTTATGAAACTAACTGTTTCAATGTGTGTACATATGTGTCATGGCATTAGTTTCCTGTTGGTACTGTAACAAATTACCACAGTTTAGTGGCTGAAAACAGCTCAACCTTAATTGTCTTATAGTTCTGAAGTTGGAAGTGTAAAATCAAGGTTTCAGCAGGGCTGCATTCCTTCTGGAGGGTTCAGGGGAGAATATGATTCTTTGCCTTTTTCATCTTCTAGAAGCTGCCCACATTCTTTGTCTCCTGGCCCTGTACTTGCATCACTCCAAGCGCTTGCTTCCGTCCTCACATCTCCTACTAATCATTCTGATCCTTCTGTCTCTCTCTTATAAGGATCCTCATGATCACAGTGGGCCCAACAGATAATCCAGGGTGTACGGAAGCAAAATTTGCCACCCCAAAGTGTGTCTCTTGAGTCTCATTTTTTTCATGGGGCCCTTGTAAGTATGTAATTAAATTTGATTTTCTCCTGTTAATCTGTCTCAGGTCAATTTAATATTTAGACAAGCTAGAAGAACCTAGAAAAGGTATGAGGAAATTTTTTTTTTTGAATAGGTGGTGTATCCAGCAGGATCCTTCACTGGCTGGAAGAACTGCTTTCCAGAAGACCACTGCAGATAGAGATCCTGGGACATCTGACAAAAGCTGGCAGAAGGTAAGATTTCCTATTACATCAGCCTTCCAGAATCTCTGTCTGTGGGATTTGGTAGAGCAAAAGTGGTGTGAATGTTTTCACTCTCTTTTTCTAAATTTAGATTAGTAGGAGAAAATGTCTGTGGAACTATAGTACCTTGGACTTAGTGACTCTGATCAATTTGGTATTTACCAAATGGCTTTAATGATCCATTTCCTCCCAGAGACAGTCACTGTTTTTTCTTTGTCCTTGTCTTTTATGTTTGTCATAAGGAGGAAAAACCACAGAATAATTACAGAGGCATAGGCTGTATAGGGCCCTATAACCTGCGTTCGAGCCTCAAAGACTAGTGAGTTCACAGTTCTCAGCAGACTGGCATCTGTTTAGACAAACTTTGCTGTGGATTAATAGGCACATGAGGTAAAGGCTGTTGCTAAGGGACATCTTGGAAGCCAAAGCCACAAAACTGGTTGACATGGATCGAGCATTTAAGAGCCATTAGGGTGCTTGCCGCTTCAAAAAGGCACCCATGAGAGGATAAGTTGGTCACGGAATGGGTTAGATCAACACTAGATCACCTGCCAACCTCAAGAAAATTTCCATGTAATGAGGTACTCTGTAAAACAACACATAACCCCCAACCCCGTGGCATATTCCTCCTAGGTACTTCACTTACAGGGTTCCTGGCAGCTTTACCAGGTGTGTAAGGATGGTCACTTCCTGGAAAGTACAGGAACCTCAAGGTATTTTGGGGACCTCGAGAAGAATTCACTGAAATGTGTAGGTATTGCACGTGAGTCTGATGGCAAATCCTTAGCGTGGCTTCCTGGCCTGAAGAGGCATTTAAAAGTCCAATCTGAAATTTCTTATGAAAAGTTCCAACAAAGCAGATTAAAAGAGTTACATGATCAATTGCTATTCTTGCTATACTTATATAAACAGGCCAAGTTTTTTGAAACTAAACTTGTTTTGCAAACAAATTAGTCCTAAGTTGTCTACCTTTGGTAAAAATGAGGATGATTTTAGAGAGAAAAATTATGTTTTAGTAATAAACTTGTGGCTATTAGATTCTAATACTGTCCCTTGTCTTTGAGGTTTGTTTTCTACCTATAAACTGGATTGGATCCTGAATTCTTCCAGTTTCCTCCAATATTTGGCTACAACTCTCCAAACGAACATTTCTAATTTTCTCTCCCACCCTTTTGACTTGAAATCATTAAGAACTAAAACTGTCCTTTTTCTGAAGCCATGCAAGCTAAAATTGGACAACCTGATATAAACTTCAGAGAAATCACCATGATAGCTCATATATAGAGAGTCTTCATATCTGTTGCCATGTAAGCCACTCAGAAAGATCACAAGAGACATTCAAACTGCAAACTAGGAAAATCTGTCAGTTTGCCACTACCTGCCCTCACTCTGTCTGAAAACGCTTTGAGCTAGACATCTAGAAATATTTACTGGCTGCCCTCAGAACTCAGAAACTGGGATTATGTTTTGCTCCAATCCCTAGCCGTTATTTTACTGTGTTTCCATAGAAGTGCCTCTTATTAAACACCTGATTGCTTGCACCATAGTCCTAACTCTGGGAGCTCACCTGCATCAACACCTCCTGAAATGAGTTTAGCCAAAGTGACCTATTGTCAGGACTAAGAATCTGGTTCAGTGAGGTAGAACAATCTACCAACTCAACTTTTGGACTGTGAAACTTCTTGGGGAAGTTTCAAAGGCATACTGTAGGGAAGCAAAATTTGCCACCCTAAAATGTTACTCTTTGGCATGAGGATTATTTTAGGTTGATTGTCTTTAAGAAACAGAAGACTCAGGAAGTCTTTTTTTTTTTAACCTCTCCCTTAAGCTGCCTAAGAGAATTTAGATAAGGGGCCTGGTCCCGGAAGAGCACCATCACCAGAGATATCTACAAAGAATATGGGTTAGGTGTGGTAGGGGGACTCAGCAGGGCCTTAAGACCAAAGTTCTCTCTGAGTCCCATTGTCTTTGCATGGCATAACAAACGTTTGTTTACCAAACATTTGTTTTTCCATCTCCATATGAATTTCCGTTCTCCCCTTTGAGGTTCCCAAACCCCTACCCCCTTCTCCTTCTCTCAGATGGCATATAAGCCTCAATTACTAACTTGTCCATGGCTCTCATTTTTCTTATGGGGCCCCTGTATGTACATAATTAAATTTGAATTTTTCCTGTTAATCTGTCTTATGTCAGTTTAATTCTCACCAGCCAGAAGAACCTAGAAAGGGTAGAATGAACTTTTTTCTTTTCCCAACAGTGACATTCACAGCTTCTGGAGATTAGGGTATAGACATCTTTGGAGGGAGTGGCATTACTCAGTCTACTATAGTCATAATGCAAACCATATTTGTTACTAGGAGATGAGGTCAAAATAGCTTGAAAACCACTGAACTGGAAGTCTTCTGAATTTTTCAAGTAAGCTATATTGCTTATTTTTTATTATGAGCATAATACATTATCCTTATAGAAATATGAGGACATATAAAAAGCTCAGATAAAAATCCTGTTGTGACTCCTAAGAGATAACCAGATGATATATTTTTTTCTAATCTTTTATCTATACAAACATGTTTAAAACAAAACTGGAATTATACAGTTATTTATCTTCTTTAACAGGTAGCATATTATATCCCAGTTATTTTCACACATAGTTAATTCAAAAACATAATGTTAATGGCTGCATAATGTTCAGTTATATGAATATACCATAATTTATTCAACCATTTTCCAACATTTGGTCATTTGAATTGCTTCCAATTTTTTCTTGCTATTAATTCACTAAAACTAATCCCTGCAAAAGATGATGAGGGCTTGGGCCAAGTTGTATGTGGTAGTCCCTATATTAGTTTCCTAGAACAGCTGTAACAAATGACCACAAACTGGATGCCTTAAAGCAACAGAAATTTATTCTCTCACAGTTCCGGAGAAGTCTGAAATGAAGGTGTTGCAGGACTGCTCTCTCTCCTGAAGCTCTGGGGGAGGATCCTTCCTTGTCTCTTCCAGCTCCCAGAAATCCCCGGCATTCCTTGCCCTGTAGCTGCATCACTCCAATCCCTGCCTCCATGTTTACGTGGCTTTTTCTCTGTGTGTGTCTCTTCATGTCTTCTCCTCTTCTTATAAGGATGCCAGTCATGGGATTTAGGGCCCATCCTAATCCAGTATGACTTCATCTTAACTAGTTCCATCTGCAAAGACCCTATTTCCAAATAAGGTCACATTCTGAGGTTCTGGGTGGATATGAATTTTGAGGGGACACTATTCAACCCACTACATTCCCTATGGAAAGGGTACAACTTCGAAAGATATTTAGGTGCATTGAGAGGATTTGGGGACAGCTAACCATGGGATGGGCAAAAAGGATGAATCCGTACATTTTCATGAAATAATAATTTCCCTGTCTTTATTCACACCCATTCTCCAGTGAACTGTGGCTTCTGAAATGACACATCTAGTGAACCCATGAGCAAATTCTGTTTGGAAACCACACTGCAATGGAGGAGATCATCTGTAGGGTGTGCTTGCATCCAGACTGTGCAGGTATAATTGGCAGCAGCGTGGGAGAGATGATTTTGGTGCGTTTCTTTCCTTAGAGACAAACGTATTCCTTTTCCACACTATTCACTGGCATATTTTGGCATAGCTGGTCAAATATTACTAATACTTTAAAGAGTATTTCTTTACATTTCTCTCCAAATGACCATAATTGTAATCAACCTAACAGCTGAAAAATCAAAATATATGACTTGCAGAGGAGGATCAAACTGCTGGAAATAGTATTTTTAGCCCATTTCTGTATCAAGAGTTCTCAAAGGTGGACAAAAGAATGGCCTTGTAAAAAGATTGGTTAAGCCTTCTTCTCTGATTGGCTTTTCTGAGAACAACTTTAAATTGGCCAGTTGATCAGTCCACATGACTTCAGGGTCCCCTAAGCCCTTGTGTTCTCTGCACCTGCATATCCTGGGGAGGTTCTAGTTTGTTAAGCCCTGGTGGTTCACAGCATGAGTTGGACCCAGGTTCAGATCTAGAACCTGCCATCTGGTGACCTCAGCAAGTTACTTAATCTCAGCTTTTTCAACCATACATGGTAAGAATAATATTAGCTACCTCACAGTGTTGTTAGGAGGGTGAAATGAGAGCGTGTCCATCAAGCACTTGTCATATAGAATGGGCCCAATGAACCCTAGCTATAGCAATAGTAATGATGAGCATGACAGTCTGTGAGATTTCAGGCCTGTGACTGTCATGCTCTTCAACTGTCTCACCCAAGGTACTAAATTGTGTCCTCTCCCCCAGTGTCTTCCATTGTATCTGGACACCACCGAAAAGTGTGTCCCTCACTGACCTACCGCTGGAGCTTTGCAGTATGTCTTACATCCTGTCTAAGAAGACACAGAGAATAGCTCGTTTCCATGTCTCAAGCAGGTAAATACAATTTCAGTCGTCTTGGCTTTCACGTTTGTAGCTGCTGCCGCCAAGATAATGTGGACCTGGAATGAAAACCAAGGGAATTGATTAACCTTGTAGACAGCCAGGCCGCTGTTGGAAGTGTCTGTGTCTCTCCCTACACTTGTCATGGCCTCTGCCATTGCTCCTTTTAAGTGTTGTTAGTATCTTCAACAGCGCCTCATGGCTTGAGAACACAGCTTGGAGGCACATCAGAAAGAGGAATGTCACAGCCTGCCCATTGTATTAACTTGCTCTATAAGCCCGTTGCTTCAGAAAAGAAGTCAGATGTGTCGCATTCACACACTTGCAAGAAAAGTCATTGTGCTGTGAGGAGAGGAAAGGAGAGTGGATCCAGTGGCTGAGACCCCATGGCTGTTCTGCCCCTTGGCCATCAGCTTTGAGAAGTAGGCCCAGGTGGCGTTGACGCCGCTGTAAGGCACAGACACATGCCCTGATAAATTTATGGAAATGCTTCAGTCTCCTTACACTTAGTTAGGAAGGGCCACCTCCTAACACCAGCCACAGGCTACAGCCTCAGGGAAGTTGTGGATAATTACATGGTAATTATTTATAACAAGTGCTTCCACTCTCAGCACGATTATCCGTCCCTGGGTTGCTTGCCTTCTTGTGCCTGGTTTATGTAGGGAAGTAATGTCCAAATTAATCTATATCTTTTTGTAAGTGAATCTAGTCTCCTCTGATGATCCAGCACCCTTTGGCAGCAGGTGTTAAGCCTTCCTTACAGAAGGCATATTTTCAGTATCCCTTTGGTTATAGAGAAAGCGAGGCAAACAAGACTTTGGTGGATTAAGGATGAATTATGGGATTAATATAGACTTGGTCACTAAGGACAGCAAAGCTACCTCTGTGTAAAGCCGTGACAAATAATCACAGTGAAGCTTTGCAGGGCCTCATGGTTTGCCGAACACTTTTCATATATATCATCTCTTTAATTTGCACGCCAGCCCTGCAAGGTATATATTGATGTGATGATGAACCTGCCAGTACGCTCACTAAAGTATCTGATTAAGGGCACAGCATGGCTCATGGAGAAGACTGATGGGGATTTGAATCCCAGCTCATTAGCGGTGTGACCTTTGCTGTATTAATTAACCTCTCTAAGCCTTCAGTTTTTCATATATGGAAAGAGGACAGCCCTACAGGGCTGATCTGAGGATTTACTGACTTGCACGTAGAGCTGATATAACAATGCCTGGCCCATTGCAAGCAAGTTATTCATTTGTTGAAGGCAAAAAATTTACAAATGATAAACAGAGGTCAAAGGAACCAAATTGGTGAAATGGCATGTGGTGTCTCCTCTTTTTCTTTTATTCAGGTTTTATTTTATTTTCCTCTGATGCCAATAGTGGTTAGTCCAGGGGCTCTCCTTACTAACAAAATATTGTGCCTGTGATTAATTGCGTGATTCAAAGAAGAGTTGGCCTAGAAAAGGGATTCTCTGTTTTTCTGGATCTGTAACCTCTTGAGGGCTTCCAAGAACTTCAAGAACTAAGTAATATTACCAAATAAAGGGATACAAATGAAATAGGTGAAGGGTGGTCCTCGGCAGGAATGCTCAGACAATGACATGAAACATCATGTTGTTTTTTATATAGGGTGGTTCAGGCTAAACTGCTCAGAACCTCCTGCTTGCTTGACTTCTATGGGTTTAAAAGATTCTCCCTTGAATTTAAGATGGCTATACTCTCGGAGCACACAACAGTTGGGAAGAGAGGATGCACTAGAAGACCAGTTCCAAGGTCTCTTCCTTCTCTAGTCTCTGTCACTGGCTACAGCCTGTCTCTCAACTCTGGTTTCCTCGTCTGAAAGTGGATGTTGTAACAACTCATCTACTCCATCCACCTTTACTACCGTCCTCACCCCAGAGAGTGGTGATGGATAGCTAAGTGAGCTGAGGAATAAGAACGCCCTGGGCTAATTGTACAGGGCATGTCGTGGGTGGCACAGTGATCACCAATGTGATATAAACTGCCAGTGCTTAATTGGTCCTCTTCCACCCCACACAGAGATCTGTCAGCAAAAAGAATAGAAAAGGAATGATCCCTTCCTCTTCTCAGAAGAACTCAACACTAGATTCTTAAAAATCTGGGCTTCTTTGCAACCGGAATGGTCAGGAGAGTTAATAACCCCACTTTTCCTCTTTCTGTGTACCCAGTTGTTCATTTCTCTCAGGAAATTCGTGACAAAAACAAGCAAACAAAACAAAACACAGTCACTATTCATTCTTTGTGGATTCCATATTTGCAGATTCGCCTCCATGGTTTGGATAACAGGGCCCTGAGAATTCCTTGCCCAAATGTCTACAAGTCTGATTCCAGAGCCTGCATGCTAATCTTTTTTGGATTCCGGCTCCCCTTGGGGGGTGTCCAGGGAGCATACTTACAGATCTTGTATGTATAGGATAGAGTGTCAAGGAGCAGGACAGGCTAAAAGGCTATCTTGCCCTATACTACCATGTTCTAACATAGAACGTTAAGGAAGGAGTCTCGGAATTCTAAATTCAAATCTCATTTTCCAGGTTGTTATAAAGGCATATTTTTCAAGGTAAGAAGTGTTGGAAGACGGAGAGAATGAAGAGTGCCCACCACTGAACTAAAAAGTTATCCTGAGACTGAAAAATGAGGTAGGCAGTTGCATATAATCAATGGATCAGTTTATTGTTGGATAAATTACATACAGAGTGGAATTGGGTAAATGGCGATACCCCTGTTTGTACTGTAATTCTCTGCTCCGCTGAGGGGCCTTTGGGACGTTTTTATAGTTAAACTAGGATATGGGGGTATATGCTCGGAGACAAGGAGTGTATTCCTAAGTCGCAATTGTATCTGACTTATGATGGGTAGCTAGTCTTGTGGGTGCCGGAAATGCATCAGTATCATTGTTTGGAGACTAACAGAGCATAGAGGCCACCCAGAACTAATGAACATTAAACAATATCTATTAACTATAAAGCCCTTGACAATAGAGAAGAGATCTACTACACAGTACAGTCCTAGGTAGTTTCAGTGGAAGGACAGGAGGAGCTGAACAGGCCCAAGATGGTATTGGTTATGCTAACAGCCATACAAGAGGGTAGAACGTATTTTGTTTGTTACCTTGGTTTATAACTTTTAAATACTTAGACATATGGTACTTGGGGCTCCATTCGTACTTTAGGCTTGGAAAGAAATGAACCTTTGGTGAGTCGGGTTACTAATATTTGGGACTATCATAGCCTGGTTTACTCTGACTATTATACCAGGGTAGTGGGTTTCACGGTTACAGAACCTCTGTAGCCGTATGATCTGGCAGCATGGGTGCCAGTAGGCGCTCAACCCAGCAAGTAGTGCTGGGAGCCTCTGAGAATGTGACTGTGTTCTGTGGTGAGGGCTGCCATGGGGGCATGTCTGTAATCTACCTGGGGCAGGGTGCCGACAGATAAGGAGCAACAGTCAGAGCTGCACGGAGTCAGTGACAGAGCAGTAGGACCGGAAAGATTGTGAATCCCGAAGATCAGGCCCCGTCCCTTATATAAATGAGGAATAGCTACTAGCATGTTCTAGGATCTAAATGGGAGAAGGGAGAAGGGAGATTCCCCATCCCTTCTCCTTATCCCTTTAAACCAGTCGTTTTTGGACTTCTCTCCAAATTCAGCAAGGGTGAGCTCAAACTGGATTCTTTTTCAACAATATAAAAAGATAGGACATTTCTTATACTCCAGGTGTGACAAAACAGTGCACATCTAACCAATATATAAAGTACTCTTATTATCGTCTAAACTTGGTTGACACCATTTCAGAGAAAACAAATACATTTTAACGGCCTAAATTAAAAAAGCAATTATCAAAAAAATAAATCTCTTTTCAAAGTTAGAGGGGAAGACAAGGACTCTCTGGTCCTTGAAAAAGGTATTGAGCTCTAAAAGCAAAAAAGGCACTGAGCCCTAAAAAAACAAAAGCTATTAAGCCCTTTTGGCCCTTAGCCAAAAGCCATGCTAAGTGTATCACACACATTATCTCATTTAGACCTCACCCTAACCCTAAAAGGTAGGTGTCATAGTCACCATTCTATAACAGAAGTAACTGAAGAACAGAGATGTTCAACAATTTGTCCAAGGTCAAAGAGCTACTAAGTGTCGGCATCAAGATTCAAATTGAGGCCTATCTGATACTAAAACCCCCATCCTTTTTACATCTGTGTCTAGTGGCCTCCATTCTGAAGCTTAAAATAAATAATTGGATTATTCACATCACCTGCTCTGCTTCCCTGTTTCTAAATCCTGTCCCTTTTGCAAGGTCACCAGTGGACAGTCCTCCCTCATCTGGGACCAGGAAGTTAGTCTGGCTGGAGGGGGCCAGTTGACAAATCTCATCTTTGTGGTGGATTTCTTATAGGGTACAGAGCAGCTGGAGAGGACACTTCTTAAATACCCTCTGTTTGTGTTGAGACAGTATTAGGGCATCCTGTCAGGGTCTGAGTGCTGGGCAATACGCCATGAGCTGACGGGTCCATTGGAAGCCACATACTCCTACAGAGTGGATCAAGCATTCACCCTTTGGCTGTTGGTTTAGCAAACTTACTTTTACATTCAACCTTGTTTTTTCCTCTCAAATGTGAAGAGGGCCAGGGGTAGAGCAGTGAAACATGATAAAATGGAAGAAAGTTTAGATACAGGGTTATCCTAGACTTCAGAGAGAGGCGCTTTGAAAATCATGCATGTACTTTGAATTTTTTGACATCATGATCTTTTTTATCTTCCCTTCCCCTACCAGACTAGTCCATTTTCCCTCTATTTGTAAATTTTCATGCGGCATGTCACCTTCCTTGCAAATCTGTTGGGAAGTAATCACATCTCTGTATTAGGTTCCATTTCTAAAAATGTCAAAACAAATCTCAATGATTAAATGCAGTGGGTTAAGCTTTAAGCTTTTTACTTCTCTAAAATTGATATGATTTTAATTAGAAAATTATAAATCTAAGCCACTGTATCACCAAACCACCTCCAAAATATGTATAAAGCTCTAACTCTGAAAAAAAAAAAAGTTAAATTCTATATAATGACAGTGATCTTGTTAAATAACCAGCCACATCTCGTTTTATTTCATTTGGGTTGAAATTTTGCCCTGAGGCATCTGAGAGTAAGACATCTCTTATAAAGGTCATCTATGAGAGAACCTTTGAATTTTTTCTCTGTCTATAAACTCTAATTAAATATGCATTTATTGGTGTGATTTTGTCCAGGGAGCTTTTTATTAGTATAGAAGTGACTATTACTCTCTGGCATAGTTTATCCATGGCATTATGCTAAATGTTGAGATTTTTCGGTTCTGCATAGCTAAAGACAAAGTCCAAGAAGTCGTAATTCTTTATCAAAACTGACACTTGTTTTATGCGTTTGGGGATCTGTGTAGAGAACGGTGCCGTGCGTTCTCAACGTTAAAATCCCATGGCTGCCAGTCACCAATAGATCTAATTTTAACACAAGAAAAAATGTCTAGCAAACATCAAAACAAAAGCTACCCTTCGAGCTTAATTTTCTCTTTCATGCATTTGTCCATTCTGCTCCCTCTTGGTGTCAGCAGGAAGTAATCTCACTTTTGGAAAGGAAGCCAGTATCCTAGCTGTGCTGACAAATTGTAGGGAAATGACTGCTGAATTTTATCCCTCTTTATTTCCAAAAGAAGAAGAATGAAGAGCTCTCTTTTCTTCCACTTAACATCCTAATGATCCACATCTGCAGTTTATATTGCAGCTACCCATACCTCTGCACAGGAAGAAAAAAAAAAAAGAATGAGCTGTGACATCCCTCCCCCTCCCCTGCCACACCCATTGGAACCTGTCGCTAGTACATCCTTAATCAATCTCTGAAATTGCTGTGGAAACTATACAATCCTACCCCAGTCAATGCCCAGCCCCTGCTGGTTGAGACAGCTACATAGCTTGTGGTGAACTGCTATCCACTATTCCTCTATATTTAGAACTTCTCTAGAGAAATGGCATTGTCTCAGTCACTAAGCTGAAAGCTGCTTAAAGTTAGTTTTTCACAGTTGTTTATTCACAGTCTGTTTCATGCACCCTTCATTCACCTTGCTTTAAAAAATTTCCGATTGATGCACAACCACAGAAATGCAAACTGTTGAAATATCGCCTCCGAGAAAATTGACTGTGATTTGCATTTTGCTAATGTTGGAGTGGGTCAAAATGTTATTTTTCTCTCTCTTCTCAGTAATGTTTCATTAAAGGTAAATTCTACTCCCTTCTACCAGTGAAAAGCCACTCAATGACCTGAATAAGATCTGGTGATAGGAAACATATTTTCAGTAATACTGAACTCATTTTTCTGCCAGAACAAATTAGTCAGTAGCTATCGTGTATGTCACAGAGGTTTTCAAGAGGCACTTAGGAGGATGCTAGAAAAAAATCCTTCTCTGTAGATTATTAGAAATGTCATGGTGCTAATGGAAAAACGCTGTGGTAATCTTTTTGTTTTACTCTTCTCTCCTAAACTACTCTTTCTTGTTTGCAATTCTGCTCTTAGAAGATACCTTTTGAAAAATGGTTCCAAAGAGAAGCAGAAAGGAAATTTTATAATTTATCCCGGAAAAGGCAAGATAGAGGGGTAATCAGATAATGGAGGCAAAGATGTAACTGAACTAATCATTTCTCTGAGTTCCCATCTTCACTGAAAACTGAATAAGGAAAGGGAAGTGGGCTGGGTTTAGAGGATGCTTTCCTTAGAGTAGGGTATGTTAGAAATAGAGTGAGTCTCTGAATGAATGACTATAATCAAGGACTGTCTTCCTTAATGTTCTTTGGAATTTGAAGGAAAAGCAGTTTACAGCATATGCATAACCCCTTGGGACCTCAGTTTCCACCATCTTGTAATAGAGCAAACAATTGCTACATTTATGGGCTGTTGAGATTAAATACCATGATGGGAATGAAACATCTAACATGATGTCTGGTCCATAGTCATAGAAAACCAGAGTAATGTGTAAAGCTATGATGCAGGTATGTAGGGGTGGGGGTGGCTAAATCATGAAAATTCCGGCAGAAAGACTGACTTTATTTACTGTGTAGCCTGGTCTTTATGTGATTGCATTACTATCAAAGTTTATCAGAGAGGAAAAGTGACTCTTCGGCATCTTCTGCATGATCCGTTTTCTCATGTGTGGAGTTGACTGTGTATTTGTAGGGACAATTTATGCATTTCCCATAATGAGTTAGACATGATTTGAGTTAACTTTTTAAATATTTATTTATTTGGCTTCATCAGATCTTAGTTGCGAGAGTTAACAGTTTAACATCAAAGTGTTCCTTGGGATTTTGCTGGTTCCTTTTGGCTTCTACTCGAACTTAAAAGAGATTATTAGAAGTAGTATTTGTGGTTTCATCCTGTCTTAAATATTTACAGATGCTTAACTCTTAGAGAGATACTTTTCATTTTCCAGCAGATTTAAACTCTAAGTATAAACATTCCTTTGTTCCAAATGAGACATCCTCCAGCAATCGAAATAACCTATGCAGTTATTATTCCACTGGAAAGTACCCTTTACCCCCAAGGAATGTGCTATAAGAGGAAATTAAAACCTAGCTGCCCAAATTAAAGCCTATTCAGTCATTAGATGGCTCTTTAGTCTTTTTGAGCCTCGTGTGCCTTCTGGGTTGCAGGGAGGAAGAAGGCCTTCCAGAGCAGGTGAGGAGAGGCTACTGCAGACTCCTGTAAGCAGGATTGTGATTTATCTAAGAATCACAGAATTTAGACCTGAGTTGGACCTAGGGCATCATCCTCTTCAGCTCCCTCAATTTGTGGACAAGGAAACTGAGCACAGAAGAGGTTAAATGGTTTTTCCAAAATCCACAGCTGTTTGAGGAAGACTCAGAGTTAACCCCCAAATCCCTACAACATCCTGAAATCACAGAGCCCACTAGTCCTGAAGGTAGGGTGAATTTCTCTAGACCCATGTGCTTTGGATGGTGGGATTTGAAAACTCTCTGGGTTGATGGTTGCCTCAGAAGAAACAAAAAACCTATTCTTTTTAAAAGGTAGAGCATTTACAATGTGTTTTATTTTGTAACATATCATGTACTATCACTGAATTGATCCTGAGTTCCATGGTGTCGTGATATGCATTTAATCTGTATTTTGTATAAACAAACTGCTAGTGATCACTACCTAAAGTAGTTTGGAAAGCTAGGTAATTGAAAATTATGAATTCGACTCTTTTGAAAATGCAATTTTGGCCAAAGCAAATGTCTTCTTTAAAGAAGCAGAAAGTGGAATCTGTGCATGGCTTGTTGAAACTAATTATTTAGAGTCAAAGGATCTGGGAGCTGGAAGGGATCACACAGATCAGCCAGTTCAGCCCTTTATTTTACAGAAAAGGACACTGAGGCCCATTGAGTTTACCTAAAGTCACACAAACCAGTGACAGAAATGGAAAGTGTAGCACTCCAAAACAAGACTGATCTCTTTTTCTACTTAACTGGAAAGTCTCACTTAGAGAACATCAGGGTAGAATCATGATGACTTCATAAATGTTCTCTAAATTTTTGTAGAATTTATAATTTATCCAAATCTTAAATCCAGTGCATTGATTCAGCTTACCTGTCAAGGACTAATCATTCCCATGACACTGTCCAGGTTACAGTTCTCACAAATAAACATTAACTGGAAAAGTATATTAATGTGATAATAACAAGCAACAATAAAATTAAGGCAATTCGTCCTTAATCACTTAAACACAAGCACTATATTTTGGTGTTAAATGTGAAATGGCAAAGAAATATGAAATCCACATCAGTGCCAAAAATCGAAATGGGCATACAGAGGTCCTCAACTTTGTTTCAAGGAGAAGCAGTGGCTCACTTCCCTGATACAGTGAGATCTCTCAGGGAAGGTTTGGAAGGCCCATGTTTCTAGAGGGCTGGAGGCAAGGGCAAGTGCCAATAATAAAGTCCCTCTGTAGAGCGGGGAAATGGGATGCCTGATATTAGACACAGCTTTCCCACAAGTCCTCTTGGCCCTGCTTGACCTCCTTGGCGAGTTTGCTCAGTTGTCACCTTCTCGGTGAGATGTCCCTGACCACCCTGTTTAACCCCTCCCACAGCGCCCATCCCAGGATTACTGACCCCTTTGACCCTGTTCTATTTATTTTCCATAGCACTTAATCACTTGCTAACTTAATTCACTTTGCAGGCTGTAATTTACTCATTATTATGCTAGAATATAATAAGCTCATGGGAGTAGGAAGTGTTTCGTTGTTTTTGTTCACTAATGTATTGCAAGTACTTAGAACAGTGCCTGATATATAACATGGTCTCCATAAGTATTTGCAGAAGGAACTAATGCTTTCTCCTCAAATGGCATTCTTTGGGCTGTCAAAGGTGCCCACCTTTTTCTTCTTCCCATTGGTGGTCACCGTCCTCTGCCTGGACATGCCCTGTCCATCAACACCCAGTCATGGTGAAGAGCCAGGCTTCATTATTACCTTGCCCTCCTGAAAAATAAACACTGTGGGTTTTGGCTCTCTGATAAAGATAGCCTACTTTCTTAATATCAGTGTGATTTTTCAGCCCTCATAAATATTTCTACATGTTTAAATCCTACTCAGTTTGCCACCTTCTACATTCTACATTAACCTAAAATGTGTATTGAGCACCTACAATATGCGCAGTTGGTGCCAGACATTCAATGGTGACAGGAAACATATGTAGTATATTCTGGAATTTATTAGACTAGTGTCCCATAAAGCTTCTCTAACTCCCTGATACTCCTCCGGTCAATTCTTTTGTACTTCTCTGGGGCAGACAAGGTTACTTGCTTATCCATCAGTCATTCCCCTTCCTGTTTGCTGTCTCAATTTAGTTTGGGCAGGGCAATAATGTGCTAGGAGTTGAGTCATGTTTGACCTCAGTCAATCATGGCAATCCCTTTCCCCTTTGCCAGTGACTGTTCTACAAGTGGTCATGTAACCCAGTTCTGGTCAGTGAATTGTAATGTGAATTCTAGTGGAAGGCTTGGGATAGATTTTCCTCCCTGTTAAAAGATAGGGGAAGTTCAGCAATCCCCACTCCAAATCCCAAAGTCTTGATTCCTAATTTGGGTGGTGTCATGTGAGAATGTGATACCTGGTGCTGTGACAGCCATCTTGTGACCATGAGGAAAACCATCACATGTGCACTAAGGATGGCAGAGAGGAAGGACTGAAGGTGCCTGGGCTCTTAATGAGATTGTTAAGCCAACAAATCCAGTCTGAGACCACTCTATCTCCTGACTTACTGATCACATTCAAATATCTCTTAATCATTGATACCTCTTAATCATTGATATCAAGTCTGTAGTCTTTTCTATTTTTGATCAATGTGAAAAATTATAGACTATTTTTGTCTAAAAATGTCTGTCAACCTTGGGATAATAATATTAAGAAAAGATTTTACTTTCTTGAGCTTCTCCTCTATCACTGAGTTTTTCTTACTTTTGTTAACTTTATTTTCTCAACCTTCTTTTATAAAAACTTGATTCTATTAATTTATTTTCTGTACAATAATACCTATAAGCTATCTCACTTCTTATGAGATATTATCTTAAGCCCCTTCTTTGTACCTTAATAACAAGATAGGGTAAGGTGCTCAAGATGAGGGGAAAAATTTTAATGTTTTCAACATTATCCCAGACCAGGCTCTCATGGCTGAGAGTTTGGCGAGGGAAACAGGAGGAAGGAGAGGAGAGCATGGTTGCAACATTTCCAGTCCTCTTTGAACACTGCTGCCAATGAATCTTCCTAAAACACTGCCTGCAATAACATCTTTCTCCTGTTTAGAAAATCCCAAGGACTCTGTAGAGCCTGCCAGATAAGGCTTCCACCCTCTTCTTAGTATTCAGCATCTTTCACAATCTAGACCCAATTGACCTTTCCAGCAGGAGCATCTCTGCTTGTCCTGAATCTCACTCTTTACCCAGTTGGATCTGTCTATTTGCCTGTAACTTTCCTTACCCATTCATGCTTCTGGTCCTGTTTATATTGGTCCCTCACCTGGAAGGATGCCCATCCAAATTCTACCCATCCTCTAAACTGTGTTATTTACTAGTTAGCCACAGGCTCCATGTGGGTACCTGAAAATTGCATAGTGAGACTAGCCTTTTTACCCAACTTTTAATTTAATTCAATTTAAATTAAAAAACTGATAATTGAAAATTAAAAACTTTTGCTCAGTGAAAGACCCTGTTAAGAGGTTGAAAAGACAAGGCACTGACGGGGAGAAAAAATTTACAAATTACGTATCTTATAAAGGATTCATATGTAGAATATATAAGAACTCTCTGAACTCAACAGTGAGAAAATAAAAACTTATTTATAAAATAGGTAAAAGTGTTGAATAGATATTTCACCAAAGATATATGGTTGGCAAATAAGCACATGAAAGTTGTTCAACACCACTAGCCATTAGGGAAATACAAATTAAACTCCTAAAGATGTGTATCAATACACATCTATTAGAATGTCTAAAATAAAAAATATAATAACAAATGTTGGCATGGATGCTGGGAAATTGGATCTCTCAGACATTGCTGATAGAAATGTAAAATGATACAGCCACCCTGGGAATCTGGCAGTTTCTTATTAAACATATGTTTACCACACAACTCAGCAATAGCACTTAGGCATTTATCCTAGAGAAATAAAAATTTTAGAGTTGATGCTGGAATGAGTTAAGACTTTTGGGGCTGTTGGGATGGAATGAATATATTTTGTATGAGATAAGGACATGAATTTTAGGCAGCCAGTGGCAGAATGCTATGGACTGAACTGTGTCCCCCAAAATTCATATGTCGAAGCCCTAACCCCAGCGTAACCCCAATAGGGTCTTTTAGGAGGTTAAATGAGGTCATAAAGGTGGGGCCCTAATCTAATAGGACTGTGACCTTATGAAAAGAGGAAGAGAGCGAGATCTCTGTCTGCCGTGTGAGGACACAGTGAGGAAGTGACCATCTGCACCTCAAGGAGAGAGTTCTCACCAGACACTGACCCTGCTGGCACCTTGATCTTGCACTTCCAGTCACCAGAACCGTGTGAAAATAAATTTCAGCTGGTTAAACCACCCAGTCTATGGTATTTTGTTATGGCAGCCTGAGCAGACTAAGACAGAGCTATTCAGATTATCTGTTTCTTCTTGAGTGAACTTTGGGAGATTGTTTCTTTCAAAGAGTTTACCTGTTTCATCTAAGTTGACAAATATATTGGCACAAGGTTGTTCATAATATTCTTATCTTTTAGTGTCTACAACATCTGTAGTGGTATCCTCCCTCATCACCATAATTGGTAATTTACATCGTCTCTTTTTTCTTATCAATCTAGCTAAAGGTTGATCGCTCTTATTGGTCTCAAATAACCAGCATTTAATTCTAATGATATTCTCTATATTTTGTTTATTTCCTACTTAATTTTCTATCTTTTGTTTTCACTATTATCTATATTGTTTCCTTTCCTCTCCTTACTTTGAGTTTAATTTGTTTTTTCTCTAGTTCCTTAAGGTGGAAGCTTAGGTCACAGATGAGAGATTTTTTTTCTAATGTAAGGATTTAATGCTATAAATCTCTCTCTAAACATTTGTGATATTGTGATTTGTAATTAGAAATATGTATTTGGTCTTTGTCTCCATTCCTGGAAAGAGCTTCTTAAACTTCTGGAATTTCCTAAGTGATAAGAGTGATGAAAATGTCTTTTGTTATTTAGAACAAATCCTTTTCAGTCACACCTGAGTTTGCATTAATGAGGTGATTATAGAGAGCCCTTAAAGGTGGGGGCTTTTGCCAAGGGAATAAACCCTGTGACTAGAGGGTTGAACTTTCAGCCCCATCTCCTGACCTCCAGGGAGGGGAGAGGGGTTGGGGACTGACTTAATCACTAATGGCCAGTGATATAATCAATCATGTTTAGGTTGTGAAGCCTTCATAAAAATCCCTAAAGTATGAGGTTCAGAGAGCTTCCAGGTGGGTGAACTCATGGGGGTCCTGAGAGGGGGCAGGTCTGGAGAGGGCATGGAAGCTCCACACCCCTTCCCCATACCTTGCCCTATGCATCTCTTCCATAGGGCTGTTTCTGAGTTATATCCTTTGTAATCAACCTGTAATTTAGTAAGTAAACTGTTTTCTTGAGTTCTCTGAGATGCTCTAGCAAATTATCAAACCCTAGGTGGGAGTCATGGGAACCTCCAACTTAGCTGATATGTCAGAAGCACAGGTGACAACCTGGACTTGAAATTGGTGTCTAAAGTGGGGACAGTCTGTGGAACTGAGCCAATAACCTGTAGGATTTGACACTATCTCCAGGTAGATGGTGGTAGAATTGAGTAAAATTATAGGACACCCAGATGATGCTGAGAGTTGCTTGGTGTGGGGAAAAACCTGCTACATATTTGTGACCAGAAGTGAAGTATATTAAGAACAGAATGTTGTAGGAAAGTAGAGGAGAAACAGGAATGATTTTCCTTTACAATACTACTTTAGCAACATAACACAAATTTTGATATATCTTGTTTCATTTGCATTGAGTTCAAAATACTCTCTAATTTCTCATGTGACTGACTTCCTCTTTGACCAATGGGTTGATTAGAAGTGTATTTTTTAAGTTTCCATTTTGTAACATGCTTCTCCTAAAGGACTTTTTTTCGGTGTTTCTGGTAGTGCTGAACTGCTAGTGAAGTATGTCCTTAGCTTTTGCATCTATCAAAAAATCTTTATTCTCCATTTTTGAAAGATATTTTTACTGGGTAAAGAATTCTAAGTTAACAGTATTTTTTCCCAAATACTTTAAAGAGTTTACTCCAGTCTTCTGGTTTGCATTTTTTTTTTTTTTTGAAGAGAAATCTACTGTAATTCTCATCTTTATTCCTCTGTATGTAAAATGTGTCTCCCTTTCCCTTCCCCAACCCAGCTCCTTTTAAGATTCTTTTTCACTGATTTTCAGCAATTGATTATGATGTGCTATGTTGTAGATTTTATCAGTTTACAAAGTTCATTGAACTTCCTGAACCTATATATTTATAGTTTTCTTCATATTGGGACAAATTTCAGGCATTTTTTATTAAAATATTTTTCTGTCTCCCATTCCCATGATCCCCCTGAGACTCCAGTTATACATGTATTAGGCCAGTTGGTGTTAATGTATAGATCACTGATGCCCTGTTCATTTTTGTCCTGTCTTTTTTTGTGTGTGTTTCATTTTTTGCAGTTTCTGTGTCTTCAAGTGCACTAAGCTTTTTTTCTGTTGTGTCCAATTCGTTAATCTCATTCAGTGGATTTTTTATATCAATTATTAATTTTTCATCTCTAGAAATTTGATTTGGGGTTTTATTAATATTTTTAATTTTTCTCTTCATTGTGTTCATGCTTTCCTCTACCTTCTTAAACTTGACTACTAATTCTACCATTTGTGCCATTTTGTTTTCTTCCTATTGATTAGTTTTTCTCCACAATATGAGAAGTATTTCACTGTTATTTTTGTGTGTGTGTGTGCACAAATAAACAAGAGTGTATATAATGTATACATACAAGTTAAAGAATACTAATAAAATAAACACATGTTTAAAGCTTCATTATTAAAATAATAATAAGCTTATTGTTCCAAAAAAAATATTACCACCACCTTATCAGTCCCTCCCTGATCACACCCCTCCCTCAGTCCACTCAGAGGTGACATCTATGTTGAATTGTGTGCTTCACTAAGATGTATTTATTTATTTACATACTTATTTATATTCCTAAAACAATGTATTATTTTTGATTATTTTAAGCCTTTCCCAAAACACCACAGTTCTTGACATATATTTTTCACTCAATATGATGTTTTTGAAATTGAACTGAATAAAAGTGTATATCTTTTGTTCATTCATTTTCTATACTGAATGGTATCTCATAAATAAGTATTCCCAAAATTATCTATTTTGCTGTTTCTGCCTGTGAAAGCTATTTCCAGTTTGATTTTTATTTGCTTACCAATAGTGCTGCTATAACCACATTTCCAGTTATCCCCCTTTCCAAGCACAAAGAAGGAGGAATTACACTTCCTGACCCCTTGTGGTTGGGTGAGTTCATGTGACTTGTACTGACTAATGAGTTATGAAAAGATGTGTGCTGCTTCCAGGCTGAAGCAATTACTTGCTGATGCAAATACCTCCCTGACTCTCTTCCCTCTGGAAAGGAGACCTACAACATTCAGGAAGTGACTGCTGTATGACCTTGGGAACATGAGTGACTATGATGAATAGAGCCTCCCAACTGACCTACAATGGCTAGTTAGTGTGAGACATAAAATTTTGTTAGTATAAGATTCTTGGGTGTTGGCAACAACAATATAACCTAGTCTATCATGATGTAGGAAATATCTCATTGTGGTTTTAATTTGCATTTTCCTGCTTACTTAATGAGACCAAACATCTTTTGATATTTTGCTGGCCATTTTTTGTCCCTTCATAGAATGCTCATTGATGGCTTTTCCATTTTTCAGTTGATTTCTTTGTCTTTGTTTTATTGATTTATAGGAGTTCTTAAAACATTTTGGATTCTTTTGTCGGTTTTGTTTCAAGTTTCTTTCTATAATTTATGGTTTTTCTTTTAATCCTGTGGTTCTTTAAAAAAAATAGCTTTTCATTTTAGAAAATTTCAAACATATACAAAAGTAGAGAAAATAGTATAATAAACCCTCATGGAGCCATAACCCAGGTTCAGCAGTTATTGACTCATGGCCATTCTTGTTTCATCAGTAATCCCTATTCATTCCCCTCACTGGTGGATTATTCTGAAGAAAATTCCAGTCCTCACATAATTTCATCTGTGTGTCTGAAGAGAAGATCTCTTTGCTATTTGTAGACTCAGCTTTGTGTAAACTCTGTTCCCATCTCCCACCCTGCACAGGCCAAAGGCTTTTTCCCCTTCCCCTCAAACCGAAGCTGTAGGCTTCTGAGGAGCATTTGTGTTTCAGCCAACCAGGTGGCTTTAGCCATCCTTTCAATTATATTGGGCTAAAAGCACTAGAAATAATTAAGTTTAGTATATACTCATGTTGCTTAGATATTTACTAGTAGGTGTGTTTTATGCTCGTATGTTTTTTACACGTGTGTGTGTTTACCACTGTCCATTTTAACCTATAAGTTTCTAAAATGTATGAATTGTTCCTATTTGCCTTGTTTGAAATAATGCCCAGCCCAATGTGATTCATAATTAAATATAGAATAAATTATATTTGGTGAAAGTGGACATCCTGGTAATTGTTAGGATATCGTGAGGAAAATGAACTCAAGTTATGGCTTGATTTTCATAGATAGTTCTAATGGGTATAAGAAGAAATTTATCTCACGTGGAACAAAATGTGGGATTTTTCCGTGTTCTACTCATTTCAGTTTTCTTTTTTTCACACCTATTCTAGGTAGTCTATGCATTGTATGTTCAGCACTGTTGTTTTTTAAAGGTACTTAAAATATGTGGTCCTACTGTGGATAAAGGCACTATACTGATGTTACCATTCTACAAGAATCTGGAAGGAGCATTCTGTCATTTAATCCCTTCAACTGTATCATCTAATCAAGTTGCTTCTTCTCAATTATTTGTGTACAGTGTACTTTGTCTTTCAGAGTTTAACAATTCCGTTTGCATACCTCTCTAAAATAATGTTTTTAATAGTTATTTTAAGCAACACTCAGTGATTTCTGTCCTATATTTTTTATAAATGTCTAAATACAATGATTTTCTGTTAATTAAAAAATAAATACAATGGTTTTATTGCTTTTATATTATCTTTCACTTAAAAAAGGAGGAAGAGCAGATTAAGTAGCTGACAGTATATCAAAGAGTAACTGAAAAGACCAACACAGGATCACTGCCTTTTCCTGCTTTTTCTCCTTTGGTTTCTACCAGTTCGCGTCCTTTGCAGGGCTGTCATTGCAGCGCTGTCTCTTTTCCTTGGGGCTTGCTTAATACGTTTGATCCAGAAATGCCCCTCCCTTCCCTCTGACCGCTGCTTGCGCAGTTGGCATGCCTATAGCTCTGCTTGCCCTTATTCCATGGTTATCTGGCAGGGATAAGAATTGTGCATCCCTTTGATCCTTATATTTGACCTTCTTGATTAACCCGGTGCTTCCAGACTTCCAGCTGAAGCCCGTGGTCTAGAGTTGTGCTCAAGGAATCTCACAGAGTAGAGAGGCTTCCCTGAGCTCTTGAACCTGCTTCTAATGTGCTTTCTTGGCCACTTTATGTTTAGCAGTTGATTGCTGGTGATACTAATGAAACTTTTCCTTTGTTTTAATATCTGACTTTTTTTTCCAATCTTCACTACCAGAGCAACTCTAGGGAACAACGAATCTTCAAACGCAAGATTTTAATATGCCTTCTGTATTAGGGTTCTCCGGAGAAACAGAACCAATAGGATATAGATATAGATGGAGAGAGAGAGAGAGAGGAGAGAGATTTATTATGAGGAATTGGATTATACAGTCATGGAGGCTGAGAAGCCCCACAAGCTACCCTCTGCAAGTTGGAGATCCAGGAAAGCTGGTGGTATAATTCAGTCGAGTCCAAAGGCCTGGGAACTAGGGAAGCCAATGGCGTAAATCCCAGTCCAACGGTAGGAGATGAGATGAGGCGCTCTAGTTCAAGCAGTGAGGCAGGAAAAAAGGGGCAAATTCCTCCTTGCTCCACCTTTTGTTCTATTCAGACCCGAGCCTACCAGTTCAAACGCTAATCTCATTTGGAAACACCTCACAGACATAGCCAGAAGCAATGTGTAATCTAGGCATCCAATGGTCCACTCAAATTGATGCATAAAATTAATCATCACACTTTCCTTCATGCCAGTGTTTCTTTTATCTGCATCCTTAATAAAACATTTGTTCTATTTGATCCCAGAGGTTTGCCCTTCCTTTAAATTAATTTGGATGCTGTGAATGTTAGTTCCCCTGCTCCCCACATAGTTCATATTTTCTCCAGTTGTTCATCGGATGGCTCATTTAAGTAACTTGTAACCTATCCCCACTTTATACTGGCTTTTGAAAATTTAGTGAGTATTTCTAAGAAAGACCAATCATTACGTGACAAATGTATGTCTTCTAGTATTTTTGTTCCCAAGCTCTGTGGAATCCTTCTGGCTTTCTGTAATATCTAACCTCAGGCAAAAACACCTTACAGTGCTCTGTAACTCAGCCGATCCATTTCTCTAATGGATACAAACCCACATTTCTCTTACTGAAAATGACTGTTTACCACATATGTCAATCAAGCTGAAAGGTGCTGAAAGTAATGAACTGCCAGTTTGGTTCCCAGTTCTGACTCTTGATTGCAAAGCCCTGTTACTACTTACATATGCACTGCTCTTTCACAGGAAATAACGGGCTCTGACAGCACCTTATAAGCTTCCCACTCCGTTCTTTCTGCCACACTTCCAGAAACCAAAAAGCCCTTAGGAACACCCAGGGGATTTCACAGCTCTGTAAGAAGAACAACCTGTTAATTGGGCTTGGTTATTCTGTGGGGATAGCATCCAACATAATATGTGCGTAATGGAATAACTTACAGCATTAGCCAGTTTAGAGCCCTGAGGATGAGCTTGCCAGGAGAAAGAGCACCACGCCCCAAATAAGCGAGTAGGGTGGGACCCCAGAGGGAATGAATTTACCCAGAATCCTCTTCAATTCAATCCTGAGGTTTTTATCAAGAGTCTTCTGTATACAGAGTGTAAGGTCAGAGACTTTTAATATTTCATTCACATGCGGGCAGGAAAGACAAGCTCTAAAATCTTGAGATACTACTTAATCAAATTCCACAAACTAAATACCTGCCAAGAGACAAATAATTCAGAGCATAAACTTGTTGCAGCCAAATCCAGGCATGTGACATAATTAAGAAAACTACCAGTGTGTCTCCAAATAATGCATGTTCGTTTTTCAATATAAACACATGCCAAAAAGGGATAGGCCTAATCTCAAGCCAATACCAAGTTAGAATACTAATGTTGCTGTTTAAAAGTAGCCATTTCTTGATTTGGAAAATAAAAATATGGTTCCTTCTCTCATAAGGCCTTTGTCTCTAGGGTATGTAGTGTGACAAATAGACAGGAAAACAAATAGGTTCTGCAAACAGTGCAGAATAACAAACCTAAGTAAAACCTTTTCCAGTTATAGTTAAGAGGTTTTTGGTTGTTCTTAAGGTACAGATGTAATGGAGTGATAATCCTTTGAGATAGAATTTAAGGGGTACCAGGGAAAGGATACCCAGTCCAAAATGTTTTCTCCATATCCATATCACAGTGCCTGAAATTCGCTATACACTCTTGGGAGCTAAAGTACCTTCCAAACTTTAGTCTCTAGTAGTTTTGATGCTGAAAACTCAGCCTCTTTGCACTGGTGCCAAATCGAATCTCAGAGACGGAGTTTTGGGTGAAGTAGAAAAGAATAGCTTTATTGTTTTGCCAGGCAAAGGGGGACACAGCAGGCTCGTGCCCCTCAAAACTGTGTGTCCCAACCCAGGAGGATTTGGTGTAGAGTTTTATAGCAATAGTTCAAGGGTGGAGTTGCTAATAAGGATCAGGGTGTGTGCAGGGCCTGCAGTCCTTTCATCGGGCCTCAGGTGGTCTCCTGATGAGCTTCTCTGGTTCTCCAGGCTATCAAACCGTAGCCTTCTCTCTGGAATGAGGACTGCTTCGTCAAGTAGTTTATCCTCCATTTGTTGAGGGTTTTAGTTCTGTAGAAGAGGTCAAAGATAGTGTTATGTGTATCCCTTGAGGTGGAAGCAGGACCCTGCCCCAAGGCTGCACTATTGCTTCTTGACTGCTCCTCCCTTGTCTCTGCATCCCTCCCTTCCCTGATTAGCAACTGTTCGAATCTACCCTTTGGAACTCAGGGAAGGTTATGGAGGCTGGAGTCTATTCCCTACAAACAAGAAACAGGGGACATGGAAAGTCTTTGTGCCCAGGAGCCCCACAGGGTCCTGCTTAGTTTCAGTTTCAATGAAAAAGGTTAATTCATGAGCACATTAATCAACATTATCATCTTGAGTAAGATTTTCTATGGCTTACATGTCTCCTTTTAGAGTCCTAAGAGTTTGAGATTGGAGACTGGAGTGGGGAGGACACATCTAAAGCGTGAGGTTTTCCTTGGGAAGGATTGAAAAATAAAACTAGTAATTTGAGGCGTATTATGTTCCAGGCATTATGTGTTGTGCCTGAGGCCATCATGATCAGTTCATTGAGCAATCCAGGGACACCCATACTTTTATCAACCAGGCCTCTTGTAGTGGCAGGGAACACAGTAAAACTTAAAAGGCTCCTCTCTCTCTCTCTCTCTCTCTCTTTTTTTTTTAATTAGGTAACTAAAAAGTCTAGAGGTTATTTCTTTCAGGTACAGCTGGATGTGGGTGCTTGAGCTGTGCTTTCAGAATCTCTTAGCCTTTTTTGCCTTTGGAGTTATTCTTATGAGATCTCCCGGTTTACATGGCCTCTGTTTTGGTTTGTCATCTCAAGAGGAGAAACATACTCACTCGCCCAGCATCCCTATCAATCCCAAATGGAACTTATAAGGGACTTGGATGGGCCTCGCTCAGCCCTGTTGTTCACCTGGGTAGTGGGGCTCCCTAGACCATCACAAGAACCCAGGAAGGCACTGGAATACCTGGGTAGAGTCAGTACAGAGTAAAGCATAAAGTGGGTAATGAGAGACATGAGAACAGGAGGCTGGGTTAGTTTCCTAGTGCTGCTGTAACAAATTACCATAAATCTAGTGGCTTCCAGGAACACAAATAAAATATATTATTTCATAGTTCTGTGGATCATAAGTCTGAAATGGGTCTCACCAGGCTAAAATCAAGGTGTCTGCAGGGATGCATTCTTTCTTAAGGCTCCTGGGAAGAGTCTGTTTCCTTGCTCATGCAGGTGTTGGCAGAATTCACAAGTTGTATTCGTAGGACTGAGGTCCTCATTGCCTTGCTGGCTCTAGGTCATGGTCACTCTCAGCTTTTGGAGGCTGCCTGGATTTGCTCTCTCATGGCCTCTTTCATCTTCAAAGACATCAGCAGTGGGTCAGGTCCCTGTCTTGTTTTGAATCTTTGCTGCGTCTTCTTCCATTGGATTTCTCTGACCACAGCTGGCAAAGAGTCTTTGTTTTTAAGTACAGCAGTCCCCCCTTATCTGCAGTTCCGCTTTTCATGGCTCTGTTACCCGAGGTCATGCACAGTGAAAAATATTAAATTGAAAATTCCAGAAATAAACAATTCATAAGTTTTAAATTGCACACCATTCTAAGTAACATGATGTAATCTCGAGCTGTCCAGTTCTGTCCTGCCCAGGACCTGAATCATCCCTATGTCCAGTATATCCTGAAAGTCACTTAGTAGCTGTCTAGGTTATCTGATCCACTGTTGTGGTTATCAGATTGACTGTCGCAGTATCTCAGTGCTTGTGTTCAAGTCACTTTTATTTTGCTTAGTAATTGCCCCAAAGGTCAAGAGTAGTGATGCTGGCAATTCGGATATGCCAAAGAGAAGCTGTAAAGTGCTTCCTTTACAGGTGAAATCTCTCAACTTAATAAGGAAAGAAAAAATTATATGCTGAGGTTGCTAAGATCTATGGTAAAAACGAATCTTCTATCTATGAAATTGAGAAGAAGGAAAAAGAAATTTGTGCTAATTTTGCTGTTGAACCTCAAACTGCAGAAGTTACGGCCACAGTCGTGATAAGTGCCTAGTTAAGGTGGAAAAGGCATTAAATTTGAACAAGATATTTTGAGAGAGAGACACCACATTTTCATAACTTTTATTACAATATATTGTTATAATTGTTCTATTTTGTTATTAGTTATTGCTGTTACTCTCTTACTGTGCCTAATATGTAAATTAAACTTTATCACAGGTATGTATCTCTAGGACAAAACATAGTATGTATAGGGTTCAGTACTATCTGCAGTTTCAGGCATCCACTGGGGGGTCTTAGAACATATCCCCCATAGAGAAATGGTGGGGGACCACTGTCCTCATTTGATTAAATTGGACCCACTCAGAATCTAGGGTAATTTTAAGATTATCTCATGATCTATAACCTTAATCACATCTACAAAGTCCCTTTGGCCATGTAAGGTAACTTATTCATAGTTCCTAGGGATTAGAGTGAGGGCATCTTTGGGAGGCCATTATTTGGCCTGCCAGAGAGGGGTAGGGAAATGCCAAAAATAAACTATCGAATCCATCATTTTAAAGGAATGAAGTAATTGTAACTGAAGCTTTCAAGCATGCCTTCACATATAGTTCCTACAAATGGAACTTAAGAGCTGATTTGGAGGGAAGCCCCCAATTCCTATATCCTTGACTGTAAAGAACAGTCAGTCCTGTCTGAAAAGGTTGTCCTCCTCAGTTGAGCACTCAGTGTGCACAGGGGAAAACTCATGGAATAACGAAGGAGGAAGAAGACAACCATCTAGTCAGCCAGATCAACCAAATCAGATGTAGGGTCTAATGGATCATGTTAACATATTGGGATAACGTTACCTCCTAAATGGAACCCAAGAAGTAACTAGGTTTATTATGAAGGGAATTCACGCAATGATCCCTTCCCTTAATGAAACCTCTTACTGTAGGTCATTAAAAGTCAGCATTACCTTCTCTCCAGGATCTAGTCCCACTGCGGTCATGGTAGCATAGGTGCTGTAGGCATCATAGCTGGTTTCTGTTATTTGATTGGTTATATCTAGTTGATCAACTTTCTGACCCAAGAATCCTCTGACTTTTAGACTTAGGCTCACCTTTGCTTATGATGAGATCATTGTCTAAAGTTTACATTAGTATACTATAACAACAATCTATGAATCTGTCTATTTATCTATCATCATGTAATCATCCATTCATCATTTGTCAAAAATTTTTTTGTTAAAAATAACTAACATTTTGGATTCAGGAAAATCCTCAAAATCAATTTTCTTTCTCTTGCAGTTGGAAAATGAATTTTAAATTATTCATGTTAACATCCTGTAGATAAATTGAATTTTTAGAGTATTTAAGAGTATTTAAGAAAAGCTTAGTAAAGTCAATCTTTTACATTAATGGATTTCATTTTTAAAATATTAATTTCACATTAACCATTGCTTTTTGACTTATGCAGCCTTCTAATCAACAATTTTGAGAATCATTCATCTTAATAAGAAAAAAAGTAAATTATTAAAATTTTAACATTATAAAACACTTTTTTTCAACTTTTGTTTCTGGCCATATGACTTACTCGATATCTGGAAGAGACTCTGTTATGTATCACTTTAAAATGCTGTAAGATAGTTTTTTAAAAAACATCTTTTTAAATGCATGTCTGAGCTTACACAAAAATAAGGGAAATCGTCTCAGGCCAGCAAAATAAGACAGCAGGAATCCAGAGACACAGTGAGCCCTGCAGCTGGCATTGCCCTGAAGGCACCTGCCAGGTGCTCCTGGCTTTGAGCTTGGGCCTGTCCTTCAGTGGCCACGTAGTAATTTATCCTCCAAACCGGAGTGCTTGGGAAGTGAAAGGTGGTGCTGTTTGGAATACACTGGGAATTCCGCTCCTGCTCGAGATCTGGAAAGCTGCGAGAGAGTGTCACTCCCATCCTAACAACAGGAAAATGCTTAACGGTGTACAAAATCAATCACAGTTTTCCTGAACTCATCAGAGGGCTGAGGTCACTGGCAGCCAGGAAACTGAATTTCAAATAGTAAAAAGTCCCCCTCAAGGAGAGTCAGGACACATGGATTGTTTTACCTTTGACAGTGCCTGGGAGGAAGAGGCGGCTGCCATAGGGTGGGGGAAGAAAAAATTAAAAAAAAAAAAAAAAAAGAATTCCTAAAGGCTGAATAGGCACTAGTATATCAATTAGAATAACTGGGTACCCCAGACACATGGGGATTTGTACCCACTCCCAAGCTCCTCCCCTTGGTCTCCACTGGGTGCTTTTGAGAAAGATGGCGGGTAGGTCAAAGGCTGGAGAGAGCCCCTTTTGATGGCACAGGATGCAGGGAGGAGGTCACTGCGGCTGTGCCCTGAGGCTCCTCTCGTGGTGCATAACTAAGCCTTGGCATATAGTAGGAGCTCAGTTACTATTTGTTGGATGACCATTTGACATTAATTCCACAACTTGGGGTAAAAAAGTGGTTACATCATTTCATTTTTGATAATCAAATAATCTGGCCGGGATCCCATCTACCAGAGCTAACAAGAATTTCTACCCTCTCGGTCATTGTTAAGTGATCTCTTGACCCCTTAGGGTTGCAGAGGATCCAGGAGTGCCTCGTGCTGTCAGGGAATAGGAAACCATTCTCTAATCTGTGCTGACACACTTATACCCCTCGTGGTCCCTTTGAAAGCAACGCTTCCATTTTCTTTTTGCCAAGCCTGGGCATGAGGCTTATTTGCGTTAGGTCACCCCGCCATCTGGGAGGACCCTTAAGAAGGTTCTGTCCCCTCACAGAGCACTGGGTGATGGTGGGCACGGGCTGCCATCCTTGAGAACTGCCACCCCCACTCCAAGTCGTGGGGAAATTTGCTCGCTTCACTCCCTGGAAAGATCACTTGTGCCTTTCCACCACCCAGCCTCAGCCTCTCGGTCAGCCTTGATGGAGAAAGGACTCCTGAAGGTTCTGCTCAGAAACCTCAGGCTTAAATTTTACCATATAAGAGTTGTTTGACCACCTTCAGACACTAGGGGACCCAGGAACCCAGGCTCAACACAAAGACTTCTCGTGGTAGGAAGGGAAAATTCTCACACTTATTCTAAGTCTTCTTCAGCAACAAGAATAAGGCAGACATCAATATGTCAATAGTTTATATATATCCTTTGTCAAATAGAATTATTGTGATATATGTAAATAAATACTCGCCTTTTCTAAGTAGAGGGACCAGGTATAATTACTATGCATTCACTTCTCAAATGACAAAATATAAGATACTTAATAACTATTCTGTATCATATAAATGCAAAGCACAGTTGAGAACTAGACATTTGTTGGGACTATTTAGTGTTCATTGTGTTTATTTTTTCTTATGCTAGACCTTCAGTGAGTTAGTGCACATGAGGATATATTTATTATTTCCAGCAAATTAGCTTAGGTATTACAAACCTTATCTAATCACCACCTTATTTTGAAAATATTAGAATAATTTACATTGCTAAGCATTTGATTGATCTGTTATTTGTCTTATATTTCCGATTTATTATGTTCCCCTAGAGGTGGTAGAAACACCACTGAGAATTAAGATGTCTCTTCATTAATGATGCAGATTATTTGATTTCCAAATATTCACATATTATGGTTACGTGTTCCATTCTTAATATTCCAAAGTCAGTTCTTCCTCTAATATTTTTTTACTTAGAAAGGAAAATATCATTTCACACCAAGCATTTTAATACCTAAATCAAATTTTAAATATTTAAAACATGTGACAGAGGGCTAATATCATTATATATCATTGTTATACAAAGAAGTCATGTAAGTTGATATAAAGAAAGGCTTAAATCTATAGTATATCAAGCTAAGGCAAATAGCCAAGAAAAATGTATTTGCTACAAATTTAACCAAATTTTATTACAATTACTATATAAAGAGTTATTACAAACTAGTAAGAGGAACACTGACATAGCAATGAAGGAGCACTATAATGCAATGATAAAGAGCCCAGACTCTGGAGTTAGAGCTAGGTTCAGATCCAAGTCCTATCACTTGCTGAGGGACCTTGAGCAAGATCCTTAACTTTCACACACCTCTTAGTGTTCTAATGTGTAACACAGAGTTACTAAAAGTGACTGCTTACAATGTAATTGAGAAGAGTAAGTAAGATCATACGTGTACAACTCTTAGTGCAATTACTGGAACCCAGTACTTATTGTGATTTTGGCAAAAGACATGAATAGGCAATTTGCAAAAGAAGAAATACAAGTGACTAATAAACATAAGCAAAAATTTTAATCTCACTAGTAATCAAAGAGATAAAAATTAAAACAGCAATGAGATACCATTTTTTTTCCTAGCAAATTTGAAATGTTCACATGAAAATATGTTCTCATTCTCAGTTTTGATATGTATGTGGTGAGTCCTGGAATGAATATACATTGAGACAATTTTTCCAGAAGGCAATTTGCCAGTTTTTATTAAGGGCTTTAAACATTTCCTTCATCTTTGACGACACTCAACCATTGCTCTACTCCAGTGGACTCAACTCACATTGTAGTTTGAAATTGCACCATTTATATAGAACACACCGTGTCTGGTGCCCTAAAGAGTCACGCATCTGGGGGCCCTGCCAGTGACATGCTCAACTTACAGCAACCAAGCCTAAGAAAGAAAGTAGACAGAAAGGCACCTACAGATTTATGTGCAAGGATTTTTATCCCAGCATAATTCACAAAAAGCAGAAACCATGGAATAATTTAAATTTTAATTAAGACTATGTAATGACATGGGGAATGTTCATATAAGTTTATTCCAAAACAAAGGTAGCTTTCTTACTGATTCCAATATAAAAGTAAAATATAATCATTTTAAATGACACAATATAGAAAATTAAAGTAGTCATAATAATTTCAACATACGAAGAGATAGCCACTTTTGATATATATCCTAACAAAGTATTTTACACATGTATATTCATATTCCTACATAAACTGCAAAGAGCAGACTGCTAAACTGCTAATCCCCACAGGGAGAAAAATACAACAGAAGTATTAACATACTTATTCATGCTGATGGGATTATGGACAATTTGTCTTTTCTTTTGCTGATCTCTTTTTTACTTCTAACACGTCTACAGTTAGCATGATTACTTTTTAAGAAAAACATTTTAAATAACAAATGCTGTAAATGACTTGATGTTCAGCTAACTTATAACTATTTCTTTCAGTGATTTGAATGCAGAATATAAAAAAATAGACATATTTCTTTTGCAAAATGTGAAATAACATTCATTAATCACTTTGCCGTCTTCCTCTTAATGAAGACATGCAAATGCATATGCAAACAAGCTGAACTTCTGTTCTGAGGCTATGACAGGATGCTCTGCAAAAGAGAAGGTAATGATAGAGCTTGAAAAGTAGGAGGGCAGAGGAAGGTTAGCAGTGGTGGAAGATTTCTATTCTGAATGCCTTAAAAGAATTGTATGAGCCTATAGTGTTCTGTCTAACAATAATAAAATAAGATCACAAACAGCAGTAAGAGAAGAAAGCTAGTCATTGTGCTATGACACACAGAATGTAACCGAATGGGGAGATGAAGACTCAGATCGAAATGAAAATGTATAAAGTTGCAATTTTGTTCAGACTTCTCCCTAAGTCTTGCCAGATCATCATATTCAACTACTTGACAAGTTCAGTCAATATTACTGACTTATAACCCTAGGATATTTTTACCCAATATTACACACTTGGATCAAAATTGAAAAAGTCAGTTCAACATTTAAACATTTTATCTACACAATTCCATAAATTTACATGTCTAGAAATATAAATTGAGTGAACTCGGTGTCCCCCAAGATCATTAGGGTTCAATAGAAAAGACTTCAACATCACAAGAGGGTATGAAACATTAAGATTCTAGATATAACTGTCCCAAAAAGAATTGGAGCTAGGCTTATAGAAGGTTAAATTCTTTGGACAGGGCAGAAGAGAATATCAGACAGCATCCTATTGTGTTAATTCTACTCCTGCCTTTTTGTGTGGCAGGCAGAACAGCCTGCCGCCTTTAAATGGCTTGGGAAACCAGAACAAAGATAAACACTCAGCTGGATTTTACAAACATTTTTGAAATTCTATTATAGGAAAGGTTCTTGGGTTGGGGAAGGGAGATGCAAAAATGGCAAAACATCATTGCTGCCCTCCAGAATCTTCCCATCGCATGAGAGCGCCAGATAGAAAACTGCAAATCATGGTGGAATTTTTTTAAGGGCTGAACTGGTGGTATAAACACAGGAAGTGGAGATTAAAGGGTAGTCCCCTGGAAGGGGGCTGTGATCATTATTACAATGATGGTAGACCTCTTCACTCAGAGCAGGGTTCATGGAATAGCATCACCCAGGAGCTTGTGAGAGATGCAGACACTCAGCCCCTTCTCCCCGCCCAGACCTCCTGAATCAGAATCTCTGAGGGTGGGACCCAGTTTTAACAGCTCTGCAGGTAATATTCATAGGTTTTAAAGTTGGAGAAGCCACATTGCTCTGAAGTATAGGCACTTGTGATGTAAGAGGATATGGTTCTTCCGGTTGTTCATTTAATAGCCCACAATTTAAAAATCAGTGATTATACAATCTCATTTTAGAAAAATATGAAAATATGGAGAAATACAAAAGATGAAAAAATTGCCCTTATGAATTATTATTATTATTTTTTTAAATTTTATTTTTGTCTGCGTTGGGTCTTCATTGCTGCATGCAGGCTTTCTCTAGTTGTGGCGAGCGGGGGCTACTCTTCGTTGCGGTGCACGGGCTTCTCATTGCAGTGGCTTCTCATTGTGGAGCATGGGCTTTAGGCGCGCGGGCTTCAGTAGTTGTGGCATGCGGGCTCAGTAGTTGTGGCTCACGGGCTCTAGAGCACAGGCTCAGTAGTTATGGCACACGAGCTTAGTTGCTCCGCGGCATGTGGGATCTTCCCGGACCAGGGATCGAACCCGTGTCCCCTGCATTGGCAGGCGGATTCTCAACCACTGCGCCCCCGGGGAAGCCCACCCTTATGAATTATTAGTCAAGGTTCTCCAGATAGACAGAATCAATAGAATATATATGGCCAAACCAATTCCTTTACATATGGAGGCCGGTAAGTTCCAGATCTGCAGTGAGCAAACTGGAGACCTAGGAGAACTGATGGTTTATTTCTAGTCCAAAGGTCAACAGGCTTAAGACCCAGAAATAGCTGATGTTTCAAATCAGGAAACAAAGGCAAGAAAAAAACTGGTGTCCCAGTCTGAAGGCTTTGGGGAAGAGTTCTCTCTTACTCGGAGAGGATCAGCCTTTTTGTTTTATTCAGGCCTTCTGCTGATTAGATGGGGCCCATCCACATTAGGGAGGACAATCTGCTTTACTCAGTCTACTGATTTGAATGTTAATTTCATCCAAAACCAGCCTCATGGAAACACCCAGAATAATGTTTGACCAAATATCTGGGCACCCCATGGCTCAGTCAGGTTGACGCATGAAATTAACCATCATACCTGAATTACCTGCTGTAAACATTTTGGTTTACCTTGTCACCTTTTCAGTTTCAACCCTGAGGAATGAGAGTGTATGTGGGTGAGGATAAATTCTTTGGGTATAAAGAGTTAGCTAAAATACCTTTTGCCTGCCTGCTGCTGCCACATAGGAAGTGGAAGTCAAGTTCATTCACCTATGTTACTGCCTCTTTATGTCCAACCTGAGGGTTTCATTTTCATATATTCATAACACATAAGAAGTTGAGGGGTTTTCTTCTCCAAAGCGATTTTTCTAGCTGTGGTGTGAAGTACTTCTCTGGCATAAACATCACTCTTCAACCCCATCTGAGCTGAAAATCCCATCTCTAATCTTCTTTCTGATTGAGAAATGATAGAGTGGATTTGCTGGGAAACATCTGCCTCCCTGACAGCTGGTGGCTCTTGTAGGATTGGCCCTAAGGAAAGAGCATATTGATGCTTATTCATCGAGAAGTATATTTTAAAAATCATAATGTGGACTAGAATTCGAAGAAGAATTGCCCCCATGTTGATTGAGAAAATTTTATCTGAATGTTAGATTATATTCTGTTTTCTTTCATCACAGTGGCTGGGGTCATGTGGTCTTATGAAAGGTCTTGACAAGAACTTGATTCTCTCTTTTTCCTTTATGACCAGAGACAGTCCTAAAAAAATCATTAAAGCAACATTAGCCCTCCCCCTTCCCAACTGACTCCTTTGACAGTATGTTCTCTTTCCTAAATCCCGTCTTCCCCATAAGTGGCTCCAAATCTTAGCAGTACATTGGAATCACCAAGGAGTTATAAAAAATACTGATGTTTGGTTCCCACCTGCAGAGATTTTCGATTTGATTGTCCTGGGGTGCAAGCTGGGCATTGGGATTTCTGAAAGCCTTTTAGGTGACTCTGATGTCAGCCAGAGTTGCAAACCATTGCCCCAGGACCCTTGTTATTCAAGGTGTATTGATGCACCATCTGCATCACCTGGGAGCTTGTTAGAAATGCAGAATTGGGGTCTGCCCCATACCTGCGGAATCTGAATCTGCATTTTAACAAGACTCCTAGGTAATCTGTAGACATCTTAAATGTTGCATAGCCCTGTCCTGTGTATTGGTGTTAAAAATCAATTAAAATGGGTATAAAATCCCTGGGTATTAAAATCAGTTTAGGGGATAGGGAAATTCACTCAAGTGAAAATAGCTATGGTTTAATGTCTTAGGTCCCCCAAAGGTGATTGAATTCTAGTAGGTGTTCACAGCACTGTTTGATTAAGTCAGAAGTGAAAATTCTCACCTGAAGCTAACACAACATTGTAAATTAACTGTACTTCAATTAAAATTTTTTTCCAAAAAAAAGTGAAAGTTCTACTTATGGGACTTCCAGCAACTGGAAGCTGGATAGGATGGAGTTTTTGATCAGGAGCATTCGTGGTTCCCTGAAATCCCCTCACTTGGGCAAATGCCTTAGTATCCCCAACACTATGCCCGTCCCTGCCCAGGCCCTTGGAGTCAGATCCCAAGCTCATCCTGTGAACTGTCCAGAGCCCGGCCTGTGCAAAGCTGTGTGTTTTAGGCAAGGAAAATGATAGTATCCTTCTAGGTTCAAATAGAGAAACACCAGTGCTTAAAGCAAAGAAAACGTATTTTAAAGACTTCATTTCTCACCTGAGCAAAGGCTCAAACAGGAAAATGTTTACCAAAAAAGCAGAAAGAAACTTCAGACAAAAACTAAAAGGTAAATTTTCTTTTCATGTGTTCTGAAAAGAATCAGCGAAAGCTGGGTTCAAATTGATGCCTGTAACCATGATAAATTATGTACCGTCTCTCACTTTTGGTTTTCTTAACCAAATAAAGTGAGGATGATGATACGTACCACTAGGTTTGTCGTTCATTTTAAGATGTGATGTAAGTGTTTTGGCCTCAGTTTCCCCAAATGGAAAATGGAGCTCACGATTCTGACTTCAGGATTGTTGTGAATATAGGTTAATATGTACAGCATGGTCCTGGCTCAATAAATGCTTATTATGTGGAAGGTGATTTTTCTGTATCACTAGTGGCAGGGAACGTACTGAGTGGTGATAAAAGTAGCAGCAGTAGTAGTCGTCAGCAAATATGAATTTTCTCCCCTTTTTTCTTATGGGGGCCAGATTTAACAGAGAGTTTATGTAATCTGCCTACATTCTTACACTGAACCCTACTTTCAGATTCTACCAGGATTCTTATCCAAAGAGGCTGGTGGGAAAATGTCTCAATGTGAGGCATTGCCATCTTGTGTAGGGTGTGTGTGTGTGTGTGTGTGTGTGTGTGTGTGTGTGTGTGTGTGTGTGTGTGTGTGTGTGTATGAGAGAGAGAGGGAGAGAGAGGACTTGAGTAAACCTTTTAAAATTATACATGCCACTCCCTGGAGATTCTGAAACACCCTCCGCCTAGCAAAGTCACCCTCTCTCCAGCTGGACATAAATATTATTGAGTGCTAAAATAATGTTGCGTACACTAATATCATTGCCTTTTACCTAAGAATAAGAAAAGTTAAGCTCCTTGTCCAAGGTTACCACACGATATGTAGCAGAATCAGGATTTGAACTCTGATTTATCTCCAAAGCCCAGGCCTCTCTCACCTGTCTTAATGTAATCTCACACAAGTGATGGAACATAGGAGTGGTAGGTAGAGATGAAAATTACTTTTGCCTCAGACCATTATTCTTCAAGACTACTCTGGAGAGATAGGTGTAAGCGCACTGTGCTTTGCTCTGAGGAATAGACACCCAGAACTCCTAACTGGGCTTCTATGTGGTAGACGCTGCATTACATCTGTTGTTTCATTTGGGTTTCACAGACTCTGAAGTAAGTACTGTTCACCCCATTTTAAAGATCAGGAGACTAAGATGAAGTAACTTGCCAAAGGTCTCACAGCTAATAAATGACAAACTAAGATTGAATTTGGGTCTGTCTGATTCCATAGATACACATTCAACTTTTCCAGAATCATTTCATACCTCGTTTTACAAATAAATCTGGAATATTTGCAAAAGGCTAAAATATGTTTTCTTATATGAGAAAATTGGCCCAGATATTGTGTCTGTTAGCTTTCTTCCAATGCCCACTTACCCTCCCTCCTTTAAAAAAAAAAAAAAAAAAAAAAAAAAAGTTTTGTTTCTGTTTTGTTGTATCTGTAGCTGCCACAGGGAATGAAATGAGAATAATGATCCAGAACTTTTCTGGGAGGTGAGGGCACAGAACATTTAGAGTACAGTATCTGCTTAGTTCTCTGAGCTGACAAGCTAAAACTGAATGAGAAAATGCCAATTATCTAGAAACAGACTTTAAGGCTTAATTTTGGATGTTTTGTTAAAAAAAAAATGCTGAAAATAAAGTTGCCACCAGCATAGATAATACCTATAATTCCCAGTTAGAGGTAATTTCTGTAGCTTAAAACCTTGTCCCAGCTAAAATGTAAATGTTCCAGGGAGGAGGAGAGGCATCATACTGTAGGATGCCCCAGGGCAAGAATGTAGTTTTCCTCTTATCTTTCTTCCCAGCATACTTCCTTCCTGACACATAGTGAGTGCTCAATAAACATCACTGAGTGAAGTGGTGAATGCATAAATGAGTGAAAAGTTAGCAGAGGACAAATCCATCTGATACTTTTATGAAAGCCAAACTTCGACAGTGAAAGCATAAAGCCAGAGGTACCCCAGAAGACATGAAAAACAAACTCACTGCACACGTTTGCCCAGAGTAGGCTTAGAGCTCTCTTCAGTTTAGTTTATCCTAGATTTCTCTTTGGACATAGAGGGTAGAAAAGATTTTTGTTATCTAAAATGTCAGGGAACAAAGCCAAAGGTGATCTGTGGAAGAATGCATATTCAATGAGTTTTTGAACTCTATCACTGAATTTCTGAACTCTGATTTTTTTTTTTCTTTAGAAAGAAAAGCCCTCATTTTTCTTTTTCTCTCTCAATACCTCTCTCTCTCTCTCTTCCTCCCCCCTTCTCTCTCAAGTCAAAGAGGTTGTAGCTGACAGCCGTGCCATAAGTGTGTGCCTGATCCTCCCAAGCTAAGTGGCAAACAGGGAAACTCAGTGTTACCCCCGGACCCCTCCGCATCTCAGATTCAGGAACACTTGTGCTTGCGGCATGTTACCACTAGGGGTCGCCAGCAGCAGGCGGTGTGAACTGGGACTTGGGTAGCCGAGGCGGCCTCCTTTGTCTGCACCCCAGGTGTGGACTCCTTTTGTTCAGAGGCTGGGCTGCTACCTGCGGCGTCTGAGCTGTCTGCTCCAGTCACCCAGCCCTGGGCTGCCTGCGCACCTCTTCGGAGGACATGCACTGTTTCTCAGCTTCTGCCTTTAGTTACACCTGACGTTATCCCGGAAGAGCCCGTGTTTTCTCTTTAACAGGACTAGGTATCTTTGCATTAGAAACACGGCTTAAACTGCAAAGGGAAATATTTCTCACTACAACAAAGAGTATATCTATGTTGAGAAATTAATGGCAAAAGGACCCCTTTTCTATAGTAGAGTATTTGCCATAAAATATTTAAAGCTAGTTGACAAATAGCCCCACTCTTTTCCCGCGAAAGCTGGCCCCTGGATTAATCTTCAAAGTCAGGAATGTTTCATTCTATGCTTAGCACAGAGAAGAGGAATGACCTTCACAGACACCCCTGAGTGCCTGAAATGTGGGAGCCCAGCTCCAGCCACAACAGCCGCATGCACCCTTCAGTGTTTTCACGTCTGCCTTTAAACTTAAAAGGAAGGAACAGTAAAGCAAAAATAAACAAATTACAGTAACAGAAGAGCTACTCTGTAAACAATAAATTACAGGAGTTGTAACAGCTGGTGATGGGAGTGGGGGTGGGGAATGCAGACATTTGCTCCATGGAAATTTATTCTTGTTTTCACCATTTTAGTTTTTCTTGTTCACAGCAAAATAGTGGGTCCTTAACATGCACGTCAACTTTTTTGTGCTCCAGATGCGTCACTTATCACCTAGCTGCTCAGTGGTCACAGCTACTGATGTGAAAATTAATTGGTGTACATGAGAACCGTTCATGGATTCATTTGTTCCTTGGTTTACTCACTTCTTCCACAGATATCCACTGAGCACCTATTGTGTGTAAAGCATGGTAGAGACTACAAAGGCCGGCCAGACAAGGATCCTACCCCCCAGGAAGCTTTTAATAAAGTAGGGAGGTCAAATATGTTCCACAATTGCGACCAAAGCAAGACAGAGCATCTGCCATTTGAGAGGTGCAGAGAAAAGACTATAGGAATTCAACAGAAGGAGAGCCAATTTCTGGCTTGGGGTTCAGGGACGATTCCCCAAGAAGGTACATTCTTCTTGAACCTTCACGGTCTGTAGGAGGTCCAGCAGGGAGGGACGGGAAAAGGCCAGTGCCGGCAGCCCCAACTGTTATGGGACGAGGTGAGGCAGGTTTACGTTTGTGAACGGTACAACAGGAAATATGTTTGGAAAGGGAAGGTGGGAAGGCTTTAAATGCTAAGCTAAGCATGAATGCTAAGTTAAAACAAAATGGTAATTTTTAAGCCTAAATAGACCAAGTTATCAACAAGACTCCTTTCATCCCATAAGTACTTTACTGTTTGAAGAAAGAAGGTAGAAATATCTTCTAAAAATCCCTACTTCTCAAACAGACTTAAGATCTTTGTAGCACCAATATTCCCCTTTTTACCAGCAGATAGGCATTACCTAGAAATAATGCCGTACATGAGTGAATAAAATACATGAATGAATTTTCTTATTGCTTCATTTAGAGGATGCTTTGGAAGGTCCACAAACAGGTTCCTGGGCCTACTGAGGAGGAGGTTAGCATCTTGTTTCCTCCACCTTCTGCTAATATATTGATATTAAACATTTTTGCAAGTAGCAACGAGCCATTAAGCCTCTGAAACTAAGTTGATAGTGAGTGATCGTGCCTGCTGAGTTTTCTCTGTTGGTTATGACTTTAACAATCCAAGTTATTGATTAACTTGCAGATTTTAGTTCTGAACCTAGAGCTTTCCTTTTGTTCTTCAAAATAATGGACTTCAGAGTTTCCGTCCATCTCCTACCAGTTAGCTAAGCCTCCCCAGTCATCCCATTTCTACTCAGCAAGCATGTTTGTTGGTCTTGTATTCTTCTGACCTCTGGACCCAGTAGAAAAAAATTATTTTCCATCTTATTCTACTTTTGTACAGCACAGAGTGCCTTGGGGTGATGCCTTCACAGCAAGTGTCCCTCTGTCCCTTCATCTGTCAGTTGGGAATAAAAAAATAATCTACTTCACAGGGCCATGCTTTACTTTCTCTAACTAAGGACTGTAAAGCTCTATGAGGGTAAATATTATCATCCAAACTGCAGAAATAGAATTTGACATCCCTTTGTGAGACTTCTGAGTGATGAAACCTGTTGCATATTTCTTGATTTGGGACAAGAACGATACAAACATTGGGCCAAAGATGAGCATTTCCCCTGGTAGAACAAGTCACTGCTGATTAGTTATCTCCAGTTATCTCCGGATGCAATGGAGAAAGCAAAAGTTGTTCAAATCATAGATTCCATCTTTCAAGTAAAAAATTTACAGTCACTTATGGAGCACAAACTGTATGCCAGGTACACTGTGACTTTACACATCTCATGTCATTTAATCTTCACAATGCCCTACGTTATCAGGAGTTTGGTTGCGGGTGGAGAAACTGAACCTCAGCAAATGTAATTTGCTCAAGGTCACACAGCTAATAAGTGGCAGAACCAGAGTTTGAATCCAAGTGTTGTCTCCTTCAAAGCCCAGAGGGAGACAACCCTACTAGGTGACATAGACAAGTCAGACAGTCCACCAGCTAAAGATCTGGAGGGATGCATAGATTACTAGTCAGAGAGGTAGATGATGCCTTTGATCAGAAGAACTCTGAAAAAAACAGGAAGTTCTATTCTGACAGAGAGGTCAAGGTTGTGATGGGCCATATGTCCTTGAAGGGCTCCACATTAAGCTGCATCAAGGCTGCATTACACAAAGAAGAAGAAAAATGGAACGGGGGCGGAGTGGAGGTGCTTGGGTCTCTGTATACCAGGCTGGGACGTTTCAGGTTCCATGTAGATGAGCGTCAGGAGGACTCAGTCCAATGTGACTGCAGAGTGCTCCAGAGCCCTCAACTATTCTGCAAGCTGCATTAAAAAAAAAAAAAAAAAAAGAGCCTTATTGGGAACATACACTGGGATGGCATGCTGGAGGGAATTAAAAAAAAATGTTTAAATCAACTAGAAAATGTGACATGGGTGCATACTGTGATTATTTACCATTTATTATTCACTGTGTGTTAGGTGCTTGGTTGAGGTGGACCCCCTAGGATTGGCTGCTGTTCCTGTGTCACTCCTGATAATTTTTAAATTGACTATGTCCTTTTAACCATGTTTTGAAAAATTGAACTACCACAACGTGAACACTTTCCACTTTGCTACATAATGAGAGTACTTTCATTCCTTTAATGTTTGCTTTTTCCTTTGAACTAACAATTTTCTGTTCAAATTTCACAGTTTTCTGTGGCTTCAGGAATGAAAGAACCGATTACCCTGCTGGGAGCGTGAAATAGACTTTAAAAATCTGCATGATTTCCTCCCAGTTAAATTAATTTAGGTTTAAATACAGGAGTAAAGTACACACCTTGTGCCAGAGTCTCTTTTTCTCACACACCTGAGTAGTTCCTTATCCAGAAAGGGCACAATTGGACCTGCTGCTACGTCTTAAGTCTTTTGTGAGGATCCTTTGCAAGACTGCAGTGTGAGAACCTCTTTTTCTTTGACACCCGGCTTTGTGTGGGCCTGATGACATATCTGGAACGTCTCTATTTCTTTGAAGGCCCATCTCAAAAGCCCAGTGGACCCGTCGGGCACTGTCCATGGCTGGGGTACTTAAGAGCAGCCGGATTGGCTTGCCGGGTGTTTTGAGGGTATTTTAGGAAACGCACCTTCTTGCAGGGCAGGAATCCTCAGCTCCAGAGCAACAAAGGACAATTTGGAGAGGGGTGGAAGGAGCACTCCACAGCCGCTCTGGCATCCCAGGCCCCCTTCCGCCTAGCATCGTGTCCTTAGTGACCCCGCCTTCGCCCTCTGGATCGCACCCCGGCTGTCTCGCTGCTCCCTAGTCCGGCCGGGCGTCGGGAGCCCCGCCACCTTCCCCCACGCCCCACACCCGGTCGCCCTCAAACCTTTGGAGCCGCGCTGCGCACCGCAGCCATGCTCGCCCCGCGCCCCCCAGCGGCCTCCCCGGCACCTCGGGGTCCGGCTCCCCGGGCCAGTGTCGCCCCGCCCTGCAGCCCACAGCCTCCCCCTCCAGCCCCCGTCGCAGGAGCTGTCAAGCCCGCGGCAGCTGAACCAGCCCCCGAGCTCCCGCGTCTCCTCTCCTTCCTTTGTGTGCGCGCGAGCGGAGTTGGGGCGGAGGGAGAAGGGGGAGGTCGCTCTGTCTGTCTGTCTCCCGCCGCCTTTGCCCGGGCAGCTTGAAGTGCCGCCGGCGAGGCGGGAGCCGGGGGGAGGGTGCGGGGAGCTGGCGGGGCGGCTCGGGGCCGCCCGGGCGCCCTGGTCCCAGCCGCGCGCTGGGGAGCGCGGACTGCAGCTGGGGCTCAGCTGGAGTCACGATTCGTCTGCTCCGGCCGCCCCTCGGCCTCCCTCCGCTCCCACCTACCCTCGACACTCGGAGAAAAGCGTGCGAAGGCGCCGAGAGTGACGGAAACCACAAATAAATAGCGGCGGCAGCAGCGCGTCATCTGGCGGAGCAGGAAGTGCAGGCAGAGTCCGGAGGCTGGTGCTTTCTGCGCGTCCCCAGGACTTTGCCATGGGCTGGGGGCCGCGGAGGCTGCGAGCTGCCGGGCCAGGACAGCGGCGGCGGCGTCCGCACCGGGGCTGAGCGAGCAGCGTCGCGCGGGGCGCGCGGAGATGGCAGCGTCCAGCAACTCCAGCCTGTCCGGCTCCTCGGTGTCCTCCGGTGAGTTTCAGCCCGTCGGGCGCGATTGCCCCGCTGGGTCTGTCGCCCGCTGCCCTCGCCCCGCACTCTGGGATGGAGAGATCCTACCTGTGGTCGTCTTGCCCGCTCTCCCGGGGTGAGGGCAGGCGGCCGGTGTGACACTTGTTTGGCTGGCCAGCACCCTCGGTGCCCACAGCACCTTTCGCGCCTGGCGTCTGACAGCGCAGTGGTGGGGGAGCGGGGCGCCCTTAGTGTGCAGACGCGGGGGTTCTGGGGATTTGGGGAGCAGCAGGCGAGAAGCGAACCGGGCAGGGGCGGGCTCGCACTTTCTAGCGCCGCTGGAACCCGGGCTGGCGGGGCGGGGAAGGTTAGGCTGACGCTGGGCGCCCCGACCCGCTGGCTGTGCGGTGCCCGCTCCGCTGGATGTCCAAATTCAAGGCAGGGGGGAGCAAACCCTCGCTTCTCGCAGACTTGATTTTCTTTGTTTGTTTCGGAAATTAGCTCCGTGGAGACACACGCTTGGGGTATGGGTTTGAGATAGAGGTAATTCTCTTTCTGGTTCTGATCGAAGCGAGTTAGGGGACGCGAGGTCGAGCCCAGCCTCTGACAATTTGCCCGTTTTCAAGTGTGCAAGTGTGTGTGTGTGTGTGTGTGTGTGTGTGTGTGTGTGTGTGACTTTCCTCTGTGGCCTCTTGGAATACGTTCTGCGATTTTACTTTCCAGGCATACATTTTTTTTCCCCAAGTGCGGCTGAGGAAGGAAGGGCTTCTTTCAGCTTTTCTACGTTGAACAGCGGGTCTAATTGAAGAGAAAAAATTGCTAATGAATCTGAAGGAGTAGGAATCAATAGAAGCAGACGCACTGGATTCTGAGTATGACAGGTTTCTAATCAGGATGATGCATTAGGTAGAATTCTTCTACCTCGCTAGTCATTGAAAACTTTAATGACAAACCCTAAAGGGTTAGCTGATAAGATATTTAGTGTAGTTCACAGTATTCAGGGGTCAAGAAGGTCTTGAAGTCCTAATGGAAATGCTTAATATATCAATATTGTATTAATTCCTATTGTGTGTGTGTTTTAAATTATTACCCAAAAATTAAACTCAAAGGAAGAAACACTTTGTTGGAGGCATTGGACAGCAAGCCAAGCATTAAGGAACCATATCTCTAGATATGTGACTAATTAAATCATAAATGCAAGGTGATTTGACTAAGGTGCAGTTGTGACGTGGAACAAGGTGATCACTTGAAAGCCATTTATTATCTTTTTTGGCAGGTTTTAGTTCCAGGGAAATAGCACTTCCTTTCTTGATCACTGCCAACTAATGAAAAGCACAGTGTTGTTATGTGTACGATGTAGTTGAAGTTTCTGGTAGTAGCAACCAATGGGGCAGAACAGTCATATCTTATTAAGAGCAGCAACAAGTTGACCGCCTGTGGGTTTAATTCTGAGAACTCAGCAAATGCTACAGCGTATTTTTAGTACCCCCAAACCACTGCTGCTGCTTTTCAATTCATTTTGGTTGACTAACATTGAATTTAAAACACAGTGATGTTAGCTTATGATTAGCATATGGTTATCCCTCTCCGAAAATGGCCCACAAGAAAATGAATTGGTGGGGGAGAGGTGACGAAGGGAAAGAAGAAAGGATAAAGGACAATAAAGGCAGTGTTATCACATGATTTACTGATGGTATAAATTACAGGTGCTGTGGCATCTGAATTTTCAGATCTTGATGAAAGATCTCCTTAAGCTTAAGGAATGTTATTGAAAAACCTAACTCAGCCTTAGGAAGAATACATGGGTTTGAAGCAGCACAGTATAAGCTTTAGATGATGTTAATTGCTTTGTAGATATAATAGAGATGCTTGTGATGGTTCTCTTTTCTGCTTTAGTTACCACTGTTTTAAATCCTAATGAAAACTGGAAAATTATGCAAAAGCTTAAATTCAAAAAGTGGGCAGAGGTATATTTTTTGGTATGATTCAACCATGGGCCATGAGCTTATATTGGCTAATTCACGAATTAATCAGGCACTTGGTCTTGAAAAATTTGAGAGCCAGAATTCTCTTTTTAAGCTCACTTACCATCGTGTGGATCATGAATAATTCAGGTGACACAAGCAATTCACACCTGTGGGAGGTGTTGGGCAGGAAAGAATAGAGCCTGTTTGTGGTGGCAGCTGGGTTCTCTCAGACAAAGGCCAGAGTCTGAAAAATTAGGACACTCCATCAATCTATTAATCACCGTTTTGGAGGGCCTACTATGTGCCAGGCAGTAAGTTATAAGCCTCAGATTCAAGGAGGTTAAGTGAGGAAGATAATTTAAAGGATTCCTTCTAGTTCTGAAGTTCTGGGATTATTGTTCTTGAGTTTGGCTCCAGCAGTGGGTAACTTGGGGTAAGTTATTTAACTTCTCCAAGCCTCAAATTCCTCATCGATAAATGAGACTGATGCTAATAATAGGAACTATTTCGTAAGAATGTCGTGGGGATTAAGTGAGATAATGTGTATAGAGCGTTTAGCACAGGACGTGGCACTTAATAAGTGCTTGGTGTGAATAAAGTTTGTTCCTTGGAGGAATGAAAAAGAAAGCTCTCACTGACTCAGACTTTAGGTACAAAAATAAGTCCAACACACATCAAACCTGCCTCTTACATTGCATGTTAAGTTTGGTCTTGAGGTTTGAGCTCCATTAAACAAGCATTTATTAAGTTTCTTTTAGGTTTCAGGCATAATCCCAAGTGTATGGAATAGAAAAATGCATCAAGATGCTTTCCCTCTCCATCCAGCAGCAGAGATGGACAAGCAAATAGCAATCTATTTTCCATTTTGATAAAATAAATTATGGGGAGGAGAGTGCAGGGAAGAGAGTGATGACCTCAGTTGTGAGGGGTCAGTAGGGGTGACATATAAGTTGAGCCTTGAAGGATGAGTGGAATGTTTTCAAAAAGCAGAGTGTGGGAAAGGCATTTCAGGAAGAGGTAAGATCTTAGGCAAAGGTCTGGAGATAGGGAAGTTCATTGCCTAATTTTCAACTCCCTTCTTAGGACTATTGACCCATTTTCTTGGTGGTTCCTCTTCTCTGGACAGTTGTGCTTATAGGCCCATCAGCAGCCTCATGCACAGAGCTACCAGATCACTCACTTTTGATGCCGATATAGGACGCTTTCTTTCTGCTCAGGCAGCAATGGGTTTAATGGCACAGCTCTCCAACACCTTAGGACATACTTGGGCAATTGAGCCCTGAGAAAGGAATGGTTGATTCTGTAGTGTCCAGGATATGGAGAGGTGAACTTGAATAGAATACCATGGGTTAAACCTCTCTTAGAGGAATAGCCGTGGGAGGTTTAGGTTTGGATGGATTTGTGTGAAGAGTAAAAATCTAATAATTTACTCATATTAAGCTCAAAATTATTTGATTTTCCTGAGAATATGTTCTTACCTGCTGTTGTTGGACCACATCACCCAAGCATCTCATTTATTCTACATTACCAGCTGAGACACAACAGATGAAATAATCAAGTTAAAATTAATTTTTAAATACATTTTCTGAGAACTCTTTAGAAATTTGTTTCTGAAGTATTCAATTATGTGTAAAAGAAATTGCTTTGCCTTTGTTTTAATGATAACTGCTGGTGATTAAATTTCACAGTCACCTAGATTGGCAGGAAGGTTTGATTACCTGTATTACTTTAAATTGGGGGAGAAAAATCCCTATCCTTAAGTTTTTCATCTAGCCTGTGGTACTTGATTATATTCTGAAATAAACAGTGGTTGACTTGCAAAATACTTTTCTTAATAATCATGAATTAGATTTGCTTTTATAATTGAAATAAGAACTTTTTGCATATTAGTCATGTGATCACCATATGGATAATTTCACAAAGTAACGAAAAAAATCAACTCAAGTAAAGTAATAGATAAAGAAGCTATGAGATGTTTTCCAGTAAGTGAACAAAGTAAAAAATTAAATAATAAAGGGACTCCCAGGATAAGAAGTTGTTAAGATTTTGGGAACATAAACATTACTGTATTATAGAAATGAAATCGACAGGGACTTTTGAAATTAAAATGCAAATAGAAAAAGGTAAAAATCAGTGTTATGTGCAGAGTCATTGAAACCTTAATTGGGAAAAGAACATTCCTGAATGGATTGAGAGATTTATTTTTCCAGATTCTATACAACAGTAATTGTGTGCCAGGTAAGTAATGCCATTTTCTGCTTGATCCTAGAAATGATAAATAGGAATTTTCATTACTTGTTATTGGCGAGTCACAACCAGCGGCATATACAAATCTTTCACATTCCTAGATGCAGAAGGCAAAATTGAACTATAGTAATGCTGCCAAGACTTATATATGTGTAATTAGAAACTCCATGGATCCAATACTACAAAGCAGGGTATCTTTGTTGAAACAGACACTCACACTGAGAAGTCTTCTAGTCGTTTAGACTTCAGAAAGAGTCAATTATGTGTAAGCAAAATATCTTTACCTTTGTTTCAGTGATAACTGCTGGCAATTTAATTTCAATCACCTAGAACGGCAGGAAGATTTGATCACCTTTATTTGAAATCGTGTGCACAAAAAAATTGCAATTTCAAAAACACTGCAAATATTTTTAAATCACAAAGCTAAAAGTTAATCCCCTGAGAGAAATCATTCACTCAGATGAAGAATATTGTTTTTTGCTGTTTTTTCTGGTGACCTTTCCACAGCTTATTTTAACTTATTAGATTTTCACTGTACTTTGTGGTACCTGAGTTGAACCCAGTGATATAAAATCTGAGAGAAAAGGAGGCTCTTCTTAATCATGACAGCTTGTTTGCAGTGTTTGACAAAGGCCCACTGATTTGTGTACTTTTGCTAAAACGCCAGATGCCCCCCCCCCCACCGCAACTCCCACTAACCCTATGAAGAGTTTTGAATGACCTTGACATTTGTTCAACTTTTGGGGGATGCAAACCCCAGGTATTTTCTGAGGCCAGTCTCTGTGGGGTTTAACTGAACAATGTGTTCTTTGCGCTGCCTCCTGGGGCTTGGCCCGAGTGTCAGTCCTGCTGAGGGCCGTCTGCTGCTCTGCAGGGTCTCCTGTTTTCACACAATGGTGAAAATAACCGGACATTAGGATTGGAAAACCTATACATGAGCAGTGTCATCTTGGTGTGGTTTGGGAAAGCGTTTTCTGCCAGAACGTTAAGATTCCTGCCAAGATAGTTAGATATAAAGAAAGAGAAAGGAACTGAGTGATAGACATAAGATTAATAGCACCCAGCTATCACTCACCCATGATTTATCTTTTATGAATGTATTCACATTTCATGGCTCCTAAAATATGTCATTTCCTTCCTTTCTCCCTTTTGCTTTTCTCATCAGTTATTGTGTTGGTCAGATTTCTATTTAGAGATGTTTTCAGAAACCCTGCCTTTGGTCTACTTTACTGTTAATAGTTTCCCAGTCCTCCAAGCACCTTGCTGCTTCTGCTTCCACTTGCTCAGTGGGAAAGGCAACTACTGTTCTGCTTCTCGCATGGATTCTGGTCAGAGCGTCAAGATGGACGCCTCCATCTCTGGTGCAGGCTGGTGGGTGTGACAGAACACACTCATGTGTCTCAAAGTTACTAACGAAAGCAGAGGTTTATTTAAAGTTTTCATGGCTAGAGGAAAACCCAGTTGGAATGTGCTGAACCCACATGCAGTCTGCTCTGCCAGGGGACCTGTATGGCTGTCCACTGGGGTCTGAGGCTGAAGATGGCATGTGTGCACTGGGGAGAGCCATCCACCAGCTGCTTGTGCAAATAACCTGCTTCTTCCCTCATTTATTACTAATTGAACACCTTCGTGGGGACCAATCTTCTAATATAGTCTTTACAGTATGGCCTAATGACAGCATGGCCTTGCTTCAACAGTTTGGCCTGTCAAAGTCACCCAACTTCAGCCCATTCACAGTATCACCTCCACAGTTTCAAGTGTTATTTTCAATCATCCAATGTCTGAGTTCCCATAGACATTCTCTAAGAAAGGTGTTCACTTAATAACCTTATTTAAAATGTCATCACCACCTCAGGTCAGAGGGGACATTGATCAGATTCCTGGAATTGAGATATTGCCCACTCACTATGCAGGCCGCCAAACACCCCATGCCTTTGGTGGGCCTGTGGAGGAGAGCATTTTGTCGAGGGGAGAGGCTGGATGCCAGTTGCCTGGCAGAATCAAATAGATCTGAATTGATACAGCCACTATGGAGAACAGTATGGAGGTTCCTTAAAAAACTAAAAATAGAACTACCATATGACCCAACAATCCCACTACTGGGCATATACCCTGAGAAAACCATAATTCAAAAAGACACATGCACCCCAATGTTCATTGCGGCACTATTTACAATAACCAGGTCATGGAAGCAACCTAAATGTCCATCAACAGATGAATGGATAAATAAAGAAGATGTGGTATATATATATATATATATATATATACACACACACATACATACATACATACATACATACATATACACACACACAATGGAATAATACTAACTCATAAAAAGGAACGAAATTGGGTCATTTGTAGAGATGTGGAAGGAGTCTGTCATACAGAGTGAAGTAAGTCAGAAAGAGAGAAACCAATATCATATATTAATGCATACATGTGGAATTTAGAAAAATGGTACTGAATAACCTATTTGCAGGGCAGGAATAGAGATGCAGATGTGGAGAATGGATGGGTGGACACAGGGGAAGGGGAGGGTGGGATGAACTGGGAGATTAGGATTGACATATATACACTACAATGTGTGAAATAGATAGCTAGTGGGAACCTGCTATATAGCACAGGGAGCTCAGCTCTGTGCTCTGTGATGACCTAAATGGGTGGGATGGGGGGTGGGTGGGAGGGAGGTCCAAGAGGGAGGGGATATATGTATACATATAGCTGATTTACTTCGTTGTACAGCAGAAACTAACACAACATTGTAAAGCAATTATACTCCAATGTAAAAAAAAAAAAAAAAAATCAAACAGATCTGGAGAAACAGTCTGCTTCCTTGAGCTGGGGAGAGATCCCACCTTCTGAAATGTGTCTTCGTTAGATGTCTAGATATCGTAGGAAGAGCCCTAAACGTGGAATCAGAAGATTCCGGACATTTAAACCTTTAACCAGGATATTTAAACCCTTAGCCAGGGCACCTACACCTTTTACCAAAGCCCTTAAATCCTCTGTCAGAGCCCTTAAGCCCTTAACCAGGACCCTTAAACCATTAACCAAGGCCCTTGAACCCTTTACCAAGGCTCCTAAACCCTTAACATAGGCACTTTAACCAGATACTTAACCAAACCAACTAGCTAGCTATGTGGTCTTTGGTGAAGTTAGCCCCTCTGAGCCTTAAATGCCTCGCTGCAAACTGCAGTTGTGAGAGTCTGTTTCTGGAGCTGAGATGAGCATCGACAGAGGTGATAGAAGCATCCCCTCTGCAGACCTGGCCAGCATGCCTGCTTATTAGAGGCCAATTCTCTTTTCCCTCTCTCCTTCCCTTACTGTCTCTGAGCCTCAGTTCTCTTGGCTGTAAACCAGAAATAGCGATATCTGACGAATTTATCCCATGGGGTTGTTATTCCTGAAGTACTGTTTGGGAAAATGCATAGTAAACTGTAAAAGCAACTAACACTACTGAATGGCTGCTACGTGTCATTCTGTTTACATTATCTCACACAATTCTCGCAATATTTCTCTGAGGTAGACATTATATCCCATTTTGTAAACAAAGAAGTAGGTTCAGAGAGGGATGGGGCTTGGATTTGAGGTGATAGGATTAGAGCAAAGTCTTCCTAATTTCAAAGATCATGCTTTTCCCTCTTGAAACATAAGGGGTTGGTTCGTTTCTGTCTATTTACAAAGTTGCTGACATTAGAGTTTACCGCTGAAATCCATGCTCATGGTTGACAGAGAAAATACAGTTACATACTTGTGCTCTATTTTGTTGCCCTCAGTAGTTAGCCAGACCCTCACCTCAGTCTGACCAAAGCTTATTCTCACCAGCGATACGAACTGGGAAGTGTTACCAAGTCATTACTCTTCAGAGTGAACACCCAGGATATTGGACTTGTGAGTATCTATACTTGAGAATAGTCTTGCAAGGTGAAGGGTGTATAGGTATCCATTGTACTATTCTTGCAACTTTTCTAAAGGTTTGAAAATTTTCTCAGTGAAAGAAAAAAATGAGGCAAAAAAAGAAAAGTATTACTTAGCATTCAGTTGATTTTCTTCACTGGCATTTCAAAAGCGTTCCATTTTGTGTGAGCATATCAAGTCCTGTTATCATCTCATGAAACTCCCAGATTCTGAATCCTCAGGCAACAGAATATCTGTTCCTTAGCTTATATCTTAAGCGAAAGCATAAAGGAGCTGAAATTACAGAAGCAGTTCAGGCAGAACACACGCATCAATTTCTACCTGAGAATTGTTTTTTTTTTTTTCTCCCGACCTGGGTCGACTTGACATTTCACTGTAGGTTTGGACCAAGGAGGGACCTTGGAGGTTGTTTAGAAGATGCCAGCATAGTATAAGCAAGAGAATCAGGGTCCAAGGAACTCCGGGAACTGCCCAGTGCCGCTCAGCTAGTTGGTGGTGGGGCTAGAGCTGAACTGTAGTCTAGGACCCATGTTTCCAGAACATCGTTCTCCATCCTCCTTCCTGGCTCATCCTAAAGAGTAGTATCATCCTTGGAGAACTTCTCGCATATGTTTTTTCTGTCTGGCTTCATACAGGCTGTTCTATTTAATTATTTAATATTTTCAACAAAGAAGTCATAAAGTGCTTTGTATGTTATATGGGCCTTAGAACTCAAGGCTGTTGTGTCAACAGAGACAGAGACTTAAGTGATCTGGTGTCTGCCCTAACTATATATAGCTATGCTGTCCAATACGGTAACCACGAGCCACATGTAGCTATTTAAATTTAAATTAAAAACATTCCTTTCCTTAGTTGTAGTAGGCACATTTCAAGGGCTCAGTAGTACACATGGTACTACTGTGGTAGCTAGTGGCTACCATATTAAGGCCACGCAGAAATAGAACATTTCCACCATTCTGCAAAAGATTCTATTGGGCAACACTGGTAGACAGGGTATGAAGTTCTAAGACAGGGACTTTACTAACGTAAAATTAATTAGCTAAGGATAGAAAATTTGGTAAAATGTTCTCCCATTCTTGTGTTTGCTCCTTGTGCTGCTTGGGTTGGATTTTACTAATTTTGCAAATTGGCTTTTCGTAAGTAATTTTTTCATAACTTTGAGGCAAACTGTGGAATGACAGCTAGAATATAATGTTGGGGAGAGTAATTAAAATGTTGATAAACACTGCTAGTCCTGAAGTTTGATTCAAGCTTTTTAAAAAATGGTCTGTAGTTTCCTTAATGGCAGCTCCACTTCTTTTTGAAATAAACCCACAGTGAGTTGTAATTTCACCCTCAAAGAGGAAAAAATGCCATATCCAGAAGAAGTTTGGATCTTATAATTGCATTTCTTCCCCAAAATTATAAAGAAAATAGGGAAATTGTGAATGTGTGGACTGAGGTTGCTAGTGGCATATCTAAGCTATGCTATTTAAAAGATTTTCTGCCAACTTGGCCATCAGCAAACCATTTGCCTAGAAGTATTTTGCTTCTGCAAAAGCCCACATACAGGGCAAAGAAAATGCACTGGTTTTTGGAAAATAAAGTTAGCTTTTGGAATTTTCAGCACATTTAATTGGGGGGAAATGCATGCATATAAGATGCAGGAACATGACAGTTCCTACGAAAAGGAAGCCGCCCTCCTCCTTGAACTTCTGTTACCATCTTCAAGTGGAACAAAAAAATGGAAAGGTGGAGGGTATCTTTCAAGTGTCAAGCAACTGTCAAGAAAGACGTGGATGTTGAGGCCACTGGCCTCAGAAACCACACTAGCCAGAAGCCTGTGGCATGAATGCTTGTTTTTTATTGACATAACTCAGATCACAAATTTCAGGCAGTATGAATCACAGAATCACTTGGGTGATAACCTTACGTAGTTCTTTTCTCTTCAGAGGCCCAGTACCTAGATTTCATCATGCCCCATCATTGCCCTCTACCCTCAGTCCTGGCTGAACACTATCTTCTTCAAGGAAAGGAAACCTAGCACTTCTTAGTTATTTCACATAATGCCACTCTAACAATGTAAAGTGCTTTTTCTTAAATAATTTTGCTTCCAAGGAATAAACCTGAGAAAGATCAATTTTGGGGCAGCAAGTAAGCAGGAAGCAGGGAGCATGGTTTTGGGTGTAAATCTTCTGCAGCATCTCCTAGAGTGTGAGGGCTGCAACACTGACCTGTAAGGGTCTTCTCGAGACCTAGACCTGCACTGCCCAATATGGTAGCCACCTGGGAAATCTAGCCCTTGAAATGTGGCTGGTCTGAGATGGGCTGCAAGCTAAAATACACACCAGAATTGAAGACTTCGTACAAAACCAAAAGAATGTAAAATGTCTCATGAATAACTTTGTTATATTGATTATATGTTGAAATGATAACATTTTTTGGATATTAGGTTAAAGAAAACATATTTGAAGAAACTTATTTAAAAATGTTTAATGTAGCTGCCAGAATATTTAAAATTACCTATGTGGCTCACATTACATTTGGATTAGACAGCACTGGTCTGGACAACTCCAGTGAGAATATTCTAGCCTTTCTCACAGAATCTACCGTACAAAACCTGCTGCTTGGCTCAGTGGCTCTCATGGTTGCCGTCCTGTCCACTTTCCAAGCCAGAAACTTACCCTCCCTCCCCCTCCCCCCAGGTCCAGTTCAGCCCTGATTCTTAAGTCCCTGTTTTGGATTAGTCTCAGACACTGAGAGACATCCTTCATTTTTCTGGGTCTGTACAGTGACTTTGAAATGAAATACTATAGAGAGGGACAGACTGGGAGTTTCATCAGATTCTTGTTTATATAGGTTTTGTGCTTTGTTTTTTGTTTATTTTTGGTTTTTGCTTCACAATAGTTCTAGACTTTACATATTTACTTGTGAGTTTTACGTATACCCCTCTTTCCAAAGAAAGCCTGCCGTGCGATAATGCTATGAAGTTGGAAAGAGAAGCTGAGAGAATAAGGAACACATTTTCTCTTGACCTGAAGCTTCTTGCCATGAGTATGCCTATGTGTATACATGCGTGTACACACGTGGTTTATGTCTGTATGTGTGTGTTTATGTGTATATGTATACACAGAAAGCCAAAGTGGATTGGGTTGCAAACAAAAGTTATTTCCCGCCAAATGTATGTTAATATCAAGGGAAGTGAAAAGTCAAGCCTAGCATTACTTTCGGTAATGAAAAAATTCACTTGGGATTTTGCTAATGATGTGTAGATATTAATACACATAATTTGGCTGCCTAATATTGATTTAAGTTGCTCATTCAAATTCATTTTATTAAAGAAAAATTAGCCATTTTGTTCTACAGTGTTTGTCCCTGCAGATAGTGAGACTGTAAAACCGTGTTTATTGGGTAAATAATACTATTTTGCTGACTTTCACATGCAAAGAGAGCATTATGATGTCTCCTTCAGGAAGTGCTGTGAGCAGTTAGGTTCTCGTTGGGGGTCTGGTGAGTTCAATCCGGGTGTCCTCTGGTTACCTCCCTCCTGATCCGTATCTAGGGTTGAAGGTACTGTCAGTAACCTGGGCACAGGGGGTTTTTTTCTTACGTGATGTTACTATGCCTGAGGGTTGAACTTTGTCCCTGTGAGAGCCCTATGCTTGTTTTAAGCAACCAAACTAACCCACGTGCTTTTTTTTTTTTTTTTAAAGCAAATGTGAGTTCTTCCTCAGAGGAAAAAGCAATTGACAGCGGCTTTGTCAACTCTCTTGAAATAATATCAGGTTCAGATTAGGAGCATAACCACAGCAAATCCTAGGGAATTATGAACGGAAGACATGATTTGGAACTAGACAATGTAATTTGTCACAAGAACATAATAATTGCCACCGTACTTATTTGGTTCTATATTCTAACCCCAGGAATAACATTAAGGGGTATTTTGTAAAAATGCACAGCAGTCTTTCAGGGAAGAGATGCCCTGCAGATATCTTATTTTTCATAAATAACTGAGTGTAAGCCTGTCATTCAGGAATTCATGTAAACATGTTTCTGAGAGCATATGTAGTTCTAGCTTGTGCTTCTTATAGTAATGAGTTCCATCCATTTTCTGTCCTCAGAGTGGACTTGTATTTCTTTTTATTGCTTTAAATGTAACTCTCTGAAACTTATTTTTAACATCCATTCTTAGGCTTTGTAAATAAATGTGGGTTCATTTGAACCCTGGACTTCAAGGGTGATGTGTCATGTATCACTTGCTGTGAAGTTGGGGATCTGGCCCAAACACTAGCACCAACAGCTGTGTTAACTTGGCCCCCTCTGAATTTCCATTTTCTCATCCATAAAATAGGCTAATAATACTTGTTGTGAGAATCAGATGGGAACATGTCTGTGAAAGAAACTTGAAAATTGAAAATTTGTGAACAAAACATAAAAATCTCTGGTCTCATGAAGTTCCCATTCTAATAGATGCTCCATAGGTTCCTTTCCTGGGTGATAAGTTGATCATCCAGAGTTCATGATCATCTAATATAACTGGAAAAATCTCTTCTAAATATATTATTTTGCTCTTCAACAGCCTTTCAAAATCTTGAAGCGTAATCCCACCAGTTTAGAATTTCTCCACTCAGTGTGAGACTCCACTGTGCATCCCATATTCCCATAAACATTTTAAATGAGCCTGGACAAATCTCTCATCCAAAGGCACATCACTGTTTATACTTTCCAATCCAGAGGAGTGGCTCTTTTATAAATCAAATTTGATGTAATAATCAATATATGCAAATGAATATCTGTAATAGATGTGCAAGTTACAAAGCACAGCAAGGTAACTCACATAAGGAGAGCTACCACCCAACCTAAAACACTTTGTTCCCTTGCATCTTCCTGGGTTCTCTTCTCCCTTCTCCCTTCCCTCCCCCACCCTCTTTCTTCCTTTCTCTCTCTCTTTCTTTCTTTCTTCCCTTCCTTCCTTCCTTCTTTCTTTCTTTTTCGTTTTTTTTTTAATTGGAGTAAAATTGCTTTACAATGTTGTGTTAGTTTCTGCTGTACAATGAAGTGAATCAGCTATATGTATACTTATATCCCCTCCCTCTTGGACCTCCCTCCCATCCCCCCCCATCCCACCCATCTAGGTCATCACAGAGGACTGAGCTGAGCTCCCTGTGCTATATAGCAGGTTCCCACTGCTATCTATTTTACACATGGTAGAGTATTTATGTCAAATCTAATCTCCCAGTTCGTCCCACCCTCCCCTTCCCCACTGTGTCCTCCCTCCAAAGTAACCACTACTTTGAATTTCCTGCTTATTATTCCCTTGGTTTTCTTTCTTTAAATGATTTTATCACATATCACTAAAATACATGCTCCATGATGGTGGATATTTTTTGTCTGTTTTGTTCAGTCAATCCCCAGTGCCTAGAACTGTGTCTGGCATGTAGTAGGCACTCAGTAACTAGTTGTTGAGTAAATGAACATGTCAGTATCCCAAGTCTATCAAAGGAATGCCGCTATAGTCCCTCTTTTATCTCTTGTATCAGTTCTGTAAGTGATGTAAATTCCATCACTGTCTCACATTAGCTGCATTCCTTTAATGATTTTTAGAAAATTAGTATTTTTTAAACTGATAATATAGATTATTTGCATTTAGTTGCAATAGGAGACTCCCAGAAAAATTACATAGACTTTTCTGAACCAGGACTTCTTTTTAAACTTGATTTGTAGTTCACAAGCATTTTTCAGGTGTGAATAGTGAACACTCAAGAACATAAGTAGTAAAGCTAGCGTTCAACAGGGAGAGCTATAGAGAAATTTGTTTTAAATGGATAAAATATACGTGCTACAACAAGGATGAACCTTGAAAACATTATACTAAGTGAAAGAAGCCAGCTAAGAAAGACCACATACTGTATGATTCCACTTATGTGAAATGTCCAGAATAGGCAAATCATAGCGACAGAAAGTCGATTAGTTATTTCCTCCTGCTGGGAGTGTTGGAGGGAAACCAGAGTGACTACTAATGGGTATGGCTTTCTTTTGGGGGTGATGAAATTGTTCTAAAATTGATTGTGATAATGGTTGCACCTGTGTGTGATTACACTAAAAGTCATTGAATTGTACACTTTTAAAGAGGTGAATTGTAGGTGTGTGAATTATATCTCAGTAAACCCATTATTTAAAAGAAGCCAAAAAATTAATAGAGTAGGCATGAGAGGGTGAAAAGACTGGAATGTACGTAAAGATCAAGTCCTTTCCAGATAGGATGCTTGTAATCAGATAGGAGGCATTCACTACAATATTCACTGATATCTTTATCAACACATGGAGGTACCTCTCCTCTTCCCATTATTGTTTGCACATTCATCTTTTTCTGCTGCCAGCCTCCGATCTCATGTAAAGGTTCCACAGAAAGGTGTTCTCTGTGGCTGGTTCGCAGGGTCAGCTCCGCCTGCACTAGGCAGATACCTCCTTCCCCAGTGTCCCCTAAAGGCCACGGTGTCCTCCCTCCTCTGGCTGAAAAATGAGGGACAGCAGCAGGTCTCTGCTGATCCTGGACAAAGCAATTAATGCATTTCTCATGACTAGTTAATTAGATTTTTATGCAGCTTTTCAAGCCCTGGGCACAGCTCTTATGCCCTCCAAGTGGAACGGCGGTCATCTGGGAACCAAGTTTCCCACTGTGTACGTGGTGCTGCTGAGTGTTATCAGTGCAGTGATGCCTCTGTTCCTCTCTTCCATGCCCCACTAGATGGATGCATGTGCAGACGTTTCCAAGGGTATCATCTGTTGGCTCTTTTGTTGTTTCTAATCAAAGAGCTGACACCCTTTGATCATGTCAGATCACAGTATTGTACTGTAAATACTTTGTTAGAAAGACTAAAATATTACACGGATACAGCTGTCTCAGCTGTTCTGATAGTGCTTACTTTCACCCTGAACAAGTAAAGAAAAATGCGTTTGATCAGATCAGATGTAAAATATGAATATTACAAATAGAAATTTTCTAGAACCACATATAGTTCACTACAATGAATCCAGTCAATAAGCATTTTAACAAGACCTGTTGATTTTGAGTACCAGGTTGTTGTAGAAATCCTCCTTTCCCCACAAGTTTAGAGTCTCCTAGAGCAAGATAGACTTCCCGTTGGTTGGAGGAATATCTGGCTCTGGTGGGGAGCTTATGGAGATAGAGACTGGCATCTTTGGGGAGCAGAGTCCCTGGGTCATCACTTTCATGGGCAGGCTTCAATCTTCAAAGGCTTGTATGAATTTATAGGATGACTGGCTCCACTTCAACCTGTTCATGGCCTGTCCTCTTTCTTTCTCCCCATGGGAGAGCTAAGATGGGTACCCACACAAAATCCACATAAATACCCATTCATGGGAGTGTGAAGGCAAAGCAGGTACCGAAACGTCTTCCTTAGTTCTTTCCTTAAGGTCCCATTTGCAGCATTTTCTTGGCACCCAGAGGAGGAAGTGGGTATGGGCTACAGTGGATTTGTTGTTCTATGTCCTCCCTCAGGGGAAATCTGGCTGCCCTGGGTCCCCTGCGACAGCGTCGGCAGGGTATTGTGCCTTGTGCTGGCCTCTGCAGCTGCCCTCACGTCTCACCCCAGGTGTGGATTTTATACGTTGGTCGTCCTACTTGCTAATGTCCCTGGCCAAGCTTTCCCTAACAAAAGACACACTGTCCCTGGGACATCCTGTGCGTGTAATTTTTCTCATGCTGACACCACCATGCCTAACGCATTCACACTTCCTAACTTCCTGACTAGAACATTCCAGGGCGTGATTATTGCATGGGTTAGGATGCTTCTGCAGAAAACCCCCAAAGAAGTGGGAGATAGGGATACTATACACTGTGGCATTCCACTCTGTCTGCTTCTCTGCAGTTCTGTGGGCTCTCCCTCTTGGTGGATGGGCTCTGTCCTCAGCCTCGCTCTCCTTTTGGCGTCAAGATGACATCGGCAGTCCCTGGCATCACGTTTAGAAAGAGAAAAGGGATACTGTTTTCCTCCTGACTTGGCGGAAAGTAAGAACACCTGTCTCAGAAGCATTCCTCCCCCCAGCAGACTTCCCCTTGCCTCATTGGTCACAGTTTTGTCACATGCTCATATGCGAGCCAATCACTGGCAAGAATAGGATTCCCATGGTGCACGCGGTCATGACCCCCTTCCTGGAATGGAGATGGGGCCAGCCTCCTCTGGAAACGTGAGGACATCTGGAGGGAGCAGGGTTCTGTGAAGGAGGGTGGAGGAACAGAAAGTGTCTGCCACAGGTAGGTCAAGAATGTCCGCAGCCCTCGAAATCTCTAAGGGCACCTAGAAATACTGAGAGTTCTAAGAAACCTGGCCTCCCCCAGTCAAATGACTTATTTCGTCTAGTTGAGAACCCAACGATTAGTGAACCTGCTCATTCTGTAATAATATTCAGTCCCTGACAAAAAAAATGTATCAGCTTCCCTTCCAAGTTAAGGTGACTGACAGCTTTTACTGATGTATTGTTTTCACTTGTTAGTGCCTTATGGTTTGAAACATTTTGTTTTATGGTTATGAGCCATTCATTAAAAAATGGATGGATTCTTCAGCTCTAATGAAAAGTAGGACAGTGAGGGTTGAAGGTTTTGATTCTCAACTGACTTTAACACCCCTGAGCCTGGTGTAAGTTGGAATTGTTTTATTAGAAATTCAGGGAATAATAGTAGATGATTCAACCACTCCTGGTTGCTATGGTGAGGAATTTTTAAAGCTTTGATTTATGAGAAATGGTGATCATTAGCAGCTCTTTGTTTTTAAAACAGAAAGCCCCACAAATTGTGAAGGCTTGAGTGGAAGAGATGACTGGCAGCTAATTGGAGAAAGAATCTCAGGTTATTTCCAAAGAAAAGAGAACAGGCAGAAGGCTTTTGGAGAGCAGATTCCTGCTTTTCATTTTTATGGCAGGCCAGAGCGTGTGAAGATCGTTGGACAAGGGGTCATGTGACCCAGGTCTATGCTAGTTCTGTCTCGGCATTTGCTTTTCATATGGCCTGGGGCCAATTACATTATCATTTTGTAAATTTTTGATGCTCATCTGTCAAATTATTAGGTCGGACCAGATCATCTCTGTGGGTCTTGAAAATTATTTTGTGATTCTGCCGATATCCTCTTGCCAATTTACAGTGTTTTGGTAGTGTGCTCAAGGGAACAACCCTCTGTCCTCCCACGTGTACTTCACATGGCAGTTATCACTGGCCCCATTTGCTCCTGGCACCCAGTCTGTAAGATATGAAGAATTACTGGGTGCCTTTCCTGCACCCACTTTTCAGTCCTTACAGTAAGCCCAGAGGTATCCCAAGTGTGCTCCGGGGGAATATTATACAAGCCTTTTGGAATTTCTTACACTAAGAAATATATTTTATACTACAACCCAGAACACACAGACACCGTGCACGTGCGCGCACACACACACACACACACGCACACACACACACACATAATTCAGTGTATACTTATTGAGTATTTATGATGTTCTAAGTGTTAGAAATATTATTGCAGTGAACAAAACAGACAAAAATTCTGGTCCTTATAGAGCTTCTAAATACAGAGAAATAATAAACCAAAGAAACTATATGTAATCTGTATATTTATGAAATATATGCATCATTATTGTATTATATATAATTTATAATTTCCGTAATATATTAGAAGGTGGTAAGGTCTATGGAGAAAAATAAAGCAGGAAGGGAGATAGGAAATAGTGGGGGGTGGTGTCTGATTATTAAATTGTGTGGTCAGGGAAGGCCTTACTGAGAAGGTAACATGGATGGTGAGGGAGCCAGCATGCAGATATCTGGAGGAAGAGCATTCCGGACAGAGGGAACAGCAGTTACAGATGCCTGCACGTGGATGTGTGCCTGATGTGTTCCAGGAACAGAAGTGATATCAGTGGGTCTGGGGTGAATAAGGGGTAAATAGGACTGAGCAGAAGGGGGGTGGGGCAGATCACGGTGGGCTGTACAGGCCATTGTAAGGACTTGGGCTTTTACTCTGAGATCCATTATCCCTTGATAATCCATAGGGTTCTAGAAGAGTGACATGATCTGACTTGGGTTTTAACCAAGAACCATTCTGGCTGTTATATTGAGAGTAGACTAAACATGAACACTCTGTGTGTGTGAGCAAGTCCACAAGCTGTGCTTACCCCTTCATGTGTGACGTGCTGTATTTTCTTTTCTATTGCATTCTAATTCATTCATCTAAAAACTGGTCAGCGCCCACAAATTGATTTCATTATCAGGTGGCAACTGGCAGTTTGAAAAACAGATTATAAATTGGCCTAGAACCCCGAAGATGTAACGGTTGAGCTTCCTTGCTCAAGGCATAGTTGTGGTATACATGGCACCCTATGGAAACCTCGTATTCACACTCAATAATAGTTTTCAAGGAGCTTTTGTTCATTTTTTAACTTACACCGAATAGCTATTTTATTAAATGCTGATTTAAAAGTTTCATCTTTTCCTACATATTCAGCAGCTTTTATTACCATTTTGTATTTTAAATAACTTTCTTTTTATTGAAGTGTAGTTGATTTACAATCCAGGTGTACAGCATAGCAATTCAGTTTTTTTTTCTGATTATATTCTATTATAGGTTATTACAAGATATTGAATATAGTTCCCATGCTTTCAGCAAATCCTTGTTGCTTATCTATTTTATGTAGAGTGGTGTGTATCTGTTAATCCCATACTCCTAATATGTTCCTACCCCACTCCCTTTCCACTTTGGAAATAACTTTTTATATAGAGCATTTTAAATATACTTAAAGTAAAGAGAAAAGTATAATAAAACAACTTGAACAATTGTAGACTCATGGCCTGGTGTCATCTAAACTCAGCCCCTATAGTTCGGATCATTTTGAAGCAGGTCTCAGGCCTGGTGTTATTTCATCTGTAAATATTTCAGTTGTTATCTTAAAAGATAAGAACTCTTTACAAAAATATGCCACATTAGTATTCTCTCACACACACACAGACACACAGACACAGAAACACAGACACACACACACACACACACACACACACACACGAGCAGTAATCCCCCCTGTTTAGTCTGGTCAGCAGTGTCTCTCTTCATTCGCCTGAGGACAGAAATGCAAGTGACTTTAATGAAATGAAGCTGTGGTCATTGTGGTCATGCTTTCCTGATGCTGAAGATGGTATTTCTGGATGCTGCCAAGCCCCTGTTGAAGAACTACTTTCTTACTTTCAAAAATGAGTCACTTCAATCCTATTCCCCTTTTATACTTTCGTTTTTTCTGAAGTGTGAGCTCCTTTTCTGTGGCTCTTGACTAATCAATAGTAAGCGCCTTGAGAGAAGGTCTTGGGTCTTATGACCCTTGTACCACCCAGTGGCTTGACATGGTTCCCCGCACACAGCAGCCATCACACTTTTGTTAATGTTCTTACTTCCTTTTCTAAATGCAGAATTGGGGTAACCTCTCTTGGCCCTTTGGCCCATTACTCCTTTGGCCATATGCTGTAGCATCATTAAAATCTGACTTTTCTAGGAAGCCTCACTTCTACCACGATGGAAAGCTTTCTGGATCAGTATTAACTCTTTGACAGGAGCCTTCAAGTTGATCTCTGTTCTTACAGAGCATTTTTTGTCCCTTCTATTTCTTGAGCTCATTATCCTCAATCAGTAGAGTGTGGTGTTTCTCTTTCTGTGATAGCGGCCCTAATCTCCACCAATTTATTGACAAGAGACTAATTTGCTATGGATTACATTACTGGAAACATTGTCATTTCTAAATATGTGTAATAGTCATAATTCCAGATAGAGGTAAGTAAATATTTGTATGTTTGAGTATATGGTGAATACTAATTCAGTGTTGAGTATCCCTTATTTAACAAATTAATTACCCAAATATTTTATCTGTAAGATTGGTAAGGGAAGTGGCAATACTCCAAGCCTTATTCTTTTCATCCTTGCTTTCTCCAACCTTTTCCCCTTCTCTTTTCCATAAAAATTGAGCGCATACTTGTGCCAGCCACCATGTGTGGCTCTGGGCAACACAAAGATGGGAAGCAGCGTCCTTGTAGTTTCTTCTTCAGAGTTTGTCCCCAGTGGATTGTCAGTCCATAAAGGCAGGGACCCTCAGGTCACCAGCTACTAGCAGAGGGCCTGCCATATAATAGCTTCTTAAGAACAGTTTTTGGGTGAATGGTTGAATGAATGGAGATATGAACTTCACCACAAAGGAGTTTACAGCCCAGGATTTGATAGTGAGTGTGGAGTTGGTGGAACTTGGTAGAACTTGTAAGGTCCTTATCATTTATAAATATTTGCAGTTTGAAACTCTTCCCTTAAGTTGCTACCCCTCCTGGCCACTATCTCCTGAGTTTTCAGTACCCTCTTAAAGATGCCAGAAGCTTGACATGGGGATTCTTACACACAATGGCATAGGTATGGCCTCGGACAACAAACAAAAAAGACTGAAACCGGGGGGGGGGGGGGGGGGGGGGGGGGGGGCTCCACTTCCTTCACTGTCTACCTCTCCTGCGTATGTGGCTCTAGCTAGATGAGACACTCCCAGTTGCTCATCCTCTCTGGTTCTGGAAATGTCTCAGTCTTGGGAGGCCTCCCGGATGTCCTGATTATGGGGCTTGTTTAGCCTGGAGGCAACCCTGTAGTTGTAACTCGTTACCATGAGGAAAGCATTTTTAAAACTAGCACACAGATCTACGTCTGTCTTTTCTTCTCTCTGAGTTACAATTTTATGTTTATGCTCTGCCAGGAGACGTTTACTACTGGTTAAAGAGGAATTAAAAATACTTGTTGTTCTGTCATTCCAGGGCAAGGATTCACTCTGGTGGAAATTAATGTCGTGTGTGTGTGTATGTGTGAATGTCTGCATTTATGCGTGTCAGGGTGTGTCTGTGAGTTGCTGTATGTGTGCACATGTGTGTGTCTATGTCTCTTTGTCTCGGTTTGTGTTTGTGTGTCAGTGTATGTGTGTGTCTTTGCGGGATATTTGTGTGTCTTTGTGTCATAAGGCAGATTCAGTTCCCAAGGGAAAGAAAACTTTCAGAGGCCCACAACCCATGGGACACGTTTTCAGCTACTATCTTTTCTTGTGGTTTTAAATTATTTACTCCTCTTCCTGAAGTGACTGATTCAGAATATGAAAGAGTTCTCTCAGAGAATGGAAAAGATATCATTTAACATTTTAATGGTTATATATAATTAATCTTATTATGTAAACCAATTATTTTTGATCCCTGGTGGAGTTTGTAACTAAGCCTAAGTAATTCTCCACGTATGATGAATGACAAGCCACAGAGTCAAAATGTCAAAGAAGCAACTATTTTGAGGGGTTGGAACATTTTCTTTTTAAATAGACGTTTTTAGTTGCTGAAAGAGTCCTTGTAGATTCCCCTCAAAATTAAAAAAGCAAAAGGAAGGGCTTCCCTGGCGGCGCAGTGGTTGAGAGTCTGCCTGCTAGTGCAGGGGACGCGGGTTCGGGCCCTGGTCTGGGAGGATCCCACGTGCCGCGGAGCGACTAGGCCCGTGAGCCACAACTGCTGAGCCTGCGCGTCTGGAGCCTGTGCTCCGCAACAAGAGAGGCCGCGATGGTGAGAGGCCCGCGCACCGCGATGAAGAGTGGCCCCCGCTTGCCGCAACTAGAGAAAGCCCTCGCACAGAAACGAAGACCCAAAACAGCCAAAAATAAAATTAATTAATTAATTAATTAAAAAAAAAACAATTAAACCTTATCTTAGGGAAAAAAAAAAAAAAAAGCAAAAGGAAGAGGAAATTACAATGAATAGTCTTAAAATTCCAATTAATCTCTCAAATAGTGATTAATTTCCAGAGACATGGAGACTCAGCAGTATATCCGAGAGAAAGGAAAAGACAATTAGGATTAGGGAAATTGGTAGAGGACACTTGGGTAGGTGGAAATCCCACCAGGATTGAAGACTGCACTAGGATTGAGATAATTGACAAGGTTGGAAGCCTGCCAAAAACTATCTGGCGTTGGCTCTTCTTCGTGGGACAAATGTGTCCATTTGGAAACCCACGAACCATGTTTTCTAAAACTGTCTATTGTCTCTTTATGGGAAACCTCAAATAAGATCTGTTATCAAATTAGAGTGCTTTCTTTGTCACCTTTTAGCTCATCCTTTGGCTGAAATGTTGGCCCCCTGCCCTTCTTTGTGCTCAGGGCATTCTTGGGGCTCTCCTCTTCCTAACAATCAACATCTCAGTGAGCTGGTTCAAATCTGTGTTGGTTTAAGATAGTGGATGCTTTAAATTTCTGAGACCACTGATGTAGCCTGGAAATCACAAAAACCAATTGATGTATCAACTTTTTCCTCTATAAAGGCAAAATAACACCATTGCAATTTTTTTTTTTTTGGTGCAAATTATTGAGGACAGGATAAATTGGAACAAAGAGAAAATTAGCATGTTCTCATAGAGCTGGCTATACTTATGAAAATAATACTTACTTTAACATGCAAATGCTAAGATCGAGTGGATTCAGTTTTAAGTCGTTTGGAACTTACTTGTATGTACCTGAAGTTTTAATTACAGGGTAGTGAAGATGGTGTTAAACTTTTACGGTAGCATGGCTTTTGATCTGTTTCTTCTTTCCAATCTCCTAACAGTACTTATTAGGGGGAAAAACTCTCTAGAGAGTGAGGAATAAATATCACAGTCCCTTAAACTTCTATGTGTATGCAGCACTTTACAGAAATAATGTTAAGTGAAGTAACCATTTGTGGTCAGCTGGAAAATGTAACTTTCAGAGGGATTTGACCAGCTATACTGACCTAGAAAACTAAATAAGCAGTTTGGAAAATCTGGTTTGTGTGTATAATTATTTTTATATTATCTCAGGCTGTGCCTTGCAAAGAGGAGACCACAGTAGTTATCTGACCTATTGCTCTACCCTTGCCTTTTCTTCAACACAGTAATTATGTAAGACTCAGCATGTTTTTCACTAACTATGTGCCGTATGCACATTCCTTAACTTCAGCAGCCCTCTATCTGGAGGCGACTCAAGTGCTCTGTAATCTCTCAGTTTGAATAGGAAAGATATCTTAAATTGGGACCAGTGGTAACATTTATAGACTGGGAGGACCACTGGGAAAATAAAAGCATTTGGCACTTTTATTAGCTGAAAATGTCTTGAAAGTTGTGAGGTCTCAGCTATTTTTAATTAAAATAGAAAAGTAATCTTCAAGATCAAAGAGTCCTAACAATGCTTTTCATTTGAATATAAATATTTAGTTGGGATATAGGTTACAGGATGTCTTTAAGGACCTAAGGTCCTTTGGGTTTACTGTTTTTAATTCTGGTTATTCCTTTAGTTGCTTGGAGCACAGAAAAATGATTTCCTTTAGATTGTATGCATGCTCCTAAGGATATCTGAATAAAAGATACATTTCTGATAATTTGCCATCTCAGCTTCATCCCTTGGGCAGCAGGCTGGAATGCAGTAACTTAACCTGAATGTGAATGAATGCATATGTGCAAGAGGGTGTGTGTCTCTTCCTGGATTTGAAGGAATTGGCATTAAAGCAGTTTAATCAGGATACCTTGGATGGCTTATCATCTTGATTAGCTAGCATTGCAATTAGAAGACGTTGAACTTTTGTTTAAAACATGAAAGTGACTGGTGGAGTTCAGATATTAATAAAACTAGGCTTAGCCTATAGTTTTAACCCTCTACTATCTTACGTTAAGAAGAAATAAAAAGACGATTCAAGGGAAACAAGGAACTGGAATTAACTACAAAGCTGTAAAGGGCCCTGGGTGATTTTAGTCTTATTTGGCATTCTGATATCCCCTCCCACCCATCCACAACCCTGACCCCCTCCAGCACAGCAGCACCTCTGTTCTCAGCTCCTGAGTTGGTTCCTTTTTCTTCTTTATTGTAACCATAAATACTAGATGGTAGAAGTCATGCTTAGTGAAGGGAGGCATGAGGAGTAGTGGAATCACACAATATCTGTGTTAAAAGGTTATGTCCTATTAAGATATGCTTTTTAAAGTTAGTTATTAATATAGACAGGACATTTAGATTGTTTTCGATGAGACAGGCTCTGTCAGAGATTGATCCAGTGGTCCTTAGTCCTGATTCACCAGGGATGGTTTTTGAAAACACAGTGGCCCAGGCCACATTCCAGTTCTAAAGAATCTTTTAGAGATAAGGCTGAGAGATACTCATGTGCAGTCAAGGTAATGAAACACTCTGTGTTTCCCCAACATTGAGAATGATGAGTCACCTAGAGCCTTGAACAGTCAAAGGATGGTCCCTGATGACTGCATCACCTAAAGCTTGTTAGAATTGCAAAATCTCAGGCCCACCCCACACCTACTGAATCAGAATCTGAGTTTTAACAAGATCTCCAAATGATTTTTATGTACTTTCAAGTGTAAGAAGCATTTATTAAAAGCCCTTAAATACATGAGCAGGAAATAGAGTCAGAAACACAGATGATTAGGACCATGGTTAAGTGAGGAAAAAGCTCTCCATACAATGGATTGCTGCTAGCTTAAATGAAGTTTGGGTAGAGTTTTTGATGACTGATTAGTTTTGATTAGAGCTCTTAAGAGAGAAATAGAAAGTTAGAGAATTGTATCTATAGTAAGACACTGTCTCTACTTAAACATTAAAGAAAGAGTTCCCACTTTTGAGGTCCCAGGCATAATGGTATAAAAGGTACTGGACTTAGCCTTCTGTTATGAAAAGCTGTGAAAACTGGATAATATATAAACAACTCATTCAGGTATTGGAAAACAACCAGTACAGAAATACAGTAATTGAGTGAGAGGTGGAGGAGTTCTCTAGGAGATCCCACATGTACGATGACATTTTCTCTGAGACCATTTTTCAAACCAAGATATAGGAAAATAGGACCCAAACAGAAAACTTCAGTCTCCCTAGGCAGAAGAAACAGAGGTCAGAGTTTGAGGGCATCAAGGATTTGAGAGTCAGAGTCCCAGAGAGGAGGGAGCTAGAGAGAAGGAGCCCTAAATATCTCCATAAAAATGCTTTTAGGATCTTTGTTCAACTACTAAGCTGGGCATGTGCAGGGTGAGAGGTGGGAAGTAGCAGAGAGAAGCCTGAAGAGAAGACTGGAGATTTCAGAGGCCATATGGTGCTAAAGAGATGTTGGAGTTTGGGCTTAATGAGAATAGACAGACCTAAATGAACACTCTGAGCATTCATGTGAGGCTTTAGAAGACCAGGGTGAGGTCCTAGGGAGGGAGGATTTCACCATTGCCTTGACAGGATCAAGGTGATCCACAGGTAACTTAACAGGTGAGCAAAACAAAACTCAACCCTCTGTAAGAAAAATGACATAATACCGAGTTCTATAATGTACATCATAAAATTAAAATTATTTCATCTGTGAAGAAGCAGAAAAAGTGACTAACAGTCAAGAGATAAAGAAGGCATAAAAACAGATCTGCAGATGATCCAGATGTTCGAGCTACTAGAAATGGGCCTCAAAATAATCATGATTGGTATTATTAAATTCTTTAACAGTTAAGGAAAATGGAAGACTTGTATTAAAGATATTTCTTTAGGCAGAAGGAAAATGATCTCAAATAGAAAAATATAATTGCAGGAAGGAATGGAGAGCTATTAGAAATGGTAAATATGTGCATGAATAGAAATAAATATTGATTGTTTAAAATAACAGCAATAGTCCTTTTGTGGGATTTGCAACATTTATAAAAGTAAAATATATAACCATAATAACACAAAGGATGGCAAGGGTAAATGGAGTTAAACTGTTATAAGTTTCTTGCATTGTTTAGGATGGGGTAAAATTACTAATTTAAAGAAGACTGAAATAAATCGAGAATGTATTTTGTAATTTTTAGGGTAACCTAAACCTAAAAATTTATTTTTAGGGTAAAATAATAATTTTTAAAAGATATAACTAAAATGCTAACAAGGGATAAAAATAATTTTTTAAAATTTTGATTAATTTAAAGGGAAGTGAAAAAACAGGAACAAAGAATAGATATAGATGGGACAAACGGTAAACAAATTGTAAGATGGTCAACTTAAAAGCAACTATATCAGTAATTACATTAAATGTACATCAACATTCCAACAAAAATATAAAGGTTGTCAGAATGGATAAAGAAAACCAACTGTAACAGGTTTAAATTTTAATATACTTTATAAAGACACAAAAAGGTTGAAAGTTAGAGGTAGATTTACCATGCAAAAACTAAACAAAGTAAAGCTTATAACAACATATTAATATCAGACAAAGCTGATTTTAAAGCTAGAATTATTATGAGACATAAGAAGGGACATTTCTTAATGAAAAAAGGAAGTTATAACAATCCTAAATTTGTAGGCACTTAATGATACGTCTTCAAACATTGACAGACTCAAAGGAAAAAATAGACAAATCCAAAAATCATTGTTGGAGATTTTAAGCAGATAAAAGTCAATAAAAAATAGAAGACTTGAAAAATATGATTATGTAACTTGATCTAATTGACAAGTATAGAACGCTACATCCAACAACTGCATTCTTTTCGAATGTACATGGGCCCTCCTTTTAAGTGCTCATGGGACGTTTGACAAAATAGATCACATCTTGGCCATAACATATGTCTCAGCAAATATCAAAGGATTGGAATCAGTGTATATGATCTGACCAGAGTAAAATCAAATTAGGACTTGATAACAGAAAGATACCTAGAACATCTCTAAATATTTGTAAATTAAGCAAAACACTTGTAAATACCCCCACACAAGAAAAAATTACAATGTAAATAAGAAAATGTTTTGAGGTGAATAATAAAGGTAATGAAAATGCAACATATGAAAATTTATGAGACGGAACTAAATCAATACTTAGAAGGAAATTTATACTTTTAAAATGTATACAGCATAAAAAAGGAAAAGTTGAAAATAAATCATTTAAACATCCATTCAAGAAACTGGAAAATTAATAGCAAATTAATCCCAAAAGAAAAAAAGAAAGGAAATCACAAAAAGAAGAGCAGAAATCAAAGAAATAGGAAAAATATATATGATAATAAAAAAATTGACAAAACCAAGTGTGGTTCTTTAAAAATGTTAATATAATTGATAAATCCTTGAAGACCAACCAAGAAAATAAGAAGAAAAAACACAAATAAGGAATGTCAGCAAAAAAAAAGAAGGGATCACAACTACAGGTCAGAGATATTAAAAGGAAAGTAAGAGGATATTACAATCAACTTTATGTCAATAAAGTTGACAACTTAGAGAAAATTGATAAATTCCTTCAAAAACATAACTTACCAAAGTGGACATAAGAAGAAATAAAAAATCTAATAGTCCTACATATTGAAATTGAAACCAAATTTAAATGTCTTCCTACAAATTAAATTCCAGACCCAGACTGTTTTAGTGATGAATTATTCCAAATATTTAAGGAAGAAGTAATGTCAACCTTATACAATCTTCGACTCTTCCAGAGAATAGCAAAAGATAGAACATTTCTTAACTCATTTTGTGAGTTCAGCATAATCAAACTCTGACAAGTACTTGCTAGGAAGGAAAATTACAAGTCAGTATCTCTCATGAACCCTAGAACTGTTTTTAGCAAAAAAAATTCAGTGATTTATAAAAGGATAGTACATTATGATCAAATGGGATTTATTTCAGGAATCCATGGTTGTTTTAACTTTTAAAAAATAATCAAAGCCTCATTAAAAGAATAAAGGAAGAAGAAAAGAGATGGAGAATTTACACTGCCAGAGATTTAGATTTACCATAAAGCTACAGTAATTAAGATAGTGTGACATTGACTCAAGGGTACATGAATAGAACAAACGAATAGAATAGAGTTCTGAAATAATTGTTACAGATATCTGTGAATCTGACAAAGTTCTTAAAGCCAGAACATATAAAGAATCCTATCCTACAAAACAATTGGAAAAATAAAGTCAACTCGATTAAAAATTAGGCAAAATACTTGAAAGGGCCTTCACAGAAGAGAATATCACAATTGCCAGTAAACATATAAAATATGCTCAACATCATTAGTCATTAGATAAATGCAAATAAAAATACCAAAAAATACCATTACGTACCCACCAGAATGGCTAAAATTAAAAAGGCTGACAATATCAAGTTGATATTTTAGACTTTTTGGTGACCTGGAGAAAGGAATTCACTCTGTCCTCTCTGTCCTTATAGTTAAAACTCTATTAGCAGCTCTTCTTCCATTTTCTTGGCTGTAGCATCCCAAGTCATTTCCCCATTGATTTAGTCTTTTTTTTTAAATTTAATTTTTATTTTATAATGGAGTATAGTTGATTTACAATGTTGTGTTAGTTTCAGGTGTACAGCAAAGTGATTCAGTCATACATATACACATATCTATTCTTTTTCAGGTTCTTTCCCCATATAGGTTATTACTCTTGAGTAGAGTTCCTGTGCTATATAGTAGGTCCTTGTTGATTATCTATTTTATATATAATAGCGTGTATATGTTAATCCCAACCTCCTAATTTATCCCTCCCCCCGCTTTCCCCTTTGGTAACCATAAATTTGTTTTCGAAGTCTGTGAGTCTGTTTCTGTTTTGTAAATAAGTTCATTTGTATCATTTTTTAGATTCCACATATAAGTGATACCATATGATATTTGTCTTTTTCTGTCTGACTTACTTCACTTAGTATGATAATATCTAGGTCCATGGCATTATTTAATTCTTTTTTATGGCTGAGTAATATTTCATTGTATATATGTACCACCTCCTCTTTATCCATTCCTCTCTTGATGGACATTTAGGTTGCTTCCATGTATTGGCTATTGTAAATAGTGCTGCAGTAAACATTGGGGTGCATGCATCTTTTCGAATTAGAGTTTTCTCCCCATATATGCCCAGGAGTGGGATTGCTGGATGATATATATAGTAGTTCTAGTTTCAGTTTTTTAAGGAACCTCCATACTGTTCTCCATAGCAGTTGTACCAATTTACATTCCCACCAACAGTGTAGGAGGGTTCCCTCTTCTCCACACCCTCACCAGCATTTATTATTTGTAGACTTTTTGATGATGGCCATTCTGACTGGTGTGAGGTGATACCTAATTGTAAGTTTGATTTGCATTTCTCTAATAATTAGCAATGTTGAGCATCTTTTCATGTGCTTTTTGGCCATCTGTATGTCTTGTTTAGAGAAATATCTGTTTAGATCTTCTGCCCATTTTTTGATTGGGTTGTTTGTTTTTTGACATAGAGCTGCATGAGCTGTTTGTATATTTTGGAGATTAATCCCTTGTCGGTCGCTTCATTTGCAAATATTTTCCCATTAATTTAGTCTTGCCTTTTGCTCAGAGCCTTCTCACATCACCCAGGTAGATATAGCCAATCTACTTAGGCCTTCCAATGAAACACTGATTCGTCATTATTGCCATTCCCCAAATTAACCACTATTCTGACTTTCTCACCATAGATTAATTGTCTGTTTTTGAATTTTATATGCATAGACTCATACAATATGCACTTATATACTCTTTTATATCTAGATTCTTTCACTCAACATTATATCTTGAGATTCATCCATATATTATGTCTACCCGTGGTTCATTCTTTTTTACTTTTGTAGAATATTCCAATTCCTATATGTTTATCTCTGTATACTTATGTATTCTTTTACTGATGGATTCTTGGGTTGTTTCCAGTATGGGACTACTACCAAAAAATGCTGCTATGAATATTTTTGTATGTGCACCTATGTACATTATCTGTTATCTATATACCTGAAAGTAGAATTGTTAGGTCGTGGGGTATGTATATATTCAGTTTTATAAGACACCGCCAAATAGTTTTCTAAAATTGTTTTACCAGTTTATATTTCCACCCAGAAGTGTATGAAAATTCCATATCTTCTCCATTTTCATGTCCCATTTCTTGTTGACTTAAAATTCTTTTGAAGGTAATCACATTTGACTAGACTGTTAAAACCACCACAGTAGCAGAAGCAGCAAACAAACATGATAGGAGAGACAGTCCCAACTGATATTCCCAAGTCAGATCATCCTGAAGGCCACTTACTGAAAGGAAAACAATTAGGTGAAATTGCTCTCCCATTTAAGAAGACATTACCACTTAATCATTAACTTAATTCTTATTTTCCCCTAGAAATGTCACAATTATGAAAAATTATGAAATGATTCCTGATTAAATGATACTACATGTGAAACAGTAAATATAACTGAAAAGGGTAGACTTTTAGGCTTAGTCAGATACTACTATTTTAACTAAGTTACATATGTAACTAAGTAACATAACTAAGTTATGATGAGAAGAACTCTCACAGTACAAACATTTTTTTCCTGTTTGTTGAAGGCATAAACTGGGTTTATTTCTAAAACCCTGCTTTGCTTAAGGAGAGGTCACAGGAGAGAAAAGTCAGAAGTTGTTTCTGCTGTTACTAACTTTGTGATCCTAGTCACTTAATATCTTTTGTCTCAGTTTCAAGTGTCTGCTAAAGCTATGGAACATTATACCTTCTCTGTTTACCAAAAAGATTATTGTGAGAAGCAATTGAATGCCTGTAACAGCTAATCCACATAGAGATTTAAAGTCAACAGAGCATTTTCCACATATTCTCATTTCTATATTTAAAATAATCTTATAATGGGTAAAATGCTATTCTAATGGAAGGTATTTTTTTCATACGATAAATCATATTTTTCATATGATAATCTTATTTGTTATACTCTTATGTCGTAAGCAGAGCCCATTGCAGTGCAGTCTAGAAGTACATTTGCTCATTCTCTTTTGCCTCAGTAGAAAGGAATAGAGAGGATGATGAATAATGAGTAAAACACGTATCATCTCCTGGAGATAGAAAATAAGGATAGAGGCAGATTTTCATTCAGGAGAATTTATTTGGGCTTTGGAAGTAATTTAAAATGGCTATTCCCTCTATTGGCAATTTGTAGCCTGCCTGAGTTGACACCTCCATTTTCAATCACAGCAAGATTGCTTTTAGTTGCAGGGAATTGCTAAAGCCAGAGCTCTGAAACCCTGAATCTGAACCCTTTTCAAACTCGTTATAGATTTAAAGCAGATGGAACAAAAAATAGGATCTTCTCTTGTAATTGTCATCACATGCTTTACAAATTATTTAAATTAATCCATAATTTGTCTAAATCAAGAAGGGGAAATATGGCCCAATTATAACATTGACCTATTATATCTAGACACGGCAAATTTAGTCCAGAAAGGTATGTTAGCCATCAAATATGCAAACTTAATGTGAAGTAGTTGTTGGGCTTTTATATACATATGAGATCTAAGAAAGACAATATTATTATACATACAGTGACTAAGTTCCCAGATCAGTCAATTCAAACCAATATATGGAAAACTCTGTGTGTGTGTGTGTGTGTGTGTGTGCGTGCGTGCGTGTGTGTGTGCCCGCACACACATACCTTCTGACTGTCTATCTGTATGGAGATATGTACCTATCTGTTTAGAGCAAAATCTTCAAATATTCTCTTTGTAAAACTGAATTAGATTCTAGAGGACACTAGTGTTGTAGTTTAGCATCTCTCTTGGTTTCCTATCCATACCGTGGAAAATCTCTAAGGCAGAAGGAGACCGAAGCTGATCTCCTGCTGTGAACTCTTTGAGACCCATTTTGAGGAATCACCACTAATCACACTGGGGAAGGCGACTTACCTCACATGGGGGAGAGTTATAATTATTGAGTGGGTGTTATAGTCACCGAGCTTTCGTGTAGTTAAAACATTATTCTGAGACATGTCCTATAAGCCATGGGATTAGGCCTTTATTAATAAAACTCCCCAAATGGTATTTGCAATGTTTCATTCCACTTGAGAAGATAAATAGGACAGAATTAAACTAACACAGAAAGATTACTTATCTTATAATTAAGAACATTGTAGAAGAATGAATTTTGAATTTATAGCAGATTCTGGGTTGGCTGGGGAGACATATTAAATAACCTTCCTTTTTTAAAAATATCTTTTGAGACATAAATTCTCTGTGGGGAAAAAACATAGAACAATGAGCTGTCTTTTCTCAATTGATTGCCTAGTGTTCCAAACGCTTTGAAAAATGAAGGGAAATGTAACATTTTAAAATGATCTTTTAGAAATCTTTTATTATGAGTGGGGAAGAATGAACTAAAGTCCTAAAGTATTTAGACTTTTTGGAAACTTCCATGATGTAAGCTTAAGTAAGTCTGAGATAGTCCAGCCCACAGAGCATGGTGGCATGAAATGCAAACATGAGTCACCGATTTTTATAGTCAGCTAGAAAAGCAGCACATTTAGTGTGATTTTTAAAGAAGAAAAATAGACAATATTTCCTGACGTGAAGACACTTACTATCTTAGTTTCTCCTTGGAAACTTCACAGAGCTTTATCCTGTTTATTTACTGTGTAGAAGTGACCCTGAGCATCAGCTTGGGTCTGTATTTTAAGATCTTGGCTAAAATGTCATATGTTCTTAAGCAAACCAAAGTAGAGAATTCAACAGTCACCCAATTTATACCATTAAGGTAAAAATAATCAATTTATACAGATCAGAATCAAATTCATACCAGTTTATCTATGGTATGAATTTTCAGGTTTTCTCTGAAATTATCCTGGGGATCATAATTTTGCTTTTAACTTTCTCATTGTAGACCCCAGATAAGAAGAAGATAATTTTATTGTAAGCGTAGAAGATAGATTTTGATGACCCATTTTTTCTTTGTTCCTCCTAAAATGAATTTCTTAAGCTGGTCTTTACTTTTCCCATCTACAAAGTGGAGAATATAAAAGGTTTCCTGAAGCTGTGAAATACGTAGAGGGCATTCATGTTTTCGGAAGCAAGTTGGAATGTATAATTACACACAATTCCCAGCATTTTGTGCTTATGAAAGGAGTAATAGCAGTTCCCTGATCTCAAGTCATTAGATCTGTGGGGAGATGTAATGTGATGCTGCCATTTGTTAGAATATTTTAGGACTATACTACTTCACTGTTTGGTATGACATTATGACCGGCTGTAACCGTTTTGGCAGAGTTAATCGGACTTGTTTCCCCCTGGCTCCCACCATCACAGCATCCCACTGGCAGCAGGAAGCTTCTTGAGGAGATGTCTTCGTGCCTTGCTGGGTACTGTAGCCCACATCAAGCCATCAACTTTTCCATTTTCATACTTTTCTGACTTGGAGTCATTTTCCCAACTCAGTGATCTCCTTTCTGCCATTAGCCACCTGCACTCCATTAAGTTGTCTGTTCCATAGAAATAGAAGCATCGAGTTCCTTGATAAGGGTTGTCTACTGTCCACCATTACTCTCCCTTCTTGTAGCAAAGCCCCTGATTTTCTTATGGGTGCCCACTTTTCCCTAACTCCCTCAGTCCATACACGTTCAGAGCTTCTGAGGGTGGCTTGTGACTCCAGCTTCACAGAAAAGAGCTTCAGGGATTGGGCGGGAAGGGGCACAGGAACCATCGGCCGTTTGCTCTGGCTTTTGCCTGCCGGATTTAAACTGTAGTCACCTTGTGATCATCCACATGGGACCTGAGAGAGACCACACCCACGTCGGGGCAGAGGTGAGAGATGGAGACGTGAGCCCTGCATCACGGTGTCTGAACCTGAATGGAGTAGTGGCTGAAGTTCTACCTCTGGCCTTTTAGCTACCACAATTTTTTTTTTTTCTTTAGCTCAAACCAGTTGGAATTGGGGCTTCTATCATCTGTCACTCTCAACAGAAATAACCCTGAGTAATCCAAGCCTAGTATCTATGGTCCAAATTCAAAAGAATTTCACTTCTTTGTTTTATCCTGGGTATCCCCACTAATATATCAAGGCTGCAGAACCTTTCTTCACCCATGGATGCTGGCACCAACAAGATTGTTCTTGAATTTGAGGCCTCAGATTGTGCAACAAATAAGTTCTCAGCCCCATGTACTCAGTGCTAAGCATAGTATCAATTTGCTTAAAATCAGGGTACCTACAAGTCACTGCTTCTAATTCACAGAGAAGCTGCCTTTTAAAATGTGTGTGTGTGTCTGTATATATATATGTACACACACACACACACACACACAAATACACATATAGATGTGTGTTATACCTTTGTAATGGCTAGGTCAACAATATTTAATTAATTAAATTTGTTAGATTTAAAAAAATAAGCTCCCCATTGGGCAATATCAGGAAATAAATACACCAAGGTAGAGAATTTGATGTGATCAAAGTCCAAGATGATTTGGCTGCAGGCACAGTAGCAAAGTGGAGGGTTGTTTGTCCCTTATGACCCCAGGTTTCAAGGAGGCCGATCCACCCACATAGCCAGGGCAGGGTGCCAGATAAATGAGCCTGTGGCACTGCAGCCCCATTCTCCTTCCTGAACTCTCGGTTCACGCCTACTCTTCCTTTTGCTCCCACTCTGTTCCAGTTTCGCCTGATTTCCAAGCCTAGTCACATGCTTTCCTTTCTGGCCCATGAACTCAAGGATGGAATCGATATCCAACTTTAACCCTTAAAGCTCCCAGGCCCATTAGCTTGGTTTGACCAGCTCCTGGCCACTCTTTCCCTGGGCTAGGGGTGCTGTTTCAGTCTTCTTTGTAAGAGGACGGTGGGGTGAAGAAGAAAGTTGAGATGAAAGACTAGCAGATAGAAAAAGGGCAAAGGTAGTATGTTCCCACACAAGTCTCTACCTTATCTGAAAAGACTTCCCATTGACAAAAAAGATGAAGCTGAGCATATGGCATATGCTTCCTAGTGCACCAGATTGTAATATTATACACTGGGATTACAAAGTCTGGATATTACAACCATAAACGTATGTAAACATTTTTGTGTTTTGTGCAAAAGGAAAAAAATCACCAGTGATGTATTATCCTAATGAGCTGATTACAAAGATCAATTAGCGATATTCCCAAGCTCTAGATAGAAAGAATGGCACCCACTTCAGTGACATACTACATAGCTGCATTAGTGAGTATGATGGTATTTCTCATTGGTTTGATTGTAGCTGTTTGCTACAGCTGTGTTTTATAGGTTAGAATCCTAGGACTGGAAGGAACCCTTAGATGAGGGATTGGAAAACTACAGCCTACTGCCAAATCCAGCCTGCCCCCTGTTGTTGTAAATACAGTTTTATTGGAACCCAGCCACAGCCTTTCACTTAAGTGTTGTCTGTGGTATGTAAGTGTGTAGGTGCTTTCGCATACGCCGGCAAAGCTGAGTACTTGTGACAGTGACTGTAAACTGTAAGGCTGACAAAGCCTAAAATATTTACTATCTGGTGTTTTACAGTGAAAATTTGCTGAGCTTGCTTTAGAAGGCAATTTAAATCCATTTGCCTGTTTTCTGGAATGATTGTATTTTTGTTGCCTCAGAAAAGTATTTGCCCAGTTAGTAATGATTCCTAGGGATGAAGATTGTGTTGTCTCATTGGTATTCCAACTCCTACTACCCAAAAATTCTTTGTAGAGATAACTTACCTAAATCCTTCATGGTACAAGGTAGACCCAGTTCCTCTTCTTTTGTCTTTAGTTTGGTTGTTTTTGTTTTAGCTGCTCAATGAAATCTTTTCATATATTTAAAGACTATCAAATGGCCCAATTTTTGTCTTCCCTCCCCCACCCCCCTGCCCACAGGATAAAATCCATCCCTTTTAGCATTCCCAAATCTTGAATTTTTTTTTTTTTTTTTTGCATGGCTCATTTACACAGCCTTTTCCATTCACTGTGATGAGATTTCTTTATTATACCAAGAACTGGACATTGTACTTTGATAATATTTACCTATTAAGAAGTGCATTCAGGTATAGAATGAATTTGGATCTCAAAACATCCTGGGAGGCCAGCTAGGGTTTTTGCTACACCCATTTTGCAGATGAGGGGCAATGAGGCTCAACAAGGTTAAATACACAGCCCCGTGATCACATAACCAGGAATTGATAAACCTCTTCTAGCTTACTGCACTGCCCTTTGCTTTGTAATGAGCCTGGCAGGAGGACAGTTTCAATAAACTATATTGCATGTGTCTGGTGCAATACTGAGCTTGCTTTGGGGGAGATATTCTGTCCTTCATTGTATATCTGCTGGTTCAACTTCAACTCAAAGTTGTTTGTCCGTGGGGCCAGTGTGAAGTGGGTCCTTGGTGCACTATTTAAATATTGTCACTGTGTTCTACAGTCACAGCAAGCAGGTCATGTGTTAGAAGGACTGGAGGAGAGTGTGGTTAAATTAGCAAAAATCCATCACCAGCAGGAGAAAAGGTGTGCGTTTTGCCGGGAGGAAGATGTTCCATGGTGTCATCTTTCTGTACAGTGGGCAATGTTATCTACATATCTTTCCTGTGTTAGACATAGCCAGCCCATCCCCCTGTTTTATTTTGTGCCGTTTATTTTCCTCTTCTGATGTACTAAATTTAGTAGTCTAATTTGCCCAAATTACTTTGATTTTGGAGTCTATGTTTGAAGTTATTCTCTGCTGTCCCCTTTTTTCATCATCATATGGTGTTACCATGAAATTCTTCTCTGAGTCATTAATGAAAATGTTAAGCAACAGAAACAAAACGATATCTCCTTAATAATAATATATCGTTCTCAACCAAGCACAAAGATAGCGTAGGGGCACTGCTATAGAAGTATGAAAAAACAATCGTTACTGCACTTTGGGGGTGGATATTTTCCAACTTATTTACTTTAGCCTTTTAGATGTTTCTTTGTGGACCAAATTATAGCTCTGGTACTGTCATTAGCACTTTAGATTATCGGTTGCAGTGTATTAAGGGAGATACAGGCTGCTTCTTGAACATTCTGCATTTGTATTTAAGTTTAGCAGTGTTTCCTTTTTTGGTTGTATGTTGCCTGTTGTTCACCTTTTATCCTGGCAAAAGGTCATGATTCCTATACACACAGATCATCTTACTAATTGAGTTTCTCGTTGTGTGTCTTCAGGTTATTGCAGTTTAAGTATTTATTTTTATTACTAATAATATTAGTCGATAATTTGAAGCCTAAACCACTTTTCCTTACACAAACAGCAGCAACTTTTCCCCCCAGTGTATTTGTTTCTGAATCATGCAATTCCCGGTGATTGTGTAAGGAGCAGAAAGGGCACACTTTGACTATGAGACCCAAGGCTGGGATTGAGAGATGCCAGCAAGGACATTCATCCTTGGATTTGCAAGCAGATTTGTAAAACTGTGACATTTTATGAGGACATCATTGGGAGAGAATAGATTCAGGACCTTGCTGTCATTTTTATAGTCAGAATTAAAGTGAGATGGGACTTTAAAATGGGAATTTCTCTTTTCTTACCCTTTCTTCCAGTCTTCCTTTAAAAGCTACTAAAAAAAAAAATTCCTTTGTATTTTCCTAACCTTCTCTCTAGTTTAGTGGCCAGCTCTTATTCTCATCTGACCAGATTTCTTCTCATCCTTTTATGTGCACAGCCAGGAAGCCTTCCTAAATCACTCTCCCAGCATCACAGCTGCTTTCTCCCTTTGAGAAACAATATACTCTAGCTCTTCTGTTTTTTTCCCCTGTAGAGTTGCATTCAACAGACACAATTTCCATGTCTAAGAAGCAGTCACCCTTGAATTTTGCATACTTAATTTCATTCTGGTAGCTTCAAACCTACAAACAAAATGAGTGACCTGATACGTATTTTCATTCGAGAATAGAGGTGCATCTTTTTTCGTAGTGCTGGGGTTTGGCTGAGGCCATCTCTTTCCAATCTGAGCTGACTGTGTGATCTTTTGTGTGCACTCACATATTTTAGAGTTGTCGAATGTCCATTGAATGCAGGATGCCATTAAATTTTGCAGGCTTCTTTCTGAACTGTTATTTATACACCCTGTGAAAACTTCAGTTATTTTTATGACAAACATTATTTTAAAGGAACAGTGGTGACAATGACTATTCATTGATTATTTTCATTGAATGGTCCTCATACATCTATAATATGGGTACATTGTCCTGTTTTTGCTTGGAGGTTTATGTTATTTCTACAGTTTATATTGTTTTTGTTTACCCAGTTAATGCCCTTTTCTCTTAAAGTTATATTAAAGAACACACTGATCATAGAGGTTCAGAGCTTGGGTTCCAGAGTCCAAGTGCCTGTATTTAAAACCCATCCTGCCACCAAACTAGTTGTGTGACCTGGGCAAGAAACATTGTCTCTTTGTGCCTCAGTTTCCTTTTCTGTAAAATGATGGTAATAATACTACCTAACTCCTGGGGTGGTTGCGAGATTAAATGAGTTAAGTCATATTATGTGTTTAGAAAGGAGCCTGGCATACAGTAAATGCTCAACAGTGGCAGCTGTTAATCATCTTTATTGTTCTCTCCTGAAGAGTAAGGACTATGTGAAACACAGTTTTTTTTTCAAAATCCCTTACAAAACCTCATAATAGAAATGGGTACTCCACGTCCTGGCTATTGTAAATAGTGCTGCAGTGAACATTGTGGTACATGTATCTTTTTGAAAGAGAAAAACAAATACCGTATGCTAACGCGCATATATATGGAAACTAAAGAAGTGGTACTGCTGAACCTAGTGGCAGGGCAGGAATAAAGATGCAGATGTAGAGAATGGACTTGAGGGCACGGGGGGCGGGGGGGGGCGGAATGGGAAGCTGGGATGAAGTGAGAGAGTAGCATTGACGTATATACACTACCAAATGTAAAATGGATGGCTAGTGGGAAGCTGCTCCATAGCACAAGGAGGTCAATTCGATGCTTTGTGACCACCTAGAGGGGTGGGATAGGGAGGGTGGGAGGGAGGCTCAAGAGGGAGGGGATATGGGGATATATGTATACATATAGCTGATTCACTTTGTTGTACAGCAGAAACTAACACAACATTGTAAAGCATTTATACTTCAATAAAGATGTGGAAAAAAAAAAAAAAGAAAGAAATGGGTACTCAAGGAACGTGTTAAGTAACTGTGGCAGGTAGAATAATGGTCCCTCAAGACGTCTACATCCTACTCTCTGGATCCTGTGAATGTGTTATGTTACATGACAAGGGGGACTTGAGGTTTTGCAGATGGAATTAAGGTTGCTGTCAGTTGACTGGGATGGGGAGATTACTTGGATCTTCCTGGTGGGCACAGTGTATCATAAGGATCCTTTAAATGTGGAAGAAGGAGGCAGAGGAGTCAATGGCAGAGGAATTTGAAGTAAGAAAAACTCAGTGAGCCATTGCTAGCCTTGAAGATGGGAGGGACCACCAGCCAAGGACTGCTGGGCAACCTCTAGAAGCTGGGAAAGGAAAGGAAATGGATTCTCTTTTCCTTAGAGCCTCCAGAAGGAACACATCCCTGCCAATACCTTGATTTTAGCCCAGAAAGACTTCACAACTGTCATATAATAAATTTATAATATAAACATATAAAATTTATAATAAAGTTATATTAGTTTAAGCAACCAAGTATGTGGTAATTTGTTAAAGCAGTAATAGAAAACGAATACGGTGACCAACTGACTGAATGAAAAGATGATTTTTTGAGACAATGACACCAAAAAAAGGTACCAGTGTAAGAATTTGTACATTAAGAAGACATAATGGCTAGAACCAGTTCTTAAAGCAGTGGATTTTAAACCTTCCTTGGTCAGAATCATTCCTTTAAAACAGCTCACATGCCTGTAAATATAAAGTTTTCCATAAAATTTAACAAGGCCCACAGACCACATGGAAACCCTCCATTGACCCCAGGTTATAACCCTAGGTTTGTTCAGGATTTGTTAAGACTCAGCCAATGACAAGTTTTAAACAATGACCTAGGAGCATTTGCTACTAGACTGTTAGAGTTGTCTGGTACTTTGAGGTTCTTCTGAGTAGCTGAAGACTCTGTGAATGCTAATCAAAGCTATAAGGTAACTTAGAGGTTTGGGCCCCCTTTTCAGTGAAATTGAAAGTTTAGAACCTTGTTCTCTGTTTCTCAGTTTACTGTGGCAATATTATATCCCAAGTCACATGATCCTTCTGTACTCATATTCTCCATTTTTAGAAAAGATTAATCATCACTAAAGTAATTAAATTGGTGTTTTAAAAGGTGATTTGAAAGCTGAGGTAACGTTGGAGTAGTGGTCACCTTTAGTATGCCTTATTCCAAGGTTTTGTTTGTTTTAGGGCAGTCATGAAAACAGGTTTTATCTCCATATCATAGGAAGTGCTAACATTTATAGCAGATAGTATAGGTGTTCTCTCTGTTGGTATGGTTTCATTCATTCATTCAGTTAAGTTTTGATCCAAGACCAACTAAATTCCAGGCATGGTACTAGGGATGAGGGATACCAATGAAAAAGAAGTTGAATGTAGACTCTGTTCTTGAGTTTACAGTCTTGTGATCTTTGTTAAAAAGTAAATACCCCTTGGAGGTATGGTTTAAATGTCACAGCCATTGTGGACTTTATAGTGAATGAGTTTACCAGATCTTGTCTTGAAAATAAGCTTTCACTGGAGGAGGAGAAGAGGTTAGAAGTCCAATAAGAGCCAGACGGGGAAGAGTAAGATTTCTGTAAGAAGATAAGAAAGGATGGTAGTAGCATAGCATCATGGGGTCAGTGAATGATAACTTTCACTCATACCGGATTTCTCTTCGAGTGGATCCAAACTATTCTTTAAAAGTTCTGGTAAAGAGTGGATAAGTGGCAGAGAGGGTGTGGGATGGCCAAAGGTGATCAGTGTGACCCACCCAGACCTGGCTTGAAGCCCATCTTTGTGACTCATTGAGCACATGGGTTGCATTAGTGAGTCTGGCATTTCCCACAGGCTCTGCTGCACCTAGCCATGGCTGTTTGTAAGACTGCACCTTTGTAGACGATGAAGAACTGCCACAAAATGAGCTGTGATTTCACAAAAAACTTCCCTGTCTCCACCTGAGCCTGGTTGCTAGAACATTCAGGACATTCTCAGCCATGAAATGCTGAAAGACTGGATGTGAGAGCGAGAGAAGAGATGTGTATTGGTTTCCTGTTGCTGCTGTAACAGATTACCACAAATCCAGCGGCTTAAAACAACACACGTTTGCCATCTTATAGTTCTGGAGGGTCACCATTCTCGAGTGGGTTAGCAGAGCTGCATTTTGAAAAGGCAGAGGGAAATCTGCTTTCTTGCCTTTCGCAGCCTCTGGTGGTTGCCCACGTTCCTTGACCCCTGACCCCACATCGCTCTGGCCTCTGCTTCAATTCTCACATCTCCTTCTCTCTCTCACCCTCCTGCCTCCCTCTTATAAGAACTCTTGTGATTATATTGGGCCTACCCTGGTGATCTAGGATAATCTTCTGTCTCAGAATCCTTAATCACCTCTGCAAAGTCCCTTTTGTCATGGAAGGTAACATTTTCACAGGTTCCGGGGATTAGAATATGGACCTCTTGGGGCTATTATTCTGCCTACCACAAAGTGTCAAATATGATGGCACCCAAACAGCCAAAATGTTTTGCTTAAGGCCTTGAAACCAAAATCTCAGCCCCATCCAGTTTTGGAGCCAGACAAACATTTGTAACCCCAAGATGGCCCATTTTCCATTTCCCATTATAATGAACATGATATGAAATGTTTTAATGTGAATGGAATCAGCAATGTCTTATCTCACGTTTGGCTCAGTGGGGAAAGTTGGTGGAAAATGGCAGATTTCCAGGCTATCTGCCTTGCCTTTGCAGGTCTGTAAATTCCTCATCAGACTCCAGACTGTTTCAGTAACTCCTCATCCCGTTGCCTTTTAGAGTGTGCTTTACACTGCTTTTTTGGACAGACATGACATACCTTTTCAGCCTGTGTTTTTCTGAAGCTGTTATGAAGATTTCAACTTTATTTTCTCATAGTTCGGTGTCACCACGAAGCTTTGTATTTTTTTCCAGATAACTTCAAAAGTCTGGTGGAAAAGAGAAAGGGAAAAAAAAAAATTTGAAAAGAACAAGTGCCTTTGCCAAAAACTTTCCTGGGTTCCTTTCTGTCTAACATCTACCCTCCAGGCTAAAGCAGAGAGGAAAGCAGGTCTCAAGGCCAAGCCTGGAGGCAGGAGATCAGCTGTGAGCCAGGACATGAGGTAACAGGGCTAGCAGCCTCAGGACCAGACAAACAGAGGTTCCAAAGCTAGAGAAGCAAAAGATGCAAATAGGAGGACAAAGGAGAGGCTGAATAAAGTGAGGTGCAGAGTGGACACATCTTGTACATGAAGAGTTCTCTCCACTGTGTCTTTCAAGGGGCCAGAGCAAAATCTAAAAGGAGAAGGCCTGGGCTTTGTACTGCACAGCATTGTATATGTGGTGTTTTAAGTTACTGTTACTCCATCTTTTGAATTTTTGTCAGTCACTCATACTGTGACATCTACCCTTTTTTTTTTTTTAATATCTTTTTATTTATTTATTTGGCTGCGTTGGGTCTTAGTTGGGCACGTGGGATCTTTGTTGAGGCATGCGGGATCTTTCATTGCAGCACGCGGGCTCTTCGTTGCAGCACGTGGGCTTCTCTCTAGTTGTGGCTTGCTGGTTTTTCTCTCTCTAGTTGTGGTGTGCGGGTTCCAGAGCACATGGGCTTTGTAGTTTGCGGCACGTGGGCTCTCTCATTGAGGTGCGAGCTCAGTAGTTGTGGTGGGCTTAGTTGCCCCGCGGCATGTGGGATCTTAGTTCCCTGACCAGGGATTGAACCCGTGTCCCCTGCATTGGGAGGCGGATTCTTTACCACTGGACCACCAGGGAAGTCCCTGACATCTACCCTTTTTAAAGCTTTAGGCCTAATACTATGTGTATTATCCCCAAATTTAATGTTATCAGGCAAACTGGTAAATTTTTTTTTCCACTGGGAATGATCATATGTAAGTATGATCTTAAGAATGTAGAATATATATATATGAATTCATTTTATTTAACAAATATTTGTTGATCATCCAGTATTCACTGGACTATGTGCCAAGGATTCTTCTAGGCACTGATGATACAATATTTAACAAAACACATTGAAATCCTGTCTTTTTTTTTTTTAACGTCTTTATTGGAGTATAATTGCTTTACAATGGTGTGTTAGTGTCTGCTTTATAGCAAAGTGAATCAGCTATAGCAAGGAGAATCAGTCTCCCTCCCACCCTCCCTATCCCACCCCTCTAGGTGGTCACAAAGTACCGAGCTGATCTATCTCCCTGTGCTATGCAGCTGTTCCCACTAGCTATCTATTTTACATTTGGTGAAATCCTGTCTTTGAGGTGCTTATGTTCTACCTGGGAGTGACAGACTACAAACGAAAATAGGAAAAATTTAGTGAAGGAAAAACAGGGCATGGGCAGGGTTGTAAAGTATTGAAGAGGGTTGAATTTGAGATAGGGTGATCAGAGAGGCCCTTCCTGAGATGGAGGCATTTTTGTAAAGTCAGAAGGAATTGAGGGGGATGGTTAGTGGATATGTGGGGGAAAAGAACATCCTGGACAGGGAAACAGCAAGTACAGGTGGGAATATGCCTGCAGCTTCAAAGAACAGCAGAAAGACCAGTGTGGCTGGAGTAGAGTGAGCGAGGCAGGGAGGGTAGTAAGAAATGAAGGTGGCGTGTGTGAGTGGAGGGTGGTTCACAGGTCATGGGAGATCTTGAAGATCCCAGCAGGGGCTCTGTTCCTCTGAATGAATGGGAACTCATTGGCAGGTGCTGAGCAGAGCAACGATATGACCTAACTTTTATTTTCATAGGATCGTTCTGGCATCTGTGTTGAGAACGGACAGCAGGGTGCATGGGTGGAATTAGCAGTAGCATTTAGGGGCCTATTTCAATAATTTAGGAGAGAGATGATGGCTTGGACCAGAGTGATGGCAGTGGGGCTGGTGACACAAGGTTGAATTCCTGGGATATTTTGAAGGTAGAGCTAGAACAGGATTTGCTGATGGACTAGACATGGGAATGAAAGCATGTGGAGTCAGAGGTGACCTCAAAGTTGTTGCCCTGAGCAACTGGAAGAATGAATGGAAAAGATGGCAGGAAGAGCAGGTTTGGTGGAAACCATCAATGGTTTAATTTGGATATTCAATTTGATACACTCATTAGACAGGTCAAGCAGGCAGTTGGATATGTGGGTCTGGAACTCAGAAGAGAGGTCCTGGCTGGAGATACGAATTTATATTTATACATACACACATACCATAAAGCCATCAACTCGAGTCCCCAACACCACACTTCCTAGAAACCATTAATTCTAGCCTCCATTTATCACTGCTCTTCACAGCAGCCCCCCTACCTTGGCCTAAGTAATGAAGATCTTATAAAAAGCTCTTGGCCGCTTGGTTCTGGGTTTCTTTCCGTATTCTGGTCTGATTTTTCCATTTCCCACCTCCTTCCATCAGAGCTTGGATTCTCTCACTGAGCCTAGCCCTGAGGTTACAGACTCAGTTGCACAGTGCCTAGGCACTTAAAGAAACTGACCCAAGTGAGGAGCGTGATGGACTCCAGAATACATGCCCCACCTACAGATAACAGCGCTCGAGATTCAGCTCCCACCAGGTGCTCCGCCCAGGGAGGGGAACCCATTGTAGCCAGTTCTTCTCAAAATCAAGCCAGAAATCCGTGATTTAAAAAAATGTACAGTCTCCTGGTTTTTAAACATTGGCAGCTAACTTACACATTTTTCAAGACTCTGTGGGCCAAACAGAATATATCTGGGGGCCAAATGTAGTCCACAGGCCGCTCGCCTTTTACCAGTGAGGAGAAGCCTGTTGGACAGGCTGGCTGGCTGGGTTTGGCTCCTGAACAGAACCGCTTGGATTGTCCACCTTGGTTTCCCGAAGTGCAGGCAGAGGGCACAAGCCCCCCACCCTGGGGAGGTTCCCAAGGAACACTGTTCCCTGAGCCTGGCTCCTAAAGGCCCTGCTTTTCTGGAAAGGGTAACGAGACATCTTCCCCAGCACCTCTCTCGAGAACATTTTATGTTCCGTTTTCCTTCATCCCCTTCCCTCCTGATACTGTATCTCATTTCAAAAGCAGAATGAGTATTGATCCTATCTCATAGGTGAGACAGGTAAGGACTATTGAATCAGCACCTCTGTCTGAAATGCTTGATGGTTAAAAAAAAAAAAAAAAAAAAAAAAAGATTGCAAAATAGTAGCTGAATGAGTCTGAGAGCACAAGTTAGTCTGAGGGCAGGTAGAAGAAACTATATATTTTTTCAACAATTATGTATTGAATACTTGTGAGGTGCCAGTTCTTTTACTACGTGCTGTGTGTACAGAAAAAATAAGTAAACCACAGTCTGCTCCTAAGAGAGTCACAGCCTAGTAGAGGAGACAAATATGAAAGGAAGCAAACTGTAGCAGTGAGAGGAGAGCAGCAGGACAGAAATGCCACAGAGCAAAGAGCAGGGGTAGAGGGAGGGTGAAAACAAGTCTTTCTGGAGGCAGTGATTGCTGGGCCAAGTTTTGAAAAATGAGGAGAAGTCTACCAGGTAGACCACTGGGGGAAAGCATTCTAGAAAAATGACTCCCATGTACAAGGTTTCAGAGGTATGGTGTAACATGGAGTAGTTAAGGAACTCTGGTCATTGCAAGAGCTTAAAGTGTGAAGGAAAGGGCAAAGCCCGGCCTGAGGGGACAGGGCAGGAGAGAGTGCCAGGGACCAAGTCCTGAAGGGTCTTGTCAAAGAGGAAGAAGGAGGGACCAATGCATTCCCATCTTCGCTAGAGGGCTGCTGGGGCAAGCATAATCTTGGTTGAGAGGCAAACAAACAAACAAAAATCCCCTTTTTCTTCCAAAATTTATGCCAAGAGGAGAGCCACCATCAACCTGAAGCCACTTAGAAAGTTTGATGTAACCTTCATTAATTTCCCTTGAGACCTGCCAATCATATAAGACATAGAACATGATAATAATATCAAGCACTTGTGTGGTGTTTACTCTGCAAGGCATTGTCCCAAAGGCTCTATATGTGATGCATTCCTATAACTCACTGAATTCTGAAAACCACCCTATGACGTAGTAGGTCCCAGTGTAGTTAAGTGACTTGTCCAAGGTGATATGACTTATAAGTGACAAAGCAAGAGTGGAACCCAGGCAGGCTACCTCTAGTGGCCTTGCTCTTGACTGTTCTTCTACAATGCTTCTGTCTGCCACATTGTGGTGTTTCTCACCAGAGGCTTTGTAAGGCAGATAGCAAATGTCTAGCAACCAGAGACGGGGCTGTTGTATTTGTATAAAACCATCTCTTTGGCATTGTTGGGAGTGACGATTATAAATGCAAATCGTCAGAGACCCTGCCTTAATTCAAAGGCAGTGGGAGCTGCACATTTACCTATGGCTGCCTGCTGCACACTGCTGATTTGGATGTCACCGTGTTTACATGAAATGGTGCAGCCCATGGCCACATCTTTTAAGGCAGTCAATGATCTGTCTTGGTGGAAACAGAATAGGTCTCTCAGTATTTTAGATAATTTTCTGCAAGAACTCTGGAGGGCTGGATTCAGGGTGATTAGACTCTTTAAATAGAGTAAGTATCCATTATGTTCAGAAAGCTTTGCAATTTCTCTTTGATGCTTATTGCACATTAGTTAAGAACTGTCTTGGATAAAGAAAGGAAGAAGTCTAAATGCTAAAATCTTGAAATGAGAGTCTTTGATTGTTGTCTGGAGAAATCTGCAGCACTGACTTTTCTTCTTAAAAATAAAGGAAGAGAAAAGTCAAAGAATCAGATAGTATTTCTATGAGGAAAACAGGAATTGCAGTTCTCAGGGTGAATGCTAGTCTTTTTACAGCATGACTTTTTTTTTTTTGGAAATAAACTTCAAACCTTCTACACATGTTAAAAGTATTCCCCTCTGCAGGGGAACAAATTCATTTCATTAATGCCTTCATTATTTATGTAGTCAAAAAACAAGTATGGAAATAAATATCACTGAGAGAGATTTGTAAAAACAGACATGTTTTGTGTTTTCTTTGAGACGGCTTAGTTATTTTAGAATTCTGTTGTAATCTAATCAGTTAATAACTACATTTGAAAAATATGGTAACGGGAGGAAATTACTTTTCAGAAAATGTAACTTCTTTTTTCAGTGCCGTGAAGAAACACACAAAAAAAATCAAAAAAGCAACCTTTCAAAAATAAACTACTTCTGTTCTTATGTCTCATTTTTCATAGAAAAAAAAAACCCATTTCTGGCATTTTTCACCAATTTGAGACCATTATAGTTCACCTTATGTAGGTGCATTTCACTTTGGGTCACAGGTGTAATCCTGAAAAGTTATGTACAAATCAGTTTCCTAAGCTGCACCATTCAGGATGTACTCACATAGAAAGAACTCCTCATTTGAAAGGGGTTCTATGGGGAGTGCTTTTGGGAAATGAATAAAACATTTTATGTGAAAATACCTCAATATCCCAATTTTTAAAATTCAGATTTTCAGTATGCCAGTTTACCATAAGGTAGGCATGTTTGTATTCATAAATGACATCGTTTTACTTTGTGTATGTTATACAGATTCTGAATTAGAGGATCTTAAAATACTCCAGAAATTTGCTTGCAAAATATGGGCAGATAGGTGTTATCACCTGTAGGGTTGGAACAAATTACAACAGAGAGCCAAGAAGAATGTCACCAAGTCTCAAGACTATCGAGGGAAGAAAATCCCCAGTTTCCACATTTGTTGTTAGTGTGCTTGCCAGATATATCCTTTTGATCTAAAATTACATAATTTAAATAAGTCTGAAGTTAATTGCAGTTCAGTGCTATCACAAATCTATTTTTAGACGCCAAAAGTGCACCCACATCGGACTACCAGGCAGGGTTCCCGCAGGATCTGAACATTCAGTGCCTCTTTTTTTTTTTAAAAAAGAAGTTGCCCTGAGTAACAGCACACTGGATTGTTCTATTGTTAACACTAAGGAGGGAACTTCCTGATTTTTTTTTTTCAGTTTTATTTAGTGGTTTCTAAACTGAAAAGGAAATACTGAATGGTGCTTAATTTCAAGTTTGTGGGTTATATATTATTTGCTTTGCCACACCCACTTTCCCCCTTCCCTGTCATTTCATAAGTGGTGTGTTCACTTATTTACGCTCTTGTGCTCTCATTTCCGAGGCTGGGATTTCCCCTTCTTCTTCTTGGAATTTTGATGTAGAAGAGAAACTGCAGGGGAGGGAAGGTGGCACAGAGAGCAGAGGTAGCCGAAGTTAACCACTCTCACTGGCTGGGGACGAAACGTCTGAGGCTATGAAGGACACAATTCACCTCCCACATGGAGGGATGCACCAACCAAGTGACTCCTCCTTGGAGGAGTAAGTGGTTGAATCCTCCTTGGTCATTTCTGTCATTCTCTGTGAGAATTTCAAAGCAAGCATTACAGTATTATTAAGGCAGCAAGGCTTGGTCCAGCGTGATGGCTGATGGGTTTTGCTTCCAGGAGCAGTGCAACCTTCTGGCAGACTGGAAGGCTGTTTTGAAGATGGCAAGGCTGGGTCTGGACTCAATAGGAAAGAGTGCCCTGATCGATTAGAAATGTCTGCTTTGGGTGAGGGGTAAGGAGGTGTGGTGTATATGCCATATGTTGCCATTTCCCTGTGATGAGTGTTCCAGCTTCTGATTAATAATTAGGAAAACAGCATGCTCATCCCAGTTCTGTTCCTAATGAGCAGTGTAACTTCAGGCAAGTTAACTTCCCTTAGACTTGCTTTCCTGGCCTTTCAGAGGGGACTAGACTATATGAACCTTCCAGGACTCGGATTCTGTGAACCCAGGCCAGGTTACGTGTGCCTGTCCATTGTCCATGAGCTGAGCCCTGAATCTTCATCTTGGCCTCTAGGTTTCTTTCCAGTCTGACCTTGTACTACTTTTCAGGCCATGTCTTCAATTTCCTACACTTATTGGCCAGGCCAGATACCCCTGGTTTCTCCAGCTTGCTCCACACTTTCCCGTCTTGATCTCCTTTCTTCAGAAATGTCTCTAAATGTAATGCCTCTGCCTTCTCCTCTTCTTTGGTTATCAAAATCCTACTCATTTTTTTTAGACTCTGAGCCTCATAGAACTTTTTCCCTCGTGGAACCTTTAATACTCAACAATCTATTCCAACTGGCTATGCATTTGTCAGGTTGCCTACAAATCCTGCCTGAAATTCATGGTGGGCAGGATTTGTGTTTTATTCATTCACTTTAATGTCTAATCAGGCTAACAAATTGTAGTAAACATTTCTTCAAAGAGGAAAACAAAAACCAAGGAACAAGGATAGAAATAACGTGGCAAGGAGATTCATTTAAGTCAACACACACTTAGTACCTGTTGAATTTGAGCAAAACAGGACGAGGTACTTCAGTGGGGACAAGTAAGAGTAAGAAATAGTCTCTGTTTTCAAGGAGCTTATGAATCATTATCATCATCACCATAATCACCATAGCTTCCATTTATTTAATGCATATTCTTTACCACATCCTTTACCTATATCCTAAATTCTTAGAACAAACTTGCAAGGTATTATCATCTCTATTTTACTGATAAGGAAGCTGAGACCCAGAGAGTTTGAGGGACTTGCCCAAGGCCACATAGAGTTGGTAAGGGAGTGACTGACTTCAGTACCTCTGCTAATTCTAATACATGCCTCCCACGTGGAGAGCCTTTGATAAGGAGGGGCAGTTCCCTGAACACACTCTACTTTCTCATCCTCAAGCCTTTGCTCATACTCTTCAGGCTACTTGGAACACTCTTGCCTTCCATGACTCTCAGCTCATGAAAAGGTTTTCTGTGCTTCAAATATGTCTCAGATATCTCCCTCTTCAAGTCTTGCCTGTCTCCCTTTTCCAGCTGGGTCCCTGATAATGTGTGAATCTATACATACATAAAATGAACGCATTAATACCAACTTCTCTTTCTTCATTACGAGGTTCTAAGGGTGAGGTAAGAACATCTAATGAAAAGTGAGCAGAGAATTCTTTTCCGTTCAACAAACATCTATTGAGCACTTGGCAAGGCTTTGACAACTTAAAGAGGAAGACTCTCCCAGCGTTAGAACAACTGTTCTCTGCTTTATAGGAGAAGAGGCTGCGGTGACACCCATGATGAGATCATCGTCTGGGATTTATGTTGCATGGAGAGAATTACTTGTTGCCTCAGGCAGAAGCAGAAGGTTCCCAGAGTTCTCTTGTCCTCTTCCTGGTTCTGGTCCATGCAGCCCGGAGGGGTGAGGGGAGATGGGCACTGCGAGGAGTGGACAGTCTCAGAAGGAACTGATTTGCTGGGAGTTGCACAACAAGAGTAGGTTTCTGGAAGCATGTCAGAGCTTCTTCCCTCCATCCAGGAGTGAAGGGTCAAAGTAAGGCCGCTGTTGGCATAGTTTATTATATTCACTGATCTTCCTGTGAGTAAGTGGTGAGGTTGGTCTCTATGTCTTCTGCAGGGGCTCAATTTTTTGAGCCACTGCTCACAGTGCTGTGGATTCCAAGGTTAATAAGGCACAACTGGGAGAGACCTTCAAGACGGCGGAAGAGTAAGAGATCACCTTCCTCCCCACAAATACATCAGAAATACATCTACATGTGGAACAACTCCTACAGAACACCTACTGAACACTGGCAGAAGACCTCAGACTTCTCAAAAGGCAAGAAACTCCCCCACGTACCTGGGTAGGACAAACGAAAAAAGAAAAAACAGTGACAAAAGAATAGGGACGGGACCTGCACCAGTGGGAGGGAGCTGTGAAGGAGGAAAGGTTTCCACACACTAGGAAGCCCCTTCGCAGGTGGAGACTGCGGGTGGTGGAGGGGGGAAGCTTCGGAGCCACGGAGGAGAGTGCAGCCACAGGGGTGCGGAGGGCAAAGCGGAGAGATTCCCACACAGAGGCTCGGCGCCGAGCAGCACTCACCAGCCCGAGAGGCTTGTCTGCTCACCCGCCGGGGCAGGCGGGGGCTGGGAGCTGAGACTCGGGCTTCGGTCGGATCCCAGGGAGAGGACTGGGGTTGGCAGCGTGAACACAGCCTGAAGGGGCTAGTGCGCCACAGCTAGCCGGGAGGGAGTCCGGGAAAAAGTCTGCAGCTGCCGAAGAGGCAAGAGACCATTGTTTCGGGTACGTGAGGAGAGGGGATTCAGAGCACCGCCTATACGAGCTCCAGAGATGGGCGCAAGCCGCGGCTATCAGCGCGGACCCCAGAGACGGGCATGAGATGCTAAGGCTGCTGCTGCAGCCACCAAGAAGCCTGTATGTCAGCACAGGTCACTATCCACACCTGCCCTCCCGGTAGCCTGTGCAGGCCGCCACTGCCAGGATCCCGTGATCCAGGGACAATTTCCCCGGGAGAACGCATGGCGCGCCTCAGGCTGGTGCAACGTCACGCCGGCCTCTGCCACCGCAGGCTCGCCCTGCATCCGTACCCCTCCCTCCCCCCAGACTGACTGAGCCAGAGCCCCCGAAGCAGCTGCTCCTTTAACCCCGTCCTGTCTGAGCAAACAATAGACGCCCTAGACGCAGAGGTGGAGCCAAATCCAAAGCTGAACGTCAGGAGCTGTGCGAACAAAGAAGAGAAAGGGAAATTTCTCCCAGCAGCCTCAGGAGCAGCGGATTAAATCTCCAAAGTCAACTTGATGTACCTGCATCTGTCAATACCTGAATAGACAACGAATCATCCCAAATTGAGGAGGTGGACTTTGGGAGCAATGATATATATATTTTTTCCCTTTTTCTCTTTTTGGTCTTGTTGCTCTGGCCGGGTGTCAGGCCTGTGCCTCTGAGGTGGGAGAGCCAAGTTCAGGACATTGGTCCACCAGAGACCTCCCGGCTCCATGTAACATCAAACTGCGAGAGCCCTCCTAGGGATCTCTGTCTCAACGCTGAGACCCAGCTCCACTCAACGACCAGTGAGCTACAGTGCTGGACATGCTATGCCAAACAACTAGCAAGACAGGAATACAACCCCACCCATTAGCAGAGAGGTTGCCTAAAATCATAATAAGGTCACAGACGCCCCAAAACACACCACCGGACGCAGTCCTGCCCACCAGAAAGCCAAGATCCAGCCTCATCCACCAGAACACAGGCACTAGTCCCCTCCACCAGGAAGCCTACACAACCCACTGTACCAACCTTACCCACTGGGGGCAGACACCAAAAACAACAGGAACTACGAACCTGCAGCCTGCTAAAAGGAGACCCCAAACACAGTAAGTTAAGCAAAATGAGAAGATAGAGAAACACACAGCAGATGAAGGAGCAAGGTGAAAACCCACCAGACCAAACAAATGAAGAGGAAATAGGCAGGCTACCTGAAAAAGAATTTAGAGTAATGATAGTAAAGATGATCCAAAATCTTGGAAATAGAATGGAGAAAATACAAGAAATGTATAACAAGGACCTAGAAGAACTAAAGAGCAAACAAACAATGATGAACAACACAATAAATGAAATTAAAAATCCTCCAGAAGGACTCAACAGCAGAATAACTGAGGTAGAAGAACGGATAAGTGACCTGGAAGATAAAATAGTGGAAACAACTACCACAGAGCAGAATAAAGGAAAAAGAATGAAAAGAATTGAAGACAGTCTCAGAGACCTTTGGGACAACATTAAATGCACCAACATTCGAATTATAGGGGTCTCAGAAGAAGAAGAGAAAAAGAAAGGGACTGAGAAAATATTTGAAGAGATTATACTTGAAAACTTCCATAATATAGGAAAGGAAATAGTTAATCAAGTCCAGGAAGCACAGAGAGTCCCATACAAGATAAATACAAGGAGAAACACGCCAAGACACACATTAATCAAACTATCAAAAATTAAACACAAAGAAAAAATATTAAAAGCAGCAAGGGAAAAACAACAAATAACATACAAGGGAATCCCCATAAGGTTAATAGCTGATCTTTCAGCAGAAACTCTGCAAGCCAGAAGGGAGTGGCAAGACATATTTAAAGTGATGAAAGGGAAAAACCTACAACCAAGATTACTCTACCCAGCAAGGATCTCATTCAGATTCAACAGAGAAATTAAAACCTTTACAGACAAGCAAAAGCTAAGAGAATTCAGCACCATCAAACCAGCTTTACAACAAATGCTAAAGGAACTTCTCTAGGCAGGAAACACAGGAGAAGGAAAAGACCTACAAAACAAACCCAAAACAATTAAGAAAATGGTAATAGGAACATACATATCGATAAATACCTTAAATGTAAATGGATTAAATGCTCCAACCAAAAGACATACACTGGCTGAATGGATACAAAAACAAGACCCATATATATACTGTCTACAAGAGACCCACTTCAGACCTACGGACACATACAGACTGAAAGTGAGCGGGTGGAAAAAGATTTTCCACGCAAATGAAAATCAAAAGAAAGCTGGAGTAGCAATTCTCATATCAGACAAAATAGTCTTTAAAATAAAGACTAGGGCTTCCCTGGTGGTGCAGTGGTTAAGAATCTGCCTGCCAATGCAGGGGACACAGGTTCGAGCCCTGGTCCAGGAAGACCGCACATGCTGCAGAGCAGCTAAGCCCATGTGCCACAACTACTGAGTCTGTGCTCTAGAGCCCGTGAGCCACAAGTAGAGAGCCCGCATGCCACAACTACTGACGCCTGCGTGCCTAGAGCCCGTGCTCTGCAACAAGAGAAGACACTGCAATGAGAAGCCTGCTCACCGCAACGAAGAGTAGCACCCCCTCGCCACAACTAGAGAAAGCCTGCGCACAACAACGAGGACCGAACACAGCCAAAAGTAAATAAAATAAAATAAATAAAAAAAAATAATAAAAATAAAATGAAGACTGTTACAAGAGACAAAGAAGGACACTACATAATCATCAAGGGATCAATCCAAGAAGAAGATATAACAATTGTAAATATTTATGCAACCAACATAGGAACACCTCAATACATAAGGCAAATGCTAACAGCCATAAAAGGGGAAATCGACAGTAACACAATCATAGTAGGGGACTTTAACACCCCACTTTCACCAATGGACAGATCATCCAAAATGAAAATAAATAAGGAAACACAAGCTTAAAATGATACATTAAATAAGATGGACTTAATTGATATTTATAGGACATTCCATCCAAAAACAACAGAATACACTTTCTCCTCAAGTGCTCATGGAACATTCTCCAGGATAGATCATATCTTGGGTCACAAATCAAGCCTTGGTAAATTTAGGAAAATTGAAATTGTATCAAGTATCTTTTCTGACCACAATGCTATGAGAGTAGATATCAATTACAGGAAGAAATCTGTAAAAAATACAAACACATGGAGGCTAAACAATACACTACTAAATAACCAAGAGATCACTGAAGAAATCAAAGAGGAAATCAAAAAATACCTAGAGACAGATGACAATGAAAACACGATGACCCAAAACCTATGGGATGCAGCAAAAGCAGTTCTAAGAGGGGAGTTTATAGCAATACAATCCTACCTCAAGAAACAAGAAACATCTCAAATAAACAACTTAACCTTGCACCTAAAGCAATGAGAGAAAGAAGAACAAAAAAACACCAAAGTTAGCAGAAGGAAAGAAATCATAAAGATCAGATCAGAAATAAATGAAAAAGAAATGAAGGAAACGATAGGAAATATCAATAAAACTAAAAGCTGGTTCTTTGAGAAGATAAACAAAATGGATAAACCATTAGCCAGACTCATCAAGAAAAAGAGGGAGAGGACTCAAATCAATAGAGTTAGAAATGAAAAAGGAGAAGTAACAACTGACACTGCAGAAATACAAAGGATCATGAGAAATTACTACAAGCAACTATATGCCAATAAAATGGACAACCTGGAAGAAATGGACAAATTCTTAGAAAAGCACAACCTTCTGAGACTGAACCAGGAAGAAATTGAAAATATAAACAGACCAATCACAAGCACTGAAATTAAGACTGTGATTAAAAATGTTCCAACAAACAAAAGCCCAGGACCAGATGTCTTCACAGGCGAATTCTATCCAACATTTAGAGAAGAGCTAACACCTATCCTTCCCAAACTCTTCCAAAATATAGCAGAGGGAGGAACACTCCCAAACTCATTCTATGAGGCCACCATCACCCTGATACCAAAACCAGACAAAGATGTCACAAAGAAAGAAAACTACAGGCCAATATCATTGATGAACATAGATGCAAAAGTCCTCAACAAAACACTAGCAAACAGAATCCAACAACACATTAAAAGGATCATACACCATGATCAAGTGAGGTTTATCCCAGGAATGCAAGGATTCTTCAATATACACAAATCAATCAATGTGATATACCATATTAACAAACTGAAGGATAAAAACCATATGATCATCTCAATAGATGCAGAAAAAGCTTTCAACAAAACTCAACTCCCATTTATGATAACAGCCCTCCAGAGAGTAGGCATAGAGGGAACTTACCCTAACGTAATAAAGGCCATATATGACAAACCCACAGCCAACATAGTTCTCAGTGGTGAAAAACTGAAACCATTTCCACTAAGACCAGGAACAAGACAAGGTTGCCCACTCTCACCACTATTATTCAACATAGTTTTGGAAGTGTTAGCCACAGCAATCAGAGAAGAAAAAGAAATAAAAGGAATCCAAATCGGAAAAGAAGACATAAAGCTGTCACTGTTTGCAGATGACATGACACTGTACATAGAGAATCCTAAAGACTCTACCAGAAAACTACTAGAGCTAATCTGTGAATTTGGTAGAGTAGCAGGATACAAAATTAATGCACAGAAATCTCTTGCATTCCTATACACTAATGATGAAATATCTGAAAGAGAAATTAAGGAAAAACTCCCATTTACCACTGCAACAAAAAGGATAAAATACCTAGGAATAAACCTACCTAAGGAGACAATAGACCTGTATACAGAAAACTATAAGACACTGATGAAAGAAATTAAAGATGATACAAACAGATGGAGAGATATACCGTGTTCTTGGATTGGAAAAATCAACATTTTGAAAATGACTCTACTACCCAAAGCAGTCTACAGATTCAGTGCAATCCCTATCAAACTACCACTGGCATTTTTCACAGAACTAGAACAAAAAATTTCACGATTTGTATGGAAACACAAAAGACCCCGAATAGCCAAAGCTATCTTGAGAAAGAAAAACGGAGCTGGAGGAATCAGGCTCCCTGACTTCAGACTATACTACAAAGCTACAGTAATCAAGACAGTATGGTACTGCCACAAAAACAGAAATATAGATCAATGGAACAGGATAGAAAGCCCAGAGATAAACCCATGCACCTATGGTCACCTTATTTTTGATAACAGAGGCAAGAATATACAATAGAGAAAAGACAGCCTCTTCAATAAGTGATGCTGGGAAAACTGGACAGCTACATGTAAAAGAATGAAATTATCACTCCCTAACACCATACACAAAAATAAACTCAAAATGGATTAAAGACCTAAATATAAGGCCAGACACTATAAAACTCTTAGAGGAAAAGATAGGCAGAACACTCTATGACATAAATCACAGAAAGATCCTTCTTAGTCCACCTCCTAGAGAAATGGAACTAAAAACAAAAATAAACAAATGGGACCTAATGAAACTTAAAAGCTTTTGCACAGCAAAGGAAACCATAAACAAGGCGAAAAGACAACCCTCAGAATGGGAGAAAATATTTGCAAATGAAGCAACTGACAAAGGATTAATCTCCAAAATTTACAAGCAGCTCATGAAGCTCAATATCAGAAAAACAAACAACCCAATCCAAAAATGGACAGAAGACCGAAATAGACATTTCTCCAAAGAAGATATACAGATTGCCAACAAACACATGAAAGGATGCTCAACATCACTAATCATTAGAGAAATGCAAATCAAAACTACAATGAGGTATCACCTCACACCAGTCAGAATGGCCATCATCAAAACATCTACCAACAGTAAATGCTGGAGAGGGTGTGGAGAAAAGGGAACCCTCTTGCACTGTTGGTGGGAATGTAAATTGATACATCCACTATGGAGAACAGTATGGAGGTTCCTTAAAAAACTAAAAATAGAATTACCATATGACCCAGCAATCCCACTACTGGGCATATACCCAGAGAAAACCATAATTCAAAAAGAGTCATGTACCACAATGTTCATTGCAGCACTATTTACCATAGCCAGGACATGGAAGCGACCTAAGTGTCCATCGACAGATGAATGGATAAAGAAGATGTGGCACATATATACAATGGAATATTACTCAGCCATAAAAATAAATGAAATTGAGTTCTTTGTAGTGAGGTGGATGGCCCTAGAGTCTGTCATACAGAGTGAAGTAAGTCAGAAAGAGAAAAACAAATATCGTATGCTAACACATATATATGGAATCTAAAAAAGAAAAAAAAATGGTTATGAAGAACCTAGGGGCAGGACAGGAATAAAGATGCCGACGTAGAGAATGGACTTGAAAAATATATATATAAGGCAAAACTGCAGCTGAAAAGCAGCTTACTTAACTGAAGTACAATATCACACATCATGTATGGGTCATGATGGCCTTGTGCACCTAATGCCTTTAGTAGACCACAGGAAGGAACAATCTGTCATGCCTGAGAGTGTAAGAGAAGGTTCCACGGAAGTGGTGACACGTTTGCCAGAAGTTGAAGGATGAATGGGATTTGACCAGGCTCAGAAGGGGTGGGGGAGGGGCACTCCAGGAAGAGGGACCAGCAAGTGTAAAGAGTAGAGAGAGCAGGTTGGCATAGCTGGAGCTTGGGGAGTGCAGGAGTGAGGTCCAGTGAGAGCCACAAATTCTGGATTTTCTGTTTCAAATATTGCTGATATGTATGCAAATTACACAGTCGCCCAAAGATGCCAGCACAGGGCTCTCCTCCGTGCTACATCTGGCGCACAGACCTGCTGTTGGTGCCTCCTTCCCTGCCTTCATCACTTATGCAAGTGGCTGCCCAACACCCTCCAGAGAACAAGTGCCCATTTGTCCTGTGACCACATGCTTCCCTCGCCTTCTGCCCACGGCCAGTCTGCCCCGCTTCCTGAGCTCAGCTTGCCAGAAGGATGCAGGCTGCTGTGCTGTGCCACTGCGGGGGGCACTGCAAACACAGACCACCCTGACGACCTGGCATTGTGCAGTGGCCTAGAAGGGGCCAGAACTTGTTTGTCTTGCCCCCTTACAAAGATTGCCAGCCCCTGGGTTACAGAAAACAAAACAAAACAAAACAAACTAACAGAAGCCTTCCTGCCCCTGATGGTGCATCACAAGTCCTGACCTTTTACCACCCAGTCTTGACCTTCATCGTATCACAGCCTGATTCATTGAGACAGGAGCGCTGACACAGTTCTGTTGTTTCCTCGGCCGGCTTTCCCTTTCCGAGGCTTTGCTCTCCAGTGAAAAACAAAACAAGGCAAAATGAAAATCCAGCAAGCCCCAAATCCTTCCCAACTCCTGATCCTCAGGTGGTCAGTGTTACAGTATTTTGAATTTTGGTTTGTTCTTGCTGTTGTTTTTAGTGGAAGCATTGTTTTTATAGAAAAAGCCTTATTGTCCGTGGAACCGTGGGTTTGCTGTGCCTTGTTCTGGTTCTGTGTGTGAGGAACCGATGCACCAGCCTGTGAGAGCAGAGCTGAGGCCAGGCAGCTAGCGGGTCAGTTTGACTTGGGGCTGGAGGGTGCCTGGGTGCCTGGGGCTTGGAAAACAGACCCTGCCCATTGCAGACAAGTGCAGTCATTGGGTGTGACTTTGTTGCAGGAGGTGGGAGGAAGTCTGGCAGGGCAGCTGGAGGTGAGGTCCGGAGAGTCTGGAGAGGCAGTGCCAGGCAGGCAGTAGTAATATTCGGAAGAAGCAACCCCTGATATCCAACCCCAGACCTGAGCTCCAGACTGGCCGCCTAGGACGCAGCCTCGCAGTCAGACCTGCTTTCAGGCTACTCACCTGCCAATTCATATCTCTCTTCTGCCTCTAGCTCATTAGCCATTGCTCCCCCAGTTGTCTCCAGCATCCATTTCTCCCTCTCTGCTTCTGCTGCCGTGACCTTCATGCAGGCCCTGCATCTCCTCCAGGTTACCATTATTGACCTAGTGATGAATTAATTCCCGGCCTGGAGTCTCTCCCTATCATGTCTGCCTTTTGAATCACTGCCAGATGTCTTTACCTGAAACGCGGTTCTGATCACGTTATTCCCCTACCCACAGATCTTTGGGGGTTCCCACCCAGTAAGCCTGCTATTTCGAGGCCTCAGGCCATCAGCTTTGCCTCTCATACCACTTCCTGTCTCATTCTCTGCAAGGAGTATGATCACCTCTTGTGCTCTGAATATTTCCTGTAGATTCCCACTCTTATCGCTTTGCCCAGTGGATCCACTGGGAAGCTTGCTAACTGTTAAGCATACAGTTTCTCAGGCTCTACCTCGAGGGACACACAGCAGTAAACTGGGGGCTGGAATCTGGATGCTTCATGTTTAAAACTCTGGCCCCGTGGCGCTGTGGATAAGCCAGGTTGGAGAACCAGCGCCTTTGCCGTAACCGTTCCTGTGTGCTGGTGTTCTCTCTCCCATCACCAGAACTCTGTTCTTCAGTGTCCAGATCAGATGTTACTTCCTTCTTGAAGAACTCCCTGAGCCCAGCAGTCAAAAATGACTTCTTTCACCCTGTAGGTTGGTCCTGTGGCCTTTGTGCTCTAAGCTGTTTGTCTTTCGCCTGCTTGACTATAAGTTCCTCGAGTGTAAGGAGGGCATTTTATTCATCCATGTGTATCTTACAGCTTCCAGGAAATTTAACAGCTGCTCAAATGTGAAAGATAGCATGCAATCGAATAACCAAGTAAAGATATAAAGATATTACATTCACTTACCTGCTATTTTACATCTACAAGAAAAAAAGAAAAGATATCTCAAGAATGGTAGTGGCATGAATACCTCCAATCAACTCCATTTTAAAAAGTTTTGGAAACATGAATTTAAACAAGTAGCATTTTCAGTTGTTAAGCCTTGTATAAGAATTTTTTTCTTCACTGTCTTGCCTAGTGAAGAGAGTGTAAAGCTTCTGAGAGTATCTGTATTGCCAAGACTTTGCTGATGTAATATATAACATAAGGTTTATGATTTTATTGTTTGTCTGCAACCATTTTTTCTGTTATATTTGCTTTTGTTCACCAGCAGAAACACCTATTAGCTCAGACTTCTGTTAACAGGCATAGTTTTATGGAATTCTCTGAGATGAAAGGAAGACATCAGGAGTCAGCTGTTTATAGCTTTTATAGCAACACCTTTATTGATATATATGTGTGTCTTTAATATCCTTTTATCTACATTGCAAAAATGAAATTATGTATCCATTACCAAAATTAGATAGGAGATGTATTGGATTAGAAATGCCTTCTTCCTAATCCTTAAAAGACCAAAAGGCTCTTCTTTGATAATTCTATGAGAGTTAAAATTCCTTTTTATTTTCAGATGTTACAGATAGGAGATTAACCTAGTTATGCTTTGGCGATATAAGGAGTGCATGTCTCAGGGAACCAGGCAACGCCAACAGAGATTTCTGATTCAGGAATGTACAGAAGATATGAGACTTGCATGAATTATAGCATGATTCACTAAAGGACATAAGAGTACTTTGCAAGTAATTAAATAATTAAATATTTTAGACTAGGAATTCTGATTTCCTGTAAGTCTTCCTGCTATAAAGAGTCTTCCTTTTTTGTGCATGTCTGAATCTTCTTTATAATTTAGTAATAGTTCTAATACATATTAATTATAGGCAAGGAAGGCAAAATTGAATGAAAATACTAAAATGAATAAACCAACATTTGTTATGTATCTACTGTGCAGGACACCTTGCAAAGGACTGTGACTTAAAATAAAATACCTCTGATAAGACCACTTTTTAGGGTTGTTATGGGGCTGAGAGGTAGTAAAGCACCTGGCATGGTGAGTGCTGAATAAATGGTAGGCAGTGTTTTTCACGTAACTCTGTGTAACCTGTGCAGAATTTCAGAGAGAATGAATTAAGGCCATCCAGACATATTAGTACTGTTTGGATAAACAGAGATTTCACTCTTTCTCCACACAGTGTTTTAAGCTTCATATGAGGAGAAATGTGTCAGTATGTGTAAACTGCGAATGTTTGTTTTCAGCTATGAACGTGAAGCCAAATTTGGAATTAGGAAGATTTTCATCATAGACATGGAACTAATTATGTACAATTCAAGACAGTGTAAGACTTGGTGCACGACACTTAAAGATACAAGCAATTAAATTCAGGTGACAGTGGTTTGTTTGTTTAGCTTTTTGAAGGTGCTTTAAATTTTACATCTCTCTCAAGAATCGTATGTGCTGTACACACAGGTTTAGACACAAACGCATTATCTTTAACCCCCAAACAATGGTAGAAAAGCCCTGAATCAAGGCTCTGCCACTGTAGTGGGTCAAATAGTCGTCCTCCCCAATTCATGTCCACCTGGAACTTCAGAACGTGAACTTATTTGGAAATAAGGTCTTTGCAGATGTAAGTAGTAATAAGATGAGGTCATGCTGGATTAGTGTGGTTCTTAAATCCAATGTGACTGATGTTCTTACAAGAAGAGTAGAAGATGCAGACAGACACACAAGAAAGAAGGCCATGTGAAGATGCAGGCAGACATAGGAGTGATGCTGCCACAGCCAAGGCACACCAGGGATTGCCCTCAACCTCCAGAAGCTGAAAGAGGAAAGGAAGGATTCTTCTCAAGAGCTGTCAGAGGGAGCATGGACCTGTTGACACCTTAATTTCAGACTTCTAGCTTACAGAACTGTAGAAGAGTTCTGCTGTTCTAAGCCAATTTGTGGTGCTTTGTTACGGCAGCCCAAGGACACTAATACAGCCACTTATCAGAGATGCACTTAAATGCACTGATGTGCTATTTTCTATCCTTAAATTGGGCCCAGTAAAACCTACCATGCAAGATTACATGAGGATTACATGAGATAGTCTATGTACAAGTATTTGACACATGCTTTTTGTGTTAAGTTCTGTTCTTATGCAACAAAGTGCTACCCCTTGTTCAGGGTGAGATTTCAGCTTAGGGAGAGGAAAAATTATTTTCTACAGGATCATCCAAAAATGTAAGCAACATCTTCTGGGCAGTGAATTTCCCCTCGATGGAAAGATTTAAGATCCAGGGTATGGAGGATAGTGTATAAGTTAGAGACTGTACTTCAGTCCAAGTACCAGAAACCCAATTATAGTGGCTTAACCAAATAGGGATTAGCCAGTAAGGATCTCATATAATAAGATGTCCTAAATTATGCCTTCTGAGCTAGGAAAGAAGCCCCAGGGTGCCATCCAGGACCCAGGCTGCTTCTCTCATTCTGCCCTTCCATCCTTACATGTTTTTCATCCTTGCTGCCTAAAGTTGGTTGCCCTACTTCCAGCCTCACAAAGTCATTCCAGCAGGAAGAAGAAGGCAATGTCAAGAAGGAAGGGACAGCCCATATTAAGAAAGCACAACTTCCAGAAATTCTCAGTACACTTAAGTTAATTCTCATTGGCCAGAACTGGGTCACATGACCTCCCCTAAACATGAGGGTGTCCAGGAAATTTAACTTTTAGCTGGGCTTGGTGCTGCTTTGAACAACATAAACATTCTGTTTGTAAGGAAGCAGGGGATCATGGATTTGGGGTAGCTAATTAGTAGAGTCAGCCATAAAAGGGATTCTGGAATACGTAGGAGATTAGACTAGATGAGTCTTTCCAACTGTGAGTTTCAAAGATGCAATTAAGAGATCATTTCCTACCCTCAAGGCATTTACAGTTTATATTGGAGGCAGGTTCTGGAGTCAGCTGTGTGGATTTGACTCCCAGTTCTAGCCCTGACTAGATACCATAATCCTGATTGTGGGAAAGTTATTTATCCTCTCTGTGCCTTAATTCCTTCATCTGTAAAATAGGAAGGATAATATCTACTTTATACTGTTATTTTGAGGATTATATGAGTTAAATGTTTAGAGTGTTAATTTGCTAAATAAATGTAGCTATTATTTTTTCCACTAGAGGGTAAGCTCCATGAAGCCAGAAATTGTATCTGACATGCTCGCCTGGTAACTCAGGACGTAGAACATAGTCAGCCTTTAACAGATCTTTGTTAAGTGAATGAATGGATAAGATCACCAGTCCTAATGCTAATACAGCTGACCCTTGAACAACACGAGTTTGAACTGCACTGGTCCATTTATATGTGGATTTTTTTCAATAGTAAATACTACAGTACTGCACGATCTGTGGCTGGTTGAATCTGTGGATGCAGAACCGCTTATACAGAGGGCAGACTATAAGTTACACTAGGATTTTTGACTGTGCAAAGGGTCAGTGCCCCCTAACCCCTGTGTTGTTCAAGGGTCAGCTGTATAAAGATTACTCAAAATAACTGAGATCTGTCATTTCTCAAGTGAGGTTTTGGTGCATGTATCTGAAGCACCTTCTCTAAATATGAGGTGGGAACACTCTACATTAAGGGAAAAGAATGAAGGCTTAAGGATAAGAAGTTGTCTTGATCAGTGCTGTTAGTTTCAGACAATAGAAGCCACTCTAACAAATTTAAGCAGAAAATGATTTGCTACAGGGTATTAAGAACCTTAAAGAACCAGGACTGTTCTAGCAGTAACTTCCTTGCCATCACTGCTCATACTCACCTTTGGTGTTATGGGGTAGTGGAGTGAGAATCTCTGCCATAGCTGCCCCAGACAAATCACACACATCAGGTCTATAAGAGCCAATCTCGCTGTACAGCCACGGCTCAACACCTACTCCTTCCAAATCTCATGTGAATGTGTCTGCTTGTCAGAGTCTAGGCTACATGCAGACCTGTAGCTGCAAGGGAGACTGGGAAATGTAGTTTTTAGCCTTCCAACGTCTGTAGTCCAGGCAGGTTTGCTAAAGGGGGATTGGAAGGGGTGCTTAGCTAGCTAATGCTCAGTGTCTAGCACAGAGGTCGCTCTGTGCAGCTGCATGCAGTTGTCCCACCAAGACTACGGAGGAAAAAAAAAAAAAAAAGACTACGTAGAGGTCACAGGGGGGTGTGGCCACTGAGAGGAGGCTCTGGAAGACCAGAGGAACTCATTGAAGAGTTCAGGCCCACATAACCCAGGAGCCTGCAGAACAGCCACACAAGAATGGACAACAGGATGCTGATGAGGGGATGCAGGGAGTCACGAGAGGAGGAAAGGTGAGGGTAGTTCTCCCTGGGCGTGCATGATTGTGTGCAGAGGGAGACCTGCTCCTGTATTTCCTGTTGCCTTGGCACGGTCCCAGCTGCTCAGCTCCAAGCAGGGCCATCAAGCTCACCTCACTGCCCAGCCACCCCCATCCATCCCAAAGCAGGGATGACAAAGGAGGGGCAGCTGTGCAGTGTGGCTCCCATGACCCGACCTGTATGACCCTACAGCCGGTCCTAAAACGTAGACTGTGGGGAGGAACGATGAGGAAGCAAGGAGGAGGAGGGGTACCCGCCGCACTGGAGAGCCTTTTATTAGGACCTTTCAGGCATGAGGTTGGAAGGAAGGAGCTGGGTGATCTTTAAAAAAAAAAAAAAACCAAAAAACTTGGTTGAAGGTGTGATTTCCCTTTCTCTTCTTTTTTACCTTTTGTCTTTTCAGTTTGAGTCATGTTTTATAGACTGTGTGATATAGGCAGTGGGGCAGCTGAGCAATTAGCTGGAATTGATCTTGTAGACAGCCAAAGTGGCAAGCTGATAATTCAAGTTCAGAAAGGATCTTTTACAGAGGAAAAAAAAAAAAAGCCTCAAAAAACCAGCCATGATTTATCCCTACCCCCCTTTTATTTACTTATTTATTTATTTTTGTAGGCCTTGTGGAGGATTTGGCGGATTTACTGACATCATTTCTTCCTTTGCAGACACATCCATGTTAGTCCTCTACTCAGTTATACCTTTCGTGAGGACGAAATCTATAAATGCAACTTGCAGTGTGCAAAAACCATTTTCTAGAAACTGATTCAGTTTAATGCCATTAAATGCAATCAGAAGTTCCCAAGCATCTTACTGGAACTCTCTTCCAAATGTAACCTAATCCAATTTACCTTTCCTTTGGTATTTAAGTTCCTGACAGCCAGAGTGGACATTTCTCAGACAAAGCAGCTTGGCTTGTAACAGGTGCCTTTTCTTGCTTGATTCTTCTTCATTCACTTCCTATTACCATCTTGGTGTCATGTTACAGTGAGCGTTCACCACTGGGTTATGGTCAGCTCTAGACACAAAGATGCTGCCATATCAGATATGATCCCTTGATTTCAGTGTCCTGCGTGTGTCAGATATTTGTGCGTGAGTGAATGAGACATAGCCCTGTTCTCAAGCCCCAGGCGACTTCTCACTGTTTTAGAATCACAGGATCGTGTGATCATGTGAGAATACTTTATCTCTAATAAACCTGGAGTTTAATGACTCTTTCCCAAATGATTTTAGTGTTTCTTTTTCAATTGAAAATATTCTTTTTGAAGAAGAAAAAGTTTGCATATGAACATTCAAGAGGAAGGAAAAAGCCATTCCCCATTCTCTCAGCTTGAACACAATCGCAGTATTTTAACTCTCACTTTGCAGTTTTGAATGTATGCCTCGAGGTGATTTAATTATCTGCTTCTGATCTCCTCACAGAGAAGTGGTAGAAGCCTGGGGGGTGGGGAGCTTTTCATTCCCCAGGATCTTCTGCTAGAAAGCTGGTGCTCATGGATCATTTATTCGAGGAATTATTTTAAAGCCCATTTTCTATTTCACATAAGTTAGAGCTGCATCAGGCTGGTCTGGCGAGGATGCTCTTTGATGATCTTTTGAGACCTGGACACGTGAGCTCCGGATTAGGGGACTTGGATAGCCTAGGAGCCAATCCTACTAGCGTATGAGGGGGAGCTGACACCCCATTGAGCCAAATCTACCTGCAGGGCCCTTCATTAACCAAAGACATTCTAATAATAAGGAGTTCTGGCTGCACATCCCTTTTGTCATCAGGGAAACCCAAAGGAATTAGACATGGTACTTTCTTGGAGTCAAAGCCATCCAGTTATAGGTATGGGTTTTCCTTAAATACATCCTGAGTTAAAGCCATAGATTTCCTTCAGAGCCATCGGAGATAAAGACTGGGACTGTCAATTGTCCTTGCCGTCAAAAACCTACTTGCTTTCCCAGGCTGTCTGACCTGAAACTTAGACTGTCAACCTTTGTCTACTTACCTGCTGTCTTCACACTCATCTTCTTTGACCACACATGAGCACCATGAGTGAGGGCCGACAACCTTCTCCGAGTCCATCTGCTAGAACTGTCTAAGTATGGTCCAGCCCAGCCCTGGTTTCCATTTGGCTTGGTTACGTCACTGTGCCCTCTTATGTATATCTTTAAATTGCCACTTCAGTGGCCTGCTGTCATCTCAAATACAGTGTGTATGAAACAAACTTCATGGGCTGTCTCACAATTCAGCTCAATAGTCCACACAACTTTTATATGCCAGTGGCAACAATTCTGCTGTCCTTGTCACCTATGCTCAGCTGTCTTGACTGTTCCCTGTACTTCACTGTTGCTTCTTTTTTTTCCTTTCTAATTTTCCACATATCCATGCACCTAGATTGTAGCAATAATCTCCTAGACCCATAAGTATTAGATCTGAAAGTCCCCTTTTGCAACTAAACCAATATCTTCAGTGTACAAATGAAGAAATGGCAGCTCCAGAGAGGTTAGATAAATTACTTTGTTTCAAACTAGGAGAGTCAGGCCTAGCATCCTTCCTCCTGGTCCTGTTTTCTCGCTACCCTGCCAGGTGATGTCCTGGTCCCCCTTCCACTAGCCTCTCTCCCTTCATCCATTCTGTGCACTCAGCATTCACATTTATTTTGCTGAAATATTTCTTTCATCATCTCTCTCTCTCTTGTCCACAAATTTTTGGTGGTCCCTATTGCTAGGATGGGACAATATAAATTTTGCTACAATATTGCTAGGATGATGACAATATAAATTACCATTCAAGCTGGGACCCTTGAGAGTGAAAGAAATGCTAAGACAACAGACATAAACCAGGACATATGGTCATACTTCATGTAGTATAAATCATAAAGACCAGACTTTCCCCTCTGGAACTTAGGGTTTTCCATATTCAGCCCCCAATTACATTTCTAAGCTCTGTCCTTAGTAACCTGCACAGCACTTTGCCCCAGCCAATGTGCTCATCCTTCGTGGCATACTTCATGTATATTTCTGCTTTGGAACCTGAACATTTTTCTCTGCTTACTGAACTTCTCCGTGTTCTTTAAGGGCCCAATTGGGTCCCCTTTCTTCCATAAAATCTTCTAAGTTGGTTGCATCTCCCGAAGATGTCTAGCTCCTCCTAAGTCATGCACTTGCTGTCTCTACTACTAATCTGACACAAGTGGTGAAATGAGCTGTTCTGACTTTTTTCCTCCATAGTGAGGATGTAGTCTCTGATCAGCCTCACTCTAAATGTGTCTGCCTGAAAAGAGAGAGACTCAGAAAATAACGAAAATGAACAAAACTTTCAAAATGGATATAAGAACTTATTGATGAATGTGGAAAACTGTACAGCCTCTGCAAGGGAGAATGAAGCATTATGTAACAGAAGTTTAAATGCAATCCCACTTCTGCCTGCACAAGTGTGAAATAACATATGTACCAGGTTATTGCTTGTGGCATTACTGTAATCCCAAAAGGTTGGAAGCAACTAAGTGTCCAGCAGTAGAGAACTAGTTGAACAGACTGTGATATAGCACATAGCACACAGTGGAGTAGCTGTAAAAAAAAAAGGACAATCTCTGTGTATGAATATGGAAAGATCTATAGGACACAGAGAAGGGGAGAAGCAAGGTACAGAAGAGTGGATGTGATTTGCTACCCTTTAAGTACTTTTAATTTAACATTTAAGTACTCTATTTCATGACATTCTTTCTTTTATAAAGTAGTGTACAGTGTGATTAATTTTGCATTCCCTCATTGGCAGTATTTTCATGTTTGGATTTGTGGAACTGAATAACCATCTGGGGAGGGACATCAGAGCTATGCTTTAGAAAGCTCTTTCTGCCACAGTTGAAGGTGTGTTGGGACGAGGGAGGAAGCCTGGAAGAAGGGGTGATCTACAGGTGGAATCGGCACCCAGGGCTCCCAGCCTCCAGTCTTGAATGTGGCTCTGTCAACCAGGTTTCTTTATAAGAAGCTCAACCATTTGCTGGCTCCGTATCTCAGCATTCCCCTCTTGTTGCCCTTGGCCTTCAAGAGTTTGGAGTTTTGTTTTCAGGTGAACGTTTATTCAGAAGCACGATTTTCCAGCCTGGTAAATTTGAGCACCAGACTTGTTTTACTTTGTGATGTATGTGGTGGTTTCTCCCAATAGCAGAGGGAGGGAGAAAACAGATCCTTTGTTCCACTCATCACGTCTCATTCTGACAAATGTAATTTACATCTCTTTAAGAATGTCATTTAAGGGCTTCCCTGGTGGCGCAGGCATTAAGGATCCGCCTGCCAATGCAGGGGACACGGGTTCGAGCCCTGGTCTGGGAAGATCCCACATGCCGTGGAGCAACTAAGCCCGTGCGCCACAACTACTGAGCCTGCGCTCTGGAGCCTGCGAGTCACAACTACGGAAGCTCGCGCACCTAGAGCCTTTGAGCCACAACTACTGAGCCCGCGTGCCACAACTACTGAAGCCCGCGCGCCTAGAGCCCATGCTCCGCAACAAGAGAAGCAACAACAATGAGAAGCCCGTGCACCGCAACGAAGAGTAGCCCCCGCTCGCCGTAACCAGAGAAAAGCCTGTGCGCAGCAATGAAGACCCAACACAGCCAGAAATAAAATAAATAAAATAAGATAAATAAATTTATTTTTAAAAAAAGAATGCCATTTAGAAATAATCCCCAATTAATAAACCACTTTGCAATTATATTTTATTTTCCTTCTAACACACTTTGACTCTTATGGGGGGGGAAAAGTTAGGACATGACTTTTTAATGCAGACATCTGGAATGACCCGTTCTAAGAGAAACTCTGTAGGCAATAGTGATTCCTCCTTCCCAGCCCCTGCATCCAAGCAGTTATCAACCATAATAATAGATTTTCTTCATGAAATGTCTTCAGGAATGCTCTATCCAGCTGGCTTTTTACTTTTCTTATGTTTTGTATGTCATCTCTTATTATTTTCTTATGGAGAAGGAAACTGAGGCTCAGAGAGGTTTAGTAACTTGCTCAAGGTCACACAGCCTACAGTGTAATGACAGGCCTGGGTTTGAACTCAGGTCCTCAGGCTGTGAAGCTGGTGTTTGCATTATATTCACTGCCTCCTTAACTTGGCCAAGCTCTGTCAGTTCTACCGTTGCTGTTATCTTTCACATCAATTCCAAACCCACTGAGAGCAGTTATGAGCACCCTCATTACCTCTCACCTGGAGCACTGTGATTGCCTCCCGGCGAGGCTCAGTTTCCAGGTTTTTCCTCTTATAACCTGGAGATCCTACGTACTGCCTAGAGCTCGGTCTCTCTGAAGGGCCACAAGTATCCTCCCTCCACTCGACACATTTTTCTGGAGTATCTCCCCAAATACATGGTGATTTTTTCCTTCAAAATATCATTCCTCAGCACATAGGATTTTGTTTTCAATTTGAGTCCTTACAAAGTCTTCCATCTTCAGTAGAATGAAAGTTCAGTTATTTACTTGGAACCCCAAACATTGTTGAGGCAAGACACAGTAGCTTGAAATTACCTAAAATAAATACCAGCAGTGGATGCTCATAGTGGTCATCTAACGGAATGACTTTTTTTAAAATTTTTATTTATTTATTTATATTTATTTATTTATGGCTGTGTTGGGTCTTCTTTTCTGTGCGAGGGCCTTCTCCAGTTGCAGCAAGCGGGGGCCACTCTTCATCGCGGTGCGCGGGCCCCTCACTATCGCGGCCTCTCTTGTTGCAGAGCAAAGGCTCCAGACGCGCAGGCTCGGTAATTGTGGCCCACGGTCCCAGCCGCTCCGCGGCATGTGGGATCTTCCCAGACCAGGGCTCGAACCCGTGTCCCCTGCACCGGCAGGCAGACTCTCAACCACTGCGCCACCAGGGAAGCCCTGGAATGACTTTTTAAAGGAAGCAGATTTGCACAGCTCTAGTGATTGTTCATAGGCTCTGCCCTCATAGAAGTGCACATTAGATATCATTGTACACAGGCCTTTTCAAGTTTCTTTAAAAAGCAATAAAGTGGTGATCACTAATTTCGTGGTGCTCATGAATTCACATCCACACAATCAAATAAAAACCGGTCTCGTGTTACATAAATGCAGCTTTGTGGCTGGGATAACATTTCCAGTGACAACATCGTGCACAGATTCCAAAGTGCTTTGTCTCAAACTGTGTAAATGGATGTGAAGATGGTGTGCTCCAGAAATCTGTTAGACGGTTCAAAAAGTGACTCTAATGATGACTAAGATGCTGCTGACAAAGATGTGTGTCAAGAGAGTAATAAAATTGTTTCAAAAAATATGGGAATGAAAAAGAGCAATATTTCTAAACATATCATCTTATGCTGTCTATGACGGTGAATATGCAAATATAAATTAAGTAAATTAAAATTAACTATTTCATCTTCAGCCTTAGAAGTTTACATATTTAAACTGACCAAAACTCTTTTTTCCTTATTTTCTCATTGAGAAGACAGACAGTTGCTTTATTTTCAGGGTCACCTTATGGTCATATCTCAACACTGCACTACTTACAGAAAATCAGATATAGATCCTACCCTCAGGACACTCATAACCCAGGAGAGAAGTGTAACAGCTACTAAGTGTAGCTGTTATACTTCATTGCGGTGCGCGGGCTTCTCATTGTGGTGGCTCCTCTTGTTGCGGAGCATGGGCTCTAGTCATGTGGGCTTCAGTAGTTGTGGCACACAGGCTCAGTAGTTGTGGCTCCGGGGCTCTTGAACGCAGGCTCAGTAGCTGTGCCGCACGGGCTTAGTTGCTGCGCGGCATGTGGGATCTTCCCAGACCAGGGCTCGAACCTGTGTTTCCTGCATTGGCAGGCGGATTCTCAACCACTGCACCATCAGGGAAGCTGTACTGTAGCTGTCTGTACTAAGTGTAACAGCCACCCTCTTCTCTTGAAACTCTTCCATTTCTTGGCTTTAGTTGGCTGTCCTCCCACCTCTCTGGCTGCACCATCTCAGTCCCCTGGGCTGGCTCCTTTATCTCAAAGCCTCCTCAAATTTAGTGGCATGAAACAACAACTGTTTTATTAGGTTCATGGATTCTGTGGATTAGGAATTCCAGAAGACCACAGAGGGGACAACTTTGTTCTGTTCCATGATGTTTGAGGCCTCTACTGGGAACACTTGAAGGCTCAGCTGGAATCATTTAGGATGTCTTTACTCATTGGCACTGGGTTTCCTCACAGCATGGTGGCCTTACAGTAGTCAGATTTCTTACATGACAGCTCAGAGCTCCAAGCACAAAAATTTCATTGAAGAGTGGAAACTGCATTGCCTTTTTCTGACCTGGTCTTTTTCTGATGATGACTACCCATTGTTACTCCTGCCAGAGTCTTTTGGTTATAAGCAAGTCAGAATTCTGTCTGAATTCAGGGGAGGGGACCTAGACCCCACCTCTTGTGGGATGAGTGTCAATATCACATTGTAGGAGATCATGTAGGTTGGGAAATATTGTTGTGCCCGTTTTTAGAAAATGCAACCTGACCTAAAGATCTTCGGCCGGCCCACATATAACAGAAAGTGAAGATAGAAAACATAGCGGACGTTCTGTGGCCTTAAAGAAAAGTGATTTATGGATGAGGCTTGGGCAAAGGAGGAAGGGTACGATGTAGACATTTGAAAAGGTAGTGATGGGAACCAGATATAGAATTAATGAGATCTAAGCAACTGAATGAAAATGTAGGGTTAGGGAGAGAGATGGCTGGATGTTTTCGAGTCTGGATGTCAGGAAAAGGGTGTGCCTCAGTCAAAAAAAGGGAAGAGAGGCAGACAAGTGCATGCGGGAAGGAGGTCCAGCAGTTGTTCACAGTAGCATTTACAGTGTCTAAAATCCGATATCCTCAATCCAGCCCTCGGCATTCTGGCCTCTGAACCAACACTGCCTTGACACTCCAACATAGATACCTCTTTGTGGTTAATTCTAACGGCTACTTCCATTGGGTTTTCTGCCCTCTTATGGCACCTCCCCCCAAGCCTGTCTTCCAGCAGAGTATGCTTGGATAAGTGTTTCATGGGTCCTACTGCTCTACTCTTAAACCATCTGCAGCTCCATTATTTGACCCATTCACAGCATTTGATTCTATACCACCCTCTTCTCTTGAAACTCTTCCATTTCATGGCTTTAGTTGGCTGTCCTCCCACCTCTCTGGCTGCACCGTCTCAGTCCCCTGGGCTGGCTCCTTTATCTCAGGGAGCTCATTATTTGTTGGGTTTCCCCCTTGGCTATTTTTCCTGATTGTTCTATACTCAGCCTTGCGAAGGTGGGCTTCTGGTGGACCATGGGCCACTGAGATGGGCTGTGACTTTTGTGAGCATGTGCGTAAGCATGTATTTCTAGGAGATGACCCAGAGCTTCATCACATTCTAAAAGTTGTCTCTGAATTAAGAAAAAACAAAAGGCCTAGACGCTCTGCTTTCTGCATATTTGCTCCATGCCTTCAACTCCCGTAACTCTAGGATCCCTCCTTGGCTATACGTGAGCCTCTTTGGGGAAGCTTAAAAAAAATACTGATGATCAGGGCTCAATCTCTGACCAGCTGAACAGAATCCTGGGCATAGGGTCCAGTGGGTAATACATTTTAAAGAAAGCGTTAACCCTGCTTTGTGTCAGTCACAAAGATAACCCCCATGGTTAATACTTTAAACTATTTTCTCTTTACTAGGCTGAAATAAGTTACACCACCTTAAAGAGAGTTGAATTATATCAGGATTAGACTGTCAATGTAGATGACAAAATCTGGATTAAAAAAAGCATCAGTATAGAGAATAGATTGAATATAATTGTTTTCTTTGGGTTGACTTCATTCAGCTCCCTAAGTCCTTTTTTTCTTTGTCTAATTGTTCCTTTTATCTTTAATCTGTTAAAGTGAAACTTTCTTCCTAAAAAGAAAGTAGATTTTAATTTAATGGGTACAGTTTTCAGTTTTGCAAAATGAAAAGAGTTTTAGAGATGGATGGTGAGGATGGTTGCATAGCAATGAATATGCTTAACTCCACTGAACTTTACACTTAAAAATGGTTAAGATGGTACAAATTATGGTATGTGTAGTTTACCACAATTTTTTAAAATAACAAAAAATTTAAAAATAGAAAAGACAATTGACTGTTAACCAAAAAAGTGCAACTAGTTTTAGATGAAATAGAATCATTGGCCTTTTAAAAAGAGGTTGGTTGTTTCTCAGTATAAATTCAATCCATTGAGAAATGATATCAAAATTATTTCTCTCCAATCCCAGTGAAATCATGAGGGTTTAAAGTAGCTGTTATGGAGAATTCCACAGAGACAGAAAGTCAGAAAAATGCCTGTTTCTGCCAAATTCAGTTAATGGTAACTAAACCATAACTTTTCTTTTCCCACTTCAATGTTTATTTCCTAGACAAAATATTAAAAATTACATATTTGATTTTTAAAGGGCCTTATAATGTAAGGACCAGCATAATTCCTGAAGATACTTTTAGCTGGGGTGGGTATATTTTAAAAAGTGATCAAGAAATTACCCAGAGGGACTGTGTTCTCTATGGTTTGTGTGGTGTAGTGGTTGAACTCACAGAATCTGGAGCCAGAATGCCTGGGTTTTAATCCAAACTCCACTATCAATTATCAGTGTGATCTGGGACAAGTTAATTTAACCTGTGTATGCCTCAGGTTTCCCCACCTGTCACATTGGCCCCAGCCTCATAGAATTTAATGAGATAATACACGTAAAGCACTTAGGATGGAGCCCAGAGCTTTTACTATTTCCCTATCACATTGAATTTTAGAGGTTTCTGATTCAGCAAACATTTTCTGCACGTTGACTGTACATTGCTGGAGAGAGTCACAAAACATAGCATGAAACAGACTCTCCTTTGAGACCCTCAAAGACCACCCCCCCAATCCTAGCTCTTTGTACCCTGGCCCTTCTCCTGAGGTCATAACTATTTTGACTGCATAGTCAATGATGCAGCCCCTATTTCTTCAACTTCTCCTAACTCCACGGAACATTCACCTATTTAGTGAGCTTCAGGTTTTCTGAAGGCTCCAACTGTGCAGTCTCCCTGCTTGTCTGGGTGCCCTTGGTCTCCCACCTGGCTTCCTTACTGTCCTTCCTTGGGAGCTGCACTGCTTTGGGGCCCTAGATTTCTTTTCAGCCTTACATTCACAGAACATGTTAGTTAAGTGAATTTTTGAGTCTTAGGGTTTTGGACAGAAGTTGGTTGTTCCTCTTTTCATCCACTGATGGCTTGAGAGAAAGTTTATAAAAACGTGAAAGGATTTGCAGAATAATACTGCTCTTACAAAAATGTGTCTCAGAACCTAACTGAGATTCCAGTTTGACAAAAGAGAACAAAAATGAAAGAAGTTGTGAAGGGCTAGGACACAAGGTAAGAATGAAAACAATGCTTATGAAACCACACATTTTCATCCCGGGAAGAGGAGGCAGCTGGCACAAAGGTACAATCCGATGCCCAAGAAGAGGGCATGACTTTCATGTGCTCTTCTAGACTAGGCTGACCAAACTCACTGTCATGAAACCTCTTGAAACCTTGGTCTGAGTTTTTACTTCTGCCACCTTAAGGATCCTGGCTTCGAAGCTGTGGAGGCTGTTAATTAGCTAACAGAGCTTTGTATACTGCTTAAGAGATGTGGGTAGGCAATTGGGACTTGTAGAGCAAAGATGAGATGATTAAAAAAATCTTCTCTGATTAGGATTAACATACCTGCCTTGTCACTCTGAGTCCAAAGAACTTTACTGGAGATGGGAGGAGGCTTCACGAGAGACATGAGACAAGGGGAGTAGTGTCTCTGGGTCCAGAAGTACTACATCTCCCTCGTGCATTCAGGGAAGAGAATCCTGCAGCCTGGGTGATGAGTTACAGCTGAGGAATAGAGAATTTTGATGCCAAAGAGACTAGGTACAAAGGACACCCTTTGTCATGGTGGATGAGTGTAACGAGAAGGAAAAGGCTTAAGTTTTTTTAAAAAAAATTTTATTAAACTATAGTTGATTTACAATATTGTGTTAGTTTCAGGTGTACAGCTTCAGATTCTTTTCCATTACAGCTTATTATACTGAATATAGTTCCCTGTGCTATACAGTAAATCCCTGTTGTTCATCTATTTTATATAGAGTAGTGTGTATCTGTTAATCCCAACCTCCAAATTTATCCCTCCCCCTCCCCTTTCCCCTTTGGTAACTGTAAGTTTGTTTTCTATATCTGTGAGTCTGTGTCTGTTTTGTAAATAAGTTGGTTTGTATTATTTGTTTAGATTCCACATAAAAGTGATATCATATAATATTTGTCTTTCTCTGCCTGACTTCTCATAGTATGATAATCTCTAGGTCCATTCATATTGCTGCAAATGGCAATATTTCATTCTTTTTTATGACTGAGTAGTATTCCATTGTGTGTGTGTGTGTGTGTGTGTGTGTGTGTGTGTGTGTGTGTACCATATCTACTTTATCCACTTATCTGTTAATGGACATTTAAGTTACTTCCATGTCTTGGCTATTGTAAATAGTGCTGCTGTGGACACCAGGGTACATGTATCTTTTCGAATTAGAGTTTTGGTCTTTTTATAGATATATGCCCAGGAGTGGGATTTCTGGATCATATAGTAACTCTATTTTTAGTTTTTTAAGCAGTCTCCAGACTGTTTTCCATACTGGCTGCACCAATTTACATTCCCACCAACAGTGTGGGAGGGTTCAAAAAGGCTTAAGTTTTGAGTCAACTCATAAAGTCTGTTTTAAATAAAACAGTAAAAGCTTGACTGCCACATGAATGAAGAATCATCTCAGAAAGCCCCGATTCAGATATTATGCATGCCATTGGCTGTGTGACAAATGACAGCCAAGATGTGTTTGTCCTCTACAAAGCAAACTGCCGATACACTTATAGCCTGAGATCTCCACGCAGAGTTTCCTACGAAACTGGGCCACTGGTAGGCCTTTCTCACTGAGCACTCACCAGAAGGGGGACTCAATAAATATTTCCTTTCTCCCTATCTCCCCTCCTCTCTATCCTTCAACCCCCCACATCAAAAAGACCTGAAGAATGGATGATCCAATAAGATACTAAACAGGCGATATTATTAACTTCTGATTGAAAGAATATATTTGCTAAATCACAAATTGACTATCGCCTGTCAGATGGACCAACAAGACAAGAGTTGTGAAACTATGCATTTTCTGGAAAAATCCATGACCAGTGATCCCAGTCATTTGTTATTCCATTGCGGGGCAAGACGATATATGAGAAGATTCAGGTGGGATCTAGTATTTACTGACCATTTGTGTGCAGGATATTGTGTTCCAAGTTTTCAAGGCATTCTTTAATGCTAACGAGCCCCTACGTGGCAGGCATTTACCCCATTTCACAGTCGAGGGAAGTGAGGTCCGGGGAGGACTGTAATTTCCCCAGGGTCACCTAGCCAGGGAGAGTGGAGCAGGATTTTGAGCCCAGGTCCACTCCCCAATTCTTTCCACTATAGCACATCTTCTGTATGAGTGACAAGTTGGTTTTGAGCACTGCCCTCCCTTCCTCTTCCTCCCGTGCCTTCCTATCCAAACTGCTGACCACGCAGCCAACAAGAACCAAGCACCCTTCTAAAAAGCCTCCACTTCTCCCAACAGTGACATCCTTCAAATCCAGCCTGGGCCTCAATGATCATAGTTTGGAAAATAGCAAATTGACTGTACTGGCCCTTCTCTCTTTTTAAAATGAGAAGCTAAAGTCACTTTCTGTTTGAAGTCCTGCCCATCTCTTAATGGAAGTACTCAATATGGGTCAAATCCTTCCATTCCCTTTGATGCTTTTCCTGCTTGTCTCAAGCCCCACCCACCCCTCAGCCCTGGTAGCACTTGGAATTTTTATGTTCAGTTGGCATTTCTCACCAAGTGCCTTCTGACCTCGCCTACATTTCTCCCTCGCAGGACTGTCATCGGGATACACTTCCCTGTATCCCAGAATCTTTGGTACATTAGGCACTAAATGCATGTTTCTCATTGGTTTTTAAAGGATACAAAGAGCAAATGACTTTTCTCCAGGAGGAACTTGAGGGGTGTGGATCCTAGCACCCAGAACAAAGCCCTGGTTCCCCTTTGAATTTCCTTTAGTTCTCCATGACTTGGGGATGTCAGTGTGTCCCTGTTCTGGTAACCTGGTATTCGTCACCTGCATAAGCAGTTTAAGCTGAGTCAGATCACAGAATCCTCCCCATACCACAGGACAAGAAGAGGCTCCAGAGCATTCCATCTGTGTGTGTCAGGATCACGCTACTTGTGTTTTGGCTTATCTGTAATTTGGATGACTCTCCTTGAAGCAGGACAGCCAAATCAGCTTCCTACTGATAACAGTAATCAGATTTTATAGCAAAGACCCCAGTTAGACAGGGCAAACAGAGAGGCAGCCCAAGTTATTGATTTGTGCCATGGAAGGTTCTTTTCCATTGAAGGCTGAATATTTTGTGCTGAAACCTTTGTCTTCCCTGTACCTGGCATATTTCTCCTATACATGTTACGGGAGTATCTTTTTGAGTATCTTCTTTATTTTATTTGCTTAGTTAAAACCCTGGAATTAAGGTTTGGGAAACAAATTAACCATATTTAGTGTATGCAATTGGCTCAAAAGTGTCACCCATTTTAGATAACATAGGAAGAAGTGTAAATTATTTCTTAGTGTACCAACCATTTTCATTGGTGTTTTTCATGTCTTTTGTATTTCATACCAGTTAAAAAATAGATTCTCCCTGGGTACCAACATTATCTATAGAGTATGTTTTTCTAAAAAAAATTACTAACTATGCCATGCATTTTCAACTTCTCTTAATCTTTGCATTTGGAAAATGCTACCTACTCTCTAGGTAGCTTTGAAGATAATAATAATGTGAGAATGCATGGATGCTTCTGCACCAATCCCAAGGAAGGCTTTTCCAGATGTGGAACGCCAATGGGGAGTTGATCTGGCTTGGATAATTGACAGCTGGCAGCCTGTAATCTTTTGTGCTAAATTGGCACTGGGGCCACAGAAGGCAACACAGCAGCTGGGCTGCTGGGATTCAAGTCCCTGCACATGGCATGGCTCCTCCTTCAACCCCGCCGGCTGCTGTCTGCAGGGACCCCATCCCCTAAAGCAGGATGCACTGCTCTGGGAAGGGAAGGAAGCCTGTAACTATTGCCTGGTAGATGGGAGAAAACATCTTGATTCACTCAACTGGGCCACAATTGGATAATCAGAGTTAGTGTTTTATTGTATTGACTTTGGCATTTTAGTCTTAAATTATTCAGAGACCAGTTCTTAAGATGAGGCAGGACCATAAATTAAAAGAATGGAGGATATCAGCTAAGTAGAGAAAACAATCCCCTCTCAGGGCCTTGAACCATGTGGCTCCTGTTCTTGTCCCAGCTCTTCCATTTAGTGACTGTTAAACCTTATACCAAAACCTCCAAAGCTTTCTGCCCCTCCATCATGTCCTGGTTTACCAAATGGGATAATACCACCTGTCCTACCTACTTCACAGGCTCATTCTGGGGATCAGAGACGTTAATGTAAATGCTCTGCCCACTGTCAAACCAATTGAAATAGAATGCACAGATGGATTAAGAAACAGAAGCTGGTAGGCATGGTCTCTGTCTTCTAATTTTCTTCCTCTTCTGAATTACAGCCTCCATTGTAAAGGCTTCCTGATAATAATAATAGCTATCATTTGCTAAGCACTTTTTATGTGCCAGGCTTTGAGCTAAATGCTTTACAGGCCTTGTTTTATTTAATCCTCATGAAAACTTTGCTGATTGGTACTCATTCCTTCAGTTCATGTAAGACTGGGTTCTGAATCCATCATGATCTTCTAGACAAGCCCATGTACTTTCCTTTAATCTGCTTTCTAAATGAACGGGCTGCATTCTTCATTTTCAGTTTTGACACTTTTAAAATGATTAAAAATTTTATCAATAACTGAATCACTTTTTGAATGTTTGAATGCACCATAAAGCCAGAAAGCATGGTGTACAATTATGATTATTCAGCAAAGAGAGAGAGAGAGAGAGAGAGAGAGAGAGAGAGGAAGAGAGCTACAGTGACAGAGAGAGAGAGAAGAGAGCAGAGAGTAGGTGTAGAGGAGGGAGGGAGAAAGAGAATACATGACGGAGAGAAAAAGATGTAATTTTATGTGTGTGATAGGAATAGTGATTTTCTAACGTTTTACATGCAGATAATCCTTAAAAGCTTATAATTAATTAGTTAATGGGCTTTTGATGTTCATAGAGCAGGAGATTTGGAAGTACATGATCTTGATAATCTTCATAAAAGATCAGAAGATGCTTAAAGTGAGACAGTACCCAGGATTTCAAAACTTTGCTGAGCAAGAAATGATTACAGTGGGGGGCAGGAGGGTAGAAGAGGTGAGAGGAGGTGGAACGAGAAAGGGGATTGAGATGAAAAATGGCTTCAGAAAATCCTTTCACGAACAACTCTCCTTTTAGTCATCTTCTTCATCTTCACTAATCGAGTGCATCTTAGCTTTGGCTGTGGCAGGTCCCTGCCTGACTCTGGCAGCAGGCAGACAAGTTTGAGCCACTGGTTGTTCACATTAGTGAAAGCCCTCTGGTTGTTTGCTTCTGGCCCCGTTAAATAAGCAGGTAGTGATCAGACTGCCCATTTTAGCATAGAACTTCCTGATTCTAGAGCCTACTTTAAAGATGAAGCATTTTGCAATTCAAAAATGTTCCAAGTCCCCTTCCATTTCTAAGATGCCCTCCAGGCTGGGCAGCCCTTTAGCTGGATGCCTCTGAAGAGCCTTGTGGGTGAATCCTGCCTGGGGACCTGAGCATAACCAGGTCAGACACGGGAATTTTTAGTTTGGTTGGAAATCTCTTTCTGTCCAGGCCAGCAATTGAATTTGAGGTTAGGAAATAACATTTATAAAGAGGAAAGAGAGAGTGGCTTCTTCTGCAGAATCAGTTCTTGTATTTCAGATGTTGATTATCCAGTCTTGTGAATTATTTAGGGCTTTTGTTTCTCCGTTTTCTCCAGCAGCTTTGCTTTTTCTCTGTGTGCAGTTTCTAGAAGACAGGCAAGGTAAGAGACATGAGTTAAAAACTCAAGTCTGATCATTTTGCTGCTAATACGAAGCTCCACTAAAGGTTTGTCCTGCTCCTGGAGGGCAGAGAGGGGGCATTTCTTATGGATCTTGGCGCTTCTCCCCACCAGCACTTTACATAGTGTCAGTGATTGTTGTTTTTAGGTGGACTAGATTGAAGTGAATATTTTACTGTGATTTGCAGGAGAGAGATAGAGACAGGGCTTCTGAGGTCCCTGGAACCTGCAGAGAACATGGCCCTGCCTGTGACTTTGGTGTCAGTCATAAGGTTTTTCACACATGGAGGGGACCCTTGATCTGTATGGTACTGCCTGCCCCTCACCACAGACACGGGGCTCCCTCCCAGTCTCTGCAGTCCAGACTCAGGGTCTTGACCTCCCCAGTCTAGACACAGCTCCCTCCCACTGTCAACCCATAGAAATGCATCTGTCTCCCCAGCCCCCATCCAGCGTTTGTGGGTTGACAGTCCAGGCAGAAGTGGCAGTCCTCATATGCATGTGGACGCTGCCTGATGGAGAGCTAAGAGGCTTGCCAGGGAGGATGAACAACGGGGACTCTCCTGGTCCCATGTCATGGGCAGAACAAAGACAAGTCAATGGTAAGGATTTGGAGCAAGGCAGGTAATGGAGACAGCCTGCATCCAAGACCCAGAAAGGGGTGAGTCTGAAGCAGGTGGATGATTGGCTGCTGAGCCGAGAAGGAAGGACTGCTTCCACCGAGGGGAAAATAAAGTTATCAGATGCTTCTAGGTCAGTGGTTCTCAAGCTTTTGGGGCTCAGAACCTTGTCATTCTTTTAAAAACTGAGGGGCCCAAATACTTTTCTGTGGGTTATAGCAATCAGTATTCACCATATTAGAAATTAAAACTGAGAAATGTAAAAAATAATTTGTCAATTTATTTCAAACCATATGCCAGATGTATGTTAACATAAATTATTTTTATTCTAAAAAAAACTATGTTTTATGAAAATAATGATTGAGAATAATGTCATTGTTTTACTTTGCTGCAAATCTCTGTCGTGTCTGCCTTAGTGGGAGATGGTTGGATCCTCTTATCTGCTCATGCGTCCGATCCGATGCTATATCCCATGTCATGTGTCTTCTGGAAAACGCTACACTTGAGGGAGAATGAGAGTGAACAAGTCAAATAATGTCTCAGTGCTTTTATGAAAATAGTCTTAACCTCTCAGATCCCAGGTCTCAGGGATGCCCAGGGGTTCCCCAGACCATCCTTTGAGAAATGCTTCCCTAGGTGCCAGCTCCCAGAAACGCGCCTCTCTCTGTGTTTAACATGTGGCCATCTTGCATGATGAAATTTCTGCATTAGCAGAAAGTGGGTAATGGTGAGCCAAGCGGATAATTCTTTTTCAAGCTTTTGTCATTTGAACAGTGCCTGTGAACATTCCACAAAGCATCACAGAGACAAGCTAGAATAAGATCGACGGTGAATGTCCCATTGGGCAATCTGGCCGAGTTCTTGCTCATTGACTGGCAAAAATGATAATCCAGAGCATGAGACAGTCTCCCTTCCACACTTTTCAAAATGTGAACCTCAAATGCTACGAGCCCCACTTAGTCTGGGCAACACAGACGTTTTTCCTCTCCACAATTACTGCAAGCTTTTTAAGAGAGGAGCAGCTGCTCCACATCCTCTCTGAGGTTTGTGTTTCAGGGCCCGGGGGCAACTAAAATCTGCTTTCCAAGTGACCAATAACTGGGCAGTTTACCGACTCATCTGGTGTTTCCTGGGCAGCACAGATTTATCTCACTTAATCGTGACTCCCTTTTTCCTGCACTAATCAAGACAGTGACAGAGCTCTGACACCAGCAAGATGAGCATGGGTGGAAAGTGATGATTTATAAGGACTGTGATCTAGCTTTGCTCAGGCCCAGACTCGGCCAGCGAGAAAAGGATGGTGGATACAGCACAATGGATACAGCCAGTCTGCAGCCAACGTGCAGATCAAAGAAAGACCGTTAAAAGACAAAAGTAAAACATATTTTTATGTTGTTCTAAAGCAGGAACATCATTTCTAATGTGGCTAGGAAAATATTCAGCTTCATTCTCTGCCTCTTGGGAAAACTACATGCATCATTGCTCTGACCTCTCCAAAACTGGCAGTGGGATAGTCTCTGTAGATTCAGTTACAATCACAGAATTGTATAGTGAGAAGGAGAGTTAGAGATCATCCACTGTGAAGGCCAGGGTGTGTGTGTGAGAGTGTGTGCAGTGCGTATACATGGGAGGGAGGTGCAGGGTAGGAACAGTGTCACCACAGCAAAGGCCCATGGGTCTTGTCTCTCTGTGTCCTCTGCCAGACCTAGCTGTGGAACTCAGGCACCACACTAGGGAATTGGATTTAGCCAATTCCCACGATCTCTGTGATCCCTGCCACCTTAGAGGATTACTTAATCTCTGTATCTCAGTTTCCCCATCTGTAAAATGGGTATAACAATAACACCTATCTCATAGCGTGATTTTGAAAATTGAAAGATAGTATACATAGATGCTTCTTAAAGCAGTGTACAATACATAGGAAGCACAAAATAAATGTTAGTCATCATCATCGTCTTATTAGCATTACTATTATTATTATTAGACACCTCTGAAACTCAGTCTCCTCATCTGCAAAGTAGATTTTGCCGGTTGGTGTGGGGATTAGGTTAGAGAATATATGGTCAAGTCTTGGAGAAGCTGTCAAGTGCCATTAAAAGTAATGTACTCTATTTGGGGGCCAAGTTAATAGAACAGTTTTTGAACCTGGGTGTTTTTCCATGTGTAAGACTCCAGTCCTGGAGCAGTGACATGTGATTTTCTGCACTGTTTTGAAAGTAGGGCAGTTAATTTCAATTAAGTGAATGTATAAAAACAACCAGAGGAGAAACAGCAATATAGTCACAACTGGCAATAAGAGTTAGTATTTATCTTGTGTCAGCACTGAGCTAAGTACTTTACATGTAATATATTGTGTCACTTCTCACCACAGCCCCTTTAAAGAGGTGATGTTATTATTCCCAGTTTGCACATGAGGAAAGTGAAATTGAGAGCTCACCCAGGGCCACTTAGGCCAGGGTTGAACCCAGGCAGGCTGGGTCCCCAATCAGCACCCTTAACCAGTGTAGGAGCAGAGCTAGAGGTCCAGGAGGTGGACGGGGAAACATCCGAGTTTGAGCTCAGCAGGGCAGTGTTGTGCCCTGCTGGTGAAAGAATTAGATCTTTTGTTCTCTTTAGATGAAAGATATGATGCTTTATCAGAACTATTTGGGGAGAGGAGCTGGCTGCTTCTTAGGTGAGTAAATCGTTGACCAGACATAACCCAGGGATGGAGCAATTCTTGAGAAACGGGGGAGATCAGATGAAAGGCTCTAAGCGCTCTCCAAGGAGCAGCCAAGTGAGACAGTGTAAGGAGAGGCCTGGAACAGATATCCACAAGCAGTTTCTGAAGGGACCCTGAGACCCTAGGAAAAAGGCAGAGGTGAGCCCCAGACATGAGGCAGAAACTTCCAGAGTAGAGAAGTGCAGCCCCTTTCTCAAAGGTGCTGGAGGCTGTCTCATGGAGCATGGATATTTTTTCCCTGTCTCAGTCCAAAGCTATTTGGTGGGACAAGATTATGCCACAGCAGAGGCATAACTAGCTCTTTCTGGGGAGGCTCTATAAGTTAGTAATATAGAGCGGGAGCTTTAGAGTCAGGGAGACCTGAATTCAAATCTCAGTCCTGCACTTAAAAGCTATGTGGCTGTGCCGGCACTTAATTCTCCAAGTCTTCATAGGATGGTTGTAAAGAATAAATAAGAAATCAGGACTTCCCTGGCGATCCAGTGGTTAAGACTTCACCTTCCAATGCAGCGGGTGCAGGTTCAATCCCTGGTTGGGGAGCTAAGATCCCACATGCCTTGTGGCCATAAAACCAAAACAGGAGCAATATTGTAACAAATTCAATAAAGACTTTAAAAATGGTCCACATCAAAAAAAGTTTTTTTAAAGAATAAACAAGAAATTGCATATAAATAAATAAATAAATTACCAAGCACTTAGTAAGCCCCCCAAAAATGGAAGCCATTAGTATCATTGTTACCATTACAATTAGATCTTCCCATTGACTGGTTCTTGGATTTTGCAGTTGTGTAGAGGGGCTGTCCCTTAACCATGGCTTGACTCCAAGCTATCTTAATCCCACATTTGTTTATTTATTTATTTTATTTATGGCTGTGTTGGGTCTTCGTTTCTGTGCGAGGGCTGTCTCTAGTTGCAGCAAGCGGGGACCACTCTTCATCGCGGTGCACGGGCCTCTCACTATCGTAGCCTCTCTTGTTGCAGAGCACAGGCTCCAGACGCGCAGGCTCAGTAGTTGTGGCTCACGGGCCCAGTTGCTCCGCGGCATGTGGGATCTTCCCAGACCAGGGCTTGAACCCGTGTCCCCTGCATTGGCAGGCAGATTCTCAACCACTGCGCCACCAGGGAAGCCCCCAAGCTATTTTAGATCATCATATGTGATGCCCGTTTTCAGGACAGGGCCCCATGGCTAGGGGCCTGGAATGGTGCTAAGCTACCTTTCCTTACGCAGGTATTACATTCATGATAGTATTGGCCAGGCTTTTCTGAAACTAGCCACACAGCTTGATCCTGTTCTACCCCAAGCCTTAAGCCAATGTTCAGGAAGAGATGGCCAACTGCAAACAGTCATGCCCCTGGCTCAGCTGATGGAGGTCATGGTTTACCATTTCTTGAGTTGGTGGGTCTCCAAACCCTGCCAGCACTCCCAAGAACTCTGGTTGTGCCTCTGAGGAGCCTCCCGTCTTTACACCAGACGGGAGAGGTTACTAACTCTGAATAAGACTCAGGCCTGCCTGTGAAATGCAGGATCACTCTCTCTGCTCAGTGTAGGTCATTAGCTGAGCAAGCAATCCCAAGGATTTTGCAGTGTTCATGTCCTTTACTTGTTAATTGAATGGTCGAGGACAGATATTGTTGGAGCATCTTTAGGAGCCAGAGAGTCTGCCCCAAAGAGAAGTCCTCTGTGTAGAGCAGGCCAGAGTCCTCCTTGTGTTCCCTGGGTACGAGTTTGGCAGACTGCAGCAGACTGATGTCAAACCCAGACCGGCACGGAGGCAGGGCAAAGGTGGGCAGGAAGCAGGAGTCTGCAGGGTAGGTGTCAGGCGCCTACCACAGCCCAGTGTGCGGTCCAAGCAGCAGGTTTCAGGTTTTAGTATCAAGGTCTCTAAAAAGCATTCACTAGGAGCTACCAGAATCTTGCAGGGAGATTCTGCTGGCATCCAGAATGTGAGCCAGGGCCCAAAACGGGGAGCCCCAGGAGCAGGGGAGATACGGGCAGAGTTTAGCCATGGGCGTCCCTCAAGCTCTCCTGGACCACGCCCCCCAACACAGGCTGGGTCATCACACATGCACAGGGCTTTCCCAGCAGCATGTTTAAAATGATGCTCAGCCTCCAACATGAACATCTCTTGTTGGACACCACATGTGGCAGCCCTGAGAATTTCTCCAGCTCCTCCAGCTGCTCTAAGCCAGGATGAAGTCAGCTTCTCAGCCCAGCTCTTGCCCATCCCCTATTTTAACTACCTTTTATCATGTCATATGCCAGGCTCAATGCTAAAAGCTCTACAAGCATTCTTTCCTGTAATCCTCTTAGCCACCCCGTGAGGTAGGTGTTGTTATTATGCCCATCTTATAGATGGAGAAACTGAGATGTTGAGGGGTCGAGCTGTCTAGGTTAGATAGCTGACAAATGACAGAGTGAGGATGCAAATTAGGCCTTTCTTCCCCAAAGCTCAAGCTCTGAACCACCCTTCCCTGTGACTTATTCAGCTAAGATGGAATCTTATTCTGTGTTCAGCTGCTTCTCAGAGTTGCTTCATCAGACTGGACCAGTGGTTCGCAACCTTGGCTGCGCACTGAAATCACCCGGGAAGCTTTAAAAAGTACCCATGCCTGGGTTTTGCCACCAGAGATTCTGATTTCAGTTGGTCTGAGGGGCAGCCTGGGCATTTTCTGGACCAAAAGTTGGCAAAGTTTTTCTGTAAATGGCCAGATAGCACATGTGTTAGGCTTTGCAGGGCCATATGGTCCCTGTCACAACTACTCAACTCTGCGTTCATGGAGCAAAAGCAGCCATAGACAACACATGAGCAAATGAACATGGCTGTGTTCTGGTAAAACTTTATCTATAAAAACAGGTGGCTAGCTGGAATTGGCCCACAAGCCATAGTTTGCCAATGCTTGATCAAGTCAGTCATTTCCTTAGTAGATTCTATCCATCGCCAGCGAAATTAGAATTCATCTTGCTTCTGTGGACCTGGTATCTGTGGTGTGGTATCTGTTCCCCTTGGGCACCCATAAACCCTTCAATCCACTGCCTTCCTGCAGACTTGGAGGTGTTGGCCCAGTGTCTATGATTTGTCTTTTTTGTCAAGGACTCCCACTTCCCCATAGATCTGAAATCCTGCCATGAACCATCCCTGTTAGGCGGGGATCCTTTCTGGCTTGCTAACCGTTCCCCATGAGGAGTTAAAATTGCCCCCCTTCGTCTTGGCTGGCGGCCAGGTCCTCTATAATTAGGAGGATTAGCTGGACCCACGAGGCTGCCACCTGTCTGACAGGAGGACTGCCCCTGTGTGATCATGCTTCCCCTTTCTGCCCCAGCACCCTGCACCCCTACCCCCGTCTCCCCCCAGAGCCATCTCCCAGGGAGGTGTGGCTTCCCACCCCCTCCTCACCCAGACCCCCACTTCTTTCCTTTCCCAATTGACCTTCCACGTCTGCCCGGTGCTTGTAGTTTGAGTAATAGCATCATTTTCGCCTAAGGAATTCAGTATACCAATTAATTTTCTTTCATGGAATATTAATAGAGTATTCCTGAAATTGTGAATTGTGATTATTTACAAAGTCAAAAGGGCAACTAGAAAATAAAGCTGCGGAATTGCTTGTGGCGATCGGAATTATGCCCCAACCACTTAAAAATAGCCTGCTTTCCTCATCTCCCCTCATATGTCAACTTGTCCTTGGTAATGGGGTGTAAGAGACACCACAAAAATGCCAGACTGAAAGAAAACTCTTAATATAGGTGACACCTAAGATATTAACAGTTCATGTACACAAAGTCTCTTTGTAAGTTAGTTGTTTAGACATCGAAATGCATTTGTTCCACAAACATTTATTGAGACCCTAATCTGTTCCGTGTGTCAGGGATACAGGATAAGGCTCCCGTCCTCATGAGAGAATCCATCACATAAACAAATAACTCTATAACCGTATCAGAAGTGCCGTAAGAGAGGCGTGTACACAGCTCTGTGGGAGGAGAGGCTGGAGTCAATGCCTGAGGTTACAGGGAAAGCTTCTCCCAGGGAGTGAGAGGCCAGTTGAGTTGTTTGAATAAATTTCCCCACCAGGAACAGGAGGAAAGGCGTTCCTGGGAGAGGGCCTGGCGTGTCAAGGCAGGAATGGGATGCGATTGTGTGACTGGAGTGTGTGGTTCCTGGAAGAATGGTGGGAGCGGAGTCTGGAAAGGGGCAAAGGGATGTGTAAACCAGTCTGGCAGTGCCAACTTTAATGGGCAATTTGGGCCAATACAAGCCTTTTAAATAGAGGGCTAATTCGATCCAGTTTCTGTTTTAGAAAGAGCTTCTGATAGCCGTGGGGATCCTGAATTGGGGTGGGAGGTAAGGAAGGAAGCAGGGGCTTCCTATTAGGAGCTGTTGTAAAAATAAAGAGGTTCTCAACTAAGAACTTGGAAGCTAGGATGAGAAGGAGCAGGAAGGTACGGTTGTGCTCAAGAGATGTGATTGGATCATGAAGGCAAGTGAGGAGTTCTTTATAATTAAAAAGATAGAAGAAAGAGTGCTGTTTTAGAGGGGCGGGGAAGTTAAGGGGTTGGGATTGGGGCCTGTTGAGTTTAGGGAGTCTGAGGAACATACAGTTTGGGGTTTCCCATTAGTCTGTGGGTCATGTGGGCTGAAACTGAAGAGGGAAGGTTGGAGGTAAAAATGATGCATGGGCAGTAATTAAATCCATGGCAGTGAATGAGTTAACCACAGTGTGTGAGAGATAAGAGAAGGGAAGGGAAGAGATGGGATGGTAAGAGAACAGGACAGGTCTATAGCATAACCCCAGGGAACACCAGCATTTAAGGAACTGAGTAGAGGAAGTGCCAACAGAACAGACCCGATTTCTGGATCAGTTATGAATGGGGCAGTGTTGAGGAGACCACGGGGATCTGTTTACACCTGGGACTGAACTAAGAGGTACCACTAGATGAGCTTCAGGATGTCTTAAATATTTACCCTGGAACCTTGCCATTACTCCTACCATTCAGGGTATAAGACTCCATTCATTTGCTTCTTTGTTTACTAATTGAACAAATACTCTACTGAGTGCAAGACAGTCTACTGGGCACTGGGTGTAGATGTGGCTCCTATGCTCTGTTGGTTATAGTTTAGCAGAGAAGACAGACATTAAGCAATAAACTTGGAAACAGATGTTTTCATGAAAACAGCCTGTTGTTTTTAGTTGTGTGATTGTGGGCAAGTCGTTTACCTTCCTCAGTCTCAATGTCTTCATTCAAAAAAAGTGGATGAGGATGTATAGAAAAAGGAACCCTCCTATACTGTTGGTGGGAAAGTAAATTGGTGCAACCAGTATGGAGAACAGTATGGAGGTTCCTCAAAAAACTAAAAATAGAACTACCATATGATCCAACAATCCCACTCCTGGGCAATACCCAGAGAAAACCATAATTCGAAAAGACACATGCACCCCAATGTTCATTGCAGCACTATTTACAATAGCCAAGACACAGAGGAACCTATGATAAATGCCCATCGACAGATGAATGGATAAAGAAGATGTGATATATATATAATATATATATATTATATATATATAGATAATAGAATATTACTCAGCCATAAAAAAGAATGAAATAATGCCATTTGAAGCAAATGGATGGACCTAGAGATTATCATACTAAGTGAAGTAAGCCAGACAAAGACAAATATCATATGATATCACTTATATGTGTAATCTAAAAAAATGATCCAAATGAACTTATTTAGAAAACAGAAATAGACTCAGACATAGAAAACAAACTTATGGTTACCAAAGGGGAAACAGGGGAGGGATAAATCAGGAGTTTGGGATTAATATATACACACTATTATATATAAAATAGGTAAACAACAAGGACCTACTGTGTAGCACAGGAAACTATACTCAGTATCTTGTAATAGCTTATAAGGGAAAAGAATCTGAGAAAGAATATATATATCACTTTGAATCACTTTGCTGTACACCTGAAACTAACGCAACATTGTAAATTAACTATATTTCAGTTAAAAAAATTTTTGAAAAGTGGCTGATAAGAACCTTAGCAATAACTAAGGTATGTATAGGACTTATTGTTTATAACCCCTTACACATATTGTCTAATTTAATACTTAAACTGACAACCTTGATGCTTTAAAAAATTGTATGTTTTGAATAAGCAATATATTCAGATGGTACAAAATTCCTGAACGGGTAAATAGTGAGTTTCCCTTCCATGCTGTCCCCAGTCCCCAATTCCTCTTCCCAGAGGACACCAGTGTTACTATTTTCTTGTGTGCCCTTACTGGGGTATTCTTTGCATGTACAACCTACCACTGTGTGTGTGTATCTGTGTGTATGTGTGTGCGCGTGCATGTGTCTTTCTTCCTTTCTTTCTTCCTTCCTTCCTTCCTTCCTTTCTTTCTTTCTTTCCCTTTCTTTCTTTTTTTCCTTTCTCACTTCCTCCCTTCCTTTTTTTCTTGTGAAAATTGTAGCATGCTTTTCACTGTTCTCTACCTTGCTTTTTTCACATAACAAAATATATCCATTATACAGCACAATTTTACTTAAGTAACGTGCTATTTATGGACATTTAGGTTGTTTCCAGTATTCTGCTATTATAAACAATGTTGCATCAGTTCCACATATGCAAGTATCTTTATAGGATACATCCCTAGGAATGGGATTGCTAAATCAAAGAGAATGTGTATTTGTAATTTTGATGATGATGAGCAAATTTCTCATCTTGGTGATTTTACCAAGTTCTGTTCTTATCAGCAAGATCTCCCATGGTTATGAGGGTCATATGAAGTAATGTGTTTAAACATTACTTTAAATGTGAGCCGAGAAGGGGTCTATACTTTCACAGCGTCCTCATCCCTGTGCCTCCCTACACAGTAGCTCTACAGCTTGCTGTCAACACCATGAAAAGTGATGGTTACACGTAATGGGGCAACCCCTTAGAACCCTGTCCAGCCATGGCCTCCAAGACAGGGGTCCCCAAACCCCGGGCCACGGACCGGTAGCAGTCTGTGGCCTGTTAGGAACCGACTGCACAGCAGGTGGTGAACGGCGGGCCATCTGTATTTACAGCCGCTCCCCAGCACTCACATTACCGCCTGAGTTCCACCTCCTGTCAGATCAGCAGCGGCATTAGATTCTCATAGGAGCGCGAACCCCACTGTGAACTGCACACGCGAGGGATCTAGGTTGAGGGATCTAGGTTGCGCGCTCCTTGTGAGAACCTAACGCCTGATGATCTGAGGTGGAGCTGAGGCGCTGATGCTAGCGCTGGGGAGCGGCTGCATGATAATGACCTCAGCTCATTTGTCCATACAAGCCTTCTGTGTCGAACTGTGTCATTACTACTGGTTCTTCTGTTTGTTTTAAAAACTCTGTTTTACACTGGAGTTAGGTATCAGGGAGAAGGAAGGACACTAATTAAGTGGATCCATGGTAGTCTTTTAATGGGACAGATCCTCAACTCAAGAAATGTCTGCTGAGTACCTACTATGTGCAGGGCACAGGGCTGCAATGTATTGTATTTTGAAATACTGCCGACAGCCACAGCTGTGTTAGCTGTTTGCATGGACTTTGGCAGACTGACATTGCTTTGCCTTTTCCCTTTGCTAGCCTCTCATAGTTTTCATTGGCAAACTGGTTGCAAACCAGGGCTGATTCCCTTAGCGTAATAGGAGGGTTCCTGAAACTTATTTTTGAAAATGAATTGTTATAAAAATTAACAGTGTTTTAACTGTACTGCGGGGGGAGGGTTTCTATTAAAAGGAAATTCTGGTGTTGAATTGTTTTGAAAGGTGAAACGTTATTTTCTGTTTTATCTGTTTGGTAAAGGAGAAAATTTAACTAAAGGGAAAATAAGTCAAAATTTCATAACTTCAGGAATCTGAAACAATAGCAAATACAAAAAAATATTTTTAAGAGCTGATGAGTAGAGAATACTAACAAAAAGGATCACATGATAGAATGTTAGCTGATCTGAAGGAAAGACATAGTTTCATTTGCTGCGCTAATAATAGCAAATCTTGCCAGTGTAAAAAATGAGAAAAATGAAAGAAGCAACGTAAAAAAAAGAAAAGGCTGAAAGAAAAAACCCACACACACACAGAAGAGGAAGAATAACAGCAGGTGATGGACACCCAAAGTGGCAAAGGAAATTAAAGCCAAATAGTGAAAGTGGCAGCAAAGAGGAGAGCTGGCCCATCGGAGAGAAAACAGAAGCCACCTCTCCATGAAGTTGCGGATCTGACCCACTTTAGCAGCTCCTGCCTGAGAGCTCATTGACCATAGGATGTGTGACTGCCACCGGGTCCAGTCCTTCCAAAGGCTACCATCTATTCCTGCACGACAATACCTTATAACTTTGCTTGGGTGAACCTGATGCCAGGTTACTCTTCCAAGTGCTTTATGTATGAATTCATTTAACCCTTCTAACAACCCCTTAAGGAATCATTATCCCCACTTTATAGATGAAGTAACTGGGTTGCAGAGCAGCTTGCCCAAGGTCAGAAGCTGTGAGTGCAAAAGCTACATGTGATTGGCAGAATTCTACGATGGCCCCCAAGATTCCCACCCCTTAGTGCACACACCCTGGAGAATGCTCTCCCCTTCAGTATGCACAGGGTTTGTAAGAATGATGGGATTTCACTCTCTTGAATGGGCTCCATTATATAGCAGGCAAGAAGAGATTTTTGCAGATACAAGTAAGGTCCCTTATGAGTTGATTTGAATTAATCAAGAGGGAGATTTTGGTGGGTGGGCCTGACCTAATCAGGGAAACCCTTTATAAGAGGGTCCAGGCTTTTCCTGAAGAGAGAGAATTAAAGCAAGAGAGTCTTCTGCTGACTTCAAAGAAGCACACAGTCAGGTTGTGAAAGCCTATGGAGGGAGTCACATGGCAAGAACCAGAGAGTGGCCTTAGGAGCCGAGAGTGGTCCCTGGCCAGCAGTTAGCAAGGAAGTGAGGAGCTCAGCCATCAGCCTCAGGGACAAGAGTTCTGCCAGGTTGGAAGAGGACCCTGAGCTCAAGAAAGGAGCACAATCCAGCTGACACCTCAGTTTCAGTCTTGTGAGACCCTGAGCAGAGGACCCAGTTAAGCTCTGCCTGGACTTCTGTCCTGCAGAGACTTGAGCTGGTAAGGGCGTGTTGTGTTCATGTGTTCCACAGCAATAGAAAATGAATGCGCTGAGATTCGAACCACATGATTCTGGCTGCAGAGTTCACCTGTTTCCCCACTACTCTAGTCTGCCTCTTAAGAGAAGTCGTATCTCAGAAATCGCTGATTCCTGGAACTTTAGAGTTAAACAGGGACCTTTGAGATCATCCAATCCTGTGGCTTAATACAGCCTTCCCCTCACAGCAGAAGCGTGTGTGAACAGGTCAGGGGAGCTACTCTGCTTAAAATGGGGTGTGGGAGCAGGAAACTTGTGTCATAATGGAGACACAAGCAGACAGCTGCTTCTGTCTCTTCTGCCCTGAGGCACTTCTGAGGAACACAGTTTGAGAACCACTGGTCTGATCCAACAACACATCTGGTCTTTATATTTCCCTCGACCACATCCTTGTCATCTGCTGACTTCTGTTAGATTGCCTCCCTAAACTTTTCTTTCGATCCGGGGACCATTCCTCTGGAAAGTTTTCTTTCTGTTGCATTAAAACCCGTTCTAAAATTCCTGCCATTGGTCTAGGTGCAGCCACAGGTGACGCACAGAACAAAGGGATCCCTTCTTTCTCAAGACGGCTTATCATATCATCAAAGACAGCGCTCCAGTTTCACATGAGCCTTCTATTTTCCATGCAAAACATCTCCATGCCCTCCTAGGTCCCTTCACCATAATGGTCACTTCTCTCCTGAACTTCAGTTCATTTATGTCTCTCTTAGAGTAAGGTCAGGAACTAAGCACAGAACTCGTGGTGTGGTCTGCTTCACATGAACTACAGCTCACCTCACACCACCCACAGTAAGATGTTCTGTTTCCATCAGTGCAACATCAGACCACAGTAGCTTCTTGGCAACCACAGTGCAGAGTTGACTCATATCGCTTGTAGTGTCAACCAAAGCTCCTTTTTCACACATGTGGCTGCTAAGGTATGTCTCCACAACAATTGACTTGTGTGTGTTTATTTTAACCCAAACACAGGCTTAACATGCATCACTATTGTCTCATCAGGGATCTGGTGTATATCTTGCTTGATCCTGATTAGGTCATCCAACAACATTACTCTTCTTCCCAGCATCACTTCAACTCTCAATTTGATCAGTATGCCATAAATATCCTCACTGGGCTTATTGACAGAATTTTGGAACTGGACAGAGCTAAGGTCATAGCCCTCTGGCATCCTAGAGGGCCAACTCCCAGTGTTTGGGTCTTTCAAACAGTTACCAGTCCAACTCATTGTATCACCTACTGGCAGTTATTCAACTCATAAAGGTACCCTCAGAAATGTAATGAAATATTTCCTGGAGTCCAGGTACAGGTATTGAGTTCTCTGACCTCCCAAGCCAGGAGGTCAGAAGAGCTCCTAGTGAGCACTCACAAACACTCGGCAGCATCTTTTCCCGGTGGTGCCTCTTACCCGCCGATCTGTAGTTTGGTCCTTCCGAGATAAACATTTCTTCCCACAACTCTGTTCTCTCTCATCTTGTTTGTTTCCACTCAGATTCGCATGGGGAAAGATAAAGACTCTTTAGAGGATAACAGTGGATCTTGGGCTGCCTAAAACTTGAGGCAGAGTTCATTTTTATTTCAGAGGAAGAGCCGATGCTAAGTGTTTTTCCGTAAGAAGTAGGGTAGTGGCTCTGGTATGAAGAGCAGGGCAAACTGAGACGTGTGCAGTTAGAGGCAAGGTTTGTATGTGGGGATGGGATGATGAGAGAGACGGGGGATAAGATGAGCGTGGTTGCTAAGGCATAAGTGCAGGTGTCTGCAGCGTCAGCCTTTTTTGCCTGTCCTTCTGTGCTTTCTGTATCAGCTGTGCCGTACGTGAAAGCAGGGCAAGTTGAGAAATAGACCAGCCTGCTAACGTGGAGGGCATGGTCCTTGGTGGCACTGGGAACAGCCTCTGTTCCATGCGGGACCTTGGAGTGGATGCACGCCGATATCTCCCGTCAAGTGAAGATTCTCTGATTTCATGATTCATTGAGGAATCATAAAAACTGATGTGAATGGGCTTGGTGGAGGTAGTCCAAGAATAGAAAATTAATCATGATGGTCCTGTCTTGGTTCATTTTTTTATATACCTTTCTCCTTTATAAAAATGAAAGTTGCCACAGGTCTCATAGGACAACTGTGATACCCAAAGACCAAGAGCTTCTATCAGATAATTGAAAAAGAAGTATTTTAATTATTGTGGTAAAATTTTACAATGTAATGTTCACCTATTGTTTACACTACCCAGTATTTCAGTCACCATCTCTGATAACTATTGCAGTTTCTCTGGGGAAGGAGGTGTACTCACCTCATCTACTTTCTGTCCAGATGTTTCTGGTGGAGTTGACTCCACATTCTGCTCCGTGGGGCTCTGTGACCCGGGTTTGTCTGGCCAGTCAAAACATTAACACCCTCCTGTGTTTGGGTTAAGTCAATGAGATGCAGGGAGACTTTTCCTGGGAGTTTTGGAAAGAAACCCTTGGTCTTTTTCACTGGACTTGGAATTGTCATGATTTGAGGCTTAAGCTATTTTGGCTGTCTACTTCCAGGAAGGGAGAATCTCAAAGAGAAGGAACCACAGAGGAGGTGGAGTTGAAAGATAGAGCAAAACTGGATCATGGTCATGTGAGGAGGCACCAATTAAAATCTAGACTCTGAAACCAGATTGTTTGGGTTTGAATTGCTTTTCCATTTACTGTCAGGATCACTCAGGACAAGTTAGCTTCCGTGCCTCAGTTTCCTTATCTGTAAAATGGGAATCATTATAATAGCTACTCACAGAGTTATTGTGAGGATTAGGTGAGTTGTGTGAAATGCTGAGAACAGTACCCTGCATTTGGTATGGACCATACAAGTGTTTGTCACCATATGAGCTCTGTGTCCAGCCAAGCCTGAAATCAGACCCTCCTCTCAATTTTTCAGTTCTAAGAACAATATAGTCTCTTTTTGTAATTAGCTAATTTGGATTTTGGTTTTGGTCACTTAACCCAAAGAATCATAACTAGTAGATTCAATGAAATCAAATTATTATTCAAGTTTAAGTTTTGTCTTCCTTAATGAGACTAAGATAAAAATAAGGCAGAGTCAGATATTTCCTGATTGTTATCCATTGGTGAGTATGATCTCAGAACAGCCTAATTCCTTCTCCTTCCCATCTTCTCGGTTGCATTTGTTTGAAATTACTTCTCAGAAATTCTTTTAAAAATACTGCAGGTCATGATTATCTAAGAAAACTCCAAACATTGTCATCAGATTTTCACAGCAAGCATATGCTTTACCTTCTTTATCCCCAATTCATGAAATATTTTAAAATGTTCATATGATAGAACATGCTAAATGCGGAAGAGGGTAGTTGGCTGGGGCTGTGGGTGGGAGGGAGTAGGGAACAAATCAGAAAACCTGGGAATCTACCTTGGCCTCAGCAAATACCTGGCTCTGTGGTCTTGGACAAGTTATTCTCCTCGGTTTCCTGGTCTGTAAAACAGGCAAGGTGCTTTCTAAGGTTCCCTCCTTATTGATTTTGAAATGTATGGAAACTTTCTTAAGCACCTTAAATAATAGATTTAATTTTCTGTGTAGTTGAAACGATGAAAAGGAAGTGAGAAAAATAATAAATCTTAATGAGACCCATCTGTATTTTGTGATTACCTTAGAATTGGTAGTATATATTTTAAGGTTTATCCATCTGGATCTGAGGGGTTTTGTTTTGCCTTGTTTTGGTTTTTTTCCCCTAATTTCTTCTCTCTAAAAATCCATGTGCCATCTCCCTAGGTCCTCATGGTCCTTGGTCATCAACAAGGATCTTGGCCATTTAGGCTGAGAATTGCAGCAGAGGCCCTGGGCCTCTAGTCAGCTTTAATTAGCAGGCAGCACGCAGAGAGAAACAATAAGGTAACCAGAATAGCAAACAAATAGTAAACTAGAGGCAATGGAGACAGAGACATGGAGACACAGCAAATGACTAGAATTAGATCAGGGAGCTGGGAAGAGGGAAGCCAGAACTGTGTTATCCTTCCTTTTTCTTAGACTGTAAAGCCAGGCCTGACGTGTCATAGGCACTCGGTGGATGTGTGTGGAGCCGGGGGCGAGTGATGAATAGATGTGAGCATTTGGCTGTGTGTGGACACACTGGCTCCTGCCAACTCAACTAGCCCAGGGACAGCGAAGGGAGGAAACAACAAAAGAAGACTCAGGATACCGATGTACCAATGCAAAACGCATTTTCCACTGCAGAAGGGAAAATATCATAGGAGGCATTGAATGAGGAACAGTGAGACATTTGAGAAAGCTCTTAAGTTGCCGACTAGCATTTGTTTTTGAAACGTGGCGCTTACTTGCAAGTAAGTATTCATTTCGTGCCTCACTATTTGGCTTTTAGGTTGGAATTAATTTAAAAAGCTGTAGCATCTTTGAGTCCAATTTCCTCTTTTCACATAGCATCTGTCCCTGACAGCTTGTGTGAGGCTCGGCCACTTGTTGAGGGCCAGGCTAGAGGAGGAAATGGCAGGGGAGAGGCAAGGTGGACAGACGCCTCTTGGTGGAGATGGCACTCTCTGATGCTGCGCGGCCCTGTCACATGCGTCCGAGGCTTCTTGGTTTAAGCAAGGCAACAGATGTCTCCGAGAGGGGGATGCTGGCAGCCTCACAAAGGCCAGCATGACTGAGGGTAGGCGTGAGTGAGCTAACGGGAGAGCAAGGCACACATGCTTGGGCCCTCTACTCAGAACTAGAAGATAGGCCAAAATTGGATAAGAGAAAATTCTAGAACTGAACAGAGGGTGGATGGCAGAGAGAAAATATAATACTAATTTGGGATAAGCACTATCCCAAGGGGAAAAGCTCACTATTTCCAGAGGCAAATATGCCCTCGTGCTTTCTATATTCAAACAGATGGCACAGAAGATAAAAGTCAGCACTGAGCTTGGCTTTCCTTAGATGTGGTCCTGTGCGACCCCTTGATGCATTTACCTGGATGTTTGGTTTGGAATGTGACTGAGAAAGAGAATTGAAGCTTTCTCCCCTTAGATCTGTCATTCTCATTTCTTGGGACAAGCGTATCAGTAAATCCAAACAAACCTGGATCTCATTTTGGAACAAGTAATTGAGTTTGTCTTAAGCAAGCTCTTACAGATGGAGCCTACACTTAATCCACTTTCTGTTTGATGTTTTTAGTGTTGCTTTTAAAGCAGTTTGTTTGAAGTTCAAGGTATTAGGATTTAGTTCTTTGGAGACCTCATTCTTAATTTAAAGGAGCCTTTGGAAATTGCTTGGGCCGTGTATTGAATCTTGTTCCTGAAATTAGCCGGAATTTCCCTAATTGCGCTGTGCTGTTTTATAGCAGAAGGCCCATTTGACCAAATATGTGCTGGGTTCTTATTCCCTTTCTGGGGCTTTGCTTGTCTCCCCTGTGTACCTCCTACCCTCTAACCCCCATAGATGTTCTGGCTACATTTTGTTGCTTTGATGCAAAGGCAACCGATACTATGACACATCCCACTTGAAGCTTATGGTTAAAGCCTGTTCTCTGTGGTTCTGTGGGTATTTGAATCTCCGCTGCTCTCCTCATTTCCTTGCACTTGGTGCCTGAAGAATACAATTGGCCTGATTGCTGAGCAGATTGTCACAGATCCATGGAAGGCCATCTGTGGGCCACATTAGGGCTTAAGCACTGACATAACCACATGTCTAGAAAGCAAGCAAGGTCAGGAGCCACAGGGGTGCCTTTGGCCAGGCAGTCTTCTTGTGAGACTGGAGTCCACCATGGATAATGTTTAGCCACTTTTACTGACAGTTTTCCAATTACACAAGTAGTAAAAGGATACTTACGGAAACATTAGAACAAAGCACAGATGAGCAAAAAAGACAACCTCCCTGAAAATCCTTCATTTAGAAATAATCACATAACTCTTTTGATGTTTATGCTTTAAATTTCCTTCCATGTGCATATATATACATGTAAATATGTATTTTCTTTGAACAAAAATGTGGTCAGACCATTCATAATAATTTTATTTCAGAATCCACTGTGAACCTATTTCCACATCTTTAAGTACTTGAAATCATTTTTAATCGCTCTGAGAGTTCAGTTGCATGAATGGTACTTATTTTTTTTAACCAGTCACCAATTGTCAGACATTTAGATTGTCTCTAGTTTTTCTTTCTAATAAACCATGCGGTGGTGACCATCCTTGCAACTAAATGTTTATGCAACTTTAACTGTTTCTTTAGTATTAAATTCTAGACGTTTGTTTGTCAAAAGCCACCATGATTCTTATAGGAATCTATCTTATATGCCCTCTAGGATGGCGCAGAACATCTGGGTGACAAAAGTTAGCAGTTAATGCTTCTCAAACAAAACTTGAGTCAGGGAAAGAAGTAAAAGGGGTTTCTGCCCTTTACTGTCTGGAAGTTTTATGTGTATTATTTCCTGTTATAAATTTGAAAGGAAAGACTGGGTTCCTCATGTATTTTGGTTGTTCCAAGTCCTAAATATTAGAGGAAATAGGTTTAAAATAGGCCTCATGAAGACCAGAGGTGGACATTTTTATAACAACACTTTCACCTTGTGATGCAAATTTGTACATCCCAACTTTATCTGTAAGATTATCTGTAACTGTAGTTATAAGTGGCAAAGGAGGAAGGGAAAGGGCAGTCGTCTTAGTTCTTTTCCGTGTTGCATAGAGATGCATGTTTCTGATATGCTGTGGACAGTTACTGTAAAATGCAGACTAATAGTGTTTCACTGATGAATAGAAAATACTTAGTGAGGACGGAGTGCTTTGAGCAACTTCTCAATCCATTTATCAAAAGAGCTTATAATGGAACTCTCGTTTCAAGGGAGGTCAAACACTAATAAATATTGAGAAAAGAAAGTTAAAAGGGCATCAGGTTAATATTTTACTATCCATTCTTTGATCTTGGAAACGCTGAAATATTTTTCCACACTAATTCTGTGATTTATTGATTCATCCTTGACAATCGGCTTATTGGAACAGACACAGATGCCTTGCTTTTAACTTCAGCTTCAATTTCTATAATGCTTTACAAGGCCAGTGGATTTTTATGTGTTCACCGGCATCACTTATTGATATTGCCACAGTTCTGGAATAGTCTTTGCTGGTTAAAAACTGGATTGGTGTCAGTAAGAGCAGCTGAAATGTTACTGATTTTTGGTTTAAATGCTGTAATAACCTGTCTTGGTTTTGTTGTATTGGTTTGGGAGGAAAACAATAAAATACCCTGTACTTCATTGACTCTGCCATACTTACCTGTATTCAGATACATTCAGAATCTGATCGTTTTCCCACTTCCATTGTTACCACTCTGGTCTATTTTTAAAAACCCCACAAACATCTCATCTCCATCTTGGATTATTTCAGTAACCACCCAACTGGCTGCTCTGTTTCCACCTTTGCCTCACTTTATTCTGATCCCAGAAGCCAGAGGGAGCTCCTAAAATGTAAGTCAGATCATGTTGTAGCCCCTCTTCCCTCAGAGTCAGCACCTCTGCCCCTACATGACTCGCCCTAGTCTTCCTCTCCGACCACAGGCCCCCTGAGCTGTTTCGTTGAGAAGATAACAGAGCTGTCTGGAGAGGATCTGCATGAGCCCCCAGCACTCACCTGCATCCAAACCTTGGTGCCAGTTCCCCTGCCTTCTCTTCTTTGCCTGACCATGACTTGTTCCTGTTGCTGCCCAAGCTAACCTCGTTCCCCTGTCCACTAGATCCTCTCCTCTCCCACTCGTTCCCCCTGCTCGTTCTGACAAGTCCTCTTCTCTCTCCAGCATCACCAATGCTTCCCTCTACTGGATCCATTCCTAACAGCCTACTAACAGCCTGTTATTCCTCTCATTTAAAAAACAGGACAAAACAAAAACCATCAATCGATCAGACAAAAACCACCTTTCTTTTTTCTCTTTCCTTCTTTCTCTCCTTCTCTCTCTCTCTCTCTCTTCCTTTCTTTCTTTCTCTCTCTTCCTTCCTTCCTTCCTCCCTCCCTCCCTCTCTCCCTCTCTCCCTCTCTCTCTCTTTCTTTCTTTCCCCTCCCCCGGCTTTATTGACATATAATTGACAAATAACATTGGGTAACTTTTAGGCATACCACACGATGGTTGGATATGCATATACATCATGAAATGCTGACCACAAAAAGACTAGTTGACACATCTCTCACCTCACATAGTTACCTCTTTTGGTGTGAGAACCAAAAGTGAGAACATTTAAGCTCTACTCGCTTAGCAAATTTCAAGTATGCAGTACAGTATTATAACTATAGTCACCATGCTATACACGTTTCTATGAGTTTGACTTTTTTAGATTCCACATAGAAATGAGATCATGCAGTATTTTTGTTTCTCTGTCTTATTTCACTTAGCATAACTCCTTAAGGTTTCATTCATGCTGTCAAGAGTGGCAGGATTTCCTTTTTTATGGCTGAATAATATTGTATCATATATATATCACATTTTTAAATTCATTCATCCCCTGAGGGACACTTCAGTTGTTTCTATGTCTTGACTGTTGTGTATAATGCTGCAGTGAACATGACAGTGCAGACATCTCTTCAAGATGGTGATTTCATTTCCTTCAGACATATACCCAGAAGCGGGATTGCTGGATCCTGTGGTGGTTTAATTTTTAATTTTTTGAGGAACCTCCATACTGTTCTCCACAGTGGCTGCACCAGTTTGCATTCCCACCAACAGTGCGCGGTGGGTCCTTTTTCTCCACATCCTCACCAACGCTTGTTCTTTTTGTCTTTCTCATAATAGCCTCTCTGACAGGTGTGAGGTGATATTTCATTGTGGTTTTGCTTTGCGTTTCCCTGGTGATGAGTGATGTGGAGCACCTTTTCATTTACCTATTAGCCGTTTGCATGTCTTCTTTGGAAAAATATCTTCTCAGGTCCTTTGCTGATATCTCTATCAGATTATTTGCCTTTTTGCTATTGAGTTGTATGCATTCCTTATTTAAAATAAAAAACAACCACCTTTCTTGACATCGTTTCCCCCTCCAACGATCACTCCATTTCTCTACTCCATTTTCAGTAACTGCTTTGTCATCCACTCTTTTCCTCCCTCTCTCCCTTGAATTCCCTGCGGTCAGGCTAGTCGGGGTCGCCAGCAACCTCCGCAGCATTAACTTCAAGGGTCCATTCTCTGTCCTCACCTTACCTGACCTCTCGGCCGCATTTGCTAACACTGATCACTCACTTTCCTCCACCGTGAGACATGTTTCTTCCTCTGTCACCCACAATCCACACTCCACTAATTGTCTTCCCGCTCCCGACTGCTGACGGCTCTTACTTCTCTGTCCTTGCATCTTACTACTCTCGCCTTCCCTCACTCAGCTCCAGGCGCACTGGCCTCCTTGTGACTCCTCACCCATGTCAGGTGCGTTTCAAGGCCTTTGCACTTGCTGTTCCTTCTGCCACAGATGCTCTGCTCTGTGACACCTGCATGGGTCTCCACCGTTCTCTTCCTTCAAGTATTGGCTCAAATGTCCCCAGCGTTCCCTGTGTCCTTTGCCTGCCCCTTTTCTCCACAGCACATCTCATCATCTGGCTTACTATTTTATGTATTTGTTTCCTTTATTGTCAGTCTCTACCCACTAGACTGTAAGCTCCGTGGGGGGCTGGTTATCTGTTGTGTTCTCTGCCACATCACCAATGCCTGGGACAGTGCCTGATAGGTGCCCAATAAATATTTGTTAAATGAATGAATGATGAATGTTCTTGGTCTGTTAGTAATGTACTTGGAGAAATACTTCAGGAGAACCTCCTGAGTCTCATACCTTATAGGAATTTCAGATTCCTAGTTTTCTTAGAGTTATTATGGCTTGGGAAAAACAAGGGTGTTTTGAGAGGCGGAATGCCTTTCTCATTTTGCCAGCCTTTCTGTATACACAGAAACACTTCCTCAGAACTCTAAATTCCAAGTATAATTTTTAGAGTCTGTCTTGTAAGCACGAGAAGGTGCCATTTGGGGGCCAAACTGAATGACGGGGGCAGAATCCGAGAGAAGCAGCTGAGAGCTTGCCTTCATGCGGCTCATGTTGCTTCAGAGGCGTTGTAAGTGCAGGTTGAGAGACTTCTGAAAAGGTAGCCAATGCCTCCTGCCTGTCTTTGGTGCCTCCTACCTGGCTAGGGCCCTCTCATTTAGTTCCTCTTCTCCATGCACATCAGCACATGGCACATGACTTGTACTATCCCCTGTCTCTGCCTTTTCTCAAGTATTTGCTTCTTTCTTCAAAAATCCCTTCTCCTTTATTTCTGCTTGCTGAAGTTCCCATTCTTATCAAGGCCCAGCACAAATACAGGCTTGCCTGTGAAGCTTTTCCAGATCCTTGCCTATCAGCGTGGACTCCCCCTGTGGACTGTGCACCTTAGAATAGCAAGCTGCAGGTGCCTCAGTTTTGCTGTGAACACACACAGACACACACAGACATACACACACAGACACAGACATACATGCACACACATAGGTACAACAGACACCCACCCCCCGCCAAATATAAGCACATCGAGGGCAGGGATTGCATTCTACTTTTCTGGAGTTTTCGACACACAGAAAATGCCCTGGACAGTGAAGCCACTCAATATAATTAGAAATGTGATAAAATTGACACAAATCCTTTTTCAATAGATAAAGTCCATTCTTATAAATTCCCCTCCTACTGGTCATTTTCCTTTTCCTCCTGTTTTGTGTCTATTCAGACATTCTGAAGAGAAGCCCCTTGTGCACCACACTGAGGCCTCCTACTAAGGCCAGGGCATAACTGTGCTACTGTGTGTTTGCCCAGGGGCCCTCGGATGTGTCTGCAGACAGAGGCTGTTCTTGTTTGGCAAAGAATGAAACAGGTTAAGCGACTTACATAAGAATGTCCTGCAAGGCAGAGCTGGATTTCAACCTCTGCTTCTCTGAAATGCTAGTCTGGGGGCCTCAGCATGATATTGCACTGATACCAGGCCAGTTCTTCATCAGAAATGACACAAGTGCAAATCTCAGGCATCAAGAAAGAAAGGTAAAACCATTCATGGTTATTGAGGGCTACTGAGGCTTTTCTTACCAATGTTCTCACTTGGTGGCATAGATGAATCCCAGTGATTCTTGGCTGTTGAGGCTACTTACCTACCTCTTTTCATGATACTTTGTTAGTAAGACCAGGAGAAATGAGCACCTGAGAAACAGACTCATGCGGGTCTGGCCTCAGTGGCACTACTGCCTTTGCCAGCAGAAAGGATTAGGCAAATTAGCAAAGGGCCGCAGGGTCTTGTGGGAGCCTCACTGATGTCTCAGACATGGCGTATTGGGTCCCAGAGGAGGGAATGTCAGCGTGATCTTGGCTGGGCTGTCTGTGGGCACCACGTGCTGGAAATCATCCATGTTGAAAGAAACACGTGGGAAGCCTGAAGCTAGGATCACTCCAAAAAAGGGAAGCGTCTGTTCCTGTCTCATCACCTTAAAAACAAATCTAGTTGTATCATATTTTTTAAGCATAAGCTAAAATGCTCTATTTGTAAGGATTCCGATGATGTTGGGTAAATAACTTGTATTTTGCCAAGTGCTGTGGAGTAAAACAACAGTCAGTGCTGGGCACTCCAGCTGGCATGAAAGGTACTTCCAAGAGAACATTTGCCTAACAGACTCTGCTAGCTCTGGCCTGCAGGTATTTGCATGCTACAGGGCTGAGTTCCTTTCCATTGTATACTTATTTAAAAGGTTTCTTTCTAATGACTCATGTGCACTGAGGGACAAGAGATAAACTGGTCCAAACCTACTTAGCAGTCCAAAGAGGCACAACGGAAGCCAGATATTTAATGAACGTTTTCTGAATTGCCTTGCAGGGGTGCAGAGTGACTTATAACGGGTAAACTCTCCTTGGGATACTTTGTCACTAGCCTGACTTTGTGCCCCAAGTTACCAGTATGACAGGCTCCCCACTGGAGGCGAGATTTGCACTTGGGAGCAAGGCAAATCCAGGAAATGCCCCGTAAATGGCTCCCCTGGATTAAGAAAGGGAAACTGTCCTAAAGAACATTACTCATAATGATCCATGGTGCTATCTGTTCTCATGAGAGAGCATACTTACTCTTTCATTTCAGCTGAAGTCTTGTTTGTAATGGGTGTTTGTGGTGATCCACATAAATCAGGACATTCTTGAGTTCATAGGTAGTGATGTCTGGAGACCATATCAAAGGGCCCACAGTCAGGCTGAGCTTCATTTTTCTGAATACTTTATGTTTTTCTAAGCATTTTCAGAAATTCCTGTTCACCTGATACAGGTTTTGCCTCTTGCTAGCTCTTTGTTTCATTTTGCTCATATGTCAGATAAGGATGGAGATATCACCTCTTTCAGAAGTCTTGAGATAAAAGATAATAGACCTGGAAACCACAACATGTATTTAATGTCCTATTTAATTTATTATTGCATATAACTCAAAACACTGACTTTTTATAAGAGTAATGCAATTATGAAGCAGGGTTACTGATACTGCTTGGTATCCCGTGCTAATTCCTGTATTTTCATCGAGCTTTGCTAGGGAGGAAGCATAGAGGACTGAACTATAAACACAAATAATTGATACATGGGGCAGAAAGTGGCAAACATTTTAAGAGACAAATTAATAACTCTCCATGAGAGCACAGATGAGAGCCTGAGTGTCCAAGAAGAAGAAACAGGAAAGATAGAAAAAATAGCGTGGAATGACGACTTGGAGGCAGGAACCCAGAGGGGGCCCAGTGGGAGTAGATTTCGTTAGAACTCAGGGCACGTGAGGGACAAGAGCAGAAGTTAGACTAGGAAAAAAGATGGGGGTCAGATTATGGAAGGTCTTACATGTTAGGCTGAGGAGTGTGGACTTTGGAGCAGAGGTGATAGTGAGCAGTGATGAGAGAGACTGGAGGCAGTACGCCAAACAAAAGTTGATGATGTCTCGAGCTAGGGCATTTCAGAGAGAATAGAGAGGAGGGTGAGGCAAGAAATACCCTAACTGGAGAAAAGACAGGAATTGGCCATGAATGAAGTATGAGAAAGGTGAGCTGGTGAGCGGAGGTAGGGGGAGGGGTCAGGTGGTTCACTGGGTCATGAGGTGTCTCCCTGGGCCTTTGGCACTGGCTTCTGAATGGACAACCTTGAGAAAATATTGCCCTTTTACATTCATTCTCAATTTTGTATAATGCTATTTTCTACTTTTAAGTGTGCTCAAAATAGCCAAAGGTACAGCATAGTACTTTGAGCCAACAAAACAATATGACGAGTCGAACTGGTAGAGTTTAAAAAAAAAAAAAGAAAGTGGTGATTCATTTATCAGACTTTGAAGACTTTCTCCTTTTCAAAAATGCCAAAACAAGAAACTCTGAAGTAGATAAATTAGCAGGTGATTATTTGAATAACAAAAGGAATCTTTTCCAAAAGCTTTCCTTCAAGGATTCTTTAAATAGTAAGCACCTTGTCTTCACTCATTTAAAATGTGATTTATTTGTAGGCGTTTGATAAAACACAGGAGCAAGCTCATCACATAAAGCATGATATCCCCTAGAGCTACATTTTACCATGTGCAATATTTTAAAAAATACTTATTTATATATGTATGAAGTAGCCATCACATAAATACTCTAAGAAACTTAATTAGTAGATTTTCATTTTCTGTTAGTCAATTTTGGAAAATTAAAACTGTAATTTTTTTATTAAACATAAAAATGACTAGTAAAATTTGCTAATTATTTTGATTACTGTCATTTGTATAGTCTCATAATAAATACAGAGTCTAGAAAGTTCTTTGTGATTTTTTCTTAAAGGCTTGTAATAAGAAAAGTTTTTATAATGTCAGCTCTGAAAAACCCTAACAATGGCTTCCTTTTAAAATCCTTAAAAGAGGTAAATTTAATTATTTTAGGATTTTCTAGAAGTTCCTAGTTTTCTTCTATAGAATGCTTTTTAAAATTACTCTCGGGCTTCCCTGGTGGCGCAGTGGTTAAGAATCAGCCTGCCAATGCAGGGGACACAGGTTCGAGCCCTGGTCCGGGAAGATCCCACATGCTGCGGAGCAACTAAAGCCCGTGTGCCACAACTACTGAGCCTGCGCTCTAGAGCCCACGAGCCACAACTACTGAAGCCCGCATGCCTAGAGCCCGTGCTCCACAACAAGAGAAGCCACCGCAATGAGAAGCCCACGGACCACAACAAAGAGAAAGCCCATGCCCAGCAACAAAGACCCAATGCAGCCAAAAATAAATAAATAAAGTAAATAAATTTAAAATTACTCTCTGCTACCCAAAAGACTTGAAAGGAAGGATTTGAACAGATATTTATTTGTACACCGATATTCATAGCAGCATTATTCACAATATCCAAAAGTAGAAGCAACCCAACATCAATGAATGAATGGATAAGCAAAATGGAACATTATGTACCTTTGAAAAGGACGAAATTCCAACACCTGCCACAGCATGGATAAACCTTGAAGACATTATGCTAAGTGAAATAACTCAAACACAAAAGGACAAATACTGCATGATTCCACTTATATAAGTACCTAGAGTAGTTAAATTCATAGAGACTGAAAGTAGCAGGGTGTTTGCCAGGGGCTGGTGGGAGGGTGAAAGGGGAGTTAGAGTTTATTGGGCAGAGTTTATTGGGCACAGAGTTTCAGTTTGGGAAGATGAGAAAGCTCTGGAGATGGATGGTTGCATGACAATGTGAATGTACTTAGGATCTCTGAACTATACACTTAAAAATGATTAAGATGGTGAATTTGTTATGTACGTTTTATCCCCCTAAAAAACCACAAGAACTCTCTGCTAAACTGTAGTTCTGTAGAAACTCTCTTAGAAAAGGACAGTGGCAGTGGCCAATCTGGAACCGGTTGAGTGTCCTTATACTTGCAGTCTTCCAGCCTGTGACCGTCGGCCCTTCCTCGGGGGTCCTCTGGCTTTGCCCCTGCTCCCCAAGAGGAAGTACATCTCACACACTTCCGGTGCCACAGGTGGTTACAACAGTGTTTCACCTCCCAGCCCTCAAAGTGGCCTGCTCCAGTGGGTTGCCAGATGGTTTCAACAAAAAAACCAGGAATATATTTTTAAGTTTGGAGTTTTATCAATTTGTGTCCTAGACAGAAAACTCAACTATGGGGCCTTATTTGAAAAGGAAGGGGGAGAAAAATCTACAGCCAGGTTGATAATAATCACTTCTTTCTATACAGTACATTTAACCTCAAAGAGTGTTTTCATTCTAATGCAATTCTTTGAGATTAAGTAGGGCAAGTAGTATCATTCATATACTCTAGTGAGATGAGATGAGGACTGCAGGTTTAAGTGACTTGCCCAAGGTTACCTCGCTAAGCCAGGGCCTGAAGAAGGGTCAGTCCCAGTGTTCTGAGTCCAGATCTGCAGCCCTTTTCAGTGCACCTCATTCTCCCTTCAGAGAAAGGATGAGGGGAGTCCTAGGCAGGCTCTGGGTCACCCGGAGTGCAGGACACCACGGAAAGACCAGGAGCATCTGAAAGCCTCTCTCAGGAGCAAGCATTCTGCTTTGTGCTGTGTTTAGATCCCAGGTGAACCCATAAATGGATCTCCTTTTGAGAGCAGGGCTCCCCATCAACTTCAGAACTGTCGAGGCCTCCAGTCAGATGAAAATTCTGGGTTTCCCGGGAGCCCTTGGCTTCCTCCTGTCTGGACCGGCCTCCTTGGGCTCTGGCTACCCCCCATGTCACTGGGCTACTGTGGAGAGGCAGTGTGCTTAGGGGTTGTATTAGTTCCCTAGGGCTGCCGTAACAGACTACAGCAGGGCAGCTTAGAACAACGAAATGTATTCTCTCACAGTTCTGGAGACTAGAGGTCCGAAGGTGTCAGCAGGGCTCCACTCTCTTTAAAGGCCCTGGGGAAGAATGCCTCCTTGCCTCTCTCCTAGTTTCTAGCAATCCCAGCAATGTATGGAATTCCTTGGCTTGTAGCTGCATCACCCCTATCTCTGCCTCCTTATTCCCATGGCCTTCTTCCCTGAGTCTTTCTGTGTCTCTTCTTCTAAGGACACCAGTCCTTGGATTTAGGGCCCATTCTAATCCAGTATGTTCTCCTCTTAACTAATTACATCTGCAAAGACCCTGTTTCCACACAAGGTCACATTCTGATGTTCCAGATGGACATGAATTTGGGGGAAGACGCTATTCAACCCACCACGGTGGTCGGATACAGGCTCTGGAGCCAGCGGGCCTAGCGGCCTGTCCCTCCTATCTTCAGTCTGTCTTGCTTCCGGGGGCCTCACTCTGTATCTCACACCAGGGGCAACAGGCTGACTTCTTGCTGTCATGTGTTGGTGCTGCGTTTCCTGGTTCCCAGGCAACCTTTCCTTGGAGTCATTGCTGTGTGCGCCTAGCAAGACAGCTTAAGGTCTGCCTCTCTCTGAGTTTCTTTCATGACACACTTGATTCATAGAGATCATTCTTTCCATGGGGGACCTTGACAGTCTGTGTAAGGCTTGCCTCCACTTATGTGCTCCCTTTGGGGCACCCAGAAATCATTCGCTCATTCTTGTGATGTGTTGGGGAATTAGGGCAGATCTGGAGCCACCTCGGTCACTCCACGTGGCATCTCCCCTTCCTCCCTCAATCTACCAGGACAGGTGGGGCAGTGACCCCTGCCCTCATATGCTCCAGCTCTACCTGAGGGTTCCTTTGTCCACTCCTCTCAGAGCTGTGCCTGAAGGTGGGTGGGGATTGGGGCTGCTTCTCAGGACCCCCCAATCCCGGCCTCTAATACCTTTCTTTTTTTTTGGCTGCGTTGAATCTTGGTTTCTGTGTGCGGACTTTCTCTTGTTGCGGCAAGCGGGGGGCTACTGTTCGTTGAGGTGCGTGGGCTTCTCATTACGGTGGCTTCTCTTGTTGCAGAGCACGGGCTCTAGGCACGCAGGCTTCAGTAGTTGTGGCACGCGGGCTCAGTAGTTGTGGCGCACGGGTTTAGTTGCTCCATGGCATGGGGGATCTTCCCGGACGAGGGTTTGAACCCGTGTCCCCTGCATTGGCAGGCAGATTCTTAACCACTGCACCACCAGGGAAGCCCTCTAATACCCTTCTACCACCCTCCACTGGTCTGCTGCTTTCCCCCGTCTATGGGACTTTATCAGAGCCTTTGCTTACTGAATACCCATCCTTCCAAATCTTTAGCCCATGCCAGGATCCAAGATTTTGAAACAGAAAATAATCGATTTCTTTGTTTTCTGCCATTGTGCTGTGTCATCCCTTCTCTCTAAAGTAATGAAAGCAGTGGTCGTAGCTGGTTGAATGAGCAAGGGTCACTGGGTACTGGGGAAAAATACAAAACAAACACACAAAGAGCCACTGGGTTAGTGCTTAAAAATATCCTCCTAACTCTAATGTTTCAACTCCGCGGTTTAATAGAAGTTCAGGGAGAGCAGCGGACATAAATTAGTGAACCAAACCCAATTTGCAGATGACTAAAACCTGATCCTTTGGTATCCCTGAGAGATTTATAGGATGTGAAGTGTAACTGAGAGTTAAGAAACCAAAACTGACTGAGGGAGCAAGTGAAAAAACATATCCAGAGAGGCTTAGCCAAGCTATAATTGTAGAGCGAGATGATACCTCATAACAAAATAGCATTAAAAATTGTAAAATGTGATCAACTGAACAATAACTGTCTGCTTAATCTGCTTTGGAAATCTAGACTTTCATATTTAGGATAAAATGGAATATTATATAATATTATGTGAAAATGGACCTATTTTAATTTCAGTGTTGGCTGAGTACCCAATACAGTAAATGTGCCATTTCAAAATTTGGGAAGGACATGCACACAAACTGGTTTTGTGACTCTGACCCCTCACCCACTGAGGGTGTAACAAGATGGAGAGTTAGAATTTTGGAGCAAACTGTGTGCTATGCTCTAAATCTCGTCCTCTCCAAAAAAGGTATGAAGTGTGCTTGCCTCTTTCTTCAAGCACAGAAAGAGCAGCTTCCACCAGACCTCTTGGAGGGTTTAATATGTGTCCTCTGCATTTTGGGGGACAGAGTGAACAGGGGCCTGATTCACACCTAGAAAATCTAAAGGGCAGGTTGCTCTCAGATTGGGGGTCATTGAGTATCTGGAATTTGTCAGGGTAGAGGAGCAACTGTTTCCCATGAAGCAGATGTAAGCGGGGCCCCAGGGACAGCTGTCCAGGAGAGCCACTTGGAGGGTAAACTGACACCCAAAGGAGGTGAGCCTCTAGATTTCCAGTAGCTGAGGAAGGAGCCCTACAGCATTTGCCTGTGTTAAGGATACCTCAGATGTGAGAACCCCAGTAATTGTGGGGAAACCCATGAAAACACTCCAGAGGAAGAAGCGCATATTTTATTTTATTTTTGCCTGTGTGATTTCTCTTCTTTCTTTCTTTAAAAAATTGAAGTATAGTAGTATATACTTGAGTATATGTAGACTTACAACATTATGTTAGTTTCAGGTATGGAGTATACGCTCGGTAGTTGCTGTGGGCCCCTAAGCCATCTTTAAGCAGTACTAATCCAGTAATGCCTTTCCTTCTGCTTCTCTTCCCTCTACCCTGACCTGGAGGAATCAGAAACTGCAGTTAGCAAGAAGTATAAAAGGGCAAGGAGGGAAGAGAGATCTTCTCCCTCAGGCAACTAGCTGGAAGCAGGCTGAGACAGGAAAGTAAGGGAAGTTGTAACTTTGAATTATTACACTGGACTGAACATGTTAATTATTCCACTTTGTGTTTTGTGAGTTGAGTTGCTGACAAACTTCTTATTATCCAAAAGTAATCTGAAAGACATGGGATTTGCCCTAAATTTCTTTCAGGACGGGGAAGAGTTAACTTTACCAGAATAAATTTAAAGTTTGGACAATGGTAGACGAAAATAAAGTTGCTTATAGCCCATGGATTTTGCTTATTCAAAATAGTTGTTACATATATTAAGGTTTCAAAGAGATATAAAATGTCTATAGCCAACAAATGTTTTTGAGCTCTTAGTATGTCAGACAATCCTGTTAGGTGCTAGGGCTAGAAATTACATAGAAGCACATCCCTTTATCTGCTGTTCATATTCTACATGCTGAAAATCATAAAATAACTATTCAGCACCCAGTATTTCACTAGGGATAGTTTCTTCTTTGACGAAGATGAGTTTTGTTTTTTAGTTTTGACCCTTACCCTGATTTATTACAAAGCTTGTGATTTGTAAGAAAAATTTGCATTTGTTAAAGCTTAGAGACATGATAAAATGGAAAACTGAGTCAATAGCTGGATAATTTTTAGAGACGAAGTAATCAAAGCAATTGTAGAGTTAGCTATTTGGTTTACATTGCACAGAATGCAAAGTCTGATAAAGTTTACTTGTGTAGAAAGCCACATGGGCTGCCCAGAAAGTTACTCTGCATGCCCACATTTTATTCTTCTGAATAAGAAAGCACATCCACACACTGTGGATCTCTCTTGCTTTCTCTCCCTCTCCCTCTCCTTCCTTCTCCCCCATCTCCTCCTCTTCTAATTCCCTTCCTCTCTCTCTCTTTCAATCTCTCTCTTTTTCTCCCCTTTTCTCTCTTTTTCTCTCCCTCTTCCTCGACTCCCTTGCCCCTCCGCCAAAGCTTTTTAGACACATACTTATTTGAATCTTATTTACATGTTAGATTTCTGTGTTCCATGTCTAGAATGCTCACGTCTAGGAGGGAAAAATTGCAGAATCGGTGTCAAGCAAATATCTCAGAATGTTCCCAGGATTGTGATTTGCTTTCAATCCCGTTGCAAGTTAGGCCCCCTTTCGGATTTTGTCGGGAAGCTGGTATGTGAAAGCTCATTGATTTGAGTAGTGCACAGTGTGAGCCAAGAAAGTCCCCAAATTAGCTGTGTCTTAAGAAGCAGATCTGAAAGCATCTTATTGCTTTGTCAGTTTCCTGGGAGGGTGTTTCAAGCTTAAAAACTGTAGTCAATGTAAACATTTCCTGAGAAGTTAATTATTAGTATCTCCTGCAAATGGAAGTACTGGCATCATGTAAAAGAAAGGAGAATGTTCTGATTAAGTAGCTTGTTTAATAAACAATGAGGAGGAGCCACAAAGCAAAAAGTATAGAAGGAGGGATAGTGATGGGAAGACAAGAGTCCCTCTATGATGTATCACTAACGAGAGTGCTGATTGCCAAGGTATCAACTTGGGGACATAATAGGGAAAGGAGATCCTGGGAGCTATAAGAAAGAATAAAATGGTCTAGCAGATGCTGCATGAAGTGCTGTATCTTTGACCTGTGACAAATTCACCCTCCAACAGCAAACAGAGGTCCAGGGAATCTTGTGTCCAAGGTGATTTTTCATGTGTTTTGTTTAGTATTTAAATATTGGGCAGACCACTTAATCCCGGATGATCAGTAGGTTAGAATTGCTGCAAACTCCCTACTGTCCCAGTAGCTTTGTTAGCGTCCTTGAGGGATGACATGGGAATGTCATCAGGCGAGCTCAAGGGGAATTGTTTTGGGTGATTTGCATTCTGCGGACTTCCCAGGTTTCTGTCCTCTAGCACAATAATGAGCATTTCCCTCCAGAGGTGTGAAGTGTGTATAATAACCAGTCCTCTTCATTTTAGATGTGATTCATCATGTCCAAGCCTCTTTAGTATTAAGAATATAATTTTAGGGCTTCCCTGGTGGCGCAGTGGTTGAGAATCTGCCTGCCAATGCAGGGGACATGGGTGCGAGCCCTGGTCTGGGAAGATCCCACATGCCGCGGAGCAACTGGGCCCGTGAGCCACAATTACTGAGCCTGCGCGTCTGGAGCCTGTGCTCCGCAACAAGAGAGGCCGCGATAGTGAGAGGCCCGCACACCGCAATGAAGAGTGGCCCCCGCTTGCCACAACTAGAGAAAGCCCTCGCACAGAAACGAAGACCCAACACAGCCATAAATAAATAAATAAATTACTTTAAAAAAATTAAAAAAAAAGAATATAATTTTATTGTGTTGACATTTTCCAGGGAGCAGCCCCAAACCCCCACTGGGGGGACAACAGGAGGGGGATATACCCAGATCCATCCTATCAGTTCGTTGTCTCCCCTTCAGCTAAATCCTTTGATCAGACCTAGGAAGTTGATATTTGAAAAGCCCAGTTTCCTGTAATTCTAACGGCCCCCAACTCAAGAATCACTTCAAATATTTTTTGGAGTTCTGCAACCTCTTTTACCCATTTTGAAAGTCTAATTTAAAAATCTAAATGGAAATCATTATCTATACGTAATTATATAATACATTCCATTTGCTTTGGAAATCAAATTTTTTGAAACATCCAGTTTGAGGGAAAATAATAAAAGGGGTCTATGAGTTACAAGGTTGGCAACTATGGTTTAGTCAACCTCAATTTACAACTAATGTCATTCCTAGTGTGGGAGGCAGAACAACAGCCCCCCAAAGATGTCTTCGTCCTAATCCCTAGAACTTGTGACTATGTTGATACACGGCAAGGGGGAGGTACGACTGCAGATGGGATTAAGGCTGCTGATCGACCGACTTTGAGATGCTGAGATTATCCTGAATTATCTGGTGGGTCCAATGTAATCACAGGAGTCCTTTTAAGTGAAAGAGGGACGCTGGAGGGGCAGAGTCAGAGAGAGATTTGAGGATGCTATGCTGTTTATTTTTGAAGACAGAGGAAGGGGCCATGAGCCAAGGAATGCAGACAGTTTCTAGAAGCTCGAAAAGGCAAGAAAACAAATTCTTCTCTAGAGCCTCCAGAAGGGGCCGAGCCCTGCTAAAACCTTGATTTTAGCCCAGTGAGAGACCTATTTTGAACTCCTGACCTCCAGACCTGGAAGGTAATAAATTTGTGTTGTTTTAAGCCATTAAGTTTGTGGTAATTTGTTACAGCAGCAATAGGAAACTAATGCACTGAGTGTAGTATTTTTCTGGATTTTGGTCATTTAACCAAAATCAGTTAACAGTATCTTCTGGGTACCATGACATACAAATAACTGTACGAGGGTTGTTGTAAAAGTATAGAGGAAGTAGGATCAATCCAAACTCCTTACCACTGTCTCAGTGTCTGCATCATCTGCCCCTTCCTGGCACTCCAGCCTTCCTTTACGTTACTTCTCCACAATCCTGACTCCAGCTCTTCCAGCTTTCTGCCAGTTCTTCAGACTTCTTGCCCTGGTGTTTGGTTCATGCTGCTTCCTCTGCCATGAATGCCCTTGTTCCAGATCTCCCAACAGCTGCTTTCTTCGCATCCTTCAGGCCTTAGTGTAACCTTTCCTCCTCTGTTATCAGAGCAGTGTATCGTGTACAACTCCAAACCTTAGTGGCTTAAAACAATGACATTTATTTGTTCCTCAGGTCACAGCCCAATGTGGTTGATGCGTGTGGGAATCAGGGATAAGAATGGGGACGCCCCTGTGTTCTACATGGCCCCAGAGCCTTTCCCTCATGTGACCCCCACCAACCCCTTGGCCTTCTTGGAATCCTCTGCAGGTTCACGTGCTTTCACCCGGTGAGAAATCAAAAACCTGTGGAGGATTGTTCAGGCCAGGCCTGGAGGTGAGAGGCGTCACTTGAGCTCACATTCCACACGACCCCACCTAGGTGCAAGGGGGTAGGCAGTCTTTCTATGAGCCCAGATGGAAAAAAAACTCGCCACTTGGTGACTAATTGCCCTGCTGTGCCCCTTCTCAGAGATGCTTCCTATAACATCCCTAAGCAGGTCTGCCTGGTTAGTCTCATGATGATTCCTTATTTATTTTCTCCATAGTACTTTATCCTTAATAATTTATTTGCCTCTTTGTTAACTGTGTTCTCTCCACAAACCCAGAGCTGCATGAGGATAGAGATCATTTGTTTTGTCATGACCTTATGCACAATACTTGGCAAAACTGGGTCCTGTAGAGTAGTTTACCAATTAATAATAGTTAATCAATGTGTGATGAATGGATGAGCCGATGACCCAACAAATGAGTAAAGAGAAAACAGAGCCCTTATCTAGAAGGTATCCACTATTGTAGCAAAGACAGAGCCAATAGCTCATGGTCTTTTGCAATAATTAATTTTAAGAAGCCACAAAAACCTTTGAATTAAAAACAGCAGACCTTGTACTAGGGTTCAGAAAGTGTTTGGAATGGCACTGCTCTTTCCGCGAAGTTCAGTTCTCCTGGTGAGCAGACTGGGGAGGAGCAGTGCTGTGTGTTTATTCTGGTTGATTAATTCTATTGTTGTATTTCTGAGCGGGGTGCAGACCTTTCAGACACCCTCCTAATTCACCTCATCTCCACCCCCACTCCACTCACAGAAGCCAGATGATTTACTCCTTCCCTCCCCTCCTCTATCAGTATCCTCATAATGGCCCAGGGAATGGGAGCATACCATTTCAGATGACCGAGTTTTTTATCTTTCTTCTCTTTTCCCTTCCCATTGTCCTTTTCTGGCTTAGCGTGCACCGGGAGTGTATGGCAGTCCAAGAGGCAGAATGCCCAACCCAAGGCTTCCCCTCTTGTGGTGTGAGTAGGGCTCTAAGGAGGGATGCTATGGCATGCTCAGCTACTTTGCCGGGAAGGCTGGGCTGTTGCCTGTCTCCTGGAGGGGGACACGGGGAAGGTCCACCCTACCTACTTCATTTGTGCGGCTCTGTCTCTGGCATGGCTCCTGATTGGCTGGGCTTTGAGGAATGTAGGAGAGTGAGGGGCCAGAGTGCAGATTCCTGGAATCGCTGGCTAGGCAGGATGCCCCCTACCGCAGATGGGTTTCTCCCATCACCCCATTCTGTCCCCCATGGGGCAAGCATATGGCATTTCCCAGGCAGAGGAACGAGGACTTGTAGTTGGGGTAATTCCTGTGAAGAGTACAGTGTGTACTTACTTCACTTTCTTTCTTTCCCTCGCTTTGGCGTTTTTGTGCAGATGTACGTTAAGATGAACACTAAAATCAAGGATGTGTACAAAGATGTAGCAACAGGTATGTTCAGTAATAGGAAAAAAATGGAAAACAACTTAAACGTTCACATAAGGGAGTAGATAAAAATAAATTATAGTACGTCCATATAATGAAATACTAGAAAGTCATTAACATTGATTGTGTAGGAGAGTATTAAATGACATGTAACTTAATTTTTAAAAATCAGGCTATAAAATAAGGGACACCGTATGATCCCATTTTTTCCAATTAAAACTTTTTTTAATGTATAATATATAAACAATGAAAACAATAAAGATCAAAATGGGGTGGTTATTGTGTAAATGTGATGATAGGTAAATTTTTCTTTTATTCTTAGTGCCCAGTGGTATTTTAAAAATTTTCTATAATGAACACACATTTCTTTTGTAGAGGGACATAAAAATCTAAACTGTTATTTTACAGATTAGATGGCTAAGTTCCCAAATAAACACTTGTTTCTGAAAAATGACTGTTGACAGAACTTAAAAGAACAAACCAAGTCATTGAAGTGCAATAAAAAAAAAAGCCCAATAACTTGCTTTTCTGTTGTTCCCCAACCTCATCCTGGACCCTGTCTCTCACTTTTCCTCCCACCCACCCGTACTAAGTGCTGAGGCCTCCTCAGTATCTGGAGTAGTGCCATCTCTGGTCGCCACGCCCTCCCATGGCATTCCCACCGCCATTGCCTTAGTTTAGCCCTTTGTCATCTTCTGATGAGACTTGCCTCCAGGCCTTGAGTCACACTTGACACCCCCTACTCCCCCCGGCAAAGGGGGACCCTTCTCAGGAGACTCAGCTCAAAGGTCACATGTTTTCTGAGTCTTTCCTGACCGTCTCCATTTCTGTTCCCAGAATCAACCCTTCTTTATGCCTCACTCTTTGTTCTGAACTCTCTTATGGAAGCTTTAAATCTCTGCTGCATTTCTTTCTTTTTTTAAAGCCACTTTATTGTGGTATGATTGACATGTAAAAGTTGAATGTATACGACTGAATGAGTTTGGGCATAAGTATAGAGCCATCACCACCAAGGCCAGAGTCATATCCAGCACCTCCCGAAGTTTCCTCTCGCCGCTTTACCATTATTATTGTTATTTTCTATTGCCCTTCTTGGCACTTCGTGTTTACACTTCCCCCATGGTAATTTGTGTGATCCTTGCAACATCCCCATGAGGGTTATAGCCCCACTTTACAGATGAGAAAACAGAGGCACAGAGAGGTTAAGTAACTTGTCCAAGGCATCACAGGGAGAAACTGACAAGAATGGGGTCATACTCAGGTAGTACAGCTCCAGCATCTCTACACTTAACATATTTAGGTGCTGCTGCTTCTCATATTTATGAGGCCTTTCACGTGTCTCTCTTCCTTTACCATATTGTAGAGGAGGGATCCTGTTTTAAATGTATCTTTATTTATTTGATGCCAAGCCCAGGGCTGGCATATAGCAATCTCATCATAAATATCGACTATTTATGCAACAAGTGTTTATTGAGCCTTTGCCATATGCCAGGCATTGTTTTAAGCACTTGAAATACGTAAATTACAAAACACATCAAGATTTCTGCCCTCAGTGGGAGGGCAGAGCAGTGACTTAGATTCTAGTGAAAATGTCAAGGGCAAGTTGGGTAAATGACTCAGGTGTTATTTACATGACATTTTTACTTCTTCTGTATCCATGCTTCACTAGATTTCGTTTTAAATTTGGGGTATAATTTGAGGCAATAACAGTGCTGGAAATTAATACCAATCCTTCCTTTGTCACATGAGAGCTCTGTAACTGATCAAGTGTTAGCGACCTGTCAGTGGTCACATCATGACTGCCTGATGCATCTTGATGCTTTGAAATGTATTTTTTGACACTTCAGTGCATATCTGAAAATATCACCTTTCTCTCGTTTCTTTATGTTCTTCTTTCTTGCTCATATTTTTTGTTTTTTTCTGTTTTTCTCCCCTCTTTTCTCGTGAAACCATCTCAATGCCTCTCACTGCTTCCTCCTGCGCCCTCTGCCTGCCCTTCTTTCCTTCTCCCTCTACCTTCCCAAATGTATGTTTCTAACAGTTGATCAAAACTCAGGAAGACGATATGATTTTCTCTTTCAACCTGTAGTGTAAAAATGGCAAGGCATTGATCTGATCAAAATTGGTGTCACCAGCAACTATAGATTTCATTTGGGTGCAGAAGAAAGAAGAAAGGCTAGCTCTAGAGGTCAGAATAATCTCATGAGGTAGACTTTATTTCTGTTTTATTAATAACAAAGCAGAGATTCAAAAGGATTAATTGTCTAAAATCACCTAAATAACAAAGAACATGTAAAAGAGTATGTTCTTCTACACTCTGTTGCTTACCACCTTATACAGAGGCGAGCTCTGAGAAAAATTTGCTTTTCCTACCTAGGGGATGTATTTTTCTGGGGTCTCATGTATTAAAGTGAAATTGGGATGGTAAGAAACTCAGACTATTCCCAAATAATGGCATTATTTTAAAACAAATGGAGCCTTACAGGAATAGCAATAACTTATTATACTTGCAAAGCACTTGCTTAAAAATGTACCACCTGAATATGCTGTTTCTTCATTTTCCCCTCCCTACACTCCAGTCTCCAGGATTGGAAATTACTCATTCCTTAGATTCTACATTAAATTCAAATTCAAATGTCCATAGCGTGACCATAGGAAGCCCCTGAATTTATCAATAGTTTCCTTGTATCTTGAGCAATCACACAGCCTAGATTTCCAGAACATTATCTTGTGCAGATGTTTTGTCAAACTCTGTTCCAAAAATATAGTCAGTATTCCTGTATCTCTGTTAGTCAACTGTGTTCTTTAAACACTTGCAGTTGAACTTGAGCCTCGCTATATCAGCTCACAGGTCACCAATGACCTGCTCACCGCCAAGGTCAAGCCTTTCCCTCAGCGGTAGTGCTTTTCAGCCTTCCCGACATATATGCAGTTTCAGGGTCAATGCTTACCTTCAGGGTTTTCCCCCAGGAACGAATTGTCACATTTTAAGAAGGGTTGGAGGAAAAATACCCAAACCCCTAGCCTCTAATTTAGTTGATATGAACCCAAGCTGGAAGGATTCCCAGGAAATAGAGGGACTGTGGACTAGTGAGAAAATCTTCACTAAGCAGGTGGGGCAAATGATTTGCTGGTTGAGGTCCCAGAGGTGTCAGCTCAGTCTCGGAAAAATGCAGATGTACCCCTGTTCCCCACCTGAGGCTCCCTGTAGCACCCTACTGACTGCTAAGGTGGGAAGGCGCTTTATTTAAGTGACCACTGAACTCTGGGAAAGCAACGAAGTTAGAGAAGTGCTGTCCTTAGGACCATGGTACTTGGTCAAGCCAGGAAGCAAAGATTAAGCTTCCTAAACATTAAATCATTCATTCCCGTGATGCTTTACTTAGGAAAATTTCTCTCGGAAACTCTTATTGATACATTGATTCTTGATCTCCCCCTCCTCTCCCTTCTGGCTCTTCATGTCCATACCCTTATTTCCTCTAGGGCAGAACCGGGGGTCTTAAGGTAGTTAATGAGACATAGCTCACTGTGGGTGTTTATTATTTTTAGAAATTGTACACAATGAAGAGCTCCTCAAGGTCACAGAGTCCCAACATTCTGTCTGGGGGGTGCCATTCCCTATTTGATTATAGAGTCATTCGGCCCAGTGTCTTCTTGGAATCCTTCTTTTTCACATCCTGTCCATAGTGCTTGCCAATATATAACTAATGTTAACATTAGCCCGGGACATTACCACTTCTGGGTATACATCCAAAAGAATTAAAGGCAGGGTCTCAAAGAGATATCTGTATACCCATGTTCATAGCAGCATTATTCACAATAGCCAAAAAGAGGAGACCACCCAAGTGCCCATCAATGGATGAATGGATAAACAAAATGTGGTATATACATACAATGGAATATTACTCAGCCTTAAAAAGGAATGAAATTCTGGCATATGCTACAACCTGGATGAACCTTGAGGATATTATGCTAAGTGAAATAAGCCAGTCACCAAAACACAAATACTGTATGATTCCACTTATGTGAGGTAACTAAAATAGTCTAATTCACAGATATGCAACATAGAATGGAGATTGCTAGGGGCTGGGGAAAGAGGGAAAGGAGGGATTGTTGTTTAATGGGTATAGAGTTTTAGTTTTGCAAGATAAAAAGAATTCTGGAGATTGGTTACACAACAATGTGAATGTACTTAACACTACTGAACTGCATGCTTAAAAATGGTTGAGACGGCAAATTTTATGGTATGTATTTTGACACAATTAAAAATAAAATAAAATTAAAAAAATAGTAACCTGGGAAGAGGAATTGGAAAGTTACACCACCAACAACAAAAATTCAGATAATTCACTGTCAACTAATACTTCTCAGTAATTACTATCTACAGTATACCTGAGCTGAGAGCCAAGAAGAATATTAAGATAAATACAGCATGGTTCTTATCCCCAGGGAGATGCTGGTGTGGTCCAGGTTATGAGACATGCACAGAATATTAATTGAATGAAAATTCCAAGAAGTGCAAGTTCACATTAGGTACAAGGTAGAACATTTGAGATGATCACTTAAGGTGAACTGAGAAGGACAGGTAGGAATCTAAAGCCAGATAGAAACAATTTTTTAAAATTACCTGCGCCTGTATTAAAGAATGAATAATTAAGACTTTATGGCCCTTTATTTTTCTGAGTTCTTATAAACTGTTCTGAGATGGAATAATTCCAGGCATCCCTTCCATAAAGTGTCACTTGATTAAATCAACATTGTGTGTTTTAGGGACAAGACGGTGCTAAGTACCAAACCCCTCAGAGGTTTTAAACACCAGCATTCTCAATATAAAAGCGCCAACCTTACTGTAATTTAGCATTCAATTGTGAAAATATTGTACAATTTCCTGAATTCTTATGAAATGATTATTTTTATCCTGTTCTTAGAAAACAAAGCCATAGATTTATTTCTACTTTTTTGACTACCTCAAAAACCAGTTTAGTATAGGAGAGACCTAATGCCATGTGTGCTTCTAATTTAAGGATCTTCCCGTAGTTGTGAAATACTTTACTTTGTGATGGGAATATCTGAAAGAGAGAATATGTCAAAATTGCCTGGCCAGGAGTGCTTACTTTGATCTGATCTATCTTTCTTAGCATTGGCAGGCCAGCAGAGATGGCAATTTCCCTGCCATATAATCCTAGGAAGCTGCTTGCTGAATCCTAAGAGTCCTAACTTCAGGCTGAAGGTGAAAATAATTCCTTCAGGGAGTAATGTCTAGGTCCAGTCTGCAGAATTAAGCTGATAGGCAATGGCATTGCATTAGGAGGTTACAATAATAGGATCACCTTAAATTAAGCTCCCTGAATGAATAAAATAAAGCTTTTACTCTGAGGTTCACCTCAGCCTTGTAAAATGCCTGGCACATCAGAGGTTCTGGAAAAAACGTCAAATAGATGACATGAGAAGGGGGTATTCTGATAATGCAGTGATATTTTTGAGGGTTATCATATATGATTCTTTTTTTTTTTTATTTAACAAATTTATTTACCTCTCACTTTGTGCTGGACACTATTCTAGGTGGTATAGCTGTGAATAAAAGATAAAAATCTTTGTCTTTAGGAATCTTACCTTCTAATGGGGGAGACAGATGATTTTTTTAAAATTGTGAGAATGCCAAAGAGAAGAGATAAAGTAGGAAGGGATTTCTGAAACATGGTGGTGGGTGTTGAAATTTTAGATAGGGTGGACCATACATGAATTATGAAATTTCTAAAAATTTGAACACATGAAAGGTTATGATATTTAACACCATTTAATCAGTATGGTGCAAAGGCCATGTGTCAGGGTATGAGGAAACTGGGTACCAGGCCTTGCTTTCATTCATGAGCAAGTTATTCACTCCTTCGGACTCAGTACACAGCTGTCAGATGTGCATTTTGGACTTATGAACTCCAAATCTCTTTCAGCTCTAAAATTCTGTAAGTATTAATGTTTCTTTAATGATTTAGAAGACCCTTCAGGATCTTTCACTTCCCCAGAGTTGTCAATATGAAAACCAGTTACTATCGAACACATTTTTTGGAGCTTTCTGGTCATTTAGATTTTGAAGAAATAGTAATGTTTGCCATATATATAATGCACAATGAAATCAGGTTGCTGTGGTCTGAATGTTTGTGTTCCCCCAAAATTCACACGTTGAAATCCCAACACCAATGTGATGGCATTAGGAGGTGGGGACTTTAGGAAGTAGTTAGGACCTGGGGGTGGAGCCCTCATGAATGGGCTTAATGCCCTTAAAAAAGAGATACCACAGAGCTCCCTAGCCCGTTCTGCCATGTGAGGATGTAATGAAAAGACTGCAACCCTTATCCAACGACGCTGGCACCTTGATCTGGGACTTCCAGCCTCCAGAACTGTGAGAAACAAATTTCTGTTGTTTATAAGCTATCCAGTCTGTGGTATTTTGTTATAGTTGCCGGAAGGGACTAAGACACAGGTATTATGTTTATCAGTTATAAAACTGCCATACTTTTGTAATCGTTTTCTTCTGTAATTTCAGGTAAGGCAATTTGATTCCTTCCATTGGAAATAAATATAGGGAGAGAGCCATTTATGTAGTATGAGTTGATTATAGTGCATTTTACTACAATTTAGTAGTGAAAAAGCCCAGTTAGAATCACATATTCACTATAACACCAATTTTGTGACACAATTCAATATCCTTAGAAATTATCAGAGGAGATGGAGTTATCCAAAATGCTGAGATTACCTGATATAAACTAGCCTAAGCCTACTTGTTATGGACCTGTGGCATCTTTATGCTAAAAGCCAGTTTCCAGGCAAAGCTGAATGGCTGGAGCTGCTGCCCCCAGTGTGATATCTAACTTTATTGAACTCATACAAGGAAATGTGATTTTTGCCATAATGTTAAGATTATACTTTTAACTTGCCAAAGCAAAGAGCTCAGCTTTCATGGAGTATGAAATTCCTCTAGATAATCTTGATATATTCTTCTTCTGTCTCTTTTTTTGGTGTGTGAGGGGATCCGGGGAGTTAGGGGAGGTTGGGAGGGTGGAGAATCATGTGGTTCCTGGAGCTCTGTAAGCAATTATTTGCTCTGCTGATAAAAAAGTGTTTTGTTGCTATAAAAAGAGGTGTAGGTAACCCAAAATAGTTTCGATTTGGTGATTGTGCTGGAGTTCTGGGAAAACAGACTGTTCTTTTGAATTTCTAAACAATAATAATTTGTTTAATACATTTGCACCGTTCATGATAAGTAATACATCTTGATAAGAAAGCCTTGCATTGGCAGAGCATCTGTAGAAAAATCACTATACAGATAATGAGAACAGTTATGTTTAAATTAAATTAAGTGGACACCAAGGGATAGGAGTAAATAGGGAAGGAGGAAGTAATTGAAACAGCAAATGGTCTGAGGCATAGAAATGGAAATGTGTGTAAACTCTGCAAATTTAAAAGTCATTTGGGTGCCATAAATTATGTTATTAATTTCTCTGGAGTTTTGAATAGGTGCAAGTAATGATTTAATGAAATGACCATGGAAAGAAGTCAACATATGTACCAAAATTGGGGAGGAAATCTCTTAGCATATGCCACTCTGGGACCAAAGGGTATTTCCCAGATTCTTGCTACTCAAAGTGTGGTCCGTGGACCAGCAGTATGTAGCATCCTGGGAGTGTGATAGAAATGCAGAACCGTAGTCCCCATTCTAGACCTACTGAATCAGAAACTGCAGAATGAAGTTGCCAGGTGATGTGTATGCACACTGAAGTTTAAGAAGCACTGCCCGCGGGACTTCCCTGGTGGTGCAGTAGTTAAGAATCCACCTGCCAATGCAGGGGACACGGGTTCGATCCCTGGTCCTGGAAGATCCCACATGCTGCAGAGCAACTAAGCCCGTGCGCCACAACTACTGAATCCACGTGCCACAACTACAGAAGCCCACGTGCCTAGAGCCCATGCTCCACCACAAGAGAAGCCACCACAGTGAGAAGCCCACGCACCATAATGAAGAGTAGCCCCCGCTCACCGCAGCTAGAGAAAGCCCGCGTGCAGCAACAAAGACCCAAGGCAGCCAAAAATAATAAATAAGTTAATTAAAAAAAAAAAAAAAGAAGCACTGCCCTAGAGTCTTTATAACAGTTCGTTCATTCATTCAGTAAACATTTTTTGGGAGCCCCTTCCATGTGCTAGAAACTAGATTAGACAATAGGAATGCATGGTCCCTGCGCTCAAGGAACACATAATTGGAGTGGGACAAATGAGATATATTAGAAGTTAGAGTTAATAGGCTTTGTGCTTGGCTGTGGGTTGTCAGGATGGGGAATGTGGATGATGCCCCAGTGTTAGCCCCGGGCACACGAGTGCTGGTGGTATGTTTACAGGTAACTAGAGGTAGAAGAGAATGTATCTAGCCTTGAAACATTGAGTTTTGAAGCAGCTATGGAATCTGCAGGTGGAAGTGTCTAGCAGGCAGTTGGAGTTGAGGACAGGGGTTGGCAAACTGGGACTGCATAGACCAAATCCTGCCCTCTCTTTGTTTTTGCAAACAGAGTTTTACTGGCATGCAGCCATGCACATTGGTTTACACATTGTCTATGGCTGCTTTCACCCTATGAGGGCAGAGTTGAGTAGGTGCATCAGAGACCCAGACACCCCGTGGCACACAAAACCGAAAATATTTTCTCTCGAGCCTTTTACAGAAAAAGTTTGCTGAGTCCTGTTCTAGAGCATAGTGGAGAAGTCTGGGCTAGAGACAGCCATGTGGAATTCACAGCAGCCAAGCGGGTGGATAAAGACCATCCTGGGAGGTGTCAGTGAGAAGAAAAAAGGGCAAGATCAGAGCCCTGAGACAGACACGGCTTCGTGTGGTTTTTGTGCCGGGGGGGGAGCTCCCCTGGCCATTCAAATTCTTTTTTTTTCCCCTGATAATTTTACAGCAGTTTTGTTTGTGTGCATGGGAAGGGGAGGGGGTGCCTTGGCACTTGCAAATTTATTAAGCCAAGAAACTTGCATTAGTTCCGTGACCCATCCTGTAGGTCATTTATGATCCTAATAATTTAGCAGATTCTGTATGGTAACAAATAACGCTTACCTTTCAATGAAAGCTGTAAGTAACATAATAGTTTGGGCCTAATAACAGAGAAGAATCTCATCATCTCATGAACTAGAAAGGAAAAATTTCATTTCCTTGTGCATTTGTTTTGCCTGACCCCTGTGGCTGGCACGGCTGTGCAGGGGTGCCCACAGCTCCTGAAAAGCCCCTGTCCTCTTAATCCGGTCCCAAAGCCGTGTGGCCACAAGCTGGCATGTTTTCTGTGCTTTGCCCAGGCGTGAGGCTGCCATTCTCTACCAGATACAAGGAACTGGATCAGACAGAGAGGAGCTGCGAAGGGAAGCAGGGTGCTCCTGGAGCACGGAAGCAGTTTAGGGCATTAAAAAGGGAACTGCATGTGTAAAATCTGCAAATTTAAAAGCCGTTCGGTGCCATAAACTCTTACATACTTCTCAGGAGTTGTGCATGAAACATTTTAATGGAGTCACCACAAAAAGTCAAGGATTCAAGCCTCAGTTCTTAGCCCACCTTTATTAGATAAATAACGCAGATAGTGTTAAGTCCTGGGCTCCAAGGGGAGGTTGAGTTGAGGTGAGGAGGAGAAAAAAGACGCAGGTGGAAGTCAGCTCAGCACCCTCCCATCGGTGCAGACACCCTAATGTCACGTTCTTTTCGTACCAGCACGAAGGTGGTCCTTGTACTCTCCAATGCCAGGCATGGTGGACGGTGTCTTCACAGACACCCTCTAGTTTAACATCCTCGTGGACACAATTCAGATATAACGGAGCTGCCAAAATTGTTTTGATTTCAATGTGAGGTGCAAGATGCTTACTTCTGAGAAGCTCCAGGAGCTCTTTTGGTAAACCTACAGTTGCACATTGCAGTGCTCCATTAGAGGTTCTGTCACCCCTGGTTAGCAGTGTGTCTAAACCACAGGGGAGGGGAATGAAAATTGAATACCTTCCTGCAGGCAGAAAGTGCAAAACTCAGAAGCCACAGTTCGGTGGCTCTGGGACCCCAATCTCCAGTGTGTAAGGTCTGGGGATGGGCATGGTGGTGAAGAGCCGCACTGCCGGCAGCTCTGACAGAGGAGATGTGGTTCCATTAGAGGCGCTGAGTCGGTCTCCACTTCCACAAAACAAACTTCATTTTCTTTCGGCCTTTCCAGTTCCTTTGAGGGCCCGAAGCTGTCTGTTCACAGTATTGCAGTGTTGGGGTTTTCTTACAGGGCCGTGGCTCATCTGGGCTTCTGTTTACTCTGGAACCGAGTGGCACCAAACCCTTTATCACGTCTTGCTTTCCCAGTGTGAATGAGCCAGTGTTGCAATGCTCAGTTCCTTTGTGCAGCCTCCCCTCCCTCCCCTTCCCCTCCCCTGCCCTCCCCAGCCCCTATCTTTCAGCAGTGTTTCTGTGTTTTTGTGACTCTCCACGAGAGGTTGAAGTAGAAGATCGATGAGTGGGAGGATGAACTTCAACGTTTAGTGAGGAGCTGGGCTCACTGAACCCTCCCTGGCCCCCCAGGGGTAGGTCCAGTAGATTTCTCTATTAAAGAGGAAGTGATGGAGATTTAGAGAAGTTACAGAATTTGCCCAAAGTGGTACAGGCAGAAAGTAATAGAGCTGCATGAGAACCACATCTCCTCTCTCAGATTGGTCGGCAGTGGGGCTCTTCACCACCATGCCCGTCCCCAGACCTTACACACTGGAGACTGAAGTCCCAAAGCCACCGAACTGTGGTTTCTGAGTTTTGCACTTTCTGCCTGCAGGAAGATATTCATTTGTCCTTCACCTCCCCTGTGGTTTAGACACACTGCTAAGCAGGGGTGACAGAACCCTGTGGTTCTGAACGACACACGGTCATCCTCACAAAGGTTTGCCAGTAAGGCTTTTGGCTGGCATCCCCACAGATCTGTGACTGTACACTTTGTGCAACTTTATTGTAAAAAGCTCTCTTTATTAAAAGAACTAAAGCCAAATAAATATTAAAGAAACATCCAAACCCACAGAGCAACTTCTGGGATATGGCAGCTTTCCTCACTAATATCTAACAGCCAGCTGGACCCCAGACCCTACTTGGGATAGCAATATGAATGACGGTTCCCAGATTTTAACCGGTCCTCCAGACTGTCCTGCCACACCTAGGTGCACATCTCCCTGGGGTTCTTTCCTTCTTGAAGATTCTCTTTCTCTTTCCTCTAGTGCTTTCAGAGTTGTTCCTTCTGGGCCTTGGAAGACCTTTTCTGTCCCATGGTCATCATCTGGCCCTCTCCCTCCAGCCTCCTACTATGTCCCTTCTTTCTTTCGCCTCACATCCTATTTGCAGGGGTGCATCTGCTGCAACCAGAGAGACCACATTGGTCCCATCTTTACTTGTTCTCCAACACCAGAATCTAAATCACTTAAAATTAGACCCAATGCTGGGAGCACTTAGGTAAATTTCTCCCTCACGGGAGAAAGTGGCTTCTTTTAAAACTTGCTTTAGAATGGCATTTCTTTAAAACACCATCATCTCTTCTACAGAACAGACCATCTAGGGAAAATCTTTACAGATCATTAACAGTTCTGGTACAAAGCTTCCTTGGTGGAAAACAGTGGACATTTTTTTGGAGAGAGTAGATTTCTGGGTTATCTTTGCCTTTTATTTATGCCTGCTTTCCTAATATTGCCCTCTGGTGTGGACAGCCCAAGATCTTAAAGCAGGTGACGAGGGAGTAGATTGATTCTTACCACCAAGGTGAAGACTCGCTGTGCTCTGTGGTGTACAGACAGTGCAGTGGCAATGGGGGCGGACATGGGAAGCATATGCCAGGTGCCCGGCATTTATTTTATAGATTTGCTGATCTATTCCCCACAGCCCTCCTGTGAGGGAGAGGAGGTGCTCTAATGATCCCATTTTATGGATGAGGAAACCAGGCACAGAGCAGTGGACTGACTTACCCAGAGTCACCCAGCTCATGGGTGGTAGAGATGGGATTTGAACCTAGGCAGTGTGGTTTCAGAGACTGTGCTTATACCCCTTCTTCTATACCTCTTGACACAAGGACAAGGAAAGCTTGTCATTTCCTTCATGGATCTTACGGATTAGTCAGAGAGACATTTGCCAATCTAATTTAAGACATACTGTGTTAAATACCACACAGAAACACAGAATAGGGTGCTCTTAAGGCCTGGATATTTTCATGTGGTGTAAAAAGCCATTTTTGGAACTGCCTTCCATCCCAGAGAATTATCAGCCACTCAGATAATTGAGGAAAATGAGGTAAAATGAGAAGAAGGGTCCTCTCCAAGCCATTTTTCCTTGTAATTCACCACTGATCAGGGTCAAACAGCTTTTCTCATTCTGCTTCCTAACACCTCTGCCTGTCTCCACTAGTGAGTCCCTGCCTTCCTGGAACCAAAAGTTTAAGTCAGTCCCTGATTACTGTTGCTTTTAAATGCATTGTAACAGGGACAGTGTCCCTCAGAAAGGTGGAATGTGGCTTTACCCTTTAAAATAGAGATGGCTAAAGAACAAAATTCCAAATTCCAAATACCAGATTCCCATCATGATGGAATAGCCTTTGCTAAATCTTGTCAAGCTTCCCTGGCTACAAAATGGGCAAAATCAAACTTGCTTCCTCCTCCTCTTTACCTGGTGGGAGTATTGTAAAGGTAAAAGGCAGTAATTGGTATGAAGATGCCCTGAGCTCCGTAGATAAGAGCTCTATATAATCCCAGTATATCATTAAACCTGCTTTATTGGGATTTGGATACAGTTCTGTAGATCATAGAAGTAGGTCTTTCAGCCAGTAGTTTGGAGTCCCAAGGCTTTATTCCAGAAAGAGAGCATTTATGGCAAATACAGTCAAATTAACACTATCCAGGTCACAGACAGCCTAGAGTTAAAGGATGGGCACACTTCTCTTTGGGAAGCACTTCAGTCACGCTTGAATGTCTCCTGCAATGGGGAACTCCCCACCTCCTGAAGCTGCCACTGGAGACCGTCAGAAAGTGCTTCCTTGGATTGGCGCTATTTCTCTGCATTCCCGAACTCTGCAGAGCACATCCACATCTGGCCCCTTCAGCTCTTTGAAGACACGCACCATGCTCATCCAGAGACATCGCTAACCTAGCTTCCTTCAACCATGTCTCACCTGATGAGGTTTTGAATCATCTCATTCTACTCATTCTCCTCCAGACATATTTCAGTCCTCCCCTAATATTATAGAGTGTGGCCCCCAGAACCACACTCGACACTCCAGAGAGTCTGACCAAAGGAGATGGCCACCTTTTCATCCTATTAGCACAGTCTGAGATCAGAGTTTTCTGGGAGCTTTGTTACTCTATAATAACTACTGATGTTACACCAATTACAATCTTTACATCTACATTGTATGTACCCCTGCTAGGTTGTGTCTCCCCAGTATTGGCAATGATTTTTTAAATTCTTGGCAAAAAGTCACCTCTATCCCTCTTAAATGAAATTTTATTGAATTTGGTGCCAGCCTCTTCAGTTTTTATTTTTTAATCCCCATTTTACCATCTAATATATTATCTACCCCTCACAGGTGGCAATCCAAGCTTCTGAATCTTTATTCCAGAAAGGGTAAAGAGCATACTTCTTTCAACTATAGTGACCTTTAATTAGATCTCCTGTACATGGATCATTTTGATAAAAATGCTCTCACTTTTGGTTAAAATGTTAATAAAAATATTGCCTAGGATAAGGCCAAGAAATATTCTTCTATCAGCTAATTTGCACCCTTTCTACTTGTCAATCATCAGATTGATTATTAATCTGCCTAATTGTACTGGTCTCTATCCTGTGTTTTGTAACCTTGTCCAAAATCCTTTGCAGACATCCCTCTTGTTTGCTTCATTTTCTCTGATATCCCAATCTTATTACTTTATTTCTGGAAAGATATGACTGGCATTACTATGACTTCAGTTGTTCTTAGTGAGACTGGATTGGCTTTTTTTTTTTAATTTAATTTTATTTATTTATGGCTGTGTTGGGTCTTCGTTTCTGTGCGAGGGCTTCCCCTAGCTGCGGCAAGCGGGGGCCACCCCTCATCGCGGTGTGCGGGCCTCCCACCACCGCGGCCCCTCCCGTTGCGGAGCACAGGCTCCAGACGCGCAGGCTCAGCAATCATGGCTCAGGGGCCCAGCCGCTCCGCGGCACGCGGGATCCTCCCAGACCAGGGCTCGAACCCGTGTGCCCTGCATTGGCAGGCAGATTCCCAACCACTGCGCCACCAGGGAAGCTCTGGATTGGCTTTTATGGTACCACCATTATCACTTTCTTTTTCAATCCATCCCATTTATAATTTCTGGGATCAATTTCCAGCTCAACCACCAATATCTTAGAGAATTTTCCTTCTGTCTCTTCAAAAATAATTAAGACATTTGCCTAATTCCTTGCTTCTGGCCCCACTCTCATGGATCATGTCTTCCTCCAAGGTCTCTGTCAGCAGGTTGTCCATCCCGTTTGCAAGCCAGAGACTGTTCTCCCTGGCAAGGAAGCCAGTGGCAACTGGGAGAGGGATTGTGCCTCTTTTTGACATCCTTCAGCGTCACACCTTGGATGTCACGCAGTTGACTCAGGCCTTCTTTGATGTTCTCCTGGTTCTGAGCCTTACCAAATTCTTTTCAATACTACTTTCAGTCTTTAAGTGACCCTTATTAAAATGCAAATATCTCTTAGAAGGGTTATTAAGCTAACAGCCTATGTAGTTTCAGGGGTGAGGGTGGGTTTTAAAGGAAGACATCCTTAACGGCTCACTTATGGCTGGGCTGAAACATTAGACCTTCCTGGGACACTTTATCTGGTGCCACCTAATGGAGAAGAGCCCAAGCCTGATTCATTTTGGGAGGCTGCTATGTTCCTGTAATATTGTTGGCAGGAACTGGAGGAAGGAGAGGTGTAGAAGAAAGAGAGGTGGATTAGGAGTTAAGAGACATAGTCATGTTCCCGTGATCTGCTCCTAAATAGACTCAGAGACCTCTGTATCCATATCTATAAAATGAGAAAGTTGGGTCAACGCAAACTCATCTGGAAGGTCATTCCCAGCATGATTCTGTGATACTTTATTGTAATCCAATCCCATCTTTTCCACTATAGTTGGCTCTGTGTCCTATTAGCAAGTTATGTCACCTCTCTAGGTCTTAGTTTCCTCAGTTTTAAAGATGGAGTAATGACTAATTCCTGGGTTTTCTAAATGAGAAGGGCTCACAGAAGCCTGGGGAGAAGCAGGATAGAGATGTGGGAGAGAGACTTTGTCCTCCTCCCTCCCTGTTCAACCAAAATAACTCAATATTTACCCTTTGGTCTTCTGCAGAAGCTTTTATTCAGGGAAAGGTTTTTGTTGTTGTTGCTTTGTTTTGTTTTTGCCTACAAATGAATGTATCTTAGTACGTCCATGTAGTATAATATCACAGGACACTCTGAAGCTCCCATCTAGCTCAAAAATTAGATATTAAGCTCTTTGAGAGCAGGGATCAGGACTTGTCATTCTATCTTCATTACCTTTCGTAGAGTCTAAAGTATAGTAGATTTCAACAAATGTTTGTTGGATAAATATGCAATGATAATAATGATCTCTATTACTGAGCTCTTATTCCATGCCAGGCATTCAGTGCTTTAGTGGGTTACCTCAGTTAATCCTTAAAATAAACCTATCAGGTAGTTATTATTTTTCCCCATTTTATAAATGCAGCAATGGAGGTATTAAGACTTGAGTAGAATGGAGGCAATTTGATATATATATATATATGTATGTATGTGTGTGTATATATATATATATATATAAACCAAGGCTCTTAATCACCTTGTTACATGGCCTCATTTCTGTCTATGGGACATACTGAGTAATATGGATGAGGAAGCTGAAATGCAAGGCCAACAGGATGGGGAGTGTGAATCTGCAGATAATACCTGGAGAGAGGGAGAGGGAGGGATGGTTCAAGGTGTATGAGACAGGGCTTAGATGTGAGGTGGAAGATCAGTTCCACAGAATTGGGTTCCCTAGACCACCAGCATCAGCATCACCCAAGAACGTTTCAGAACTACAGATCCTCAGGCCCCATCCCAGACCTTCTGATTCCAAAAAGCTGGAGATCAGGCTCAGAACACGCTCACAGGGCATGTTAATTAATAAGCCCTCCAGGGGATTCTGATGCATGTTGAGAATCCTGCTGTGGACCAACTTCTGAAGAGTGGTGAAGCTTCTGGTTTTCTCACTGTTGGAATAAAAGTTCTAAATTGACACGAATATTTACCTCTTTGATATCTTAAGATGACACTCCACAAGATGTTTGCTTGGACTGAGGGACTAAGTATGCCATTCCTTTCCTACCTTCTGTTTAGTCTGTAACCCGAGGCCCATCACTTAACTCCTGATTCTTTGCCTGTAAAATGTGGTTAATGATGCCTGTTTCCTATTGGGGTAGCAGGAGAAATGTGTAATTAGTGGCTGCAAGGCACCTGGAACCCAGAGCGCCCTATAAATACTGTAGGATAATAACCAGTTTATGGCCTTAAATGCTGCCTGCAACTTGACACATTTAACATTTCTTCTCTGAACTGTAAAGTTGAAAGTTAATTTAACTGTTCAGTATTTGCACTTATTTTTTATTCATTCTTTAGCCCCAAATTGTGTGCGTGTGTGTGTGTGTGTGTGTGTGTGTGTGTGTGTGTGCGTGTGCTTCCTTCAAACTTCCAGAGAAAATGGGTAAGAAAGAAAACATTTAAAAAATCAGGACCTTCTGAGAACCTCTCCAAAGCATGATGTTGGATTGATTGTCAAACAGATTCTTCAGATGATTTAAGCAGAAAGGTGAGAGACTCCATGGGCAGAGATGCTTGGTGCCAGAGGTTAATGCTGGTTCTTTGAGATTCCAAGCTGTGATTATTTAAAGATGGTTCACCCTTTCACTTTATGAACATTTTCATTTCTGCTCATCTTTCTAACGGTAACCCTCCTTTTCCTATTTAGAATACAAAAAGTCTGAATAATATTCTCTACGAGGTCATTCTTTATTCAGCTTAGGCAAATACTTCCTTTTTTAGGCAAGACTGCTTGTCCTATGTATACACTCAGATTAGATTTACAAGAGTACAGGCTAGTTTTTTTTACTCTAGCATAAAGGTTTTTTCCCCTCTTCATCTTAAACAGATGAATGGCCAAAAAAGACCCAGATGGAGACACAGCAAAAACATTTCTTTTGAGAGGTTGACCAGGGCACAATTTACATGGAGGATACAAATGTGAATAGATAAGCAAAGAGGGGCTTCCCTGGTGGCTCAGTGGTTAAGAATCTGCCTGCCAATGCAGGGGACACGGGTTCGAGCCCTGGTCCGGGAAGATACCACATGCCGCGGAGCAACTAAGCCCGTGCGCCACAACTACAGAGCCTGCCCTCCAGCCTGCTCTCTGGAGCCTGCGAGCCACAACTGCTGAGCCCCTGTGCTCCAACTACTGAAGCCCACATGCCTAGAGCCCATTCTCTGCAACAAGAGAAGCCACCGCAATGAGAAAGAAGCCCGTGCACCGCAACGAAGAGTAGCCCCCGCTCGCCACAACTAGAGAAAGCCTGCATGCAACAATGAAGACCCAACACAGCCAAAAAAAAAAAAAAAAAAAAAAAAAAGATAAGCAAAGATACGTGTGTAAAAGGCTTTTATACCAACAGTGTGGTATGGAGAAAAAAAAATTTAAATGCCAACTAACTGTAGTTTAAATTTTTTATGTTATAACTTTAATATTGGAGCATAATTACTGGGCAGGAAAAATACCTCCACCCTTTTATTACCATTTCCTGACATTTTAAATTATATGCTATTCCTGAATTTAAAAAAAAGAACAGCAGAATAGGGATCGTTCGGACCCTCAATCAACTCACTATTTTATAGAACCAAGTCTCAAGTAAACTGGCTTGTTTCTCCTCGTGCCTATGCTGGAGGTCAAATGCTTACAATAGCCTAAAATAACAAGTTGACATATGTTTTCATAAGTGGAAATAAGAAAGAAATTCAACCATCTGCTAATGGAAAGAAAAGTTTTGAAATAAAGCTAACAGCTGCTGTCGTTTCTGAAGAAACATCTCTAAATTCTTCAGAAGACAGTAATGGTGCTTACGACAGCTAAAAATCATTCAGGGCACCATTAACTAATTATGAATTACCTGGGAAATCATGTTTGCACTTAGAAGGGCCATGCAGAATCCTTTTAGAAGTTGGTCTAACTTTACAACTGTCTGGGGTTATTCATTGCAGACTGAAGTGTTTCCGTTTCAAGTCCAAATAAGTCGAAATAAATTGGACAGCGGATTCCCTGTGAGGGAAAAGAGGGAGGAAAAGAGACTGTGCCCTCCCTTTCCTTGAAAAGCACTGGCTGAACCCAAGAATGGCTTCTATTTCCACCAAGCTTCAGAACAATCTGCAAAGCACTTCAGTGAAATGAAATAGTAGCAGGTCTGGCAAATTGTGAGGGTTGACAGCAAACAAAAAGGAAGAATTTAACTCCTCCTCATCTTCCAGCACTGGCATTAAGCTTCAGATAAGGCAAGAAAAATGGCTAACGTTGGGACTGCCTGCCCCTCATAATAGAAAATGGTCCTGCCGGAGATATTTTCTCATTTTTCTGATCACCTGTCTTCTCAAGGCCTGTCTTTTCTTATCGGGAGTAAATTATTTGTTTGCAGCGTTTCTGAGATTGCTCTAAGAAGATCAGTAGAAATGTGGTGAGGAAAGAGAATATAATTTCACTGCCCTCACTTCTCTAAAATCCGGGAATTCTTGCATTGTGTGTACTTCCTGCCAGCTCGGTAATACTTAATGTAAAGTGTGTGTGTTTAATCCTGCAGAAACAAGTGCTTTTAATCATTGTTTGGATGATCCTAAAGCACTTTAATATTACAGTGTTTAGTCGGCAAACCTCTGCAATAAAGAAAATACGTTGTTTGACTGAATTAGGTAATAAAGTTTCTTCTTGATTTTTTAAAACAGGAACCGTTGCTTTTCAGAAAAAAAGAATTTTTCTTGAGGAATCTGCATGGCAGTTTTTTGTGGTTCCTCTCTTTTCTGACCTCTCAGAGCTCTCACTGTCTGAACTATTCATTTCTCATCTTTCAGTATCTACTTTCATGTGCTGTTAATTCTCTTTTTATGTCCCAACCAGACTATAAACTTCTTGAAGGTAAGCATCATTGTAATGTTTATTTCTCAAAGTGCCTAAATCAGTAGATTGTCAGGCATTTGTAACAAGATTTTATGTGTTTAATCACATTTAATGATCTGACCCATTTCTTCTTAAAATAGTGAATTGCATCTCATTCTATTTTAATATCATAAAGTCATCATGAAATGTAGTGTGTTTGACAGTCCCTCTTCTAAAATGACCCTGGCCTTCTTCAGCACAGTGGTCTGCAGTAAAGTTCTTCAGTCCTGGGCTCTGGATGGTTTGGGTATCACACCTAATAAGTGTGATTTGAAGTAGCGTCACTCCATTGAATGAGCTTCATGGCAGTGCATAGGGTCAGACTGAGTAATTTCTGTGTGAGTGTGACTGGGAATTGTTCCGACTCTGAGAATCTTCCATGATTGGAGAACATAAGAGAGAATGCCTCTCTTAGATGGATATTTATTTGTTTTTTAATTACAATTCATAAAGGGTTAATGAAATTGGCCTTTCTGAAACCTGTTTTTGGAATTTGATTTTGGTCACTGATTGACGTTCAGGAGACAAACTCATGTTCTTGGATGTTGTGTATGTGTGTGTGTGTTTCTGTGTGTATGAAAAACAAAGGAATCAAGTTAGTATCGAGAACATACCATTTAAATTCTTAGAAACCCCATAATTGCTGGTTTTGTGGCATGCATTATCATATGAAGAAAAGAAAAATAGCCCACTAAACTTGGAGGCCTTGCTTAGGCTCAGAATACATCACCAAAGAGTAAAGAGGGGAGTGTTGGTGATGTTGTTATCATTTTTATTTTTAGAAAAGCCCAGAGCTCAGAGGAGAGCTTCCGTGCACTGAGTCAATTTAGAAGTGGTGTGTAGTGTAGCATGGGAAGTTCATTACAGATGTGGAATTATGCAGTACGTAGCAAGGGTAAATGTTTATTCATATTCCAAATGTAACCCACTTTAGTGGGTTAAGTTTAACCCATTTTAATGCTGCAGTGGGAAGTGGGTTTGCTGTTTTGGTTTATGGGCTTGGAAATCTCCCTAGATGGTAAGAGAGGCGCACCTACGGAAACTGGAAGGATATCCAGGCTCCCTCCTCACCTTTGGACAATGTATTTGATTCCAGTTTATAAAACGTGAGTCCAAAGTCCCTACAAAAATAAATGACCTTCGTCCTGTTCAGGTCTTGTTTCAGACTGTTTTTGCCTTTCCTGTGGTCTAGGGGATGTTGAATGGTCTCTGTCAGGGTCCTGGCAGGGGCAGAAGGCACGCTGGGGTGTTGAAGAGAAGTTAACGAAGGGGCTTTTCTACAGAGGTGTAGGCAGGCCAAGGGAACCAGAGATTCTGAAGCACCCAGGGGTTGCCAGCAGTGCAAAGCCGTGACCACTCCCGGGCCTGAAGGGGCAACAGGAGGAAACCGTGTTACTGCTGGAGCCAGGGGATGGCTAGAGCCGCAGGAGAGGAGCCCGGACAGTGGTAGCTGTGAGGGTCATCCATTGCAGCACCAGAGCAGGGAGGGAACAGGAATAAATACCGCAGCATATCTCTCCTTCCTCCTTCCCTTTCCCGCCCAAGCCTCCCATTGGCTGAACCCAATTGGCAGCCTGAAGCAAGGGAGCCTAAGGACTACAGTTCTTAGATGTTAATCTCCCTACCGCACACACACACTGAGGAGACCCTTGGGAGAAGCAGAGACCACTCCTGTCAGAGAGTCAGTTCTTCCCTTCAGACTCAGGGTTACCAACATAGTGATTTTTCATTGGATTTGCTGCGGGATAGAGGGTACAAGGGATGGATGAAATCAGAATTGGGGTGGAGCGTTGGCTTGTATGATCTGGAAAAATAATCATAAATAGTAAAATATGAGGTATATCCATAAAAAGGAGAAAATAAACTGTAGTGGTTCAGAGCACCTGCACTGGCCTGAGGCTGTTCACGTGGGACCCCAGCTTGGCCTCTTACTAGCTGGCCAGTTTCTCTCTGAGGCTCTTTTTGCGCATTTTAAAAGTAGGGATAATGATCATACCTACCTGTGGGTAGGCTGAAGTGAAAAGATAATTGTAAAATTCTTGGCTTGGGACATAATCAGCACTCAAGAAATACAACTGCTAGCTGCTAATCCAAATTATAGAGAGGAAGGCTCAGTCTTGGCTTGTGGTCCTGTCCCGGAAGATGTCCTTCCTTCTGCACCAGGAGTCAGAATGGGTGAGAAATTGACTAAAGAAGGACGCGTGCTAGGTTCCCACCAGGTCAAGGCTGGATGGGGATGTATGTGGAGCAACAGCAAAATGGGGGAGGCCCACCCAGGCTGTGTGATCACATTCTTCACCGGCATCCCACACCAGATCCTGACCCACTCTTTTCTGAGCCCATGGCCTCCATCGCTTCATGTCGGGGCTGCTGTTAAAAGGATTCACAGGCCCCCCTCAGAGTCTTATCCTGAGAAAATGACCATTCTTGGGAGAAGAGGTGACAGAGTGAGTGGGAGAGTTACACGCAGCTAAGAGTAGATCAAGAAGAAATTGGGGTCTCTTGAGGAAAAAAGGATCTAATAAAAGAATCTAAAGATGTAGTTGAGTCCTCTAAACTAGCTGGCTTTCCCTTACATTTTTGTAGTTTTAAAAATAAAAACTAGAAGCAAGTTGGATGAACATAAAGACACTGGCAGCCTTGGGAATTAGGGGCAAAATTCTGTTCTAAATTCATGAAATCGTGGCATGGTTTCATATTCAACATGACTCTGTTTCTACCACTAGCATTTTCCTGGCTGATTTCTTCTCCATCCCTGGACTTCCTTCTGGTTTTCCAACTTATGCACCTCATCCCCTACCCATCCCCAGGTCTCCCCAACCCATGAATAAGCCAGTGGTTACAGGGGCAGCACATTTTGTGTCAGTAATCTCTGGATTTTCAGCAGTAATAGATAAGAGTCAGAGACGAGATGAGTGTGTGAGCTGGTGAGAAAGGACCAGATGATAAAAAAAAATACACTGTGTTATGGGGCTGGCAGTCCTTGATATTTTGAAGATTACCTGGCCTTTGACAACCAGTAGATTTGACCCCCCCTTCTCTCAGAAAATACTAAAACATATCTAAAAAGCCATATGATAAATAAATTCAATCTCATAGCTACTATCTCACCACACAAGATGAGTGTAGAAAAATTTGGCTGAGAGAATTGTGGCAGTTTGACATCACAAAGCTACAATGGTGAGGGATTAGAAAACATTCTTCCTATAATTCTATTTGAAAAGAAATTCTATTTAGAAAATGTCCATCAGATTCCATGCTTGTCACATCTCTGTCCCCTAAGTGTAAGAATTAGGGTCAAAGGACTAGACTGGAGTGAGAAAGTCAAATGCAGAAATACCCCTCTGGGTATATACAGGAAGCTCATGTATGGAGGAAGAGCTACTGTGTACCCTTATTATTGATACCTTGAGTCATTTACTATGTGTGAGAGATAAGTTATCTTAATCAGTGGATACATTTAGAATACTTTAGTGTAATAGCTTTGAAAATATTGTTGATATAAAATGCATTTAGAAAGACATCTAAAATTCCATAGTGAAAGTCTCAGTGGTGGTCAAGGTCAAGTATGCCTTCTTTCCGGATCCATCTATTCAGTGCATTGGTGCTCACAGGAGTGGAACAATGGAGTCCCTCCAGCATCCTCTGTCACTGTGGCAGGCAGTCGAGGAAAGCCTATTACAATGTAACAAATGAACTCTGAAAATAGAACCAACTCCTAAACAGCTAAAAGTTGCATATGAAAAAACCTACAAACAGCTCCTGCCAAAGGCTGAGCCTCTTGACCCAGCAAATTATTACTAGTATGGCATAAGTGGTTTCTTAGTGCCCAGAGGAACACCCACTTCCTACCGGAGGGTAGGAAACCCTGGACAGGGGAAGCTCCCACCAAGTGCTTGGACTCAGATGCTTGAGACAAAGGACCTTTCACTGTTGTTTAGAGGCCCAAGATCTAATCATTTCTGGCTGCTCTCTTTGCTTTTTCCTTTTCTAGTTTTTGAATTCTGACAGCCAAATCATGGCCGCACTAGTTACTGATTGGTCTGTATCAGAGTTTGCATATGTCAGGTAGGGCACACTGCACATCCTGGTTGAAGGAGACTTCCAATATGCCCAGTTGTTCTTTTCCTTTTTAATCCCATCAGCCAGCTTGTGACTGGCCATGTGGACACTGTGAGCAGTGAAGGTGATTTGTCTTGCTTGAACCTAGCCCTGAAAATGCAGTACTGATGGCTGCAATAGACATTCTTAAGGAGAATCTGATTTTTTTCCTCTACTTTGATAGTGGTCACTCAGTTGATCAATCAAACAAGCATTTATTGAGCACCTGGTGTATACAGAGCTCTGCTTTAGGGAGGTGCTGAAGAAAGTAAAGCTGCAGGGTAGCACTGGGGTTTTGGGGGCACTCGGGTGGCTTTCCACTGGATTCACACCTCACTTTCATTCCATCAGAAGCCACAGGACACCCACTGGGAGTAATCATGGTGAGGGCTCTGCCCTGAGCAGCCAGGGTTAATAGGCCACATGCCTAGAAGAGGAGGCGAGACAGCAGGTTGCCCTGGAGGAATTTCCCTGTGACCCTCTCCTCGCCCCTTGACAGGATGCAAGCAATCCTTTCATTCAAAGCCTGCTGGTGCCTCTTGTATTTGCCTTTGCATTCATTATAGGCAGGGAAAGATGGCTTTGTTAAGGCACAGACTTCCAGTGGAAATGATGATCTAGCCTTTGTGAGAAAACGCTCCTTTGTCAGAAACACTTAACATACAAACCAAGAAGTCTCCTTCCTTCTCAGAACGCTTAAAGTGAAACCAATGTCCCAATCCTCCCTTTTACCTTCACCTTCCTTCTCTTCCCTGTAATGCAGAGCCCAGTGAACTCCTACTCACCCTTCACTGCCCAGCTCCAATATAATCTCCTCTGTGAAGTTTTCCTCCTCCTTCCCACTCACCCCTGCCAGGGTCGTGGCACTTGCACACCCCACCTCCCATAGACACCATTCAATTCTTTTCCCTCTGGAAGTGGGAGCTGCCTGAGGGAAAGAACTTTCTTACCCATCTTTGTGGGCCCAGCACCTAACGTGAGCTCAGGAACAGAGTGACTGGTAAATATTTGTTATGTGGACAAATTAGGAAATTGATAAATGATCTTTTATAAAGGCACAGGTGTGTAAATATGCTATTCTTCCTTATGACAGTGCCACTGGAAATAGATAAACAGAGGTTACAAGTACAAACATCTTCAGACAGGAGGATAATATTAAGGAAAGATTTGTTTTAATATTTGGTTTCTGATTCTGGTTGTGGAAGCAGGAACTTTCACATACCAGGATTAGGAAGACAAATGTGCCACTGTGCAAACAGCAAGAGGATATGACTCTCCCGCCAGCACGTGGGACAGCTGTCCCAAGTGCCGTGAAGACAGGCGACCCTAAGATAACAGCAGGGGCCGGGGGGTGGTCTATTCTTCTTGCTCTGTTATGTAATGTAAATATTCTCCCTTCCAGAAATCATTGGGCCCGCCTGTTGTTTGCCTTATTCTTAACCCTTTAATTATAGACCTGCCAATGCTGTCATCCACCCTGCCAGGGTGACAGGAAGGCTTCCCTTCCTGCATACATTTGTTCAAGCATGCGCCATCCAAGTGATAAATACATGCTAATGCCAAGTTGAACGCTGAGGTTTTAATTAGCATCTTGCAGCTTGTGAAGGGTTGCTTTGACTCTTGTTTCTCCTTCCTGTACATTGCTGTTACACTTCCTGTGCTGTTTTTGTTGCTTTGTGGTACGGTGGGTGAGATGTCTGAAGTGTTGCTATAGTGTGCGTGTTTGTGATCTTTAGAAATATTTTCTCTGTAAGAAGGTATTTTTAAAGCAAGTGATAAGAAACCGCAGAGCACTGAAACCCTGGAGAAAAGCAAAACTTGAGGCTCTGGTTTTCAGGAGGCTTCAAGTATCAGAGCCACAACTACGGCCACACCAGACAACCTGACTGGGCCTCATCTGTCTTTATTTGGCTTACAGTAATAGGTGAGGTTTAGGTTGGTTATAGATGAAGACAGAATTAATGCAATCTTAGACCTAAGTAAACAGGTTTAGCATTGTGAAGCAAATGTATTTAATGCTTGTGATAAAATGATAGGTCAACCTTCCCAAGATGACCATTGGGTGTACATAGTATTATTTTTATGGGGCACAAAGGAGTTGACCAACTTTGGGTAAGGTTCGGTTGCCTTTGATCCTCAGCGTCCATATCTGTAAAATGGGATAATACTACCCACCTCACAGTGCTGTTTGATGATCCCGTGTGATAATATATATGAAGTCTCACGATGTAGCAAGGTTCATTGGGAGAGGCAGGATTTTATAGTGGAAGAAGCCTAGTTGTCAGAGTTGGACAGACCTAAATTTGAATATTCAGCTTTACTACCTATTAACTGTCTGACTCTGGGCAACCTCATTATTCCTCGGTTTACTCACCTGTACAATGGGACTGATAATCTGTATTTTATAAGTTTGTTATGAATATTAAATAAGACTGCACCTGAAACACCTAATAACGTCATGTAATGAAAGCCTCTCAATAGAGGTTAAAATACCTGTGTCTCTATTTACGATATATGCCGCAAATGATCTTTCAGAAAGGGGGGTGTCATCTTAAAATTGTATTTATACAAAACCTCTCAGGTAGTTGGGTTTCTCTCTCAGTTACTTTATTTTGCACCCCCAACTACTTTCTGGAAGAGACACAGTCGACCTGAAATCACCTTAATCAATGATAGTTTTGCCTTCTTGTGGAGGTTACTTAACAGCCAAGCCTCCCAGTCTCTTCTGACCCGCAGTCCCCAGCTCTCTTCCTCCTCAGACACAACTCCAACCATGGCAGAATCTTCCAGAGCCGTTCTGTGCTCTGCCAACACTGGGCTGGCTGTACCTCACTTTCACAATTTAACATCTTAGAGAGCTTTTCGTATCAGCCACCTTATTCCTTTTAGCACCTTTGTGGTTTTCCATAAACAGAGTTTTTAAAGATCACTTGAAAAAAATAATGTAGCCAGTGGTTATGTTGTGGAGACCACCTACAGGATGAATGAACAGCCAGCTGCCCTCATGTGATGTGATTATGTGGCCAGGGTTGGAGAAGATGTCCAGTGGCCACATTGTACATGGATCTTTAAGTTTTTTTACTCTGAAAAGGCTAAGGAAGAAGTGAATATGATGCACTTTAGGAAAAAAATGTCTTAGATGCCTCAAAAATGCCAAAGATATACATAGAGAACTTAAATAAAGTTGTCCTATGAAATATGAATTAATGAAAGCACTATCTCTAAATTTGTGTATTATTTTATATCTGGTTTTAAGTACATATGTATAACTGAATTAAGGAATTAAATAGTATTAGTAGGTATCTGATAATTTCACTGGTACCTCTAAAAGTTTATATATTCAAAAACTTTTTGTAGAGGATCTGCTCACTAGGAAAATGGAGGCTGCCTTCTGCTGGGGGTTGCTTAGAACTCCCCAGTATTTAGCAGTTCTAGTCTTTTTAAAAAATATTTATTTATTTATTTATTGGTTGCACTGGGTCTTAGTTGTGGCACGCGGGCTTCTTAGTTGTGGAATGTGAACACTTAGTTGCGGAATGCGTGTAGGATCTAGTTCCCTGACCGGGGATCAAACCCAGGTCCCCCGTGTTGGAGCACGGAGTCTTATGCACTGCGCCACCAGGGAAGTCCCCTAGCAGGTCTATTCTAAACAAACAGAAATCAAACAAAGTAAAGCAGGCATAGGCTGAAGTGTCACCTGTATTACTAAGGGCAGGCAGGAGGGTGGTTAGCCAGGTGGACTTGCACACCATTGAACCCCAGAATTAAGTAGGCTTACCTGTCCCCCAGGTACTGCAGAGCTAGATCACCAGAAAGGCAGCCCTTCACCTCCAGGGCAGCGCTCCCAGGTGCTGACACAAAGCCAGGCGACAAATGGCTTCCATCTCCCCAGGACACAACATAGGCCCAGATCGAGGGCAGGAGTTCACTTACTGAGTGAGCTTCACAGGCCAGGAGTGGGGAAGTCTTCTCCACTAACACTGTGTATTTGGGCATAAAGCCTATACTCACTTTGACTGATTCTCACCACGCATGTGAGGCAATTCGATTATTCTGTGGCAGGTGAGGGGTTCACTTGTTCCATCAGCGGGGGAAGGAGGGCTTCACCAGAACTGCTGGTGTCGGCCTGCCGCCTTTTCACCTCCAGGTCACCTCGAACCTCTCTGAGCAGAGAATGCGGCAGTGGGGAGATTGTAGCTGCTCCACAACTCTGATAATTTAAGGGATTCAGGAGAGCTCTCGGAGGGCATCCCGCCCAATCCCTGTTTTTACAGATGAGAAAACTGAGGCCCACCTGGGTTGGGGTTGCGGGAGTGGGTGAAAATCACTGAGTGAACTGAGAGTGGAGCTGGGGCGAGAAACTCCCAGGGTCATTAACAAGAGCACAGATTTCTGCCCTCGCTTGAGATGCCCATCGCGAGAAATCTCTAAATCTTCCATTTTCCAGACTAGTTCTCTCCTTCACAGGTGGACACATAGCCATTGGCCTTCTGAAAGGCAGGTTCCACTGCAGCTGGTTCTGTTTTCAGCCTGTAAGACCAACAGTGACCTGGCAAACGTGGCCAGAGTGAACGGCTGCTGACATGTCCATGCTTGCCATCAATTACTACGGTTATATTAACTGTGCTGTTTGTTATGAACTGAACCAGTTGTGAAGAATGGTGGTGTTAAACCAGGGGGCCCATTTGTTGCCAGACTGGTTGCTGATAAGCCAGGTCTAGGCACAGGCTGAATATTTCTATTGATAATGAAACTGGGGAAGAGTCACACACAGAACCTGATACATAGAGGGCTCTTGAGGAAGAAGAATAGGGATGGATGGTGGGAGAAATAGATAGAGGGAGAAGGGAGAGAGGGAAGGAGGGGAGGAGAAGAGAAAGGAGGGAAGGGATTCCAGTTAGTGAGATTTCACATTTTTTGGTCTGAAAAAATGGCAGAAAAAGGAATAATGTCCTAAGTATTCTTGCTTCTCTAATGCTGCTTTCTACAGTGTTCAAACTGTGTTATATCATTGAAGCAGAAGAGAAATAAGAAAGAGCTGAAATTTTCACTTTAGCTTCTGCACTGCTGATTCCTCTGTGGGATTAGGGCCATGGGGAGAGAAATCAATTGGCTCTGAAGCAAAACAGAGCTGGATTTGAATTTTGCCACTAACTGTGTGACTTTGGGAAAATTACTGAATCTTTTTCCGTTTCATCTTCCTCATAGCTAGGAGATAAAAATACTTACAAGACCCCCGTTATATGCTTCCTTAATTAGCACCCTGAACTTTGTCTGTCATGTTTTTCCTAGTTTATTGTAATTTTTCCTTTTTTAAAAAAATATTTATTTTATTTATTTATTTTTGGCTGCGTTGGGTCTTCGTTGCTGCACGCGGGCTTTCTCTAGTTGCGCCAAGCGGGGGCTACTCTTCGTTGCAGTGCGCGGGCTTCTCATTGCAGTGGCTTCTCTTGTTGTGGAGCATGGGCTCTAGGCACGTGGGCTTCAGTAGTTGTGGCACGCAGGTTCAGTAGTTGTGGCTCGCGGGCTCTAGAGTGCAGGCTCAGTAGTTGTGGCGCACGGGCTTAGTTGCTCCACGGCATGTGGGATCTTCCCAGACGAGGGCTCGAACCCGTGTCCCTGCATTGGCAGGCAGATTATTAACCACTGCACCACCAGGGAAGCCCTGTAATTACTTTTCAAATGTTTGTTTGCCTTCATTGCTGGAGTGAAGGCACTTTGAAAGCAGGGACTGAGTTTGCCTTGCTCATGGCTATATCTTTATATAGCACTGTGTAGCACAGTGCCTGGCACATAAGTATTTGCCGAAGGGATGGATGGATGGATGGATGGATGGATGGATGGATGAATGGATGGATGGATGGATGGATGGATGGATAGGTGGATAGAGGGATGAGTGAATAGATGGGTGAATGCATGGAGAGATGATTCAGGAAAATTGTAAAGATTAGATATAATGTATATAAGCGACCTACCCCCAAATCTAGAATCTACTGGGTACTTAAAATTCCTTCCCACTCTTGGTAGGAGACCTCACTTCCTCTTCTGTCTCTGCACTAAGACTTCCCTCTATTTGACTCCAAATATAATACAGGCAAAAAATCTTTCTTTCCTTGCCAGTAGCAACATTTCCAGGGCTCAGATTTATGAGCTGCTTTCATGAGAATTTAGTCTATCACTGCCACTACCACTATGTATGTAGAGACACAAATACCCACAGTAAGCTCAAGGCACACAAGAAAGATATTATTATAATAGGAGAAGAAAATGGCTTTTCTAAATGGCAAGAGTAGAGAGCTGCCTGGAGGTACACCTAAGTTGTCTTTTCTAAGCAAGAAGACATCTTCTTCAGGAAAGAGATGTTTAAAAGAATAATTATCAAGAAATAACTGAGCAGTGGGAAGAGGGAATGGGGGAGGGGCAAGATAGGGGCTTAAGAGGTACAAACTATTATGTATAAAAATAAATAAGCTTATAAAAATAAATAAGCTACGAGGATCTATTATTGTACAACACAGGGAATATAGCCAATATTTCATAATAACTACAGATGAAGTATAACCCTTAAAAATTGTGAATCACTGTGTTGTACACCTGTAACTTAATATTGTACATCAACTATATTGCAGTGAAAACGCTGAGTTCTAACCACTGGACTGCCAGGGAATGCCAAGAAAAGATTTTAAAAAGCCATTTTCTACTAAAAAACAGAAATAACTGAGTAAAACAACCTCTCTTTCCTCTCCCTTTTAACAGCACTTTTCGGTCTAACCTTTCTATGTAACATGCCGCTTTCTACCTTATGCTTTGGTTACAGTGCACACGTGGCCGGAAGTTAGATGCCCAGCAGGCAGTTCTTGTTGAATGGAGTGAATGAGCTGATGTCTTTATTTCATCTTCTGATTTCTTGTGATTAGATTCTGCATCCTGCCTTTATAGCTACACCAGTGCCTAGTGCAATATTTTGTGCCAAGTAGTCTGTAAGTTCTAGGTAAATATTTGTTGGATGAATAAATGAATGCCTGGCTTCTGGAGGAAAGCCAGGAAGACATTCCTCTGATGAAAAGAATTTGTGAAGAGGCAGGCAAATGCTGGAAGGGAGATTGTCGGGGGGCTGGGGGAGAAGAGAGGATTCCAGACTGAATGGAAGTAGTGAGTGTGGGGTTGTCTCTAAAGAAATAGCAGAGGAGGAAGTATGTGAATTTTAAAGGAGGAATTTATCCACCAGCAAAGCAGCTCCATCACGCTGGGAGGAACCTGCATGTTATAGAAACTTTAGGACCAGGAAGTGGGGAGAAGGCCCTGGAGGAAAGGGAGACCAGGGACACGGGCAAGAGGTAATGACAATGATATCCGAATTAAAGCTCCTATGTCTTTTATCTCTCTTGATCCCCATCCCCCTTTATTGGAAAGAGACGTTCGCCTCCATGTCACTGCCACACCTCCCAAAAGATTTGTTCATACTCACAAGTTCAGTTTTCTCAACTTCCATTCACCCTTCATCTTATTTAACTGCGGCTTCTGCCCACACTCCATTGCAAGGTCATCATAAACCCCTTGTTGCTAAAGCAGTGGGTCCTCCTCATGCTTATCTCACGTGAACAGCTTCTGATACACTTGACCACGTCTCCCTTTTAAAATCTTTCTTGTCTTGCCTTTCACATCACCCCATCTCATGGCTTCTCTCTTATCTCTCGGGTCTGTACTTACTCTCCTCTTCTTCTTATCCCTTAAATGTTGATGTTCCTGGGGGGTTCTGTCAAAGGCCTTGTGTGTCAACTACTTTAGGGGCTGCAGTCGCCATCTGTATGTTGGGGCTTCCGTTTCTAGATCTCTTGCCTAGATCTCTCTTCTAAACTCCTAGCCCCTTAGATATGCTCACTTGGCTGTCCCATAGACGTCTCTTTCCAACAGGGAAAAGCTGAGTGCATCACCATCTGCCCAACCTGCTCCTCCTCTGGTCTGGCCTATTTCTGTGAATGACATCACTATCCATCCAGTTCCTTATGCCAAAAACCATTCATCTTCTTCCACCAGAAGTCATGTTTCCTCCTCTCCTTTTCTGTTTACATCCAATTTATCACCAAGTCCTGTAGATTCTGTCTTCTCAACATCTTCCAAACCCATTCCATTTTCTCCATCTCCACTGACACTGTTCGAGTTCCAACCATTAGTGTCACCTGATTAGGTTACTACCCAGCTCCCTGATTGGTCTCCACCCCCCTTATCTTCCATCCCTCCCGTCTTCTCTTCCTCCAGTCTGATTTCACACTGCAGTTGGAGTGATCTTTCTGAAATGCAAACTGGATGCTGTATCCTCCTTGTGCATATTTCCCCTTCCTTCTAGAACAAAGGCAAGCCCTTAGCATGGTTATAAAAGCCCTTCATTATCTGGCCCCTGCGTGCCTCTCTAATTTCATTCCTAGCCATTCTGAAACCTACACACACACACACACACCCGTCCCCCACACACACACCATGGTCTCTCTGTTTCAGCCAGCAGGCTGAACCACTTCTAGCTCTCAGCACCATGTTCTGTCTTGCCTTTGGTCCTGACAGGCCACACCTTGGTCTACTATTCACGATCCATGAGCCCATTTGCTCACAAAGGTACTCCTTGCCGTGGGCTGCTGTAAGTAGCTATCTGGGTGATAGCGTGCCTCCTTGACTAGGCTTAATGTGCAATGGTACTGAAGTTACTTATGATTCTCTCAGTCTTTGGGGACCCTAGGTCTTGCTCTTAGACTCCACTTTTCTGGGACGATTCTTGAAGGAGCCCTGGACAGAGCTGCTCGAGGCCAGATGTAACTGGCCCAGGCCCCATTCAGCTTTCTGAGGGTTAGGAAGTTCTGCTAGATACTCCTTTATATATCCTCTTGCTATTGGATTGCCTCCTTATTTGTTTGTATCCCTCAACAGGAAGGCAACAAATCTGCCTTTCACTTAGCCAACTCTTTATTGAGAAGCTACTACCTCCTGAATACAAGAGTCAGGGCCGTTCCAGTCATGCTGGTAGTGCCCAGCTGAGGGGATGGGTTAGGGCTGAACCCAGTCTGGGCTCACCTCACCAGGCCTGTGCCCTGACTCAGGGCTGTGTCTCCCAAAGGAAGCATATTCTTCACACACAGGTGCTGTCCAGTGACCAAGCCATGCACCTGCCTGAAAGCGGCACCTTCTAAAATTCATCAGAGGTACTCGATAAGCTAAGGATGACCCAGACTTCAGAGAACAAGATAAATGAGGTTCTTGCTCTCATAAGTGCTGTCTAGCCTGGGCTATATTTTTGTCTCAAAATACAAACAAAGAAATACACAAGCACATAGTAAAAAAAAAAAAAAAAAAAAAAAAAAATCAGATAGTGAAAAGGCTCTGCAAAGAATTTAAAAAGGTATCCAAGACACAGCTTTAAGTTGAAGGGTACAGGAAGATGTCTCTGGGGAGCCAGAACATTTAAGCTGAGATCCAAATGATAATGAAGCCGACCATGTATAAATCAGAGGGAAGAGACTGTAACATCTCTAAGACTGTGTAACATCTCTAAGGCTGTGTAACATCTCTAAGGCTGAAACAACAAGGTTCTACTATACAGCACAGAGAACTATATTCAACATTCTATGATTAACCATAGTGGAAAAGAATGTTTAAAAAAAAGAATATATATATATACATATATATATATGTATAATTGAATCACTTTGCTGTACGGCAGTAATGAACACAGCATTGTAAATCAACTGTACTTCAATAAAAATGGAAAAAAAAAAAAAAAGGCCAGAGTAGCTGAGGTATAGTGGGCAAGAGAGGAGACAAATGAGATGACCAGGGAGAGGTGGTCAGGGGCCAGATCACGCAGAGCTTGAAGCCCTACCTGCCTTGTTCACTGAGGCGTTCCCAGGGCCTGCCTCACTGTATTTATTCAATAAATACCTGTTGAACAGGAGAAACTCATCATGCCTCTACATATGGAATAAGTGGCCCAGACAGAAGCTCCGTGTGGCCTCAGTGCCCTCTAGTGACCACAAACTCCAGCCCAAGGCCCTCGATGGTTGGCTTCATCATCTTTAGAAAATCTCAGTTTAGCCTTGGCCTTGGGGCCCAGCCTGTGGGCCCAGCAGTAATTTCTGGAATATGTCTTACTAACTATTCTCTGCAATTAGGACTAAATCAGTTACAAAAAAATCCCTGAAATGAGAGCGACAGTCAGATGCACACCAGGGCTTCATTCCTTACCCAAGCAGCAGTTTCCAAAGAGAATGCATGGATGTCTTATTTCTCAGGGGAGTGCTGGGGGCCTGGACAGGTGACAAGTGTTAGAACACATTTCTGTATCCCTTAGCCAGTGTGACAGCAAGAAAGCTCCAGAATAGCCCTGACATCTCAATGTCTCACGGCAGTTAGGATGATCTCCAGGTCATCTCACTGCTCACGCATGGCACTCTTGGGCTGGAATGGCCTGACAAGACCATAGCCGCAGGCTGCCCGCGCTGGCCCCTCACACGCTTCTGAAGACCCAAGCCTGGGCATCGTGTGTGTGTGTGTGTGTCTAGGATATGTTGCGGCATGTACACAAACATAGCATACTTCTTGGGCTGTCGTTGTTTGCTTTCGTTTGGATCCCAACCCATTCTGTGCCCATTAAGCCCAACAAATTCCAAACTGTCATCTCGTTGTGAAGCTGTCCCGTGGCTGATTGAAAAACCTGTTTCCACCCAACTTCCCTGGAAAAAGCCCATGAACTGCAGCCCATTTGCAAATGTGTGCATCAATAAATCAAAAATGACAGCAGAGACCTGGCTCTTCTGGGAGAGGGGATGGCAGAGGGAGGGACCCAATCCTTCCACCCTCTATTTCCCAAATCATCCTCCTGATGCAGTATAGGCAGCTTCGCTTGAAATATTCTTAAGGGTGGGTCATCTCCAATTTCCTTGGTAGATCATTCTCAAAATTGGTGAATCTTTCACTCCTCTCATTTTCCAAAGCCCCTGCGTGTGTTTTTCTGTGAGTCTCGTCATCCTCCACTGAGCCAAGCGAAGGAATCTGGCTCTCCTTGATGTTTACAGGTATTTCCTCTCTGGTTGTCACTTGCCCAAGTGTAGCACATGGTGTTCTGTAATTTTTCTTCATTAATCAGTCCCCAAATTCCTTTACACTTGCTCCTCAGGTGATTCCATCAAATCAACATATTTCTGGAGCTAAAAATGCTTGGAAGAATATAGCCTTCCAGCTGCAGCCACCAGAACTTGGGGGATTAGCGTGTTTTTGCCTTACTCCTTGGCCATATGTTTCCACAGGTTTCATGCCCAGGAGCGTTCTGTGCAGCTGTTTGCTTCCATACAAATGTACTTAGTTTCATTTGTATATTTTTTCTAATTGAGTATTAAAGGCATCAAAAATTAAAATGTATACTGATAACAGCCAGTGTTTGGTGAGAGTGTGGGGAAATGGGCATTCTTTCACACATGATTGAGAGTTCCAACTGATACATCTTTTTGAAGGCCATTTTCACAGTAGCTTTGAAAATCAGAAATACACCCATCACCCAGCAGTTCAACTTCCCAGAATATAAACTACGTGTATAGCCTATCATTGAAGCATTGTTTCAAAATATTGAAAATAACTTAAATGTCCATCAATTGGAAATGTTTACGTAAGTGAATTAAGTGCATTTTGGTATTCTGGTACACAGATATAGTGGAAAACCAACCCACAGTTTTAAAAAAGGAAGCCACAGATCTGTATGTACTGACATGGAAAACATGCCTAAGAAATATCATTAAGTTCAAAAGCAAATTGCAGGACAATATATATATGAGACCATTTTTATAAATTTTTATTTTAGCCTTTTACAAGACAAAATCTGGAAGGATTTGCAGAAGTCTATTATTTATGGTGCTTTTTTCTGAGGTTAGGAACTTTCTAAAATATACATTCTTTAATTGTTGGGATTTTTCTGCTTTGCTGTGTATTTTAACAGACATATTAAATTATTTTTGTCATGCTCTTGATCTAGAAAGATGACTTTTTATGACACATACTCTCTATCGCCCGTCTCCCTCTCCTTAGGCCTCACACATGGAAGAGCTTTCCGTATGCTGACCCCAGAATTCCTCATCCTCCCTAACAGTTCAGAATGGCAGTGCTATCTTTTCAGGGTTTAGCTACTTCAGCATGTAAGGTTTTCTCAAAATTGTTTCTAAGGTTTTTTTTTTAACTTTTTATTTTATATTGGGGTATAGCCGATTAACAATGTTGTGATAGCTTCAGGTGCACAGCAAAGCGACTCAGCCATACATATACATGTATCCATTCTCCCCCAAACTCCCCTTTTTTAACCTGTACCTCCAGGCCCCTCAAACCAGCTTTTCTTTCTTTTTTCTTTTCTTTTTGTTTCATATGTTCCAGTCTTTATAGATTATTTCATTTGTGTGGTTTTATTACCTATTTTTGTAAGGTTCTGGTTGTTTTCTAAGCATCTATATCTTTTTTCCCCTTTTCCCTCCCTCTTCAATGAGCAGAGATACCTGCTTCCTAACCTGCTTAGAATTGCTCATTAGTATTTATTTCGCAGAATTTTTAAGAGGGCCAAGGGAATTGGGCTTGGCTTTTTACTGCAGAAGCCCTGGTCTCTTTTCTTTTGACTTCACCCTTAGCTCTTCTGGACTAATACTGTGCATGCTGCATATGTTATTATAGGAATTATTTTTTATTGGATCTTTTTACTTCTGCTTTATTTTCAAGGTGGTGATTTATTTAGACAGCATGTTCAAAAAGAGAAACCACCTAGCGCTCCTATGAATTTATTTCTCATTCATGTTAATTTTTATACAAGCAATATGAACAGAAAATTAGGAAATGCAGCTGAGCAACAAGAGAAAACTAGAAATTGCCTATGTTTTCACTATCAGGAATAGCAAATGTTAATAATTGGGTTTATAGCCTTGTAGATCATTTCTGTGTATATAAATATTTATCTTTTCCTTAAAATGGGATCATATTTGTTAAATTGTTTTGTAACCTGATTTGTTTAGTGCATAATGTAGCATGAATATTTTCCTATGTCATTAAGGAAAGATAATAATAACAACAAAGATAGAGTTTACTACATGCTAGACAACCCATCCTATCTTCAAAACATGCTGTATGTTGGGTAGTAATACTACTCCCATTTTGTAAATTGAAAAACTGAAGCCCAGAGAGGTGAGATAACTTGCCTGAGGTAACACAGCTAGTAAGTGACAGACCTAGGTTTTGAACCCAGATAGTCTAGCTCTAGAGGCCGTGCTCTGGACCACAGAGCTCTGACCCATGCCATCATTTTCATGGCTATAGTAGATGGTAATTTATTTAACCCTTCCCTTCTTTCTGGGCTGTTAGATTCACTGTTATACACAAAGCAGCAATGAACACTTTGTTCAAACATTCATCTTTGTACACATGTTCAATTACTGCTTTAGGCTGAATTCCCATGAATAGAATTGCTGAGTCAAAAAGTTTACACATTTTTTAAAGTTTGGATACATATTAGTCAACATTTTTAAGCAATTTATTTTCTAAGCCTCTTTGACCTTTATAATTCATTGTTCCTTTCGAATAATGTATCACTGCCCATCTGGGTTCAATGATAGTTTTTTCCTTAGAACATGGACCTTCTTCTGTTCTACTTCCTCCTCCTTCCTTCTGCCTTATACCCATTTCTCTAAAATGTTTAACAAAATAATACCCTTCCCCAAAGCATAATGCCTTTTGTTGTCAGCACTTCCTGTGTCTTATATCTCCTGGACTTTAACTGTTAGATGGGGTATGTGTATTAGTGGAATACTGTCCCACCATTTGACTTGATGCCAATTTTTTTTTAAATTTTTACTTTATATTGGAGTATAGTTGATTTACAGTGTTGTATTAGTTTCAGGTGTACAGCAAAGTGATTTAGTTATACATATACATATATCTATTCTTTTCCAGATTCTTCTCCCATATAGGTTATTACAAAGTATTGAGTACACTTCCCTGTGCTATACAGTAGGTCCTTGTTGTTTATCTATTTTATATACAGTAGTGTGTATATGTTAATCCCAGCCTCCTAATTTATCCCCCCCTGACCTTTCCCCTTTGGTAACTCTAAGTTTGTTTTCTAAGTCTCTGAGTATGTTTCTGTTTTGTAAATAAGCTCACTTGTATCATTTTATTAGATTCCACATATAAGTGGTATCATATGATATTTATCATTGTCTGCCTCATACGACTGATTTTCTTTCTTTTCTCTATTTTATTTTTTCTTCCAAGCGTCACAAGCATTGCAGTAACAAATCTGTTATATAACTTTTTTCCTGATGTTAGTCTCTGTAAAGTAGGGTGGGCTGTCTGGTAAGGTTGACAGTGTGTCAGAGGCTGGAGGGCAGAGCTCCCTGCTCTGATCCCACCTCTGCCTCCCGCTTGTTTTATGACCTTGAGAAAGCCACTTCATCATTCTCGTTTCATGTTCCTCATTTGCTAAATGAGGAAGGTGAACTAAATGACCTAGAAAACCTATTCCAGGTTTAAAAAAAAAAATACGGTGTCAGGCTATCCAAGAGTAAAGCAGACTTTTAAAAACTATTGTGTGAAACTGGGACAAATGTGATGTTGGCAGGGCCATGTTGGACGCAGCTAGAGGTTCGTGTCAACATATTAAAAATGTTTTGTGCCTTGTCTCTTGGCCAAGGCCTCCTGACAGTGCGCTTTAGTGGCTCGTGAAACGAATCCCTAAGACCAAGGTAATTATAGTTGTTCCACTGAAGCATGACAAATGGCCTCTCACTTTGAATGCGTTTATGAGAAAGAGAAACCTTCCATGACAACAGCACTGGAACTTAGTTACAGGCTCCAGGTCTGGGGGCAAGAATGGAGATAGTCACTGGCTGTGGCCAAGCGAGAGAAGACAAGAGCCTGAGCTCACCCGGGAAGAACCAGGACCGGGTGATATAACAGTGACAACAGCACCATGACAACATTAGTGGGGCTTCATGGAGAACTTGCTATTTGCCAGGCACTGTCCCAAGAACTTTATATATATTATCTCATTTAATTGACACAATAACCCTAAGAGATCGGTTATGAGGTAGGTACATTTATTTTTCTGTTTTATAAAGATAAGTATTGAGAGGCTCTTAAAAAAAGTTGAGTAACGTGCTTCAAGTTATTCAGCCAATAGTTGTCAGAGGTAAGATATGAACCCTGAGAGTTTGTTCATTTATTTAACACATGCTGTTTGAATGTCTGTTATATGCCAGGCACCCTTCTAAGGGCCGATGAGACCTAAGTGAACGAGGCAAAATTTCTGCTTGTATGGAGTTTGGCTAATAGTGGGATGAGCCCAGTAATAACAAGCGAACGAATCAATAAATAATTTCAGATGGTAATAAGTGCTTTGAAGGAGAGTGAGTGGGGTTGGGGGAAGGCTGCTTTACACAGGATTGACAGGGGTGGCCCATGGGAGGTGACATTTGAGCTGAGCCCTGCATGACAGAACAAGTCAGCTGTGCAAAGCTCTATTGGAGGAGAGTTCTTACATGGAGGGTCCACAGGAGCAAAGGCCAGGGGCTCAGAAGAACTTGGCTTGTTCTAGGAAGAGAGAGAAGGCCAGTATGGTTGGATGATACATGAAAAGGGGGGAAGTGCCTGCAATGGAGTGAAGAGGAGGGCAGGGACCAGAGGACACAGGGCCTTGGAGGCCACAGTATAATGTTTGTATTTTATTCCAAGTGCAGATGGGAGACATTGGAGGATTTTAAGCAAGGGAGCATTGTGAACTCCCTTCTCTGTGGATGGCTTTCTTCACTTCTTTGTGACGTTGCCAACAAGGAGCAACCAGAAAGGGATAAAGTGTGTATGTGCAGGGAAGCCTAAATGAAAGTTTAAAGGTTAGGAGCCACCAGCATTTCAGATGAATCAAAATTCTAGGTTTTTCACAGAGCAAGACTGAAATGAACAGTGAGAGGCCATCTAATCCAAACTTCTGACTTTAGGTAAGAAGACCTTAGGAAATCCAAGTTGAGCATCTGAACTATGTTTGAAAACCTGCATTAAGGAGACTATTTGGGGGGGAACTTCCCTATGTAGAAAGCTGCACTCTAGGTTCTGAATATTCTTGACAACTTCTTGGTCTGGGGGTTGTACTTACCTTATAGAGTAAATCTCATCCAAAATAACAAGACAGCTTTGGATAGATGACATCTCAGGGATTCATACTTCCATGCAGTCTGGTGTATGTGTGTGTGTGTGGGTGTGTGTGTGTGCGTATTGATCTTTATCTTTGAAAAATATTTTTGAAGGTGTCATCAATATTTTAACATTCAGGACCTGGCTTTTCTGGTGAGATGGTATTGTATGGATGGTTCTAGAATTTTGTTGTAAACTCGGCAACATGATTTATTTTATTTGAATGTTATTATAGACAAACACTCATCTTAACCCATTAAAATTGGTCTGTGTCACATATAAGATGAAATTAATTGCTTCTTTAGGTTAAAAGCTCACTATTACATTGTCTACTTTGACAAAAGTATTAAGAGCTTCACTTTTATTTAGCAAACTAGGTTTGAATAACAACATAAACCATTATTAATACACTGCATTTGTGTGTGTGCCTATGTGGCCGATTATTCATAGGTAGGTTCCTGACAATGCAAGCCTAAGAATCCAGATGCATTTGTATGAAACTATCTTAGGAGGTGTTTAGTTGCCTCTGTGATAGGATGGGCCCCAGAAAGCAAGTATGAATTGTGAAAGAACTTAATTTAAGCTACATAACTGTAATTGAGTAGGATTTGGGGAAGTTCACCACTCTTGAGTTACTTTTTATTGATAGTAAGTATATTTGTTTCTTAGGAGGGGAAGAATTCTCAAACTCTCTTACTGCATGAGATCAGAAAATTTCTGTTCCTTTGCACGAAAGTAGTATGTGACAGTTCACAAGGACAAGGGCAGCATAAGGATGGGTGTGGGATGCCATAGGGTTGCAGGATGACAAAAACAGAGTTTCCTCATCAAAAAGCGCTGAATTAGAGAACTCATAAAGCTTCCCCAGCTTAACATTCTATGAGTCGGGGAAAAGGAGTTTTCCCTCTGGCTGTTTAAGCTAGAGTATGTTTTACCAAGACCTTAGCTATGAGCTCAGGAGGGCTCTAATAACTCCGTCAAAATTATAAATTCAGCCGTCAGCACTGGGATTGTTGAGTTGACTGAACAAGCAGATTTTCTCCATTGTCTGCTTTCTAGATTGATGAATAACAATATCGTCCTCTCCATTTTGTTGTAACTCTTTCACTCTGACACTGATTGCTGAGAGGTTTTCCGGAAATTTCCTAAGTCACACACTGGAGTAAATTCAAGGACATAATGCGATTCCAATTGAATCATCAGTGTCTCAGCTGTCAGACCTAGGAGTTCAGTTGGTTGAGTTGTACAACTTCAACAGATTTAATATTACATACTTGCCACTTTGCGTCTTGCCCTCAAGTCTTAATAAATGGGCTAAAGGTCTGACTGGAATCTGTGAGATAAATTATATGTTTATTATGCCAAGTTAAGTAAATACTGTTTGAAAGGATTACTGGAGGGTACAATCAAGTTAATTGCTTTAAAAATCTTTTTTGATTTACTGGGCTCTATGAAAATGGTTAAGCAATTGATTCTGTCATGGTAAGTGACATGAAGAAAATGGTGTTGGATCCACAAGGGTTGCCATGTACACTTCCCCCCTCATGCCTGGAACTGTCCCGTAAACGAGCTGAGAGGCCCCCGGGACCAGAAGGCAAATACTGCTGACAGACAGTTGTTCCTCCAGAGAAGACACAAGTTGACAGTTTGACGTTCAAGCTGACGGATTGATTTCTTCCTTTTTATTCTAGATGCTGAAGAATACCAGCCTCCAATATGGAAATCATACTGTGAGTATCTAAAATCAGAATCTCCTCAGAAGTCTTTAGTCGGCCTGCCTTTTGAACAATTTTTCCTGTTGATTTAGTGCACACAAACTCTCGCATCACAGCACTGCAAACCCAAATCTCTCTTTCTCTGCTAAGGAGAGATATTGGTCAGAGAGAACTGGAAGAACCCTGTCCCCTGGCCAGGACCTCTGAGAGCCAGCTGCCTGTGACCCGCTTAGGGAAATGCTTAGGGAAAAAAAAGATGGACATTCTGACTCTCTACCTTTCTTTGGGACTTTCCTTGTCTTCCTTCCTTCCTTCTTTCCATCCTTCCTTCCTCTTTTTTTTTTCACAGTTGGTCAGCAAGGGTTAGTGTGTTGACTTCCATGAATTATGTTCTTGGCTGTTCATCTTAAAGCTGTAATATCAAATGACATTTACCACAGAAAAATTAACAGATAGCAATGGATAATGTTTGGTCACTAAGGGTGACTCCTTAGAAACAGAGATCATTATCTGATCATCGATCATCAATCCGTCTCCCCTCATGAGGGCAGGCACTTGTCATCACCTCAAGCTGGTTTTCTCTTTCCTTAGTATCATCCGCCTGACTAAGTAATTCTCCAGTGACAGAGGGGAGGAGTGTGGTGTGGGGAGCCCACTGTGCTGAGAGCCAGGGGAACAGGCTCTCATTCAGGCTCTGCTTCTGGACAGCAATAATAAGAATAATTATTTCTATCATTATTGATGTTGCCCTTGTTTCTACCACCCGTTGAGACCTGCAGCGTGCCAGCCACCATGCTAGCTCTGTGCCTGAAGTCGCAAATCGCACCACAGCCCTAAGCGACCAGTACCACTCTTATCCCTGTTTCACATACAAAGAAACCACAGCTCAGAGGGGTTCAGTAACTTGGCAGAGGTTTTATGAGAAACCTTGGAGTGGCATTCAGAGTGGAACCCAGAAGCAAGCCAGACTCACAGCCTGCAAGTTGCCAATCTTTTTTTCTTTCTATTTAAAATTGTATACATAAGTATAGAGATAAGTATATACATACACACAGACACACACACATATGCATATACCTGTGTATGTATGTATTTGTTACAAAAGCAATACAAAGCTACATAAAAGACAAACGTTAGAGAAATACATAAAGCTGAGGGCAAAAATTTCCCATAGGCCGCATACCAGCTCTCACCCCATATTCCACTCCTCTTTTCCAATCACTGGCCCTGTCAGTTTTGGAAAGCATATCTTTCCACGTGTTTAAAATACACATGCCTAAGAGTTTGTTGTTGTTCCCTTTTGTAAAAATGGGTTTATGCTGTACCCGGTGTCCTTCAACTTGCTTGTTTCACTTCACAAATACCTTGTTTTTATCTTCCTATGTCAGCATATAGAGAGGCACCTCATTCTTTATTACATGAGTCTGTTCTTCCATCTGTGAAATAAAGGGGTTGTGCTGGGTCTCTAAGGGCCCTTCCAATCTAATGTTACGCATTCTGATCTTCTATTTTAAAAGGCAATGCTAATGACTAAGTAATTGGATGTTTTTGTTTGTTTGTTTCCTAATGGAGTGTGAAGCGCTCTGGCAGTAAATCAACAAAATATCTGTAGTGAGAGGTATTGGGGGTCCCGTGACTCACTGTTCCTTGCACACTGCCTTACACACAGCCTTGCGTACGTTAACTACGCAATAAATATTTGTTGAGTGAATGCCACCGCAGAGAGCTTTACTGAAGCGAGAAGATGGCACTGGCTCAAATTCATTTCGCTTTTTGCTAAGAGACCTTGGGCCACCCAGTGTATCTCTTAAAAGCACTTTTATGTCCTAAGGAAACCAGAAAAGGTGTTGTTAATTACATGTTCCTATATCAATTTTACCAGAGTATATTGGTCTTAAGTTTGATTTTTTGATCTAAACAAGTTGTGTGTGTGTGTTTGTGTTTAATTTGCTCTAGGATCATAAAACTTTAGATGCAGAAGGGATAGTTGAGGCCATTTAATACAAACCATTTAGTGACATATATGAAGTTCCTCTTTATTCTGCTCAACTAATAGTCATCCAGGCTGTATTTGAGGGTCTCTAGTGATGCAGAACTCTACAACTGAAGGGAGTATGCCAACAGCAGGGCCATCCACAGCATCGAAAACAGGTTGATCGGAGATCCACAGGGTACTACTGAGAAAGCACTCTCTTTTGGTTGTCCTGAGTCCATTAATTCTTTGAATTAGGGTGTTGGACTACTATAAACTCATCTAACAATATCATTACCAAGCTCATGCTACTCCCTCTTATTCCGAAGTTTATCATCTACTCCTTTGGTCTTTCAGCAGACATACATTATAAGCATTAGGATAAGCATTAGGAATCAACAGTAGCTAAAATGTGGTCCATACTTTCCTCCAATTTACGGTCTAGGAAGGAGACAAATGTAACCAATTAACATGCAAATGGACTGAAGCAACAATATACTACTGCTCCTCTACCTCCTGGGATTAGAGAAGACTTTCTAAAAGAGGTTAAAGTTGCATGTGGGTCTTGAAGGATAAATAAAGAGAAGAAATCTGAGGGCCTTGAAGAACTTCATGAGATACATGTTAATATCCAAGTATGTTAAAACAATAGCATTTTCCTTATCTGAAAATCCAACAAACCTATCAGAATATGAAATTTGTTTGGTTTTAAATAACCTGTTGGTAAACCCATTCTGAACCTCAGGAATCACCAAGTTGTTTCTCTTTGAAATACTCACAAACCATCCTTTCAGAGATTAATTTTACATGTTGATGTCAGACTCATTAACATATCATCTATGGAATCCATACTTTCCCATCACACACTTAATTTTCTAGCTCTGGCATTTACTTGGTACTTTGAAATTTCTCATACATTTACCAGATACAGTTCATTTTTGCCATATTATAGGACTTGGTTTGAAAACTGATTATTTACAATGATTTTAGGAGTATATAGGTATGTCTTTGCTTTCATCCATCACCTATTGTTGGCTGTAATATTGACTTATTTGATATCAGATTCTTATTATGAAGCCTTAGTCCCAATTATAACGTTATTCCTAAAAGAAAATTAGTCTGCCTCATAATGATCCACTTTAAGAAGCTGTTTTTAAATTTTAATACTAATTGCAATGCTCTTAGGAGCAAGTAACAGAATATTCCTCTCAAACGCATTGATTGACATAAGCAAAAAGTCTAGAGGCACTGGCTTCAGGCATGACTTGGTCCAGCAACTCAAACGACATTATTAGAACCCAATGTGTACCTCTTCCTTTCTTGGCTCTGCTTTCCTAGGTTTGCCTCCACTGTTAGTAGGCTTTTCTCTTGTAACCCCCAGAGAGCTACCAATAGCACCAGGGCTACCACATCCACGTTTAAGAGCAACAGGCAGAAGGACAGTCTACTGCAAGCAAAAGTCTTAGAATTGAGTCTTAGCCGTATTTGACATGGGTTCCCAACCCTGACTCCATCACTGTGGTCAGAGAGTTGAGATATACTAACTGCCCTAAACCCATCAGGGCTCACCACTGGAACTCAGGAAGGTTTACATAGGAGTGACTGGAAACTTTGGAGTACCTTTAAAATGGGGAAGATGGAAATGGACGCCTAGAAGGCAACCAATGAATGTCTGATTTAGAAATTTAGAAGAATAAGGAACCTTAGAAATCAGCTCTCTAAATATTTTCTATAAAGTAGATTGCTTATTAATTTATTCATTCATTCATTCATTCATTCAACAAATGCATATTAAGTCTTTGCCTTAGACCAGGCAGTGTGCTTTGAGCTGTGGGACTGCAAGGATGGATAAGACTCCATCTTGACTCAAAGAGCAATGATGCCACACGAAGTCCCTTAAGTTCCTGCCTTTCCTGCTCCCCTTTCTTTCTTAGAAGCTAATGCTATCACTTCCTGAGCTGATTATTTGGTAAGAAGAATCTTGTCCCAAAGTATCATATATCTACATCTAGTCCTTAATACTCAAGACCAAACCCCAAAGCATTGGTGAAATCACTGAGAAGTATTTGGTTTCAATTCTTTTAAAAAAGCTATTTTCAAGTTTACTTTAAAAATAAAGTAAAGCCACATTCTAAACTTTAAGCCAGAACTATGAACTAAGCAGATGAGTTTAAAAGCCAACCGCCATGGGTATACTCTGAAAGATTTTATTGTTTAAGAGGCCAAGTGCCAATTAGGCAGCAGATGCTGTGGCCAACATCTCTCCCCGGAGACTCTCCTGGGCAGCAGGTCAGGCAGTCACAGCTTGTGCCTGTTTTTCTAAAGAGGAGTTTAGAACCTCAGAATTCTGATCCACAGGCCCCAGGCATCAGAGTCACCTGGGGAGAATAGTTATAATAACCATTCCTCAGCCTGACGCCAGATTTCTGAATCGGAAGAGTGGGGGGATCTGCAGTTTATCACACCCCACAGGTGCTTCTTATACACACTTAGGCCTGAGACCCCCTGGTTCAAGTCTACACAGCCTCATCCTCAGGCTTTTCACTGTGCCATGGGACCAGAGGAGAGCTCCATCCCCAGTAAGACTGGACATTCTGTTAGCAAGACAAAGCCTGCACACAGTTGCCTGGAAGTGGGGCTGAGCCAAGAGGCCATTGAAAGCCCCTGCTATTTCTTACTCACACCCGTGAGTTTTTTCCCATGAAAACCGGGAAGACATGGGCAGTGAGCGGGGTGGCACTGGGTCAGTGTCACAGCCAAGTGGCCAGGTTCGGCTCCTGGATCCACATGCCCTCTTAAGTGATAAGTGGCTGTTAGAGGACATCCCTGCAGGGTCTTTTAGGAGCTGACGGGTTTGGACTGGGCTTAGCATCACCCAGGCCAGGGCTTTCACTCGGCCTCCATGGGGAGTGGGTTGATTGTGTTACCAGAAGATGAGCCGAGTTTCCTTACTGAAGAAAAAAATAAAACACTCTCTCAGTGAGTTCTTGATTTCTCAATCTGCTTCAGGTTTCCTGGGGAGCAGGGAATCCCCTTCTCTTACCTCCACGTTCCCTAGTGACCATCCCCACCCCATCCCCCTGCCTAACAGCTTATTCCAGAATAAGAGTTCTCTCTTGTGCTGCAAGGACCCAGGGCTGGGGAGTGCCGGGGACAGATTTGGAGCATGGTCATAGAAGCACAGTCTGTCATCTCGCCCCTTAGCGCACAGAATCACCCAAGCAGTGACATTTGTTATTGCATTTTGCCTGTGGCGTGGGTTTGTTGAACAAAGAAAATTCAAGAAACGACATTTTCAAGATTATGTGACGTGTTTCAGTTATATTAAATGGGCCTCATGCATGTTTGTTTCGTTATAGCCAACCTTGAAAATGAGGTACTGGGGCTGAAGCTGAGATAGAGTCTAGGGACCCATTTTTTCCTGTGGCTGCCATGGCAATTGGTTGTCATCTCATTATCTTTATAGAGACATATTATTCAGATGGCAAACAGGCTTTGTCGATTTCTATTGCTTGGAACAGCACTGAGCAGATTTTGTAGATCCTGAGACCTGCTCACTGAAAAATAACGATTGATTAATGGTGTGTGCTGCCCAGAGACCAGCAAGGAGAGGTGGCACCCCTGGCTTGAGGGTTTTTCAGGGACCCCCCCTCAAAGTTACTCCTGGCTGGGACTATTTCCGGTTGTAAGACTGGTGAATGACCATGTTTCTCTTTACTCAGAGGATACCTAGAGGATACAGCTAAGGGCTTTAGCCTGTTGACACAGGAGAGGAACTGTCCCTTACATTCCTTCTCCTGTAATCTCTGTGATTGTTAATGGCGTCTCAATCTTTCAAGCATTCAAGGCCCTTTCCTCCATTCAATTTGTAATCCAGCCCTGGCCATCCTCCTCTGCAATCAACTCACCTCCTCATCTGCATTTCTACTAGTGTTGTCCTAACTCGCACTTTCAGGATCTCCTTTACGTACAACTAAAACACAGTTCTCTTGCTTCCCTGCCTCCAAGGATCCCCCTCCGATGCTTCCTTCAGTGAAGCAAAGGGCAGTGGCCCCCACTCCTGGCTGTGTGTTGGAATCTCCCAAAGACCTTTAAAAAGAACATATTTCGGGACCCCTTGCCAGGCTGGCAGAGTGAGCATCACCAGAGACGATGGTGTCTGAGAATCTGTATCTTATAACTATATAATTTATATTTTAGCTCTTCGAAGATTCTAATGCAAGCAACCCCACTTGGGACCGCTCCACCATCTGCCTTAGGGACTACTGGTGAGGCTGAAAAATATATAGACCTTGGGACCTGGAAATCAGGCCTTAAATCTTGATTTCATCATATTATCTGTGTGACCTTGAGCTTCTTCACAGCTTGGCGTCTCCACTACTTTGTCACTGAGGTGGAGAATAACAGTTACCTTGGAGGTTGGTTGGGAGGAGTAAATGAGGAAATGTAGATAAGGTGTCTGGCACACAATAGGTCTCCAGAAAATGAGAACTTCTATTTTTCTGAACAGTCTTATCCTTATTGTCATTATTCTGAAACAGACCAGATCATGTCACCTCCCTGCTCAAAACATGTCACTGTCCCCCCATTGCTGAAAGAAGAACATCCATGCTTCCTACCATGACCTTCAAGGTTCAGTCCCACATGGCCTCCTCCCACATCTGCCCACCCCGGGGCAACAGCACACTGGACTCTCACGGACCAATCAGCACGTCATTCCCTTTTACTGCTGGGGCTCTTTCCTCTATCTGTACCCCTCTCTCTTTTCTCTACCTGTGGAAACCCTGCTAACTCTTCAAGGAGAGCCCCATGCTTCTCCCCTCGGGAAGCCATCCTGACCACCTGAGTAAAAAGAACTGCTTCCTCCTCTGCCCTTAATTAAAGCACTTGGCCCTTCCTGGTTTTGTTTCTCCACGTGCATCTCCCTCACTGGATCAGTGTCCTTGAAGGAATGGCTTGTGACCCATGAGTCAATACATACAAATATGCATTAAGCATCTGCTATGTGCCAAGCACTGTTTTAGGCGCTGAGCGTCCCACAGTGGAAAGAACAAAGTCCCTGCCCCCAAAGAGCCTACACATTAGTCAAGGGAGACAGCACACAAAATAAACAAATACAGTGTGTTAATGGTGATGAGTACTGTGAAGAAACATGAAATGGTGTAAAGGTAGCGGAGTGATGGGATGGAATTTTATACCAAGTCGGGCAAGTCAGGGAAGACCTGAATGAAGGGGGAGGAGTGCCATCTGAACATCTTGGGAAAGAGCAATCCAGGTGGAGGGCACAGCAAGTGCAAAGGCCCTGAGGCATAGAAAAATAAACCAGGGCTTTGGAATCGAAAGGATACATTTTAGCTGGATGCTCTGGGGCAAATATTTCACTCTGGGCACGTATTTCCTCATATAAAAAATGAGCATGGTAATGATACGTTCCGTCCTCGGAGCTCTTGTGAACGTTCAATAAGACATTGTTCCTGCCACATAACAGGTACTCGATATGCTCGTTCCCTTCTCTTCTCTCTTCCCCTCCATTCATCCTCAAAGCCTCCACATAATGCTGACTGTGGTATCTGTTCTACAGCAGATGTTCAAATATTTGCCGATATGAATTGCAAAGGTGAGCTTAGCTTAAAATGCTTCTCTTATAACAGCTGTACGTGCTTTGCCACCTTCAAGGGAAGCATTAAAAACGGTGTTCACAAAACTGTTCCAGCCATGCCCCCCACATATAACTGCTGGCTTCCGAGGGCATTGACAATGGGAAGAGAAGAGAGGATAGGATTCTCTGGATGTGGGTTCTGCAATTGCTCTAAAGCTCTGTGATTCTAGGGGATGCCCCCTTTGGTTCCCTTTACACTCATTAACAGCAAAACCCTGCTGAAAAGCAGTTAGTTGGTGTTGGAGCTCATTCGAGAGGAATAAAGGATTCCATGCAGGCTCTGTCGTGATTTAAGGAGAGCATGGGCTCTAGTGGGAGAGTCAGTGGAATGTCCAAAACTATTTCTCTATTTTTTTGCCAGTTCTTCCTCATGTTTCCTCCTGCACAAGAAGCCTTCTCTGACCTGTCTCTGATACGTGGCTACAGTTGTCCTTAAGTGACACAGGCATCATCATTAGTGTGGGCAACCTAAGCTTAGAAATGCGGCACGTTAAAACAGCCATATGAGGGTTAGATGGTTTCTTCTCTGTTAGGAAGCTGAGTCATCTACCCTTAATTAGGTAAGAAAATAACCATGTTGAGCTGAAGGCATTGGGGAGCCATAGGTACAAAATACATCCCATCATTTCCACCTGTTTCCACATGACCATCTGCCCTTCAATTAAAATTTCTTTCTTTTATTTTTAGACCTAAGAATAAGCCAGAAGTTTTTGCTTCTCTTATTACATTTTCTAGAAGACTTTATGTGATCTAATTTTTAACGTTTCATAGATGTATTCTATGATATGATTCATAGAATTATTTGACATTAATTATTCCCTCTTCAAGATTCTGAAGATAACATCAAGTAGGTTTATTTTCAACCTCTATTTCCATGGAAGTAGAACCCCAAGGTACCTGCATAGAGTAGCTTTTCCTCTAAGAGAAGTAATCAAACCAGCTGAGCAGCAGAAAATCACTCATTATAGTCTGAAAAATTACAAATAATATTCTGATAAATTACATTTTTGTATACAATTACCTGCTTTCCTCCATGCCCAAGCCTGAAAGTCTGTCTTTAAAACAGGATATAAGAGAGTTATTATTATTTAAGATCCTAAAGGGCCCAAGAAAAAGGAATGACAATGGGTGGGAAATAGTCAACTAGGTAAGTATCTGTGGTGATGGGCGGGGCAAAAATAGAACTCGTGAAAAGAGAAATGAGCTGGGGCTTCATTCACTCACAGAATCGGCTGTGTCTTTGTCCATAACTGTAACATTTCAGAGAATGCCACTCCTCTTCTAATGCCTGTCTTTCCCTGGTATGTCAAGAAACATCAGCATTGAGATTCAGGGATCCTATTATATGATCTTACTACCTAGGTACTCACAAGTAGAATTTCATCTTTAAAATTGTCGACAGAATTTTAGTCCTATCTAGTCTTCCAAGAAAGCCGTAACAGGAACAATGCCAGTAACAATTATGAAACTAAATTGTCCTTATAAAAATTTTAAAAAATCAGTTTTGCCCGTTTATAGTCATTGTGACTAATTTCCATGTAAATGATCTGCCTTTATTCAGTCTAAAAATGTGTCTGTATCTCCTTTGTTTTTTGGTTGAGAAATTTGCAGTTCTTGAAAGGTGGTTAGGTGGAACTGTTTGAAGGCATGTTGGTATGTGCTGATGCTTTTTAATTATAATTCTCTCTTTTCATATTTGGCAGTGTATCAGTTACAGCAAGAGGCCCCTCGTCCCAAGAGGATCATTTGTCCTGGGGAGGTCAGTACTCAGCTACTTCCAATACACCTTGTTAAATATGATGAATGGTCAGCACTATGTTGATATTGGAGGACCTTCAGATTTCCTGGGAGTTGATTTCTTTTAATGTTTGTTAAAGTGTCACCAAATTTAACATCTAAATAATCTGTATTTTGAAGTCAGGTATTATTTGAAAAATACTAACTTGGAATCAGAAGTCTTACATTTTTCACTACTACAGAGGCAAATTAAGCATCCTTTGTAAACTCCAAAATGTGTGTTCTGGTTGTTTTCTTTGTTCCTGCAGTTTTGATACTTTTATCATTTTTTAATTATGAAATGCTTCCAAAAGAGAAAATGCAGAGAATGATAAATATCTGGATACTCTCAACACCCATATTTAGCAAACCTTTACATTTTGTCATATTAAAAAAAATCCCTACGAGAAAAGTGACTGGGTTTTTATTCTTGGAGATAAGCTTAAAAATATATTGACTCATAAAAATGCTTACCAGGCACAGAACTTTCCCTTGCCCTCCTTCACTCATCAGTTCTCTTATCATCTGGGATGCCAGCAAGATTTGAAAGGCAGGACTAAGGCTCTGTTTTCTATTTTTATGCTGACTAGGTGCTTTAATAGCCAGACCAATATCCTTCAAACAAAGGTCCATGGGTCCTTGATTATTTTTGTTATTATGACTTTGATTAAATACAGAAGAGCAGATTTCTTTTAAAGTGTCACATCTGCCTTATCAGAGGGAAAGGCTCTAATTCCAAAAATCTTGAGATTTTTTCCCTTGAACATCAGTACTTTCTGGCAGACTGACTGGATCTGGTTTTGAATCTGTCTCAAAGACTTAGGTACATATGTACCCACACCCAGAGCCAACTTACCACTGTTTAATAAGTGTTTCTACATGAAATTTTACTTCTGTTGAAGGGTACTGAAGTTCATCAGGTAATCTGAATTTTAATTGAGTGGACATTCTCATCCCAGAAATATAGCCTGAGAAGAGAAAATATTTGATCTGTAAGGAAAAATCCAGGATGAGGTCAAATCTTTATTTGGTGCTATGATCTTGTTCTGTCACTAACCGTGCTGACTTGTCTTTTGGTTATTAAAAGTAATATCCAAGTAAGAGAAATATAGGATAAATACAAAAATTTTAATGAGATGCTTTAATTGGGTATTTTGGGTGAGAAATAAGAAACAAATTGTTAAAAATTCTTTCAATCCTACATTACGTTTAGTATTTTGCCATCAGGAAAAATATAACCGTGTGTAGGGAGTTAGAGGAGTTTAAATGTCTCCATGAAAAGAATGTTTGTAAGATTAAAATACAACTAAAGTCTCTTCCTAGGGGTATTAATAAAAAGTCTACTGGTAAGGTTGGGCACTAGAACTTGAAACCCAAGGGAATATAGTAAATATTCATCTGTTAATTTATTTTATATGTATATAATATATAGATAGAGAGAGAGACTGCTCTGTTCTTACTTAGATCTAGGCGTTGGGAATACAGCAAAGAACTTGGCTATTGGTGCTCTGAGTGTCATATTAATTGTATGTAATTAAAGATATATTTAAGATGTTATCTATGGGTGGGTGTAAAAGAGAGAGAGAGAGAAAGAAACAGAGAAAGAAAGAGAGAGAGAAACAGAAAGAAAGAAAGAGAGAGAGAGCGAGAGAGAGAGAAAGAGTCCGAGCACCTCTTTGTTTCTCAAAATCCTTGGAACCATGTCCGTTGTCCTCTAAGCCAGGTGGAATGTTAGCAGCGGAGATGGGTAGATTCAGATTAGCTTCATGAAGCCTCTTCACAGGGTTCCCCTGAAACCCTTCAGACATCCTATGGGCTGAGGGTCCACAGCCTATCTCTTTAATGTCACACTTGCATCAGAAGGAAGCGCCCCAGAGGCCTTAGCAAAGCAGAGCTGTGAGCCACAAGCCACCACCATCTGCTATGACTAAAGGATATGGCGTGTGTACAGCTTTTTTCTTCCTTCTTTCTCATCTTTTAAACCAAGCTTTTCACAGTTTGACCTTTATCAATCTGATTCATTAATAAGTTGTGCCTGGTGGATGCTGGATTCCTAGGTAACTTGCCTCTAGGAATTCCATATCTCATTTCTGCCAGGAAACCTAACACGAAATGGACATTCATCAACTCCATTTCCTGAGCAGGCAGCGTGGGGCCCATCCAGCCAGGCAGATGTCAGGTGATAAAAGGGCCGAGTGTGGCTGGAGGAACAGGTGCTGCCGAGGCGAGAGCCAGCCCGGGTAGCTTCAGGGCCCTTTGTCCTCCTGTGCAAATAATTCCTGCCCACACTGCTCGGCCTCCCAGGACTTGGCCTCCTTCTAGTGAAGGAGTGGTCGCTGGTGAAACCACTCCTGCTGCAGAGGGTGTTTTAGCTAACGGCTCTGTGCCTTATAGCACACCTGCGTGCTCGGGGATGTGCCTAATGAAGAAGCCTTTCACTCTGAGTGTGTGGCCAGAAAGACTGAAGCTTTATTAACACATTTACATAAAGCCATAAAGGCTATTTCTTTTGAACAGTGAGTTATGATTTTTTCTGTGTCTTTGCCATCGTATCCCTCAGCTAGCCATTGAGTCCTCGCTTTATTGTACACACAGCCTCGCTGCCCTCCTTCTTAGTCTCCAGCCCCTGTCCTGTCAGCCACCTTGTCCCTGGCAAGCCTGCCCGGCTGTATTGCTCCAGCACACTCCATCTCTTTTGTTTCTCTGATGACTAATAACCTCCCAGGCTATGGGCCTCTCTCAGGTTCGGGTCCTCCCACTGAAAGTGATAAATCCCACATTAGAGCACCAAGTGAGTCTGCAGTTACAGTCATGGAACACTGTCATTCAAGTGTACAGACACAGGCCAACCTGACTTGAATGCTTGGTGGCTCTCGACGGACACCAACCGCCTAATGGACTTTGTTGGAGAACTAGGCAATCGAGGGTACAGACTGATTCAGCAGGTGAAATCCAGTGAGCTTTGCAAACCCAGGAAGGGAAGCCCGGCTGCAGAGTCAGCTGGACTTGTTCTGAATCCTTGTTCTACCACTTTCCAGCTACCTGACTTAGAACCAAGCACTTACTCTCTCAGGGGGGTTAAGGTCTACCCCCAGGGCAAACAGCTACTGTGCAGGGTGTTATAAGTGGGATCTATGTGTCAAGTGTCTAGAATGGTGCCTGGCACATCAGAGGTACTCACTGTTGATGACTCATGGCAGATTCAGAAATCTGTGGAGAGCAAGTTCTGAGACAGTCATTAGGGACAGAGTCACAGTAATGACAGTATTCTCTGGATGTGAGGGCCAAAAAGGCAGTGATCAAGAACAAAGCAAGATGCCTGGGTCAGGGATTAAGCTGCCATGTAAAAAGATACTGAGGAGGAGGAACAGAAGGTACAAGTGGCTGAGCAACGGCTCTGGCGCCAGTTAAGCCAGGGAGGGTCAGTTACTGAAATAATAGTCCGTGGCTTTCTTGAGATTCATCGTGGTAAATTAATATTTATTGAGCAGCCACAGCACCTGGCACTCTTCTCTACCGGCATTTCCCGAGGGCTCCATGCCATGAGATTCAGAACATCTTCCGGTATGCAAAATTCTCACTTGTCCTTTCTGTCAATTATCAATCAGTCCTCACATAAGCATTTATTAATCACCAAATGTGTGCCGGGGTGGTCTGCTAGGAATTGTGCAGAATATCGACTCCTAAATTTGCATCTCTAGCTAAGACCTCTCCCCTGGGCTCCAAACACCTCGCTCCATCTGTCTTCTTGACCTTTTCAGGGAGATGTCCCACCGGCCATCTCTAGCCAAATGCTCAAAGGAGAACTGGACCCCACTCCATTAAATGGCACCTAACTTCAGAAACCTGCATGCTTGTCTCTCCTACCCTCACCCTCTTCTCTTAGCAAGCTTCATTTACCTCCAAATATATCTTGCATTTGTCACTCTTCTCTGCCTCCAGGACTACCATGGGGTCGGGCCCATCATCGTTTCTTACCTGGATTGTTGCTGCTCAGCAGCCTTCAGCCTCATCTCCCTGCTTCCACTCTTGGCACTCGCCCGGACACACACACACTCACACACACACACACGCACACCCCATCCTTCAAACAGGAGCCCAAACCATCATTGTTAGATATAAATCCAACTGCTTCAGCAGCTTCCCATTGCTCTTAAAATAAAAGCAAGACCTCGGGCTTCCCTGGTGGTACAGTGGTTGAGAATTTGTCTGCTGATGCAAGGGACACGGATTCGAGCCCTGGTCTGGGAAGATCCCACATGCGGCGGAGCAACTAAGCCCGTGTGCCGCAACTATTGAGCCTGCGCGCCTAGAGCCCGTGAGCCACAGCTACTGAGCCCACGTGCCACAACTACTGAAGCCCGCGCACCCAGTGCCGGTGCTCCGCAACAAGAGAAGCCACCGCGATGAGAAGCCCGCACACGGCAACAAAGAGTAGCCCCCGCTCGCCGTACCTAGAGAAAGCCTGCGTGCAGCAACGACGACCCAACGCAGCCAAAAATAAAAACAAATAAATTAATTAATTTAGAAATAAGTAAAAGAAAAAAAAAAAGCAAGACCTCTTGCCATGCCTGTGAGCCATGGTGTGGCTCCTGCCTTCCTCACTGCCCTGTCTGTACCATCTTCTCGGAGCGCACTGCCTTGCAGCCCCACTAGCTCCTGCTCCTATTCATCAAACGGATCATACTGCTGCTACCACAGGGCCTTTGCATTTGCTCTTTGCCTGGAATTCTTGTCCTCGAGTTCTCTGCCTGTCCAAGTTTCAGATCAAATTTCACCTAATAAAGCCCTCCTTGAACCCCCTAAAAATTAGCACCTACAGACCTTCTCTCTCGTTTCACCCTGTTTATTTTGTTTATAGGACTTAATACACTCTCTAGTATACTTTTGATCATATTTAACTGTTTACTTGTTGCTTGTACATCTCTCTCCAGGAGAATACAAGCTCCAGAGACGTCACCAGTCTTAATCATAAGTACTTCCCTAGCATTAAGCCCAGGGCCAAGCAGCAGTGGGCAATCAGTAAATATATGGTAAAATGATGAAAAAAAGGATAGAGACTGCTAACATAAGGAATTTAGAATTCTCAAACTATTACTAATAGCATATCAGATTTACTCAATGCTGTTATTAGGGGAGGGAGTTGAACTTTTTGGCTGTTGTTGAGGTTCTTACGTAAACATGGACTAATACTTTTTCCTGGAACATTCTTTCTTTTTGACCTTTCCAAAAGGCCAAACGTCAAGATTTACTTGCAAGGTCCCCAAGAATTACCTGAAGAATACAAAATATGCAGAAATTCTTTTATGACTGTAAATGATTTGGTGTCATTTGTCATTCTTTTTTGAAATTGTTGTAGTGACATGGGATTAAAAAAAGCAATTTCAAAGCAGGGAAATAAATTACATACTATTATTTCAAATTGTTCTCCATTTTATGCGGCTTTACTTCCCCTCTCCCTTACCACAGAGTATTTTGGAAATTTTTTTTAATGCAGAAGTGAATTGTAGAACTGAAGTTTCTAGCATTTATGATCAGAACCTTTTTATTTTCTTGATTGTCAGAGGTTAAGCCAAGTACAGATGACAGTGAACTATCTTAAGTTGCCGTAGTACCTTATTTTACCTCCTAGTGAATTGTATTCACTTTTTAAATATTACCGTAAGTGCCCCTTCCCCCTTTTTCATGCATTTTCTCTAGCTTTTGGTGTTCCTAAATATCTACCCATTTCATCCCTTCTACCTTTATTTGTAAAAACTGTCCTTTTAAGCCTATAAGGGCATTTCATTTTATCATTAGGCTTTTAAATTTTCATTCACCATACCTAGATTTCACGTCTTAGAGTCTTGTAGCTTTAGGCGTTTATCTTGTCTTAGACATGTCTGGAAGATCGTAACAAGCCATACTGATTGGCTGTATCATTCTCAACTAACTCAGTACATTTCAAATCACAGATTTAAAGTAAACTCAGAGGGGTTTTCTAATATTCTACCATCCTTCCCCCTTTTCTTCTTCTATTCATTGAAAATAAATGTTTTTTGAAAACTCTACTGATTCAAGACATCTAGACGATATGTCTTTAACGTAATGAGATTGATTCTATAAGCCACAAACAAAAATCAATCCCATTACCTTTTAATTGGCTTTATGTGTAGTAATCAGAAGGCTATTTCTTCCCTGGTCAGAAATATTTCTCTTCTTTTCATCCTAGACTTTCTCCACTGGTCTCTTTTCTCCCCTTACTATTGATACAACCTAGAATAAAAGGCTTTTCCCATCATTATTACCCCCAGGCTTTCATTTCACTTCCTAATGCAGTCAGGCGTTTTTGCTGATGTGATTTCATCCTGAGCTAGACTTACTTTGCTTGTAGACCCACTGTTGTAAAGGGGGAAAACCTTCTCATAAAACTAATGTTAGAAAAAAAATTTTAGACACATGAGTTTTATTTTTTTTCTAAAGATAAAACCAAGTTTTCTGCTTCTTTAAATAAAAAGCTGCTTTTTTTTATTAACAAGTGAGGCCATCTACCAAATTACATAACCTTCCAAAAATTTTACTCTCTTTGGAATATTCTGAATTTCTTCTAATGTAACGCAGACTTTGCACGTTTGCACCTAGAAAATATTTATTCATTTCCAAGGTGATATCGTGAGCAATGGATAAGGGCTCTTGTGGACAAGCTGCTATAGAATTCAAATGCTCAGAGGCTCCAAGCCGAGAGGACAGATGGCTAAACTAGAGAGGGCCACCAAGGAACAGCATATATATATATAAGTTGAGTGAAAGTTGAGGCAAAAGTAAAAGGTTTTTTTCCTTAAAACAGAATAAGGAAAATGAGGGAGAATTAACAGTGATTGATAAGAAGTAAAATTTCTTTCTTTTTTTTTTGAAATGTGCATTTTTTTTAAAATTTTCACATGAATTAGTATTTTATTTTATTTTATTTTGAGTTTTTGAATTTTGTTTTATTTATTTTTTTATACAACAGGTTCTTATTAGTCATCGAGTTTACACACATCAGTGTATACATGTCAATCGCAATCTCCCAATTCATCACACCACCATCCCCACCCCCGTGCCGCTTTCCCCCCTTGGTGACCATACGTTTGTTCTCTACATCTGTGTCTCTATTTCTGCCCTGCAAACTGGTTCATCTGTACCATTTTTCTAGGTTCCACATATATGCGTTAATATACGATATTTGTTTTTCTCTTTCTGACTTACTTCACTCTGTATGACAGTCTCTAGATTCATCCACGTCTCTACAAATGACCCAATTTCATTCCTTTTTATGGCTGAGTAATATTCCACTGTATATATTTACCACATCTTCTTTATCCAGTCGTCTGTCGATGGGCATTTAGGTTGCTTCCATGACCTGGCTATTGTAAATAGTGCTGCAATGAACATTGGGGTGCATGTGTCTTTTTGAATTATGGTTTTCTCTGGGTATATGCCCAGTAGTGGGATTGCTGGGTCATATGGTAATTCTATTTTTAGTTTTTTAAGGAACCTCCATACTGTTCTCCATAGTGGCTGTATCAATTTACATTCCCACCAACAGGGCAAGAGGGTTCCCTTTTCTCCACACCCTCTCCAGCATTTGTTGTTTGTAGATTTTCTGATGATGCCCATTCTGACTGGTGTGAAGTGATACCTCATTGTAGTTTTGATTTGAATTTCTCTAATAATTAGTGATGTTGAGCATCTTTTCATGTGCTTCTTGGCCATCTGTATGTCTTCTTTGGAGAAATGTCTATTTAGGTCTTCTGTCCATTTTTGGATTGGGTTGTTTGTTTTTTTAATATTGAGCTGCATGAGCTGTTTATATATTTTGGAGATTAATCCTTTGTCCGTTGATTCATTTGCAAATATTTTCTCCCATTCTGAGGGTTGTCTTTTTGTCTTGTTTGTAGTTTCCTTTGCTGTGCAAAAGCTTTGAAGTTTAATTAGGTCCCATTTGTTTATTTTTGTTTTTATTTCCATTACTCTAGGAGGTGGATCAAAAAAGATCTTGCTGTGATTTATATCAAAGAGTGTTCTTCCTATGTTTTCCTCTAAGAGTTTTATACTGTCTGGTCTTACATTTAGGTCTCTAATCCATTTTGAGTTTATTTTAGTGTAAGGTGTTAGGGAGTGTCCTAATTTCATTCTTTTACATGTAGCTGTCCAGTTTTCCCAGCACCAATTATTGAAGAGACTGTCTTTTCTCCATTGTATATCCTTGCCTCCTTTGTCAAAGATTAGTTGACCATAGGTGCGTGGGTTTATCTCTGGGCTTTCTATCCTATTCCATTGATCTATGTTTCTGTTTTTGTGCCAGTACCATGTCGTCTTGATTACTGTAGCTTTGTAGTATAGTCTGAAGTCAGGGAGTCTGATTCCTCCAGCTCTGTTTTTTTCCCTCAAGACTGCTTTGGCTATTCGGGGTCTTCTGTGTCTCCATACAAATTTTAAGATTTTTTGTTCTGGTTCTGTAAAAAATGCCATTGGTAATTTGATAGGGATTGCATTGAACCTGTAGATTGCTTTGGGTAGTATAGTCATTTTCACAATGTTGATTCTTCCAATCCAAGAACATGGTACATCTCTCCATCTGTTGGTATCATCTTTAATTTCTTTCAACAGTGTCTTATAGTTTTCTGTATACAGGTCTTTTGTTTCCCTAGGTAGGTTTATTCCTAGGTATTTTATTCTTTTTGTTGCAATGTTAAATGGGAGTGTTTCCTTAATTTCTCTTTCAAATTTTTCATCATTAGTGTATAGGTATGCAAGAGATTTCTGTGCATTAATTTTGTATCCTGCAACTTTACCAAATTCATTGATTAGCTCTACTAGTTTTCTGGTGGCATCTTTAGGATTCTCTATGTATAGTATCATGTCATTGACAAACAGTGACAGTTTTACTTCTTCTTTTCAAGTTTGTATTCCTTTTATTTCTTTTTCTTCTCTGATTGCCGTGGCTAGGACTTCCAAAACTATGTTGAATAATAGTGGTGAGAGTGGACATCCTTGTCTTGTTCCTGATCTTAGAGGAAATGCTTTCAGTTTTTCACCATTGAGAATGATGTTTGCTGTGGGTTTGTCATATATGGCCTTTATTATGTTGAGGTAGGTTCCCTCTGTGCCCACTTTCTGGAGAGTTTTTATCATAAATGGGTGTTGAATTTTGTCAAAAGCTTTTTCTGCATCTATTGAGATGATCATATGGTTTTTATTCTTCAATTTGTTAATATGATGTATCACATTGATTGATTTGCGTATATTGAAGAATCCTTGCATCTCTGGGATAAACCCCACTTGATCATGGTGTATGATCCTTTTAATGTGTTGCTGGATTCTGTTTGCTAGTATTTTGTTGAGGATTTTTGCATCTATATTCATCAGTGATATTGGTCTGTAATTTTCTTTTTTTTGTAGTATCTTTGTCTGGTTTGGTATCAGGGTGATGGTGGCCTCATAGGATGAGTTTGAGAGTGTTCCTTCCTCTGCAGTTTTTTGGAAGAGTTTGAGAAGGATGTGTATTAGCTCTTCTCTAAATGTTTGATAGAATTCACCTGTGAAGCCATCTGGTCCTGGACTTTTGTTTATTGGAAGATTTTTAATCACAGTTTCAATTTCATTACTTGTGATTGTTCTGTTCATATTTTCTGTTTCTTCCTGGTTCAGTCTTGGAAGCTTATACCTTCCTAAGAATTTGTCCATTTCTTCCAGGTTGTCCATTTTATTGGCATAGATTTGCTTGTAGTAGTCTCTCAGGATGCTTTGTATTTCTGTGGTGTCTATTGTAACTTCTTTTTCATTCCTAATTTTATTGGTTTGAGTCCTCTCCCTCTTTTTCTTGATGAGTCTGGCTAATGGTTTATCCATTTTGTTTATCTTCTCAAAGAACCAGCTTTTAGTTTTATTGATCTTTGCTATTGTTTTCTTTGTTTCTATTTCATTTATTTCTGCTCTGATCTTTATGATTTCTTTCCTTCTACTACTTTGGGTTTTGTTTGTTCTTCTTTCTCTAGTTCCTTTAGGTGTAAAGTTAGATTGTTTATTTGAGATTTTTCTTGTTTCTTGAGGTAGGCTTGTATAGCTATAAACTTCCCTCTTAGAACTGCTTTTGCTGCATCCCATAGGTTTTGGATCGTCATGTTTTCATTGTCATTTGTCTCTAGGTATTTTTTGATTTCCTCTGTGATTTCTTCATTGATCTCTTGGTTATTTAGTAATGTACTGTTTAGCCTCCATGTGTTTGTGTTTTTTACGTTTTTTTCCCTGTAATTGATTTCTAATCTCATAGCGTTATGGTCAGAAAAGATGCTTGATATAATTTCAATTTTCTTAAATTTACTGAGGCTTGATTTGTGACCCAAGATGTGATCTATCCTGGAGAATGTTCCATGCACACTTGAGAAGAAAGTGTAATCTGCTGTTTTTGGATGGAATGTCCTATAAATATCAATTAAATCAATCTGGTCTATTGTGTCATTTAAAGCTTGTGTTTCCTTATTAATTTTCTGTTTGGATGATCTGTCCATTGGTGTAAGTGAGGTGTTAAAGTCCCCCACTATTATTGTGTTACTGTCGATTTCCTCTTTTATAGCTATTAGCAGTTGCCTTATGTATTGAGGTGCTCCTATGTTGGGTGCATATATATTTATAATTGTTATATCTTCTTCTTGGATTGATCCCTTGATCATTATGTAGTGTCCTTCCTTGTCTCTTGTAACCTTCTTTATTTTAAAGTCTATTTTATCTGATATGAGTATTGCTACTCCAGCTTTCTTTTGATTTCCATTTGCATGGAATATCTTTTTCCATCCCCTCACTTTCAGTCTGAATGTGTCCCTATGCCTGAAGTGGGTCTCTTGTAGACAGCATATATATGGGTCTTGTTTTTGTATCCATTCAGCAAGCCAGTGTCTTTTGGTTGGAGCATTTAATTCATTTACATTTAAGGTAATTATCGATACGTGTGTTCCTATTACCATTTTCTTAATTGTTTTGGGGTTTTTTTGGTAGGTCCTTTTCTTCTCTGTGTTTCCCACTTAGAGAAGTTCCTTTAGCATTTGTTGTAGAGCTGGTTTGGTGGTGCTGAATTCTCTTAGCTTTTGCTTGTCTGTAAAGCTTTTGATTTCTCCATCAAATCTAAATGAGATCCTTGCCGGGTAGAGTAATCTTGGTTGTAGGTTCTTCCCTTTCATCACTTTAAGTATATCATGCCACTCCCTTCTGGCTTGTAGAGTTTCTGCTGAGAAGTCAGCTGTTAACCTTATGGGAATTCCCTTGTATATTATTTGTCATTTTTCCCCTGCTGCTTTTAATAATTTTTCTTTGTCTTTAATTTTTGCCAATTTGATTACTATGTGTCTTGGCATGTTTCTCCTCGGATTTATCCTGTATGGGACTCTCTGTGCTTCCTGGACTTGGGTGGCTATTTCCTTTCCCATATTAGGGAAGTTTTCGACTATAATCTCTTCAAATATTTTCTCAGGTCCTTTCTCTCTCTCTTCTCCTTCTGGGACCCCTATAATGCGAATGTTGTTGCATTTAATGTTGTCCCAGAGGTCTCTTAGGGTGTCTTCATTTCTTTTCATTCTTTTTTCTTTATTCTCTTCCGCAGCAGTGAATTCCACCATTCTGTCTTCCAGGTCACTTATCCGTTCTTCTGCCTCAGTTATTCTGCTATTGATTCCTTTTACTGTATTTTTCATTTCAGTTATTGTATTGTTCATCTCTGTTTGTTTGTTCTTTAATTCTTCTAGATCTTTGTTAAACATTTCTTTATCTCCACGATCTTTGCCTCCATTCTTTTTCCAAGGTCCTAGATCATCTTCACTATCATTATTCTGAATTCTTTTCCTGGAAGATTGCCTATCTCCACTTCATTTAGTTGTTTTTCTGGGGTTTTATCTCGTTCCTTCATCTGGTGCATAGCCCTCTGCCTTTTCATCTTGTCTATCTTTCTGTGAATGTGTTTTTTGTTCCACAGGCTGCAGGATTGTAGTTCTTCTTGCTTCTGCTGTCTGCCCTCTGAGAAGTAAAATTTCTTAAGAAGGTACTACTAGAGATGAAGTACTACATTGTGTAGTTAGTTGTTTTAGAGAAAAAAAGAATAACCGACAGCATCATGGATTACAACACACACTCTGTTATCCTTACTTAGTCTGTGACAGCCATAACCCAAGATACCATTGCTCACAGATCAGAGGAGGGAGAGGGTTGGTCCAGACTGAGGGCACGGAGGTTATGAGGAGGTGCTGGCTTTTGTAGGGCCAACCTTACCCAAACAGAAAGCAAAGGTCTCCACACCAGTCGCTATCTAGAACAACCCACAGTATGTCTGCTCTGTGACTCAGAGGTCAGGTCCAACAAAATTTCAGGTGTGGCCAGGATCCTCTGAGAAAGGGAACAGGTACATAGCACTGTGTGCACTAGTGAGGTTTAAAAGACATGCTTCACATTTGACTCATCTGGTTAAACATTAACTGGGAAATAATGCTGATGGGGGCAGGTTACACTTTGCCCCGAGCAAGCCATGTTTCCTAGGGTAGTGTGGCCTGGCTAATCAAGCAGTGAGACGTTTGAAAAATAATGTGGATGGCACAGTCTCAGACCGTCCCGATTTGACTATGGCTGCTCTAAGGGATATTACCTAATTATTTACTGCTATCGGTCTTTCCATAGTAATCCACACATATGGATCACTTACGGCACCCTGAGCACTGGGTTAAGAGTTTCACATATGTTATTTCTCATAACAGTGCCATGGCAATTGTTATCTGTCTCGTTTTACAAGAGGAAATGAGACAAATAGCACAGGAAGGGCAGAGCCAGATTCAGACTCAGATAGTCCAAATCCAAGACTGGCCTTCTAACCCAGTGATTCTGAAAGTGTGGTCCTAAGACCAGCAGCAGCGGCATCACCAGGGAACCTATCAGAAATGCAGATTTTCTGGCCCACCCCAGACCTACGAATCACAGACTTGGAGTTGGGGCCCAGCAATCTGGGTTTTAACAAACCCTGCAGGTCATTCTGGTGTTCGCTCAAGTGGGACGACCACTGCTGTAGCCATTGTTCTCACTTCCTCTACTTTCTTTTTTTTTTAAATTGAAGTATAGTTGATTTACAATGCTGTGTTAGTTTCTGGTGTACAACAAAGTGATTCAATTTTATATATATATATATATATGCATATATACTATATATATACTCTTTTTCAGAGTCTTTTCCATTATAGGTTATTACAACATACTGAATATAGTTCCCTGTGCCATACAGTAAATCCTTTTTGTTTATCTATTTTATATATAGTAGTATATCTCTGTTAATCCCAAACTCCTAATTTATTCCTCCTCCCCTTTCACCTTAGGTAACCATAGTTTTTTTTTCTATTTCTGTGAGTCAGTTTCTGTTTTGTAAATAAGTTCATTTGTATCATTTTTTTAGATTCCACCTATAAATGGTATCATATGGTATTTGTTTGTGTCTTTCTGACTTATTTCGCTTCCTAGAGTATGACAATCTCTAGATCCATCCATGTTACTTCAAATGGCATTCATTCTTTTTTATGGCTGAGTGGTATTCTATTGTGTATATATACCACATCTTCTTTATCCATTCATCTGTCAATGGATATTTGGGTTGCTTCGACATGTTGGCTGTTGTAAATAGTGCTGCCAGGAACATTGGGGTGCGTGTATCTTTTCGAATGAAATGGTCTCTCTACTTTCTGTTTCATGCTGCTTTCTCTATGCCCTGGACTAGGAGAATCAAGATGCTTTGTCTCCTGATGATGCGTACTGTTTGCCCAGCACTGTGCTAGATTTTTCATGAACTTCAAAGTCGATGCCAAGTTACCCCATAGCCGCCTTTTTTTCTAGATGTACTTCCTCCTAGATGTTATTTTCCACCCTTTAAAAGTGTTTTGCCTTTGCCTTTCTTCTTTGCTACGTCTAGCTTTCCCACACCCTCGTATGTTGCAGAGGCCAAATATGAATCTTTGTAGGGGAATGGTCAGTGCTTAATTTAACCTGGTTTTCTACGCCCACCACCGCCCTCCCACCCTTCTTAGTCTTATGTTTGCAGGACTAATTAACAAAAATATTCAAATTCGGTTCTAATCAGGTGATTCATATTCATGTTTGTCCATATTTGGTATATATTCTTATGAACTCCAGCTCTTTTTGATGTTTTCCTTACCTTGTGACTGTGCAGAAATCCTGGCTAAATCTATTTACTCTTGCTTTTTTTTTTTTTTTTTTTTTTTGGCTGCATTGGGTTTCTGTTGCTGTGCGTGGGCTTTTCTCTAGTTGTGGCGAGTGGGAGCCACTCCTCACTGCAGTGTGCGGGCCTCTCACTGCAGTGGCCCCTCCCGTTGCAGAGCATGGGCTCTAGGTTCACGGGCTTCAGCAGCTGCAGCAGGCGGGCTCAGTAGCTGTGGCTTGCAGGCTTAGTTGCTCCGCGGCATGTGGGATCCTCCCAGACCAGGGATCAAACCCATGCCCCCTGCATTGGCAGGCAGATTCCCAACCACCGCGCCACCCGGGAAGTCCCTTTACTCTTGCTTTTAATGGACCTTTGCATTAATAAAAATACCAAATCCATTATCATTATGTCAGGAATACTGTGAATTATATTTCTATTTTCCAAGTGCTAGTCACTTCACTCAGTGGATCATCTCTGTGCTCGATGAGTAGCTCTCAATTCAGGATTGAAGGCGATTAATTTACCAATAAAAGCCAGTCCAGTGCTGGTGTAGTCCTGACCTTGCCTCCTTGCCTCAGTCTACCACTCCTTTTGCCTTCCCCAGGTTGACTGGTGCCATTGGTAATCAGTCACCTTTGGCTCTGTCCTCTGACAAACCACAGTCTTGGTATTAGCTCTCAGTACACCGTATCTCCCTGTCTTGTTGGACAGAATAGCAAGCTTTGCTTTCGCGATAGTATCTCTTTCCTCCTCCTTATTTACATGGCCAGTGTCATCTCCCCATCTACTGTGGGAGGAAATTAAATAGCCTTGGCACAGCCCGACAAAGGCATATTGGATGCCATCAAGCACCTTGTGTCTTCCTAGGTAATTACGCATTGATCGTTTGATGAAGTGTTCTTGTATCTCCAGGGATATTTCTACCACGTCTGTAATTACACTTTTCTGGTTGTCCCTTTGCTCTGCTGTGATCCTCCAAGTTCCATGACTTCTCAAAGGCCATGCTTAATGACGCTCCAGCAGCACCTTTTTCAATTCAAGGATACAGATCAGATCCCTCAGGGTTTCAGTATTCTCCGTCGTTTAACAATATAATTCAACCATTTGCTGTCTTAGTTCATTTTGATTTTGTAAGTTGGCATCAGTATGCCATAGAGTAAAAATGAATGATTCTCTCCTTTCTGTGCAGTAAGAGACAAAAGGGCATGAACACAAATAGATGATTTGACCCAGCATTAAATAAAAAGGCCTTTTGAGGCACTGGCAAAAGCTCAGAGTTTTGAGCTAACTATAAGATGTCCTGAAACCGATTTTTAAGAATGGACTCTAATGTTTGTTAGTCTAGCATAGCCATTGGCAAACTATAGTCTGCCAGCTTTTTTTGTAAATAAGGTTTTATTAGAACACAGCAATGCTCATTCCTTTACGTATTGTCTACGGCTGCTTTTTTGCTTCCATGTGGAGTACTTGAGACAAATTGTATGGTCCTCAAAGCATTTACTATCTAACCCTTGACAGAAAAAGTTTCCTGACCCCTATTCTTGCACTTGAAGTAACTTTGAAGAGTGAGTTAATACATGTACAGCACTCAGAACAGTGCTTGGCATTTATCTATGGGAAGTATTGGTCTTTAATTTCTACCACTTCCCAAGCACTTGTGTAAATGTTAGCCAGAAAGGGAATTTTAGACCTGTAACGTAGGATGAATTTGATCCCAAGCCATTATAAGGAACATTTTGACCTTCATATTTAACACATGTAAATTGATGAAAGAAGCCAGGGAAGTTACAATAAGAAGTTGTAAAAAGAAAAAAAAAGGTGTTCTTTCACCTGCTTTCTCACGGCCACTTCCTCCCCATCAAGAAATGGTAGCCTGTTAGAAGAGGTGGCCCAGTGCTCCATAAGCAGGAAATTGAAGAGGTATGTGGAATCTCTTTATTTGGTATCACCATCTGAACATGCAAACTAAGCTCACTTTCTTTAATTTCAGGAACAGAGCTGGTGTTACCTTCCTGTTAAAAGTCTATATGTTACTGAATTCTGATTAATGATTTGCCTGCTGAAGCATCTGGGGGAAAGAGTGCCATGTCTGTAACTTACTATGAAATACAGCCCCCCACAAATTTGGATTAGTGGATGGATAGAGGGATGAAGAAATAGATATGCCATAGAGCAAGTATATATAGTACCTTATAGAATCTAGGGGGTGCCTATTTGGGTGTTTGCTGTAAAAGTCTTTCAATATTTCTGCCTGTGTGAAAATTTTCATAATAAAATGTCAAGAAGAAAAACAAAGAACGTTTGTGCAAGAAGAGCAATGGCAGGGCATGCTCCGGCCCAGGGAACAAAAATGAAAGGCAGGAGGGTGTCTCAGTGTCAGAGCTGCTGCAAACACCATAAGCTCAAGAATTTTTAATGTGGAATAATTTGTCAGAAAAAGAATTTGAAAGCAAGGACAAACATTAATAAGGCACTTTTACTCTTATTTATTACCATGTTGGGAATTGTTTGGGGGAAATGCTAAATTAAGTAATTTTTTTAAATAATAGAGAACAGGCTTCTGGATTTTATGGCATCATTACCATGTAGCAAAATGAATATGGGACCTGAAAACTAGGTTTCAACCCTGAATCTTCTGCTAACCGTGTGTAGGACTGGGAGAAAATTAATTTATCACTCTGAACTGCAGCTTTCTCATCTATGAAAAGGAGGCAAAGATACATAGTCCACCCTCCTGGTAGAAGAATAAATATAAAAGCATTCTGAAAGCCATGAAGATGTCACCAGACAATGAGTTCTCAATGGGGGCAGTATTATGCCCAAGGAGGGGCGATTGGTTCTTGAGGGGGCTCATAAAAAAATTTTACTATTTCAATGTATAAAGCACAGATATACATATAGAACATAAACAGGTATACAATCTATCTGTAGTATTGAAATTTCACTGGGAAGAGATGATTAGGGAAGAAAAACACGTGCAAAAAAGGAAGGTTATAATGCAAACAATATTGAGAACATTTTGCTGGATAATCTTTAATTCCTACCATCTCCTAAGTTCTGTCCCCTTTTTCTATAGGTAGCTTAATTTGATCCATCAGTTTGAGCACATAAATTTGAATTCTTACATTGAATACTTACATTTGAATCTTATATTTCTAGGAGGAGGGAGAAAATAAAAAAACTTCTGGGGAGAAGAATGAGAATGATGGACATTGTCTTTTCCAAAGCACATGTAGTACCACTTAACCCAAATACCATTAAGCTTTGAAGGAAGGAATTTGCTAACAAGAATGAGGAATTAAATGAGTGTACTCACCCAATCTTTTTCCTGCTAGAAATTTAACAGTAGCATTAGTTTTCCCTTGATTTGATTCGATTCTTTTGGGTACTTCAAGCTCTTTGAGCCTAAGAGGTACGTGGAGAATTTAAAGAGAGTTCCAAGGAGAATAATGAAGATGAATTAAGGTTTGGAAAATAGGATCTATTGGAAAAGATTAAAAGGACAAGGATTATTTAGTGTGAGGAAGAACAGGCAATCAGGTGGCACAGAGATGGCTTCTAATAGTGGAAACCTCCTATGGAGAATATTCTCAGGTTCTTATCTGTACTGAAGACCAAAGGAAGGGAAAAAGTGTATTTTGAAGCAAGAGAGATGTGAGATTAGATATTAAGATAAAATAACTGTCCATGATTAAATCCTAGACTTTGACTCTCCTTTATGGGATTTTTTCAAAATAAGGTGCCTGTCTGTAGGACGTATCAGGAGGAGGGACAGGTGAACCCATCACATTTGCTTCTCCTGCCCTGGTCAGAGGCCGGCCAGCCAGCCTGGCCAATGAGGCCTCCATGGGCTTTGGCTTGATGGAATGAAAGTCATTTTTCCTGGAGCCGTGGCTTCAGGATGCCAGAGGATGACTACCAAGCCCTAGCCAAGAGATCACAGCCAGAGCAATACACCCAGCTGGGTTGTCCATACAAGCAGTGCCGGAGGTGGGTGTTGGGTGTCAACACATGGAGCCAAGGAATCAGTGCCAGAGAAGACGTAGCAAGGAAGAGTGGGTCAAAGTGAGCTGCTGGGAAGATGATGTGGACCAGCTGCCGAGGAAAGTAATGCCCATGGCTAGGCTTTTAGGTTGGAAGGCTACTGTGAGAGTGGATCAAAATCCATGTAGAAGTCCTAGGAAGTTGTTCATTCTTTCCATGTTTGGAAACTACTGCCCCAAATCATGGTTTCCACTCCTATGTATGTGTCAGAATCCCCTGTGGAGCTTTGTAAACCTCACAGCCACCCTGGCTCCAGCCTTAGAGATTGGGATTTAATGGGAATATCTCTTAGGATTCTTTGTGAGCAACAGAAACCAAATCTGGCTAAATTTAGGGGGAAAAAAAAAGATTGGGAAGAGGGAGTAGTGAGGAGAGTGGTTGGAAAGATATGAAGAAAGTCTCTGTACAGAAAAAAAAAATGCTGAACAAGGGGCTTTGGGAAGGATCTGTGAATCAGGACATCTCCAGGGATCCAGGAAATAGGATGGCTGCACCTCTGAGCAGCAGAGTGTGTGGTTAGGGGCCCAGGCTCTGGGATATTATAGCCTGCTTTTATACCCTGCTTCTCTGTGCTTCAGTTTGCCCTTTGGAAATGGGTGTGATAGATTTTACCTATGGGCTAGTCATGAGGATTGAATGGGTCAACATACGTCAAGAAAGTGCTTAGAGGGCTTCCCTGGTGGCACAGTGGTTGAGAGTCTGCCTGCCAATGCAGGGGACACGGGTTTGAGCTCTAGTCTGGGAAGGTCCCACATGCCGTGGAGCAACTGGGCCCGTGAGCCACAACTACTGAGCCTGCATGTCTGGAGCCTGTGCTCCGCAACAAGAGAGGCCGCGATGGTGAGAGGCCCACGCACCGCAATGAGGAGTGGCCCCCGCTTACCGCAACTAGAGAAAGCCCTCGCACAGAAACGAAGACCCAACACAGCCATAAATAAATAAATAAATAAATAAATTTTAAAAAAATCGATCAGTGCAATGCACCACATTAACAGAATGAAGAAATAAAACACATGATCATCTCAATTGATGCAAAAAGTTTGACAAAATTCAACACCCTTTAAAAAAAAAAAAAGAGAAAGAAAGTGCTTAGAACAATTCTTGGCACATAGTGAGTTCTTAATGACTATTAGCAATTATTTTTGTTGTTGCTGTTAGGCTCTGCCATGCATGTGAATCAGCTCTAACCATTTCTCTTCATAGTTTTTCCTCAACTTGCAAATTCCAGGGTCAGAGCATCTGAGCAGCTTATGTTGGTTCACATGTTCACCCCTTGGCCCGAGAATGTGCAGGAACTTGATTAGCGGAATCACTGACTACCAGTCGTTGTTCCCTGTGGGCTTCATTCTTCACTCTTTGGAGATTCAGAAGACTGGGAGGGGAGCAAGTTTTGTCCTATGGTGTAGAAGCATAAAGGACCAAGGTGTGAGCCAGCAGTACTGCCTATCTTGCCATGCAGGCCCCTTTTGAAATTTCAGTGAGCCCAGGAAGGGAATGTAGGGCCATTAGCAGAGCTGTCTTTCAAATAATGTATCACTTCCACTGAAGCTGAGCTCTGTATAACATATGCTGTTGGTTGCTAGGACAACAGAGGTGAAAAGACAGGAGCCCTTTCCGTAAGGAGCTCACATCCTGAAGTTGTAAAGGCCAACAATCCCAATCCTAATAAGATCACGGCCCTAACTGAGGCCTTTATAAAGTTCACAGAGAGCCTAGGAAACCATACCTAAACTGGTGTGAGTTGGCCAGGAGAGATTTTCCTACCATAGTAGCATCTTGTCTCTTAGTTTTAAGATCAGTGAGATTTTGCCAGGTTAGGGGATAGACAGGTTAGAGAGCAAGTATTAGAATTCCAGGCAGAGGAAATATCACAACCAAAGAATGGCCAGAGTCTATGAACAACCAAGGTGTGAAACTACAAGGCATTCTGTATTAGGAACTTAAAGAATTGGGGAACGAGGATGTGGTGGAGCAAGAGTGTGTGTGCTAAGGACTGTCGACTGAAAAAAATGCACAGCCTAAAAGTTGAGAATTATTTTTTATTTGGCAGACAAACTGAGGACTTAAGCCCGGGAGACAGCCTCTCAGATGGCTCTGAGGGACTGCTCTGAAGAAGTAAGGGAGGAGCCGGGATATATAGGAGTTTTCGCAAAAAAAAAAAAAAAAAAAAAGAAAAAAGCAGGAAGTTGGAACATCAAAAGATTACTAATTAAAGAAAGGAAGATTCTGTATACTATTCATTTATTCACTCAATAAATATTTATTGAGCACCTACTATATACCAGCTCTGTTCTAGACTCTGGAGATACAGCAGCAAGCAAAACACAAAAATCTCTGCCCTTGTGTAGTTTCTATTTGAATGGGAGAGACTGGCAAAAAGCACACAATTAAAATATATAGTTGGCAAAAAGCGCACAATTAAAATATATAGTATCTCAGATGATGATAAATGTAGTGGAAAAAAATAAACCAGAGAAGAGATATGGGATATGCCAAAGAAAGGAGGCACCACTTTCAAGTTGAATAGTCTGGGAAGGCCCCACTAAGTTGTGTGGTTTTGACCACATGGCAGTGAAAAATTTGGAGCAGAGAGTAACACAATGAGATCTGCATTTTCTGCCCTCAGTGTGAAAGATAAATTGGAAGATGATTAAACTGCAGACAGGGAGACCTGTAAAAAGACAATTTCAGTGGTCCAGGTGACCATGTAGTGCAGTGAACATGAGGAAAAAGAGAGAGCATTTCAAGAGCAATTAAGAAATTACATACAATGGACAGGACTTAATGACAGTGGGGTTGGGAAAGAGGAAGGAATCTGGGATGACAATTTCTGGCTTGGGCACTGGGTGGGTGATGCCCTGAGTAGTACCATTCACTGGCATGGGGAGAAAAGGAGGTTGACCATCAGATGTGGTGAACAGATACCAGTAAGTTCCCTACATACGAACGAGTTCCGTAATGAGGGCACATTCGTAAGTCCAATTTGTTCGTAAGTCCAACAAAGTTAGCCTAGGTACCCAACTAACACACTCGGCTATATATACTGTACTGTAATAGGTTTGTAATACTTTTCACACAAATAAAACATAAAAAACAAGCAAACAAAAAATAAAACATTTTTAGTCTTACAGTACAGTACCTTGAAAAGTACAGTAGTACAGTACAACAGCTGGCATACAGGGGCTGGCATCAAGTGAACAGGCAAGAAGAGTTACTGACTGGAGGAGGGAGAGGAGGTGGGAGATGGTAGAGCTGAAGGATCGTCAGCAATTGGAGACGAAGGGCAAGCTGCAGTTTCACTCACGCCTGACGCTGATGGCACAGGTTCTGGTTCCTTGCTGGAACCAGATGCACGTTCGCATTTTTGAGAGTTCGCAACTTGAAGGTTCGTATGTAAGGGACTTACTGTATTCCTGTAACAGTCAGCCCACCCAGGTCTCCAGAATGGGCAGGTTGAGGGGTTTAACAACTGAAGATCAACCCACCTATTACAGCAGAGTCGGTGTTTTCTGTGAGTGCACCATCTCTTTTGTTCCCTGGACAATTTCCCTTCCTCTTGGTGTAGGAGAAGATTATGGGCTCTGGTGTCAATCAGATGTTGGTTTGGATTCAGCTCCACGCCGCTGTGTGATCTTCAGGTGATGTAGTCACAGGGGCTTTCTTCTTCTCATCTGTGGACTAGGAACGCCAATCTCTACATAACTTACCTGTTGGGAGAACTGAAGCACACACACTGAAGACACCTGTTAAGTGTTGGCTCCTTCTCCGCTCCTCCTGGACTGTGCCCTCAGTGGGGTTCTGGGTCAGGGTCAGTAGGTCTGAACCTGGAGAAAACCAGAACCAGGAGCAAAGGGCTGAATGTGCAAGGCATGGGTATTTGTATGGATGTGTGTCTGGGTGTAGTTACCCTTCCAGTACTTTTCAAATCCAAATATAAGGAATTTGGGCAATTCACCTTCCTCTTTTATGATGCTTGTTTTGTATAGGTGCTTATATAACTAAACCTGGGAAATCAGGACATCACTGAGGTACTAGACAGCCATTCAATGCTTCACCTCCCCGGGGTGCACTCTCTAACACTGGGAGCGTGAGTGGTGGAAGTTTTGTTTCCAACCCAGGGATCAGGGCATAGTTTCAAAGCAACATGCTGTGGTGTGGAGTCCCATGGTGTAAGGGATTTATTTATTTATTTATTTTTAAATAGATCTTTATTAGAGTATAATTGCTTCACAATACTGTGTTAGTTTCTGTTGCACAACAAAGTGAATCAGTCATATGCATACATATATCCCCATATCCCCTCCCTCTTGCGTCTCCCTCCCACCCTCCCTATCCCACCCCTCTAGGTGGTCACAAAGCACCCAGCTGATCTCCCTGTGCTATGCTGCTGCTTCCCACTAGCTAACTGTTTTACATTCGGTAGTGTATATATATCGATTAGTTCACGTGTATGCATATCGTGGTTGATATTCTTGAATAATATCTTAAATTTTTTTCTTTAGTGTTTTTCATATTTTAGATTGTTTATAATTTTTCCAAGGGGGGAGGGAGGTTGGTTCCCTTATTAATCTGATTGAGCTGTTAGTCTATTAAATTTTGTATTTATCTGAGCTATTTCCCTGAGTAGTTGGAGGTATTTCTGTCTTTTCTTAAAAGCTGCTCTTATAAATTATCAGTATTATCAAAAACAAGTATTACCTCTTACCTTCCTTTTACTCCATTTTATTTTATGTTTTTAAAGTATTTGCTGCTTATTTGCATTTTAGTTAAAAGAATGTTTTTTACTAATCTTCCTTGGGAATACTCAAGAGTTCAAAGTCCTTTTAGTCTAAAGTAGGGTTTCTCAACCTCAGCATTATAGACGTTTTGGGTGTGCTGACCTGTGTATTGTAGGATGTTTACCACCATCCCTGGACTCCCACCCGCTGAATGTCAGTGGCACCCTCCCCCTAGTCATGACAATCAAAACTGTCTCCAGACGTGGCCAAATATCTCCTGGGGAATAAAAAACACCTCCCCTCCCAGTTGAAAACCACTGGTCTATGAAAAGTCTTTTTAATTGTTCTAATATTATCACTGATTTTTAAATCATAATTCCTGGAAAAATATGAGAAAAAAAGGAGAAGAAGGCAGAAAACAAACCAAATGAATGGAAACTGCCTTGGTCCTGAGCACGCAACCTGATATTGTGCGCATCTACATGTTAGCAGAATGTTTATAGCAGGTTACTAAGGCGCCCGACTTGTGGGTACTTACATAACTTAGGAAAACCATTGGTAATCTTTAAAGAGGTTTATTACAGAAAGACTGGCCAGTAGATTTTTTATAATACACTCTAATCGAGACAGGAAGGAATGCACCTCATCAGCACGCCATCAGAATCCTGGAAAGGTTAAAGTAATGCCATGAGGAAAACTAAAGAAAAGAAACCGGAGATTTCAAGTTTACTCAATTTTCATTCTATACTATGCAATCTGACCACAAGAATGTAAATTTCAGTACTTGCATTTTCTTTCTCTCCCTTTCAATAGAGATCTTTGATTTCTAATTAGAAGGGAATAATCCATATTTATTTTTTTCTGGATGAAATTGCCCCAGTATCACGAATACAAATCCCCCCATCAAAAGCCTTTTCTCCTACACTTGATCTGTATCTTAGAGAATCCAGCAGTCTAGCTGCCCTGTGTAGGAGGTTGCTAAATTGGGTTTTTAAATTATTTCTATTAGGCAAAAACTTAACACATACCAGCTGCTGAGGGATTATAAAAGCTTAGTTTTTTCAGTAATTGGAAACCTTGTTTACAGGGGACTCACAATATTCTTTAAATGCCTTTGTGTTAAATATAAAAGAACTTGTGTTTATCTAGGCAATGATAATCTGACTATAAAGCAAACTCATTTAAGGCTTATGCTTCCTGTCTCTCACTATGCAGCTGTCACCCTACTGTTCTTTCAAGCTTTGCAAAATGCTGAGAATTTTTCCTTAAAATTAGAAGAGTAAATTGAAAAACAAACCAGGTAGTTTGGAATACATTTAATTCTAAATCACAGGGAAATCATTGAGAGACCCAAAATATCACAACATCTAGGCAAATTTATTCCAAGTTCACATTTGTTAACTCATTGACAGAAGTCTAAGGAGATTTTAAGGTGTTCAGTCCTGGCAAAGAAAAATCAAGGACAATTCAGATAATTCAGTCTGAAACCAGTCCGTAGAATTTTGCTAGCCAATGAAGCCATCAACATTGATTGGCATCTGCTCTGGAGAAGCTGGGAAGCACAGTATTGTAGTTAAAGGTATGTGTGCTGAGTCCAAAGCCACTTACTAGATCTATGACCTCAAGCTAGTTATTTGAGGGCTTTGTGTAAAATAATCGCACTCACTTCCCTCATAGGTTTGTTTGGAGGCTTAAATGAGATCAACACGTGAAACCCTAAGGACCGTTCCTGGCACAGAATAGCCACTCAGTAAATGTTAGCCTATTACCACAACGTTCCAAGCCCTACCGGTTTTTACATGCATTATCTCACCTAATCTTTGAAAGAGCCTTATTAAAATAGTACATTTTTATAACTCCAGTTTTATTGAAAATCGAGGGAAATGAGACGCCGAGAAGTTTAATAACCTATTCAGGGTCACACAGCAATTGAACTGACAGTGGGGCTCTTCATTCATGATCTTTGTCTCATTCTGCAAACATTTAACGAGTACAGGCACCCTTTGCTCTCAGAACAATCACTGTCCGAATATTTGCTGTAACAATGTACAGAAGGTTTTAGCCAACATCATTCTCCCAGTTAAAAACCTGCTATCACAAGTTCTCCTATGCGTGACGGCTTCTCAAACTTTAATGTGTATATGACTCCCCTTCGAAACGCACATTCTGCATTTCTCACGAGCTCCAAGGTGATGCCAATGCTGCCGGTCCCCAGATCCCACGTTGAGTAGCAGGAAAGCTAGGTGATGGAAGAGGGGCTCCTCTCATACCTCAGAGTCCTCCCGCTCCACCTCCTGTTTAAACATTGCGCATTATACCCATAACTCCCCCCACTTTTCCCCTGAGGGTTTAGCTCCTCAGTATTTGTTTGGGCCAGGTACCTGGGGGCACTACCAATTCAGGCCTGATTTAGATAGTATCTTTCAAATCTTTGACAATATTATTTCATTGTTTATTTTTATTATAGAACATGCTCAGTGTAGAAGGATAATGAAATTCCTATTCTGTTCAGCTGAGGACTGTACATCAACATACCTATTAATTACATCATGAAGTGTTAAACAATTACATAATTGGCGTTTAAATATTTTATATTATGCAGAAATTCTTATCAGATTGTTATATAATTATTTAAAAGAATTTTAGTAATATCTGGGACATTGATATTTTTGGATGCTCTAAGAATGAATTATTATTTTCTTCCATTTAAAATAATGGAATATATAGGCTCTTGCTATTTGAAACTCTGCTGCCCAACACATTTTTAGGAATGGATTTGATTCAGATAACAAGAGGTGCCTGCATTCACTCTGTGCCTGACATCAGGTGAAATCCTAGGAATACAATGATGATGAAGAGGAAAATGGCTGCTTCAAAACACTCACAGAATAGAGTAGAACCAGCCCAGTAAAGATTTAAAATATGGTGAGATGTCAAGTTTTTCAGCAGAGATCAGTAAAAGGAGCTTTAAGAGCACAGAAAATAATGGACCTACCTCTTCCTTCTCTACACAGGAGGGTCTCTCTGGGCACCAGTAATAGCTAATATTCATTGAATATCTCTGTACTCCAGGCACTGTTGCAACCATGTTGCATGTATTTACTCACTTAGTTATTACAACAACTCAGTGAAGCAGGTATTTTTGTTATCATCCCCATTTTAAAGATGAGGAAACTGAGTAACAGAGAGATTAGTAACCTGCTTATGGACACACTGATCTGGCCTCAAAGACAGGCAGTCTGAGTGTAGATCCTACCCTTTCAACCATCTTGTGATCCACCTTTAGTTTATTAAAAGAAAGTTTAGGATCTTAAAATAAGAACATACAAAAAACGATGGACTGTTGAGCGGGGTTGGGTGCATTGTATGGACAGGGCTAGACAGGACAAAAACCATCTTCAGTAGTCACAGTACTGGCAATAATTACATATGAGGTGTGACTATAAAGTCATGAAATAGTTCAACATATATTACATGAGGGTGGTCCCTTTCCAATCAGTCATCTTGGGAAGCTGTGCTTTTATTCCACCAATTTCCCATTGCCTAGAGTGTGCTGAGAATGCTCTTCTAAAGAACCTTCAGATTAAGTCACAGTGCAAATCTTAGTATCTTAGGATCATGCCCCATTTTTGTCTCAGATGTGTTTCCAAGTCGGATCACTCACCCTATTTACTGAATTTGGCTCTGAATAACTTATACCTGTTTGCCACAATAACATCCACTCTTAAATCCGTTCTCAAAAAATAAATGTATGTTTCTATTTACCAGGTGATTCTGAAACATTAGTGTATGCTTAAATATCATCCAGGGGAACTTGATTAAATAACACATTAAAGCCCCACCCTAAGTAATTCTGATTCAGTTTGTCTGAGGAAGGGATCAGGATCCTGCAGTCTTTAACTAGCATCCTGAAGTTTCTGTTTTGAATGACCAGACCACACTTTGAGAAAAGCAGCTGTAAGTATATCCAAGAAAAAGGGTAGCGATTCTTAAGGCAGTTCCAAAAGAGGAATTCCAAAAGTGTTCTCATCAACAGTGACATCAGTGTCATGTATTACCTACCTTGAGGGACTATTCTCCTGTACATGATGCTCACTTAGAATATGATGTTCAGTTATATTTATAAAAAGAATCAGCCACCATTCTTCACAGTCACACCACACACACCAAATTCACCTGTGTCTTGGGCAGGACCCATTTCAGGTGTTTGTTTGCTCACCGATCTACTTGGTATCCTCCTTTTGCAAAAAGAGGTGTTCCTTTCAGGACCAGGTAGATCATGAAAGGATCCAGTATTGGAAGATCCAGCAATATGTATACAAATTATTACTTTTCTGTCCTGAAAAGGGTGGGCTTCTTTCACTTCTTGGAGCTGGATCACTAAACCCCAAGAGCAGGCATTGCAGGTCCGATTTCTGTTAATCAAATCCTCAATGACCAGTTTCACCAAGGTGATGGGTTATCCTAGGATAATCACAGTGGCAGGGAAGTTCCCGAACCAACTTTCCTTCATGTTTGGATATGTTACATTTTTGTCCCTTCCTGAATCCACATGACTACCTAAATTTAGCCCTCCATTTTTTGTCAAGTTGCCTGACTTTAACAAGCATAATTCTCAATGAAAATGCAAGAACTTCTGAGCTGCCTTACTTTTTATTTATCAATTGCCCTCTGTCTCATTCACTGAAGAGAATCTCATACACCTGGAAATTGAAATTCAACGCTACGGCTTCTTTAATAAAACAAATCTGCATTTCACAGGTGGGTCCTGACTCCATCAGTGTCTAATGTGGGGCAGCACCTGGAGAGAGTCAGGCTCCTTTAAGGCAATACTCCATCACAGGGTAGAGGCTCTAGTTTCTCTAGTCAGGTCCCTTGTCCTTTGGAGCCCTGACATCAGCCGACTGTATTTTGTCTGGATCTGAGGATCCAAAATTATCCGCCTTAAAAAAATGTGCACATTCTATGATTTTTCTGGGGTCATTTAACTTATATTAAGCTCTTGACTGGTTAAAAGCTTAGTGAACGGTGGAGAGAAGGACTATGTTTAGATTCCTGTGAGCAAAAGTTTAGGAAAGGAAGAGGTGATTGTTGTATTTTTTTTTTTATCCCAGCCATTCTCTCTCTCTTTAACATTAACGAGGAAGCTATGTTTTCTTTAAGAGCAACAGAGACAACACAGGGATGAGAGGTTGAATCAGATCACTATCAAAACAGCCTGGATAGTGGGAGCAGTGATCAGATGACTGCCCCCATCCTCTGTCTTCACTCTCTCTTACTTCCACATTTCCTCTCTCCCTATGTAGGGTTGCCAGATTTAGAAAAAATGAAATAAAAACAGGATGCCTAGTTAAATTTGAATTTCAGCTAAATAAAGAATAATATTCTAGTATACGTTTTGTGCAATATTTGGGACCTATTGTATGGCCCTATTCCATGTGTAGTCTCTCCCACACAATTCAGTGCTCTTATTTTCTTGCAGTTTTCATATGCAGATTTGTTCTTCAATTGGATCAAAGGGTCCTGCAGGCAGGATCTTATTTGGTATTCCTCAAGGCACCCTAGATATTGACTTCCCTATTTGGGGGCCTATGTTAGATTTTTCAAGTGTTTCCTCTTACTGCAAGTACAGAACACCCCTGAGCTCCTTATATCTTTCCTCTCACACCTGTGAGGTCATCACTTCACGAACAATGACGGCTGAGCACAGAGCTCTGAACATGAGTGTACCATATATTTTTATGAGTGATGGATGAACTGAAAGCAATTTGTTGTCTTCTTAAGAGTCAAATTAACTACTTCCCTGCACGCCAGGAGTTAGTAGTAAGCTCCATCTACCATGCTGTCCATCTGGGAAATTAGATTAATTACCCTTCTCTTATTATAGTCTACCACCCTTTTGTTTTTTTATTAATCTCAAGGAAATATTTTCCTTTTCAACTGGTAGTGTCAATATTCCATGGAATAAGGGTTGTGAGGGAGAAGGTCAGACTACATGGATAACCCCAAATTATAATTAAAACTGTAGTCGTTTCTTTCTTATGGAAAGACAGGTTAACAGTGTTCTGAGGCCCAACTGGGTAGTTAGGCTTGATTATTCGGCAGCTGCTGATTAGGGATGATTCCCCCTACCAACTAACTGTATTTTAAATTTCTCTAAATTACCTGAGTCCTTTGGAGGCAAATAAACTTGTCTTTCACATATTAAAAAAAAAAAAAAAAAATTACCCTTCTCTTTTGGAAAGATAAGAGGATGGAGGAAGGGAATGGGGTTGGTAGCTACACCTAGATTTGCAAATCTGTGTTATGGCTCAGCCAAAAAGATGGAAAAAAAATTGTCCTGATAAATAGGGAGTCATTTCAAAATGTGGAACATTGACTCTCAAAGAAAGGAGCGATACCTTGCATATTATATATTACCTACTTCCATCAGCTTTTCTAAAATTCTAATTTTCTTCTATGGCATGTTGGTGTTGCAGCCACATTATCTACAGTATCCTGAGAGTAAGAAAGAACTGTGAAAGCCAATAGAACAATGTAAATGACAAAATGTTCAACTCACATTCAAAAGCTTTCCAGAATGTAGAGTAATCAGATAACAAGGTGCCTTTTTACACACTTTGTGCTTCGATTAATCATATTATTTAGATCTTCCTTCATAAATGACACCCAGCAGGCTTCAAACCTTAAAGATTAAGAGTGATGAATGCCCTCTCTTGGTTCAGTGCTTTTCAGGTGTAAAACGCACGGAAGAGTGAACACATTTAGAAGTATCTAGATGATTAGTTTTGTGCCAGCTAGGCTTGTCCAAGGCAGGCTTGTCAAGATGGTCCACAGAGACCCGGCTCCCCCTTTTGAACCTTTTCCTCTAGTCCATACCTCCCTACTGCCCACTCAGGTCCCCTGCATCCCTTAGAGAGTAAAGATAGGCCAGGAAACTGCCTTCAAATCCCACCACGGTGCCCTGCTGAGAAAACTGCCCATTTGACTGTAGACAGAAATGACTGTAAATGAAGCAGCTGCCCAGCTCATATTCTACTCTAGTAGATAAACATGATCTTGCTGTTATAACCATCAATGAAATCCATAACTTCATGTAGCTCTACATGTTCTCAGTGTCCCTGGAATCAGACTAGAAGAATAAAAGCTGAACGTGAGAATTCATGTTAATTTCTTACCAACTCCAACACCTTGAATGTAAGAAAACAAAGTTCATAGGAAAGTAGATTATCACATATATGTGGCAGAAATCCAATGTGATAACCCCAAGGCTCAAAATGTGATTGAAAAATCTTTTCTGGAATGTTTATGCTTTTCAATCAACTCATAAATCTTATCCTCCAAAGCTTGTACCTCTGGTGTCAAGTGAATTTCAGCCCATTCACCATTGGATGAAAAAAAATAAGAATGTTAGGATATTGATTTTATCGGGAAAGAGACCAAATTAAACTTATTTTTTAATCCGGGTGCACTCCCCATTTTTATTATAAACACATAATGAAACAATTAGGTGAAGATTGAAATAAATGTTTGTGTTTTATTCATGCTAAAAGTATTTGTTCTATCCTTCAGGATGAAGCCTTGTAATACTTTTATAAATTCCTTAATATTAAAATAAGCCCCACTGTGTTTCCTTCAAAAATTTTTTTATTGGGTGATTGAGTTTGGGTGGGGACTGAGCCTAATGATTAGAGAAATATGGCAATTCTAGGTCATTTTTACTCAAGAGAGTGGAATGTGTTGCTTAACTCCAGTGTCTTGGATCTCTGATTTGGGGAATAAAAACTGGAATAAAATTATTCCCAGGACTCTAGCTCTGTTTATTTGAATAGTATTTTTATCTATCTGATTTGAATTCAAATGCATTATTAACACTTTTCTTCTTTTCAATATAGGTGGAAAACAGACCAAAATATTATGGAAGAGAGTACGTATTATGCTATTCATTGTTTTAATAATGTAATAAGTAGTCACTTCCTATGTCATTTAAATATTAAATATTAAAATTTTTCCAATATATATAGTCTTCATCAAATGTCCATTGTGCAAGAGTTTAATAATAAGGATAAATGCAATCAGATCCCTTTGTACTGAATTTTCTTATAATATTCAGGTGCTTGGCTTCATGAATGTGGGAGGGAGACTATCTCCTGCTCACAAAAGCAGCCACTGAGTGCCTGGCAAGTATTTGAAACATAAGGCGTAAGGCGGTATTTTCCATAACTGTGGCTCTCTTAGTATTTCATTTCACTTTCTACTTCAATACTATATAAACAGCTAGGGTGTCGAAGAATGTAAACTGAGGCTGAATTCCTTACTTTCATCTACCTCAGTAAACGCAACACTCAGGAAAGTCGTCCCATTTCCTTGCAGTCTCCTAAAACCAAAATGATGATTTCTCTTGACATGGATCTATTAGCCAAATTGCCTTAATACCATAATTATGATTTCCCCCATTTTCCTCTTTTTTTTTTTTTAAGGTTTTCTTTTTTTTTTTAAATGTGGACCATTTTTAGTCTTTATTGAATTTGTTACAATATTGCTTCTGTTTTATATTTTGGTTTTTTGGCCACAAGGCATGTGGGATCTTAGCTCCCGGACCAGGGATCGGACCCGCACCCCCTGCATTGGAAGGCGAAGTCTTAACCACTGGACCGCCAGGGAAGTGCCCCCCATTTTCCTCTTAATTTCATCTCTTGTTTTACTTTCTCAGAAACCTACTGCAAAGCGAATACGCATTACCATAAAAATAGCTGGCAGTCTCGGGCTGTGGCATGGTACACAGCTCACAGCAGGCAGAACCACCCAGACAGAGCAAAGGGCAGAGGCGGAGCAGGGGAGATGTCAGTCAGATGCACAATTCGATTTTCTTCCCATGTCCCACCTGGAGGCATTATAAGGTTAAAGTCTCTTTCAGCTCCCAAAGCTCTCCCAGCCAATCCAAAACCTTCTTCCTCTATTCCCTTACCCATCAGAGCTTCACTTCCGTGATTAATGACCCTCTTATTTGTCCCAGTTCAGCAGCCACTTCCTAATTGCCACGGCTGCGTTTCTGAACCTTCCCACCGGGCCTTGGGAATTCAGCTGGGGGCTCTGGAATACCTGCCTGCATCACTGGCCTCCTCTCTCTTCCACCCCCATGTCCCTAACATCTAACCTGGTTGTAATAGGACTTATTTTTCTTCAGTATACTGATTTGGATTTTGCTCATAGAGCAAAAGAAAAGAGAATTAATTTAAAAAAGAGAAAATGGGGCTTCCCTGGTGGCACAGTGGTTGAGAATCTGCCTGCCAATGCAGGGGACACGGGTTCGAGCCCTGGTCTGGGGGGATCCCACATGCCGCGGAGCAACTGGGCCCATGAGCCACAATTACTGAGCCTGCGCGTCTGGAGCCTGTGCTCCGCAACAAGAGAGGCCGCGATAGTGAGAGGCCCGCGCACCGCGATGAAGGGTGGCCCCCACTTGCCACAACTAGAGAAAGCCCTTGCACAGAAACGAAGACCCAACACAGCCAAAAATAAATAAATAAATAAATTTTGTTAAAATATAATAATTAAAAAAAAAAGAGAAAATGAAAACCTATTATATACTTCTCAAATAGAACATTTTTGTACATGAATTCCAAAAGAAACTCTATTTATTGTCTTTCCCTTTTTTGCATAAAAGTTTTGTTGAATAACCTTCTGGTTCTCATAGTCCAACTTCCCCCCAGTTCCACATAAACTATAGAGTGAAACGAGACCAAAGAAACATTCTCTTAACCATAAAAAAGGAACATTTCGTATTAGAGGGGAGTTAGCTTAAAAACTTCATATTCTGTGTTTCCCTTTCTTTATTAAAAATGAAAGTTTTTTTTGTTGTTGTTCCATTCAAAAAGTAAGACATGCTCTATTCAGGAAACATATGCATATTTCTTTCCTAGAAACAATCACAAGAAAGTGTGTTCAATAGATACCATTAGGGAAAGGGAATTTTTATTTCTCTACTGTTTATATTTTTATTTCTTTTGTGCCTTTTAACTTTCGAATTTTGAATTTTCCCACTGTGGGTAGGTATTACTTTTGTTCTTAAAAAGTTAGTCAATTAATACCCAATTAATTTGGGAAAATTAGAGCATATAGGAATCTACAAGGTGGAAAATACCATAGCCCCACCATGAAAGAGAAGCATTGTTAACTTTTTTCCCTTCATCTCTTTCTTCCCAGTCTTTGTGCAGGCTCTTTTTTTTTGAAAAGTTGGGATCATAGATATATACATGATGGGTACTTTCAAATCCATGCCTAAAGGGGCTGATGAGCCACACACTGGGTCTTCAGTCTTCAGATGCACAAGATTGTCATTTTCTTCTTTTGAACAATTGAATTTAACTTAGTTCTTGACACCTGACATCTGCTGCTGGCCGTCCCTGAAACACGTCCATTCAAGGGAGTTCAAACAAAGCTGCTTTCAGGTTAACTGCCTATTTGGGATATTCCTTCTCCCATTTTTTTTTTTTTTTTTTTTGCCCTTCTCCCCCCAGAGAGTGACCTGGGTCAGGGGTGTCAGGTTTCTGTGCCCTCCTCTGCGTGTGCCTCTTCCTGCTGTGGTCACCCCCTGCCCTGCCCTGTCAGGTTGTGTCCTGGACATCCCAGTCTCAAACCTCTTGTGGCACCAGCTTTTGTCCTTTCTGATGTGGGAAACTTTCCAGTGCCCTCTGCCCTTCTATCCTCTCCATGTCCCTCCCACCTCTCTCTCTCTCTCTCTCTCTCTCTCTCTCTCTCGATGGCCTGGGATCTGCAGGGCTCCCCTCAGGTCTCTGCCCAAACCATGTCCAGCCTTCTCCAGCCCCAGCTCTTGCTGCACAGGAGTCTTCTCCACCTCCCAGCTTAGACCCACTGAACATGGGTTCTGGCCAAATTTCTCCCAATCTCCCTCCCAAAAGAACTGGGGACACTGGTCTCCTTTTGGACAGGAGGGTTGCTCTTATGTCACACAGCACATTCATCCTCACCCCGGAAAAGCGATGCTCCAAGACCTCCATACATTGGCTCTCAAGATTTAAAACCAAAATTTGAGAAGCCAGAACACCCCTTTTTCCCAAGCTATCACTGCCCTAGGCTTTTGAGAGTTGATCTGAGAACTCAGGCCAGAGTGTTTGACCTCACTTCCCTAGGACTAAAGCTTCAGCTTGTAAGGTCTAGTTGTAAAGAATAGAAGGGAATTAGGACGTAAGTATTGTGATAGGTTTATTTTTTTCCAAAATGTTATCCTGGTACATGTGTCCTCTGAGAATCTTTGCATTCCTGCGGAAAAAAAACAACAGCACTTCTTGTGTAGCCAGCTTCCCTCCCTCCCCTCTCCCTTTCAGGAAGGTAAAAGGGGATTCTCTGTCCAGAAAACTTCTTCTCTAAATTATTCCCCCCAATTCCCTAAGATTGGGTAATCCTAGAAAGAGGGTGGTGTTCCCTCTCCCAGGAGCCCAGGACCCCTTGGCCCTGGCCACTCCGCCACAACCCAGGTCCCACCTTCCTCTGAAACACAGATTGCTCAAATCTCTTGATAACAGAGGTGAGCCGCTGTCTTTGCTTTAGGGCAGCAGAGAGAGCTGGCTGGTTGTGTGTCCCTAACTCCTGTCCTGTTCTCCTCTCCCCTGGCATCGCTGTCCACTCTCTAGGTCCCAGACATCCCCTCCAGAACAAAGCAGTTATTGGCCAAGCTTGCAATCCTACCGAATTTTCTACATGCATGTGTATTACTTTTTAAATTGCAGGGGAAAAAATAAACATTATCTTTAAAAAAGAAAAATAGGTACATTTTCCAAACACATCCCTAAGTGATTGCTCTCAAAATTTAGAGGAATGGAAGACTGTTCATTACTTCTGGCTATTCTTTCCAGAGAATGAGTCTCTAAAATGAACAACACCCCACACTGAAGTAAGCAGGGTGATAATCAGTACGTGCTCATTTGAAATCAAGATAATACCTAGTGAGCAGAGTGCCAAATTGGTAAATGCTCTTTTGCTTTTCTCCATGGATGAAAGAGGAGCCATAACCTGGCTTTTGGTTACAACTTTAATTTTCAGCTTATGATCAAAGACAATAGTAGAAAGCCAGGTGGACTGGTGTTCTTCCTGTTGCCTTGCCTACTTGCATGCTTATTATCTGTTTGGGTGCATGCTGAGAGCCGGGTCCAAGCCCATCTGGAAGTATGCAGTAGTCACACCCCTCTTCATTTAAATGGGGAGCTGTAGATTCCAGGTGGACCCACCATCTTTTTTAGGCAGCTCTTTGCGGTCCATATTGGTATGTGGTCTGTTCAGAACAAAGATGGTCTTGTCTCTCCTCAGGTTTCATGGGATCATCTCCCGAGAGCAGGCAGATGAGCTTCTCGGAGGCGTGGAGGGCGCCTACATTCTTAGAGAAAGCCAGCGCCAGCCAGGGTGCTACACGTTAGCACTAAGGTGAGCCTGATTTCATCCATTGTTGCAACTGCTTTACAGGAGACTTGACTTATTTTTTTTCCCAGTTTTTTTATTGTGGTAAAATATACATAACATACAATGTAAATGTACCACTTTAACCATTTTTAAGTATACAATTCAGCACCATTAAATATATTCTGTGTCCTGCAACCATCTCCACTATCCATTTCCAGAACTTTTTCATCATCCCAAACATTCTGTACCCATTAAATCAATTGCTCCCCATTCCCCCCCTAATTATTTTTTATTTTCACTTCATTTACAAAGCAGCCAGCAGCATCTCAGAGGCTTATACATTTCCTGTTATCAGTTGATGGGCTCTGAGGCTCTGTTTATGCATACACAGCATTCTTTGGAGAATCATCTGCAAAGCTGGTGCTCTAGGGCTGCTTCCTTCTGAAGCATCAAGCCTGCTGATCGAGACACACCTCTGCCTCCCTTCGCCCTCGGCAAAAGTCTTCACGTCACGTTGTGCGTGTGTGCCTGCACGGCCACGCGCTTTAACCAGGGGATTCTCTCAGAGATCACGCTGACCCACTGAGCTCCCAGGGGCAGTCATGACGCTCCGTGCCAGCGAGCCATCAGAGCACTTTACCACAAAATCACAGTATTAAAAATCACAATTTCCCTGCTTGTGATTGGTCTGTTTACATTTTCTGTTGCTTCCTGGTTCAGTCTCGGAAGGTTGTGCTTTTCTAAGAATTTGTCCATTTCTTCCAGGTTGTCCATTTTATTGACATAGAGTTGCTTGTAGTAATCCCTCATGATCCTTTGTATTTCTGCAGTGTCAGTTGTTACTTCTCCTTTTTCATTTCTAATTCTATTGATTTGAGTCTTCTCCCTGTTTTTCTTGATGAGTCTGGATAATGGTTTATCAGTTTTGTTTATCTTCTCAAAGAACCAGCTTTTAGTTTTATTGATCTTTGCTATTGTTTCCTTCATTTCTTTTTCATTTATTTCTGATCTGATCTTTATGATTTCTTTCCTTCTGCTAACTTTGGGGTTTTTTTGTTCTTCTTTCTCTAATTGCTTTAGGTGTAAGGTTGGGTTGTTTATTTGAGATGTTTCTTGTTTCTTGAGGTAGGATTGTATCCCTCTTAGAACTGCTTTTGCTGCATCCCATAGGTTTTGGGTTGTCGTGTTTTCATTGTCATTTGTTTCTAGGTATTTTTTGATTTCCTCTTTGATTTCTTCAGTGATCTCTTGGTTATTTAGTAGTGTATTGTTTAGCCTCCATGTGTTTGTATTTTTTACAGATTTCTTCCTGTAATTGATATCTACTCTCATAGCGTTGTGGTCAGAAAAGATACTTGATATGATTTCAATTTTCTTAAATTTACCAAGGCTTGATTTGTGACCCAATATATGATCTATCCTGGAGAATGTTCCATGAGCACTTGAGAAGAAAGTGTATTCTGTTGTTTTTGGATGGAATATCCTATAAATATCAATTAAGTCCATCTTGTTTATGTATCATTTAAAGCTTGTGTTTCCTTATTTATTTTCATTTTGGATGATCTGTCCATTGGTGAAAGTGGGGTGTTAAAGTCCCATACTATGATTGTGTACTGTCAATTTCCCCTTTTATGGCTGTTAGCATTTGCCTTATGCATTGACGTGCTCCTAAGTTGGGTGCATAAATATTTATAATTGTTATATCTTCTTCTTGGATTGATCCCTTGATCATTATGTAGTGTCCTTCTTTGTCTCTTGTAATAGTCTTTATTTTATTTTATTTTTATTATTATTTTTTAAAATTTATTTTTGGCTGTGTTGGGTCTTCGTTGTGTGCAGGCTTTCTCTAGTTGTGGCGAGCGGGGGCTACTCTTCGTTGCGGTGTGCAGGCTTCTCATTGCGGTGGCTTCTCTTGTTGCAGAGCATGGGCTCTAGGCATGCAGGCTTCAGTAGTTGTGGCACGAGGGCTCACTACTTGTGGCTCGCGGGCTCTAGAGCGCAGACTTAGTAGTTGTGGCACACGGGCTTAGTTGCTCCACGGCATGTGGGGTCTTCCTGGACCAGGGCTCGAACCTGTGTCCCCTGCATTGGCAGGCAGATTTTTAACCACTGCACCACCAGGGAAGCCCTAGTCTTTATTTTAAAGTCTATTTTGTCTGATATGAGAATTGCTACTCCAGCTTTCTTTTGATTTCCATTTGCATGGAATATCTTTTTCCATCCCCTCACTTTCAGTCTGTATGTGTCCCTAGGTCTGAAGTAGGTCTCTTGTAGACAGCATATATACGGGTCTTGTTTTCATATCCATTCAGCTAGTCTATGTCTTTTGGTTGGAGCATTTAATCCGTTTACATTTTAGGTAGTTATCGATATGTATGCTCCTATTACTGTTTTCTTAATTGTTTTGGGTTTGTTATTGTAGGTCTTTTCCTTCTCTTGTGTTTCCTGCCTAGAGAAGTTCCTTTAGCATTTGTAAATTAGAACACTCCCTAACACCATACACAAAAATAAACTCAAAATGGATTAAAGACCTAAATGTAAGGCCAGACACTATAAAACTCTTAGAAGAAAACATAGGCAGAACACTCTATGACATAAATCACAGCAAGATCCTTCTTGACCCACTTCCTACAGAAATGGAAATAAAAACAAAAATAAACAAATGGGACCTAATGAAACTTAAAAGCTTTTGCATAGCAAAGGAAAACATAAACAAGATGAAAAGACAACCCTCAGAATGGGAGAAGATATTTGCAAATGAAGCAACTGACAAAGGATTAATCTCCAAAATTTACAAGCAGCTCATGAAGCTCAATATCAAAAAAACAAACAACCCAATCCAAAAATGGGCAGAAGACCAAAATAGACATTTCTCCGAAGAAGATATATAGATTGCCAACAAACACATGAAAGGATGTTCAACGTCACTAATCATTAGATAAACGTAAATCAAAACTACAATGAGGTATCACCTCACGCCAGTCTGAATGGCCATCATCAAAACATCTACAAACAATACATGCTGGAGAGGGTGTGGAGAAAAGGGAACCCTCTTGCACTGTTGGTGGGAATGTAAATTGATACAGCCACTATGGAGAACAGTATGGAGGTTCCTTAAAAAACTAAAAAGTAGAACTACTATACGACCCAGCAATCCCACTACTGGGCATATACCCTGAGAAAACCATAATTCAAAAAGAGTCATGTACCACAATGTTCATTGCAGCACTATTTACAATAGCCAGGATATGAAAGCAACCTAAGTGTCCACTGACAGATGAATGGGTAAAGAAGACGTGGCACATATATACAATAGAATATTACTCAGCCATAAACAGAAACAAAATTGAGTTATTTGTAGTGAGGTGGATGGACCTAGAGTCTGTCATACAGAGTGAAGTAAGTCAGAAAGAGAAAAACAAATACCGTATGCTAACACATACATATGGAATCTAAAAAAAAAAAAAAAAATCGTTCTGAAAAACCTAGGGGCAGGACAGGAATAAAGATGCTGACATAGAGAATGGACTTGAGGACACAGGGAGGGGGAAGGGTAAGCTGGGACGAAGTGAGAGAGTGGCATGGACATATATACACTACCAAATGTAAAACAGATAGCTAGTGGGAAGCAGCCTCATAGCACAGGGAGATCAGCTAGGTGCTTTGTGACCACCTAGAGGGGTGGGATAGGGAGGGTGGGAGGGAGACGCAAGAGGGAGGAGATACAGGGATATATGTATATGTATAGCTGATTCACTTTGTTATAAAGCAGAAACTAACACACCATTGTAAAGCAATTATACTCCAATAAAGATGTTAAAAAAATAAAAATCACAGCACCCAAAAGACATTGCATTTACTGCACCTTCCTAACCTGGATCAAATGTTTTATGTCCTTTGATCCTCATGGCAATCCTGTAGGGTCTGGTGAAGGTTTTCAATTTCAGAATTGGATTGTTTTCCAAAAGTTCATTCGTGAACTCTTTGGAATTGGGAAGCTCTTTCTCCATGGAAGAAATGGTACCAATGAAACACTTCCCAGGGCCTTCCCTGGTGGCACAGTGATTGGGAGTCTGCCTGCCAATGCAGGGGACACCATGCTGTAGAGCCCACAAGCCACAACTACTGAACCCGCATGCCACAACTACTGAAGCCCGTGCACCTAGAGCCCATGCTCCGCAACAAGAGAAGCCACTGCAATGAGAAGCCCGTGCACGCAACGAAGAGTAGCCCCCTCTCACCTCAACTTGGCAAAGCCCACGTGCAGCAACGAAGACCCAACGCAGCCATAAGAAAATAAATAAATAAATGTATTAAAAAAAGGAAAGAAAGAAACACTTCCCAGGTCAGCCCACAAAGGTGTGTTCAACCCACCATCTCGATGTTGTGATTGTGGAAAGCTATATGCTTTCCAAGTTGCAACTGGGGATGGCGTATCTTCAGTGATGTCATTATGAGGAAGCACTTCAAGAGTAGCAAGTGCTCTAGAGATGCAAAGTATTTTCCCAGCTTCCCAGCACCCCAGCAGCAGGAGCTGACAGTCCCAGTGGGGAGTCAAGCAGGGGCTGTGAGATACAGGACCAAGGCCAAGAGGGAACAATCAGCATTAAAGGGAGAGCACCGTAATGACTAGGTCATTGGAATGCTGGGTCTGGCGTTCCAGCAGGGAGCTCCACACGGCTCCCCTGTTTCCCTTCTGCTGGACCAACTGGGGTGGGAGGCATGGGGTGCTTTACTGATAGTGGTTAAAGATGTAATAATAAAAGCACATCAGGCCAGTGGTGATAGCTTCCCTTGCAGAGGTAATTGCCTGGTACAAGGAGGGGGTGGAGGGGCGTGGCTAGTTCCCATTAAGAAATTTAGGTAAGATATCTGTAAATCAGGCAGTACTCCCTGACTTTTACGAATGAGAATGATCACGACCCAATGGCCTTAGGGATTTCTAGGACCAGATGATGCCATATGACTGGCTGGGGTTAAACCCACCTTTGCCTCTTTCCAGGGATATAGCCTCAGTCAGGTACCCCATCTTTTCAAGGCTCAGTTTCCTCAGCAGTCAAACAGGGATAATAATTGCACCTGTCTCAACGGGTCTCCATGATAAGTTAATGGGGAAAGTCATGTCCAAGGGCTTAGCCCAGTGCCTGGCATTCAGTATACACTCGGGAAGTTTTAGCTTCCATTGCCTGGCCTGCCACTCACTGGCCTGATTTCTAACACTACTGTGATTTCTCCTTCCTCATGGGCAGGTTTGGAAACCAGACCTTAAACTACAGGCTCTTCTATGATGGAAAACACTTTGTGGGTGAGAAGAGGTTTGAATCGATTCACGATCTGGTCACAGATGGCTTGATAACGCTGTACATAGAAACAAAAGCTTCTGAATACATTTCCAAAATGACAACAAATCCCATCTATGAACACATTGGATATGCCACTTTACTCAGAGAAAAAGTATCCAGGAGGCTAAGCAGGTCTAAAAACGAATCAAGAAAAGCCAACGTCACAAATGAAGAACACACAGCGGTTGAAAAGGTAAGCTACGCGAGGGACAAAAACAGTCTCTCTGTTTTTCATCTATGCTCAAAAACCGGACGATTAATTCTATATGTGATTTGCCAATATGTTATAGGAGACCACCCCAGCTCCACCGAAAGAACTTTAGAATTTTCATGCTAAAAGGGACCTTGGAAATTTTTCAGTTCAACCCCCTCGTTTTACAGATGAGGACAGTGAGGTCCAGAAATGTTTGATCATTTGCCCCAACTCGTGCTGTCAGAGCCAGGACTTACACAGATAATTATCTGTGAGTTCATTTGGAGTTTGAAAGGAAAAAAAAATCCCATTAATGTTTTATGATGAAACTAGTCACTTGCTTTTTAATTGCCATTTGAGGTGTTACTGGCTCCATCTCTAGTTCCACCCAGCTGGCCAAATACATGGTATTTGCATTTCCTTCCCTTAGGACTGGGTGACCATGCGTGATCCACAGGTCAGCCGTCTCTTGAAGGTGGTTTTACCTAGATAACAGATTTTACTGACAGAGATGGGAGCATTAGCGGTGATGATGGCTATCTCTGAGAGGCTTGGAAAGACAGGCTATCCTTTGCCCCAAAGGAGGAGTTATTATCCCTCGCCGAGGATTAGAAGCTCCTAAGTGGGTGATGTTCAAGGTGGTTGCATCATGGCAGGATGTGGCGAGGAAGATCTGATTTTCCTCTCCAGTAAGCTGCTGTTTATTTGAAAGACACCACCACAGTTTGCTAGCAGATTTTTTGGATGTGCCTCTTTAGGAACCATCTGCTTTGCCTGGTCCTATCTGTTTTCCACTGAAAGAAAGTGACAGCCAGCCACGCCAGTCAGCCCCCACTGAGTCTGTGCTGAGCCCAGCTTCTAAGGCGGGCTTGGACTGGGGCAGATATAAATAAGCAGGGCGAGCACTGCTCCTTCTGGTGGTTACGAATCCTTAATTAAACTGGAATGGCCCCCTTCGTCCCCCTGTTGTCCAGTGTTAGCAGAAAGCAAAGGAACCTCAGGTTGACTGATTGGGCTTCGGCTTTGGCGACGGGGATGCACCAGAAAGCACTGAAATGAGGAGGAGAGCAGAGGATGGCAGGCGGTCCTGTTGGCAGACAGGGGATGATCTTAATTGATTTGCTAATTAAGCTTTAGAGCCTAGGAGAACCTTCCTCAGAATCATGTCAGTTGGGCAGCTGGCTCATGAAAAATATCATTTGCCATTTTCTTTTTATAACTCCAGAGTCTCCAAAGCACCTGTTTATTCTTTTGCAAATAATTGATTTGGGAAATGGTGGGGTTTCTGATTGTTTACATTTCAACAAAAGAGAGAGAGAGAACTTGGGTCCCAACTTTCAGAGTTTGTTCCCGTCTAGGTGAAAGCCGTTCCTTACTCTGTTTGCCAAATCGGTTCAAAAGTAATTTAGAATAGAAAATCTGGAAGCTGACCTTCCTAGCCATGACAAATCAGAGGATGAATTGTAAAATAAATCTCTGAAGTGGTGTTTATATTTCTGAATTGGGGAGTGATGCCACCAAAAAGGCAATCTGTTACAACTGCAGGCAACACACTAGAACATTTCCAGGAAAAGAGGTGAGTAGGAAGTGACTCTTGTGTAGTTGGGATGAGAGTTTAGATCCTGGGTGTTGGAATTGACATTCACCGATTTCTGCCCACCCCCACAAGGGAAGTTGGGGCACTGGAAACTGATATTTCTAGATGATAGTCCCATAAGGAAATGTACAGGACAAAATATGTCCTTTCTTGTAGATCATTTTGTATTTATTTATTAAAATTAAATTTTGGAGGAAATTAATAATCAGATTAATAATCACTTTGAGTGAGCCACCCAGTACACTTTTACCTTTTTAGGAAAAGGTAAATAAAGAAAACGTTGAAGGAGGAAGTCCAAACTCAGTGAAAGGTTTGATGGACAGGTGTTGGCGGTGCGGGTTTCTTGGATGCTAATGATGCAGTGTTTGGCTTTCCTGGAGGACACTCCGAATACTGGGTCTGGTCATTTGCCAGGGGTCACTCATTTTGTTACTGGGTTTGTGAAGTAACTTGGTACGCCTCCATCTGTTTCTCTCTGACCTGTATTGACAAGTGGAATTACCAAGTCTCAGTCTTGCCAGAAATTCCATTTCCCTTAAGGGCAGGTCAGCGGACTGCTGCCATGGAGACAGTGACTAGAAAAGAGGTGGCAGAAACTTGAATAGATTGACTGAGAATGTCCGCGGCACCTGTCTGCTTCGGTAATGGCACGTCTTGAAGGTTTTAATGAGTGAAATGGGTAGGTTTCCTAATACTTCTCAAATCCAGACAGCCCAGCATTTCATTTTCCAGAGTGCTTAAACTCCGTCCACCCGTTTATTTTATTGATCATTTCCTAATGAATCCAGAGAGACTATGTTACCTGTAAATCCAAGGATATTAACAGTGTAAATTGGCAAAAAGATATTACCTACCCCATCAGATTTGAGCGGTTTCCAGATTTACCTCCTGTCAAGATGGTTAACAGTGAACTTGATTTTAATAACTGCAGATGAGGTGGGGAGAGGGGAGGGTGCAAAAAAGAATGTTGTGGTTGTTAGCCAATAGGGATCTGTTTCCTTTCTGATTCTTTAATTGATTTTTAAAACATTATGATCTATAAGGGCTACCGTTTCATGTATTTAATTAAAATGATCATGCCCAGTGTCATTTCTTTTATGAAACTTATTTCAGAATTTATTCCATAGATGGAGGTCTACTGACCTCCAAAACTGGTGCTGTAAGCAATGTAAGAATAACAACAGGATTTAACATTGGTTCAGACATTTGCAGTTCATAAACAGAATTCACGCATGTGAAATAGTTTCCCATTTTATCCTCAGAACAACTTTGCCAGGTACATAGGGCAGGAATCATTATCCCCACTTTATTGAAAAAGTCACAATGGCAGGATGAGGAATCAAACCCACACTTCCTAACTCCAAGTTCAAATCTTCTTAAATCTATGGAGCAGCTGGACCTCATTCTGTTCTTATTGCCCTTATTGCCTTAAGCAAACAACCTTGCTTTTGACCATCCTAAGTCAATTGATGGTAAGAATCACTTAATATTCACGTGATGTGTTTTTGAAAATACACTGCTATTAATAGCTCTAATAACTAAACTGTCTTGTAAACGATACACAACTGAATCAAATATATGTAACAACAATATTTTCAATAGCACATATTTATTAAGTAAATTTGGCTTGCTGAATTAAATTGCATTTATGCTTTACTGGAGAAAAATCATCTGTACTCTTGATACAATACAAGCACATTTAAGAATATATTATAGTTTACCATTATTCATTTCACTGTTTTTAATAATAGCAAACATCAGAAAACAATCTAAATGCCCATCAACTGGGGAATTGCTTAGATGAGTTATGGTACACCGATGTACAGGAATATCATGCAACCACAGAAAAGAATGAGGATGCTCTCATATGGACCAGTTTGAAAAGATTACCCAGAGTTAGCAAATGCAAAACCAAATATACTATAGTATGGGTAGTATGGTTTCATTTGTGTAAACCAGAAAAACAGATTTTGCACATTTTTTTCTTGCAAAATCATAAAACATCCCTTGAAGGATGCAAGAGCTAGTATCAGGGTTGCCAGTGTGGAGGGGAAGGGGGTGTCTAAGATGTAAGGGAGGGAAGGAGACTCCTGCTGCTATTTCATACTCTTTGAATTTTGAACCGTGATAAATGCAGGATCCCATTCAGAAAATTAAACAAGAAAACAAAATTCATCATGTCCTAAATTCACATATGTTAAAGCAAACCCTCAGTAAAACATCTTCTCTACTCAGTGTATCACACACACACATATACAGTTCCAACCCTCCGGACCCAGACTGTTTTCCCATCCCTTCTCACTGGCCCCCTTCCCCATCCTGATAGCTCTTTTTTTTCTTTCAGTTCTCCTTTGGATTGTTAGCAAAGAGTCTGTATTTAGAAGCCTTTTGCTGAAGGTTGGGGGCTAGAAGATGGTAATTATAGCACAGAACTAAATCAGCAAATAAAGAGTGCGGCGTGACTGTCCCTGGAAATGGGGTGACTGTTGCTCCCTCCCTGATCTTGACCCCTGCCCACCTATAGACCCCTCAGCAGTGCTCCCCTGGGGTTCTTTCCAGCCCTCCCCCCATTTTTCATGCCCTTCCACCCCACTCCACCCCACCCTCCTTTCTCAAGCCGCCCCAGGCCAGCTCCCAGATTCCTCTTGCTTTCCTACAGCAGCGAGGAAGCCTTTTTCGTTTCTGGTTGTCTTGCTGTGAAACCAGGAGAGAGACCTTTTCTGGAGTGGAGGGCTCTATCCTCCTGTATAGATGAGTATTTCAGAGAGGAATGATCTCCAGCCTCCACCCCACCATTTGTTTTCCTTTAGAAATAATTATTTTCTTTACGTCCAGGGTGAACCTTTCATCTTTTATTTCACTGTTTCCACCATAAGGATCAGCTGGCCTGCAAGATATCTTTGCCTAATACCCATGTTACATTTTTCTCCATACTCCTGGAGCAAGAGAAAGTGCCCCACCCCCGCTCCAGGGCACAAATCTCCAGGCCTCACTTACTGGCAGAAGCCTCAGCAGTGGATTCAGCTCATTCTGAGTGGTTCTCCCCACCAGTCCCATGATGGCCCCCAATGGCTGGTGCCCCTTGGTGACTTTTCACTCATCAGAGTGTTGCTCTTGCTGTTGTTTCCATCTTGGAAACCATCTGATTTGCTTTGTCTACAGGACAAAGTTCAGATTCCTCAGCAGGACATTTGCAGCCCATCTAAGCCCAGGGTCCCCTGGAACCAGAGCCTGAGGCAAGGGCTTGGTGCATTGGTAATTTGGGAAGGCAGCCAGGGAGCAGGAGGGAGAGTGAAACAGACAAGGAGAGAAGCCAGTAGAAATGCAGATTATTGAGTTGGGCACCTTCCAAGGAGCCATGTAGAACTGCTCCTGGGAGGAACTGAAAGGGGGGTGGTATTTGCCCACCACCCCCTGACCTCTGTTGGCTGAGGGGTGCTTGTGAGCTGTTAAGTCCCTCAAGCACCAGGCCGTGCCTGCAGAGAACCAGGTGGGTTCCCAAGGGCAGGGAGTGAGAGATCACGGTGAGGACAGATGCTGTCGGGCTGCCGGAAAGTGAGAGCCACAGCAATGCCCGGGGTCGATGGTGGGCCAGACAATGCCCACTGCAGTCCGGCCCCGCCTTTCCCAGCCTGTCTCCAGAGGCTGGCCTCCCTCGCCGGCCTGTGGTCTACAGATGTTCCTGTGCCCCGTCTGACATGCCTTCCCTCTCCTGTTATCTTCAGCTTTCTGTTCACCCTTTAGAGACAAGCACAGCCTCCCTAATAAAACTTGCTGGGACCCACCCTCCCTCACCGACTCTAAAGGATTGATCTCATCTCACCACTTTCGAAACAAAAAACTTTTTATTGAAGTATAGTTGATTTACAATGTTGTGTTAGCTTCAGGTGTACCGCAGAGTGATTCAAATATATATATTCTTTTTCAGATTCTTTTCCATTATAGGTTATTACAAGATATTGACTATAGTTCCCTGTGCCATATAGTAGTTCCTTGTTGTTTATCCATTTTATATAAAATAGTGTGTGTCTATTAATCCCAAACTCCTAATTTACCCCTCCCCCCTTCCCCTTTGGTAACCATAAGTTTGTTTTCTATGTTTGTGAATCTGTTTCTGTTTTGTAAATAAGTTCATTTGTATCAGTTTTTTTTAGCCTAATGTTTTGCACATGATCTTTAAGATAATTTAACATGCTGTGTCTTAGGTAATTATTGAAATCAGTGGTTCTCAGTGTCTCCCTCAGTGACTGGCAGCATCACATTCCCCAAGGGACTGATTAGAAATTCACCTGCTCGGCCCCAACCCCAGCACTACTGGGTCAGGACCTCTGGGGGCGGCACCTGCCAGCTGCTGTGTGACCAAGCCTCCAGGTGGCTCCGGTGCACGCCCAAGTTTGAGAACCCCTGGTTTAGACGCTCCTCTCTTCCTCTAGAAGTTGACCAGTTGGAGGCCCAGGTCACTCCTTGGTTTACATCTCAACTCTAAAGCCCAACCCATGAAGGACTCAGCAGAGTAAACACTGTTGAATGAACAGATGGATAATTTTCAAAATGGAACAGATTGGCTCACACTCACCCTAAGGAACAGAGTATCTCGAATACACCAAGATGGTGCATCAGTATCTCCCACCATCTTCTCTCAGTGCAGCTCCTTCCACCCCTGGGCTAAACTCTGACCTGCTGTGGCTTCCTGAGAAGCTAGAGCCTGGAGGAGGAGGGTCTTGGAGACCATCTTGTGCATCCCCTTTGTTTTACACAGCAGGAGACTAAGGCACCCAGCTCATTTGTCTGGAGTATTTCAGAGACATCTAGAGGTCACAGAGGCTTGGATAGAAAAAAATGCTTTAAAACAACCTGCCACTTAGTTCTCTTTTAATATATTTTTTTTAAACACTATTTTATTTATTTATGGCTGTGTTGGGTCTTCATTTCTGTGCGAGGGCTTTCTCCAGTTGTGGCAAGTGGGGGCCACTCTTCATCGCGGCGCGCGGGGCCTCTCACCATCGCGGCCTCTCCAGACGCACAGGCTCAGTAACTGTGGCTCACGGGCCCAGCCGCTCCGCGGCATGTGGGATCCTCCCAGACCAGGGCCCGAACCCGTGTCCCCTGCATTGGCAGGCAGACTCTCAACCACTGCGCCACCAGGGAAGCCCTTAGAAGTTCTCTTAAAGTTAAGATCTTTGAGGAGCACAAGTTATATGTACAGGACTCCTGTGTGAATGATTGAAAAGTGAAAAATGAATTCAGCTTGCAGTTAGTCTTAAAGGTGTCCCAGCAGTCAGGATCCAGTAAGAAATAGAAGACACATTCACTGGGATTTTGAAGAGAATTTGATTAACAAGGGATCTTTCCCAGGGACTGACAATGGCAGGAGCTGTTACCTCCCCAGTGCTGAAGGGACTATGGGAAGGCACTGGGTTTCTGGGGTCTTATGAGAGCTGGAGGGGAGACTCCCGCAGGAGGGGGCTGCCACAGAAGGGGGAGACTGCAGGAGAAGGGCTTCTGTAGGTAGGGAGCTCACATAAAAAGGGAACTCCCACAGGAGGGGACTCTCAGAGAGAGAGGCCCTCACAGTCAAGCAAGGGTGCAACCCTTGGGTGCTGCGCCCCTCAAGCGGGAAGGGGCAGGGGAAGAAATATCTCAGCTTCTCTCTCCTGCCACCCTTTGATCTCTTGCCTGTATCTCCCATTGGACAAATCCAACCAGCAGCCAGAGGACAAAGGAGCCAGGGTTACCGTCCATAGGAGTCAGTCTCCCCACCATAGGTGAGGAGGGAATGAATGGGGGTGGGGTGGGATGTGGCAGAGAATAACCAATGCAAGGAACGAATAGAATAAAAGTGTGTTAGCCTTGTTCTAATTCCTATAGAACGTTCAGTCACCAGGTTCAGAAGCCACGATTGGCATTAATGCAAGATGACGAGGTAGCCCTTTTTGTGGGTGGGCTCCACCACTGTGCCATTATGGAAGGAGTCTTGGTCCTGGAGGGTGGAGGGGCTTTGTAACTTCATTAAGGACAGTTAATTCAAGCATGGTGTCGCCCATTGCCCTTCCCCGAGCAGAGATGCTGCATCCATTTGCCAAAGAAAGAGCCTGCATTGTTCACATAGAAAGCATCCAGGGGCCGAAAAAGATACAGTCATATTACAGGGTCTGGAGAACCTGTAGATTTGTTCCGCAGGAGGTCTCTTGGAAATAATATGTAACTGACATAACCAGTCTTTTCTCAGGAGAAAGGATAAATGAAGATGAGCATAACTTAGCTAGTAAAAGTGACAGGTACAGTAATGACTCTGATCATCCATCTTCCTGCTCACACACACGGTGTCATAAAATGGAATGCGATATAATGCTGTAAGAATGGATTTGAACTTAGATTACATTTGCTCATGAAACCAGGTTTTACCGAGAGTTATTTTAAATCAGAATCCTCTAAGGGTGTGGGATTTATCATGCAGTCTGGAAAAGAGCTGATTTGGCTTGGTCAGTGGTTCTCAAACCGGCTTCGGGTTAGAATCACCCTAGGAGCTTTTTAAAAAAAGACACATGTTAACCCCTCCTGACTTACTAAATCAAAGCCTTTACTGGTGAAGCTCAAGCATCTCTGTTTTTAAGGTTCCCCAGGTGATTCTAAAGTTCTCAGCCCCTGGTTAGATGAAAGGTCAGATGGGGAAGTAAAGGTTGTCAGATACTTGGGAGCATTTTCTTTTAAGGACTCCTGTCCCTCTTTCTCTAATGCCTCTTATATTTCTGAGACTCTTTTATGCCCTAATTTAGGCACTGGCATTCTTTCTTACCTTTACCTCCACACAGAAAGTTCTCCATGTAAACATTCTTAAGAGAGTAAACTCTGGTGATTCTGGTCACCTGAGTTGGTTCAAAGGTTTGCTTTGCTCCTTTTTTCCTGGGTCCTTTCCCCAGATTATTGGCTAAAATTTAAATGATGGGGAAAATTAAATGTAGTAGGATTAAGAGAATTTAATGAAGAGACAAGAAAAAGTCAGTATCTCTTCTTTAGGGGCTAGTGGGTGGTTTTCTTAATGACTAAGTTTATAGGACTAGGATTCTCAACCTTACCTGCCCACTGGGGAGTTTTCAAAAATACCAGTGCCTGGGCCATACCCCCAGAAAACAGATTTAACTACTTAGGATAAGGGCAGAGCATCTGGTGTTTATATTCTCTGGGTGATTCTGATATGCAGCTAAAGCTGAGAACCCCTGCTATGGAGGAATAACTAAAAATGAGTTAGGTTGTTCTGTACACTAGATTTATCTTTATCAGAAAGCTTCTCTTTTTTACCAGTACCTCACTATCAGTGGTCTCAAGGTTAGAGCTTTACAGGAACAAAAAGGAAAGTTATCCTAATACATTCAGTGTGTGTCAGAATAAGATGGTCCAAACAAACCATCCTCATTCATCCCCATCAAAAATCTCTGGAAAACAGCGCGATGCACCCCTTGCTGAAGTATTTTCTATGCATGCAGTGCCATCTACTGGCTGAAAGAAGAGTTACATGCTGACTGCAATCTCAAAGGACCACACTTAACAGATGTGGGAGTAATGAGCAAGAACAAATTTTCGGCAATGAACCCACTGAATCGTCCCCATTTCCTCAGGTTTTATAGCATAGATCAGGCTATGCAGTGGCTAGGGGGTGTCTGTTTTGTGGTTCGGGCTCATTCTTTGCGTAAGCAGGTGGGCAGTTCCTCCAGCTTGGGGCACTTAGGTATAAAAATGGTCCCAATGATCTGATTCACTGAAATTCTGGTCCTGGGTCACACAAACTTTTTGGCCTCAGGGCCCTTTTATACTCTTTCAAATTCCTGGGGATCCCAAAGAGCTTTTGTTTATGTGAGTTATATCTACTGATATTTACTGCATTAGAAAGTAAAACTGAGAAAACATTTAATTCTTTTAAACATAACAGTAATAAAGTCATTATGTGTTTGTGTAAATAACATATTTTTGTGAAAAATAACCCCATTCTCCAAAACAAAAAAAAAATTAGAATATTGGCATTGTTTTACATTTTGTAAATCTCTTAAGTGTCTGGCTTAATAGACAACATCTGGATTCTCACTCCTGCTTCTGTATTCAATCTGTGGTGATATATTATTTCCTTTGAAGTGTAGGGAGAAGCTCTGGCCTCAAACAGATAAGTCATTGGGAAAAGGAAGAATGTTTTTATAGCCTTTTTAGGTAAATTTGAATTTTTTTACTTTTTTTTTTTTTAATAATAGAACAAAACTTAACAGATGGTAGTTTCTTAAAGGTTACTTGCAATGTCAATGAGCTGGAAAAGGCAATTGATAAAAATAGTTTTGACATTATGGACTCTCTGATAGGATCTTGGGGTCCCCCAAACGTTGGTGGACCACACTTGGAGAACTGCTGCTCTAGGCAGACGTTTGATGGACAGAAAGCACACCTTTTAAAGGTTATGTCTGTACGTCTCCAGGGAGGTGTTTGGGAGGAATTATTATGCCACTTTTAGCACCTTTGACTGTGGGAGGTAAATGATTCTGTCGCCTGGGACTGCCGTCCACCTTTGGAGACTGCAGGGCTTGCCCTGAAGATGACCTCAGCGTTCTTCCCAATGGCTCTCCCTGGAGGTGGGCAGCAGCACTGATTCTGGGGCCTCTGTCATTTGAAAACAGCTTTCCAGGTAATTCTGATGCATATTCCAATAAAGAACCACCGACCTGCTCTTACTCCCTTCCCTGTACAGATGAGAAGCTGGAACCCAGAGCTCAAGGTGACATGGTGACAATGAGCACTGGCAGACAAGACACCACTGTAGGGAATCCCATTATTCCCTTTCCCTGGCCTGGTACAGGGTGTCGGCCTCTTTCTTACTCTTCCGGTGCCTCTCCTTCCACCAGCTTTGTGTCTGTCTCATCAGGACTTAACCAGTCTCCCCACCTCCACCCCACAGTGAGTCGCTGTCATTTTTGCCAGCTAGAGCCATGCACCCTCTTTTGGAAATTGCACCCAGAGCCACTTCCCCTCCCACTCTCCGTTTATGTCCTTCTTTGCTCCCAGAGTTGGGCTGGTGGTTCAAGGCTGATCCAAGGGGTCACACTTCCATGGCCACTCTGCTTGGTTCAAGGGTTGGCATGCGGTCAAGTCAGAATCCATGAAACCAATAGACTTGCCCTGTGAATTCCCGGAAGAAGGCCCTTCTGCCCTTTTACTGCTGGGCTGTATCCAGCAGGAAGTAGAGTCTGGGTGGCTAAAGCCTTCTAGCCACCACATAGAGTCTGAGAAAGTGTAGCCTGGAAATGGAGAGAAAGAAACTGAGTCCCGAGGACTCAGTCTGAGCTGCCTCTGGGGCCCGCTGCGCTCTGCTGCCTGTTTCAGTGGTTACCGAGTCATTCCTGCTTAGCTCTTGAGCCGAGCAATGGGAATGTCTGTGTTGAGTTTAGGTGTCTGCGTCTTTATAACCAGAAGAGCTCTAACTCACACCAACCCCATCCCCTGTCCTCCACACTTTTCATCCTGCACTCAGTGCTTGTCACCATTATCGAGAAAGCTCACTAGTCACATTCAGGGTCCATTTTCATTTTAATCGAATCACTCTCACTATCCTTCTTTTACGTGGTAACATCAAATCAGAAAAAGGGACATCTAGTATTTACTGAAATGGGTAGGAATGTAGTGCCTGGATTACCAGGCAGACTGAGAAATAACCCCAAAGCCACCTCTGGAGTACATCTCTCCATCTCTTGCCCCCAGCTCTGAAGAAGTGGATTTGTAGATTTCTTAATAATGACATGCACTTACATAAGATTATGGCAATCTGTTAAAGAGTCCTAGTGAACTCTGATAAACCAGACTTTTATCTGCTCATGATTTTGCCAGGAAATTTTTTTTTAACAGAATGAGAAGAAACATAGCCCCATCTGCAGTATCGGATCTGCCCAGAGAGCCTCTGTTGAATACGAGACCTCCCAGATTATCAGTAAAACAGAGGATATGAATTGGAAACGTGCAGACCCTGAGGAAAGAAAGGTCAAAGTTCCCATCTGTAGTCTTGATTTATTTTTTAAAATAGTTTTTATTTATTTATTTATTTAGGCTGCGCCAGGTCCTAGTTGCAGCACGCGGGATTTTTTTTTTTTTTTTTTTTTTTTTTTTTAGTTGCAGCATGTGGACTTCTTAGTTGCGGCACATGCTTAGTTTTTCCGAATAATTTCCATTGATATTAATGGATGTGAGATTGTCAAAGCTACATCTTAGGTGATTTGTGTCTGTTGCCTCTGGAACAGGTTGCAGAACTGGCATTACTCATTCCTCGATAATGAAATGTCTGGCTGGATTTTATGACAGCAGTTTGTATATGTCCCGATTGGTTTTGTCTCTCTTTACAGATGATCACTTTGAAGTTTCCACAAAGCTAGTAATTCACTTTGCACCTAGTCCCCATTTATGTCGCTAATGGTGTCTAACCATCAGAAGAATAAGTTAAAGTTTAAAAATGCAACTTTTATTGCTCTCATGTGACTTGGTGGCTTAAAATAATTATTAAGAAGTCAAATCACTGTCATGTGCAACAGATCCTTCTTTAATACTCATGTTGAGAATCAGAAATAAGCTGCAGAATGATGAGCTATTGATGTCCCAGCATGCCTTTAACAGAGTAGGGTGAGTTAGAGTTTATCTCAGTTTATATAAATTCCATGTAAAACAATTCATGATATAAAATAATTCTAATATTTTTAATCTTGAATGATTATAGGAAATTTATAGTTACCAAAAAGCTTTACATTTATCAAGCATGGCATAGTTTTTAATCCATTATAAAGCTACATTATTTCATTCAGCTTCATAACAGTCTTTAAGTTTTGAGTTCCTATGCTTTATCAGTAAAATAGCAAAAAAAAAAAAAAAAAAACCAACAACACCCTAGGCTTGGGGAGGCCCAGGGATGGCCCAGGGTCATAGAACTAGCAACTTGCAGGTTGTATCACTAATAACTATTAATTAGAACGTGGCTTGGTTGACTTCAAAGCTGCTGTCCTTTCTATTCTACACACTGACAAAGTAAATTAACTTGCTTTGTGTCTAATTTGAAAGCTGCTAAACAAAGCATTATATTGGGAATTGTTTCCCTCTTCAAATGTCAGCCCTCCTGTCTCTTTGTGATGTGATTCTAATCATCAGCCGCTCTTGACTAATTTGTTCTTAGGAAGAAATACGTCTGGCTTAGGGAGTTCCTTAAGAAGACAAGTCGTTCATTACAGACAAATACGCCTCCCTCTGTGATTTCTGTTCTAAAATCCCTCTGTGTATCTTTAGCCTGGAGCTATATGAATTTTAAAAGGATTCGACAATATTGTCTAGCTCTATATGTGGACCTCCCCGAAATCCCAAAGTGACAAGTATGAAATACACGCTTCAGCAGCAAGCCTGCATCCCACATCTTCAGATCATGATGAAATAAATAGGGATGAGAGGAAATTGAAGCCACATTTACCCTTGTGAATGTTTGGAAGTAACACATGACCCAGTTCCCCCAGCTTTGAAACACTGGTTGAACTCTGGGATTGTAAAATGATATACACAGAGTTTTTAATTTACTGGATTTTTCTTCCTCCAGTAAATTAAGTGTAAATATCAACCAGGTGACAAGAAAAGGAACACTAGCATTTATTGAGCATCTGTCACGCACCAGGTGCTGGAGGGGGTGCTTTGCGTGTTCCGTCCTCACAGTAGCTCTGAGAGGGAGGAATTGGGGTGATTGAAGTAACTTATTCATGACCACCCAGCTGACAAGTGAACTGGAACCCAACCCCTGGTTGACTTGACGTGAAAGCCCCTTCAAGAGCTCCTGACTACTTGAGAGTAACCTTCTTGGAGTTATATACAGGGACTTTGATGACCTTGTCCCCTTGCCCTGTCACCCTGCAAACACATGCACACATCTCTTTGCCCTTACCCACTTCCTCTCCCCAGCTGTGTCCAAGAGGCCAGCACATATGAACCATTACCATTTCCTAAGCACACCAGCTGGCTTCATGCCCCTCAGCCTTTACCCAGCCTCCTCCAGCTCTCTGCAGTGGTCCCCCTCTCCTCTCGGCCAGCCCCCTACCCTGATGTAAGGAACTCTACCTATCTTTGTAGATAAGGCTCAGGCATTTTCTGACCTACAAAGTCTTCCCTAACCTCACCCAAGCCTTCCTGGACATGCCTTCCTTTGGCCACCTCACCGTCACTTAGATTTAACTCTGTTTGCACTTAGCACACTGCACTGGAGAGTTCATTCATTCATTCTTTTTTTTTTTGTATTTTTTTTTAATCAGTCATCAATTTTATACACATCAGTGTATACATGTCAATCCCAATCACCCAATTCAGCCTTAAAAGAAAAAAAAAAATAAACAAATGGGACCTAATGAAACTTAAAAGCTTTTGCACAGCAAAGGAAACCATAAACAAGATGAAAAGACAACCCTCAGAATGGGAGAAAATATTTGCAAACGAATCAACGGACAAAGGATTAATCTCCAAAATATATAAACACCTCATGCAGCTCAATATTAAAGAAACAAACAACCCAATCCAAAAATGGGCAGAAGACCTAAATAGACATTTCTCCAAAGAAGACATACAGATGGCCAAGAAGCACATGAAAAGATGCTCAACATCACTAATTATTAGAGAAATGCAAATCAAAACTACAATGAGGTATCACCTCACACCAGTTAGAATGGACATCATCAGAAAATCTACAAACAACAAATGCTGGAGAGGGTGTGGAGAAAAGGGAACCCTATTGCACTGTTGGTGGGAATGTAAATTGATACAACCACTATGGAGAACAATATGGAGGTTCCTTAAAAAAACTAAAAATAGAATTACCATATGCTCCAGCAATCCCACTACTGGGCATGTACCCAGAGAAAACCGTAATTCAAAAAGGCACATACACCCCAATGTTCATTGCAGCACTATTTACAATAGCCAGGTCATGGAAGCAACCTAAATGCCCATCGACAGACGAATGGATAAAGAAGATGTGGTACATATATATAATGGAATATTACTCAGCCATAAAAAGGAACAAAATTGAGTCATTTGTTGAGACGTGGATGGATCTAGAGACTGTCATACAGAGTGAAGTAAGTCAGAAAGAGAAAAACAAATATCGTATATTAACGCATTCAATCTTAACTATCAATAATTAATAACAAGTAAATATCTATTGTGTACCTAATCTGTGTCAAGCACTGTTCTTCTCAAGGCTGGCCAATTACAATGACTAGCTCAGGATAGGCCAGTGTCACAAGCACAGTAAGTGAGCCCTTGGGTCTTTGCTAAAAAAATAAGGAAGAGGCTCTTCCTTTCTTAAGTGGATCTTTTGAGCTTTTTTTTCCTAGTGCCAATTTGGGTAGAGTTTCTCTTTTCTGTTGTCAAAAGAGCTCTAATGGAGTCACAAAGGAAAGAGACCCATGCCTGGTAGAGAAGGATCTTCTAGAAAAGGGAAGACATGGGGCTTCCCTGGTGGCGCAGTGGTTAAGAATCTGCCTGCCAATGCAGGGGACACGGGGTCGAGCCCTGGTCCGGGAAGATCCCACATGCCGCAGAGCAACTAAGCCCGTGCACCACAACTACTGAGCCTGCACTCTAGAGCCCGTGAGCCACAAGTACTGAACCTGCGTGCCACAACTACTGAAGCCCGCGCGCCTAGAGCCCGTGCTCCGCAACAAGAGAAACCACCGTAATGAGAAGCCCACGCACCTCAACGAAGAGTAGCCCCCGCTCACCGCAACTAGAGAAAGCCTGCGTGCAGCAACGAAGACCCAATGCAGCCAAAAATAAATAAATAAAATAGAAAAGGGAGGACAGTGGGCAGAGCCTAGTGACAGGGTTGTAAAGAGGAAGGCCCTCGGCAGACAAGAGAGCCAGGTAGGGGAAGGGAGGCTGATGAGATAGGTGAGCTGGAGAAGGGTAATGTAAAGCAGGCTGAGAAGTTTGGACTTCATACCTGAAAGCTTGAGGAGTTTCCAGAGATGTAAGTTTTAGAAAGATGAATTGATGCCAGCAAGGAAGATGGATTGGATGGAGAGAGACTAGGGCCATGTAGGAGGCAGATGCAGTAATACTGAGGCATCTGCATTTTTAGTTTCAGAAGCCAACATCTGTTGGCAAATTTTTAAAAGCCTACCTTTTCAGCTTCTAAATGTTAACACTATTATCAAAGCTAATTATTATCCTACTCTTCCCAATTTCAGAAAGTGTAAGTTTGGTAAATGGTTTTTCACAAGGCTTTCAATGTTGGGATGCAAGGGGAGGACTAGAAGCCATTGCTGCACTTCTGTGCCTGAACTGGGCCCCACTGAGCTGCATTAGCCCGAAGGGCTAAACTGTTCAAGACGTGACCTTCTCTTCTCCAGAGCCCTCTGCCAAGGTCCCTTAAACAAACACTCAGAAAAAGTGCTTGTTAAATAAATTAATGTGGTTGTATTCTTCCCTCATCCCTTCCTCCACCAGTAAAGAAAGCAATTGAATGCATGCCTTTCTTAGAAAAGCTGTGGCCTTGAAAAATAATCAATGTTGAATTTTGTAATAAAATAAAAATACTCATTAACTTGGACTCCACAAATCCTAACCTCTAATATCTATAAAAAATTTACCTACTAATTAAATAGTTTAGAGGACATTAAAATGGAAATGCTTATTACTTAAGAGAGCAAAGTTTTTCTTCCAATTCAGTGAGTGTATAACTGCTCAAAATGGGATAAAAAGAGGTCGACAATATTTAGTCTGCTAATCACATTTTCTCTAGTCCAGTGGTTCTCAAATTTTAGCATACATGAGAATAGTCTGGAAAGTTTGTTAATACACAGCTTTCCAGGCCCCAGCCCCATAATTGCCAATACAGTAGGCCTGGGCTAAGGTCCAGCTTCCTAGGAGATGCAGGAGCTGATGGTCCAGGGACCACACTTTGAAACCACGGGTCTAGTCAGTTATTGACTATATAAGGTAACTCTGGAACAGTGCAAAATAACAGTTGATAAGTAATATATATATATATATATAATTATATATTGTATATTATATATAATATTTAATATAATATATACTGTAATATATATTATGTAATTATATATAATATATGTTATTTATTGTATCTATTATTAATCAACTATGATTTTGTCATAGTTTCGGAGTTAATAATATATACAATTATATATTGTTATTTGTATATATAAATATTTTATGAAGGATATATTAATATATACTATATGAAGAATATATTATATATTACATAAAATAATTATATCTATCATTAATCAACTGTTACTTTCCCCTAGTTTCAGAGTTGCCTTATATATTATGTAATATACAATTATTATTATATATTATATTATTATGTTATATATCATAGTATATATAATATATATTATATATTAGTATATATAATATATATTATATATTAGTATATATAATATATGTTAATATATTTGCATTATAGAGGATACATAATTTTTAAATATTATAATATATAATGCATATATAATTATATATATATTCCCACTATTTTTTATACCTACTCTCCTAGAATATAAGCAAACTGCATCTTAGGTGTTCTCTGAATATCCATTGCTTTTGTGTGACACGTTTCCTTCTCTTCTGAAGCTCTCTGCGGCGCCCTCTGAAGGGCACGTCTCCTCACACAAAAGGTGCAGCACAGTGGTTAAGTGCATGGGCTCCGGGGCCAGTGGCTGTGTGGCCCTTGACAAGCATGTACACTCCCTGTGTCTCGGTTTCCTCCTGTGAAAATAATCATAACCGCCTCCTAGAAGGGTTGTGCCTGGTGACTAAGTTAATGGCAGGCACAGCCCCAGGAGCAGTGCCTGCCACATGATGCGTCCTTATGTAAGGCTAGCCTTTGGTTCTCTCTTCGCTGTGACCCCTGAACCGGGTCACTGCTCACCGTGAGCTCCGCAACCAGAAATACTCCCCCTCCTAAGGCATCTGCACCCCTACATCTCTGTGATGCTGGATCCCAGGCTTCCCTCATCCCCTCTGACACCACCCAGTGCCTGGCACAGAGCAAATTCTCAACCAAGGCAGGGACTGTGGAACTCTCCTTGGGACTTTCCTGAGCCCTCCTTTCCTGCCTTGCCCCCCCACCCCCGATCTGTCTCACCTACACGTTCTTGAGAGCCGGGTTGTGCACTGCTGTGAGTTGTTTCAGGCTGGTCTCCCTGCTAGTTAGGAACCATTCATGGTCAAGGGCAGCGCCTTACTTAGTTCTGCGCCGTCACAGGACTGACAGCCAAGGGACTGTTCTTACAAGACAGTCAATCAATGTTTGCTGAGGGATGAAAGGAAGAGGAGGAAGGAAGGACGACAGAAAGAAGGAATTTTCCAAGTTGCTCATTGTCTGTGAAACATTCTTCCTGTAACTTTTGAAACTAGAGGAAATCCATTAGGTAGAAAACCTAGAAATGATTTAGGCTGAACCATATGAAACTGTTGATATTTGATAGTTTTTTAACTACAAAAAAGGCAATTTCATGTGGCTCAAACTCACATCTATTTTTTTAATGAATTTATTTATTTTATTTATTTATTTTTGGCTGCAATGGGTCTTCGTTGCTGCGCACGGGCTTTGTCTAGTTGCAGTAAGCGGGGGCTACTCTTCCTTGAGGGGTGCAGGCTTCTCATTGGGGTGGCTTCTGCTGCAGAGCACGGGCTCTAGGTGTACGGGCTTCAGTAGTTGTGGCACATGGGCTCAGTAGTTGTGGCTCACGGGCTCTAGAGCACAGGCTCAGTAGTTGTGGCTCATGGGCTTAGTTGCTCCGCGGCATGTGGGATCTTCCCAGACCAGGGCTCGACCCCGTGTCCCCTGCATTGGCAGGCGGATTCTTAACCACTGCGCCACCAGGGAAGTCCCTAATACCTATTTAATATGAGTGCTTCTGAACCCTGGTAAGTATAACACAGTAATACTTGCTCTGCACATACTCAGCACACTATGAATATTCGTTAATAAGTCTACAACAAGGATGCTGGTGGACTGAAGTCCTGAATTCTGAAGGGCCACACAGGATGATTTATCAGAGTAATAGTATAGGTTTGGCACTAGGTGGCAGTTCTTTTTATTTATTTATTTTTCACTTTCTTTTTTATTGATGTATAGTTGATGTACAATATCATATAAGTTACAGGTGTACAATATAGTGATTTACAATTTTTTTGTTTTTTTGTCAATCCCAAACTCCCTAACTGGCAACTATTACAGCATGTGTGTGTGTGTGTGTGTGTGTGTAAAATCGGCTTTCAGGGGCAGACACCTTGAGGGTTTGTTTGTTAATTGTTAGCCAGATAGTTTGAAATAATCACCCCCAGTCTCTACCCAGCACAACGTTCTGAACCTACTACCAGATTAACATTCAATCTAGAGAAGCAGATGGATCCCACATCTTTCTTGTACTTTCAGCGAAGGTCAGCTGGGTTCATTTCTCTCACATAGTAATCATTCTGCCCCAGTCACTAAAGGCTGATCCACAGCCAAGTCCATGCCGCTGGGCTGTTTAGGAGATCCTCAGTCTATTCAAGGGCAGACTCCCCTGCTTTCCTGCCTTTGGGCTATTTTACTGCCTCTGAGACAGGTCACCAGAGAAAAGGCTCTGAAAGGAAGTGAAAGTCAAGGCAGAGCTGGTAAGAGGTGTTGTGCATAGAGGAAGTTGAGGCCATTGGTTTCAAATAACTGGGTTTCATGTACTCGTGCTCCTGCCGCCCTAAGCACACATGAGAGAAGGGACTCCTGGGACAACAGAAGCTCCTAGTGACCATGCCTTCTGCAGCTTTATTTCCTCCAAAGTGAAGGGTGGCCCAGTGACTTATTTTGGCAGAGACATCTTAGCTCAGAGAAGATGAGCCATAAAATCAAAAATGGGTTGCGGAGAAAGCTCAGAGGTGTATACGGTAAGCATGTGTGCAAACGCCTATGAAGGCAGGTAATTGCCTGCGCAGCTGAAGCACTGGGAAGGTGCTGGGGAAGGTCACCCAAGGGGGTGAGTCTGACTTCTGGCCCCTGGTTTGTATGAGAGCAGCCCTGGTCCTTGTCATGGCCACTTTAACAAGAACACAGCTGTTTGAAAACCAGCCGTCCTTCTGATCTATCTTTCAGGAGGGGAAGACCTGAAGTACTTTGGGAAAGTTGACAGCTTTTTCAACTAAAAGTGTCAGACAAGCAGAACACAGAACTTTCAGTCGAATGTTTGGGGACTACTGAATAGGGGTATATATCTACTCCACATATGGACTTAAGATTCCCTACGGTTACAGAAAAATGTGTAGAGTTCTCCTTTGAAATATCTAGACTCAATTTTGTTTAAGTCAGCAAGTATTAAAGGTCAGAATTCATATACTATTTGTGTTAGTTTCCCAAGTGACGATTTTTTGAGTGACTCTCTCTTTGGGGATATGTTTATTAGTTTTATTTTAAGCATGATTTTAGTCCTTCCTTGCTGTTATTGATCCGTTTTTGAAAGAATGGTGAAGAGGGGCAGTTCAGAACAGGGGCTGAGGAACCACACTACTCTTTGGTCAGCTCTCTCCCCGTGGCCTGGGGCACATCATTTATCCTCTTTCAGCCTGAGCATCTTCTTAAGTACCACAGTGTGTGTGAAGTATATTCTGGGACAGCAGCTGCCACCTACCAGGTGAGCTATAAATTCCAGCCACTGGTATACTGCTGGTTTAGAAGGCAGTTTCAGAATCTTAGTGAAAAATGAAGTCCTTAAATGAGTGATATCTCCTACGTGGTTAAGGTCAAATTTTAAAGTTGTTTCCATGTCTAATAGCCTGTCTCTCTGGCTGTTGCTGTAATGTGACTGTCTCTTCATTTCTAGAGAAATAGCCTCAGCTGAGATTTTCCTCCATAGATTAAAAAACAAACAAACAAAAAAACCAAGAGGGTCATGTAGTTACTGATGTTTTCAAAAAGGAATATTTATTTAGAAAAACCAAATGCATTAGTAAATTGCTTGCTTTATACACATAAACCCTTTGGAATCTTGTAGTGTTTCCATGAGATGTTAAGGCTGTTACCTGTGGTCAAATAAATTTGTGTTTTACCAAGATAAACAGATTTCTTTTGTGCGGGACTTCTCAGTAGGGTCATGTAAGAATCTTCACGAGGGATTAGAGTATGAGTGATTCCCAGCGTATTTGCCCATCGAACCCTTTCAGTGCCGAGCAGCCCTCCAGACTGATGTTCTGAGAGCACACCTTGGAAAAACTGGGACCAAAGAAAATGAAAAATAGAGGAAAAGTGTCCACATTCAGGGGTCTGCATTGTAACTTGCACTGTTATGGTCCTTTTTACATATTTGCCTTGTTAATTCCACTTCCTCCTTCAGTCTGCTCCAGGCCAGTTCTTGACTTTGGTCTGTCCATACAAGGCCCCAACTCTCAGAGTAGTACATGAAACATGATGGAAAAGACCCTGCGACTGAAATGGGAGTTCCAAGGGAGTGCCTATGTTCCCCGAATCACAGAACTTCAGCACTCAGAATGGAGAGAGGAGGGCAGTGATACTGGCATTTATTTCATGCTTATTATGCACCACTTCAGGGATGGCCACACTGTACAAAGTTATCTCACTTGGTAATTGATGGGCACTATAATGCACCACCCATGGGCCCCACAGGACTGACAGGCTCATTCCCCCAGCCCTGGGTGGGCTGCTGGCAGAAGGCTGAAGAAAGGGGCTTTTGTCCACAGCCACATAGTCCTTCTCGGGGGCGGTCCGCATCAAATGACCAGGTAAAACTGAGGCATAAAAGCTCAGCTCCTTGCCCCAGTTCAGGACCACTGTGAAGGACCAGCCCGGCTTCAGAACTCCCGGGATCGGGTGAAGCCTTTGTCGAGGCTTCATCGCAGCAGCGAGCATCTCCCCTGCCCCGTCCTGCTTCCTTTCCTCCTCCGTAGGTATTGATCCTGAGTGTGCTCCCCCAGTAAACTTCCTGCACCTTATGCTCACCTTGGAGTCTGCTTCCCAGGGAACTGGGCCCATGACAATCCTACAGGGAGTATGAAATCTCAGGCTACAGACTGGAGGTGGAGAGTAATCACTCTGTCTTCTTTTTAATTGAATTTAATTTCCATCTCAATCTTCCGTGCTGCTTAATAGTGATACCTTAGTCTTTGCCAGTTCAGGGATTCCTTCTCCCCTCTTCCCCTCTTCCCCTCTTCTTCCTGGGATTACATCTCCTTTCCGTGGGACCTTAGGAGTTGTCACCTCTCTGTGCCAGCATCCACTGAGACACCGTGTTCTGTCCACTCCCTGGTTTGTGGTCCACACCCCATTTGCAGCTACCTGCTTCTTGGTTCAACCCTCAGGTCTCTCCCTGCTGGCCATCTCTTGGTGACACATCTTTGTAGCTGCATGGGAGGGGCCATTCTCTTGCCTCCCACCCCTGCTGGGCTACTTGGGGACAACATGAAGCTGCTGAATTTTGTACTCTAGACATCATTTCTTTTTTTTTTTTTTTAATTTATTTATGGCTGTGTTGGGTCTCCGTTTCTGCGCGAGGGCTTTCTCTAGTTGTGGCAAGCGGGGGCCACTCTTCATCGCGGTGCGCGGGCCTCTCACTATCGTGGCCTCTCTTGTTGCGGAGCACAGGCTCCAGACGCGCAGGCTCATTAATTGTGGCTCACGGGCCTAGTCGCTCCGCGGCACGTGGGATCTTCCCAGACCAGGGCTCGAACCCGTGTCCCCTGCATTGGCAGGCAGATTCTCAACCACTGCGCCACCAGGGAAGCCCTAGACATCATTTCTTTAAGGCAAAAAAAAAAAAAAAAGAAAAGTGCCATGTGGTTATAGTTCCATTGTTTAGCACTGAAGGTTCTATTCAAAGTAAGCCATTTAGGGTTGTACAGAATGTCCTGAAGAAGCAATTGTTTTTTGGTGTCCGTGGGTGAAAAAGGCTATCACACATGTCGTCCTTCTGCAGATACAGGTTTTAAATTAGTTCCATGCAACTGCGCACATTCTGTTAACATATACTTACTGAGTACCTTCCATTTGCTGGACTTCCTTTGAGATTCTGGGGACACAGTGGTAAACAAATACAGGCAAAGCCCCTGGTCTCGCAGCGTTTAGAATCTGCCTCCCTGGAGTTTTCTTGGCAGGCGTTTGGCTCCCACAAAGCCAAGACCTCTTCAGCAGTGATTTCGACATTGAGGGAGACCAATGAGATGGCATTTGCCCTTCATTTCCCATGTCGTAGTTATGTGAGATCTCACTCTCTGTGACCCTCTCCCAAGGGGACATCAACGCTCTGCTCAGTTGATTGTCACAACCGATGCCTCTGTGAGGAATCAGCAGCATACATAGAATTTCTCCATGAATTGGCAATCCACAGGCCACATCTGGCTGACAGACGTGTTTTGACTGGTGTGCACATTGTTTTTAAAACATTTTAACTTTGGAGATTTTACAAACAAACCCACATTTCCAGGTTCTTTTTTAAAAAAATCAGAATATCTAGTAGTCCGAGGTTTACAGCCTCATATTGCAATAAACCTACTGAAAGTTAGTAAGCCACCCCCTCCATGGGGCAGATGCTTTGCAGTTTACTACAGTTTGGTCAACCAGCCAGCTTCCCTCCTCTACTTTCCCTCCCTGGCCTCTGGAGGCCTGTTCCTGGAGGATTTTACTTTACCTTAACCAAGACTGACAGAGCTACATCCTGGGCCTTATTGTATTGTCCCCACATAGTATGGTATTTACCTGACTGTGCTTTGGCGTCATGTTTTCCACCTTTATTAAGCAATTGTATAAAAAATAGTCATAGGATTCTCACTCACTATTACTTGTGATGTGATACAGTGTATCACACACTTTATAATGACATCTATGGCAGTCATTAGTGCTCTTGAGATGTTATGTGTTCACGCCTTTTTTGGGCAATACTAGGATGCACAGCTCGGCCCCCTTGTGCTTGGGTGGGGCGATACGACAGGAAAGGATGTATGGCGTTTGATCTGTGTTGCATACACATCATTTCCAGGCCATGGCATGATCTGCCAGTGCAAGACCCTCCAGACTTCCTTTTCCTCCAGCAATGACAAGATAGTGTCTGTTGCCAGCCTGAGTCCCAGAAGGAAGAGGCATGGAGAAGAACCCCCAGCCAAACAACAGAGGATGTGTAGCATAAGTGAGAAATAGATCTTTGTTGAACCCAAGTAACCGAAATTTGCAGATTTTTTTTTTTTTTAATTACTGCAGCAGACCCTAGCCTGTACTGAGTGGTACAGTCTATAAAAGAGATTTCTCTTAGAGAACTAGAAAAATTCTTCTTCCCAGAAACTAGTTTCCTTTTATCTGAAGGACTCTAAGAATCTTCTTTAGCATCTAGGAGTCTCAAAGCCATCTCTTATGGAAGTGTAGGAACTTGTGATATTTGGTGGGTATTCTAAACCTTCCCCTAATTTAATATTATTTTTTACTTCTTCTTTTTTTAATATATTTATTTATTTCCTTATGGCTGCATTGGGTCTTCGTTGCTGCGCGCGGGCTTTCTCTAGTTGTGGCGAGCGGGGGCTACTCTTCGTTGCGGTGCACGGGCTTCTCATTGCAGTGGCTTCTTTTGTTGAGGAGCACGGGCTCTAGGCATGTGGGGTTCAGTAGTTGTGGCACGTGGGCTCAGTACTTGTGGCTCGGGGACTCTAGAGTGCAGGCTCAGTAGTTGTGGTTCACGGGCTTAGTTGCTCCGCCGCATGTGGGGTCTTCCCGGACCAGGGCTCGAACCCATGTCCCCTGCATTGGCAGGTGGATTCTTAACCACTGTGCCACCAGAGAAGTCCTCTTTTTTAAAAAAACTTTTAATTTTATATTGGAGTATAGTTGATTAGCAATGTTGTGCTAGTTTCAAGTGTACAGCAAAGTGATTCAGCTATACATGTACATGTATCTATTCTTTTTCAAAGTTTTCTCCCATTTCGGTTGTTACATAATACTGAGCAGAGTTCCCTGTGCTATACGGTAGGTCCTTGTTGGTTATCCACTCTAAATATTGCAGTGCGTACATGTCAATCCTAAACTCCCTAACTATCCTTTTCCCCCACCCTTCCCTCCAGTAACCATAAGTTCGTGCTCTAAGTCAGTGAGTCTGTTTCTGCTTTGCAGATAAGTTTATTTGTATCATTTTTTACAAATAAGTTCATTTGTATCATTTTTTTTAGGTTCCCCATGTTCACATTCTCTGACTTCACTCAGTATGACAATCTCTAGGTCCATCCATGTTGCTGCAAATAGCATTATTTTATTCTTTTTAATGTATATATGTACCACATCTTCTTTGTCCATTCCTCTGTCAATGGACATTTAGGTTGCTTCCATTTCTTGGCTATTGTAAACAGTGCTGCAATGAACATTGGGGTGCATGTATCCTTTCCGATCATGTTTTTCTCCAGAAAAATACCCAGGTGTGGGACTGCAGGATTGTAAAGAGGCTGTTTTTTAAAGAAAGAGCAAGATATAAAAATAACTAATTACATCCATAGAGTTTACTTTCAAATACATATATACGTCTCCTTTGAAAAAAATTTTTAAATACCTTAAAAAATAAAAGCCCTGAGAATCCGCTGCACACATTTTACAAGGTCTGTGTGTGAATGTGGGGTTTAATTCTGGGACTTTCTAAGACTTCTTTTTAAGAGTAGACTATGAGAGAGGTTGATAGATTACATGAAACATGTTGCCTTAAAACATTTCTTAGTTTTTCTGTGGCTTATAATAATAAACAATTATGGATCACTAGTTTTAAAGTTGCCAGTGGTAGACTGAAAATATTTATAAGGAAATATGTGGTTTGGGTTTCTTTTACTTATTTTTATTTGTGTAGGAAAACTTACTGGTACTTAGGGTTATTTGTCACTAGTTGCCAGGAATAGGGACAAAATGGCAAAGACGTTCTTACTTAAGCAAGTACCCTGGGACAGGATGTCTCTTGAGTTACCTTCTCTATTAGTTTTGTATTGATGTGTAACAAATTACCATAAATTTAGCAGCTTAAAGAAACACTCATCTACTAACTTACAGTTCTGTACATCAGAAATCAAGGTGGACTCAGCCAGGTCCCTACTCAGAGTATGGCAAGGCCCAAATCAAGTGTGGGCCAGGGGGAGGCCCTGGGGAAAAATTCACTTCTAATTGCATTCAAGTTGTTGGCTGAATTCAGATCCCTGAAGCTGTAGGTCTGAAGTTCTCATTTCCTTGCTGGCTGTCAGGTGAGGTCTGGTCTTTGCTCCTAGAGGCCATCGTATTCCTTCTCACATGGTCCCTCCATCTTCAGATCCATCAGTGAAGCATCCAGTCCTTCTCATACTTCAGATCTTCCAGACTTCTCCTGCTGCCAGCCAGAGAAAATTTCTACTTTTAAAGGGCTCATGATCATCCAACCAAATAATTTCCCTATCTTAAGATCAATTGATTAGTAGCCATGATTACATTTGCAAAATCCCTTTTACCATATAATGTAATCATGCAACTCACTGCCATGTAACATAATCAGAGAAGTAACACCAGGTGGCAAGGTCATGAGGCCATCTAGAATTCACCCTACCAGCCCCCTCCCCCCACCAACCATTGTACCACCTGTCTCCCAGAATCCTCAGTAACTCCTTTTCACCTATTTGTTTGCTCCCAGCTCTCATCTTTTCTGGAGAATCCAAAACTAGTTTCTACTGTATCTGTTTCAAGCAAGCAAGTCATTAGTGCAGGTACATATGTTTTTATTTACGTCTGCCTTGCTTGTCTGGAGTATAAGGTGTAAAATGGTGCTGGGAAATATGTAGGTAAGGTGAGTAGGCAGTATGGTGAAGTGACTGAGAGCAAGAACCCTAGAAGTAGACTTGCTTACTAGTTGCATGACCTTGGATATTTTAGTTCACCTCTCTGTGCCTCAGTTTCTTCACCTCTAAAATGGAGACTATACAAGCAACTACTTCATAGGATTGTTGAGATGACTGAATGAGTTAGTATATGTAAAGTGCTTAAACAGTGCCTGTCATAGAGTTAATGTTTTAATTAGACTAATGCTAGCTGCTTTCACACATAAATCCCCAAATCTTAGTGGCTTAATGCCATCAAGGGTCATTTCTCATTTGCATCATAGTTCAGTGGGGGTGTTTCTGGTGGGCAGCCTTCCATGAGGTCATTCAGGAACCAAGACACCTTATATCCTGTGGCTCCATCTTCCTCTGAATCACTGGGTCTCAACGTGTAATCCAAGGACCTTAAGTCCCTGAGGCCATTTCAGACTATTTCCACAAGACTCCCCCCCCACTTTTCCAGCTGTTCATCTGTGAAGGTCTTGATTTTTTTTCGTATTCTTCAACCAAAACAATATAACAGGTGGAATAAAGAAGCACACATGAGAATCCAACTGTCTTCTTTTAAATTAGACATTAGAGTTTCAAAAAATGTGAAATAATGCCACTTTTGTCACTAGATTTTTTTCTTGTTTGGGCCAATATGGTTAATTTTTATTAAAACATATTATTTACATTAATATTTAGGGCTTATAGTGTTTATAATGTTTATATTTTTATTTTTTAATGAATCAGGATTCTGAAATGTTCTTGGTAAGTCTCAATAGATGTAACTCATAGAAACAAAAACTTCTGGGGTCCTAAATAAATGGTAAGAGTATAAAGGGGTTCTGATACCAAAAGTTGGAGATCTAGTGATGTATCATGGGAAACTCTTCCATTCTGCTGGCAGAGCGAGCCCGGAGAATCATGTCAGGATGTTTCTACGGGCCAGTCCTGGAAGCAGCACATTATTCCCGCTCATATTTTACTAGCTGGAACTCAGGCACAGGGCCACACCAAAAAAAGGGAGGCTGGAGAATGTTGCTGGCTGTTGCTCAAGAGACAGTAGAAGAGGGTTTGGTCACCATCTCACAGTCTTTACCGTATTTGACTGTTGTCAAGAGTTTATTTTATCTTGCCCTACACATGTATCACACGTCTTGTTTAGTGTTTTCCAAGAGCAATAATATTTGGCTAAACATACTCAGACAACTTCAAAAAAAATTTTAGAATTGTAACATGAGCTTACTTTTTGCCTTAGTAGTTTAGAAGTTGGCTGAGGCTTATCTGAAATAGCAAAGCATTTAGCCAAAGAAGTAAAACAAGAGATATCAGTCTTTTTAGAACCAAACCCAACCAGGTGATTAAACAGTATGAGTGAAATGTTCTATAAACATTTCCTATCCCTGTTGAAACCAACAGTGAGGGAGCTGGATTGAGAGGTTCTTTGTTTTGTTTTGTTTTGGGTTCGACTTGGTTTTTGCTTTGATATCTTATACCACTCACACAAAATCTGCTTTGTAAGTTGAGAAATTGATGACCTTTGACAACCTGCAGTATGGGTTAGCCATCTTACACTTTGGGGAACGAAGCTTGAGTTACGGAGAAAGCGACACCCCTAACTCAGGGTTCAGTTGCCTGGAGTTTGTGATTGAGTTCTAGAGCACTAAAACTTTGAAAGCAAGACTTGAGTGAGTACTAGTATAGGCTTAGACAAAATTGTAAGGTGGAAATTTGATTTTTAAATTTGTTGTGACTAGAGTCAGTTTAGATGTTTATAATACATATACGTTTGGAAATTTATATGTAACACTATGGTATGCTTTTGCGCTATAAGTGAACTTTATCATATAGTAGAGGCTCTTGTATAATTAGCATGTTGTGTGACAATCCGTGGCTGTATCTTTGCTTTCATGTATTGTTCGTGCTCTAATTTATTGGAGGTATAAGACCTGAATAAGGAACATAAGCACACCGTTCCTAGGAGAAAGTAAATCCACTTTAGGACTTTTCCCTTTATGAGATCACTGCTATTGTGTTTAAAAAGACAAGCAAACTTTGCATAGGATATATAGGTTAGTAGTTTCTTAATGTTTAAAGGTAACAATTCTTCGTAAATAACAGAGTCCTGCTAACAGATTTTAATCTTCAGGACGTTTATTGTTTCCTTAACAGAGGCCAATGTAGGTGGTTTGAGGACAGGTTGGGGCCAGTGGTTTCGTCATGGACCCAGGCTCTTTTTATTCCCCCTCCGCCAACCTCACCGTATGGCCTTCCCTCCAGATTTGGTCAACAAGTGCACAGTAAGATCACAGTTCCATCACAGGCATCACATGACAATGTTTAAAGCAGAGGGCAAGGGAGGTGATAGAACAAAGGGGCTTCTCCGTTCCTCCCTTCACAAGAGAAAACCTCTCCCCAGCAGACTTTCCATCATATCTCACTGACCAGCATGGGCCCATGTCTTCCCATAAGCCGGTCACTGACAAAAGGGAACAGGGAGCCATAACTGGCTTGGGCCAGTCTTGACCAGTTCTCTGGATCCAGGTACATTGCTGCCCAAACCAAATCAGGGTCCTGTTGGCAAGTGAGAAGAAGAGGAAAGCAGCTGTGAGCAGGGAACCGAGAGGATCTGCCCCAGAGGGTAACCAGTATAAGTGTGCCGGGTTTGGAACAAGCACAACTCGCAGAAGACGATCAAAGTACAGCTGCACAGTTAAAAATCCCTGCAGCTGGGGAAGTTTTCTCCTGCTACTGGGATAAAAACTCTGTCATGCCCCCTGACTCTTCTAGCCACTTGCAGCTGGTAGAAAGCCCTACCATCACTTTCAATCTCAAAACACAATCTGGTTTTAATAATTAGAATTCCCAGTCCTGAATAATACTAGAAAATCCAAGTCGATATAGTTAAGTGTCTCTCCCCCAGCCCTGGCTGACAGAGGATGCCTGCTGCCTGGCAAGGGTTGTGATCAGCTTTTCTCTGTCCCCACTCTTGTTGCCAAGTTCGCTGCCCACAGGGTAGGGATGCACAGATCGGGGAGAGCTCTTACTTGACTGGTGTCATCCTAGGAAGGCTTCACACTCAATGGGCCTGGTAGGCACATTTGTGGGTTATGGAGCTTGCTCCACTAGACCCTTCTGACTGCTGTTCTTAGGACATGGGTGAATGCATAGCTGACCATATAACTTATCTTCCAAACGAGACAGTGCAAGTGAGAGTGAAGAGGGTGGAGATGGAGGAGTATTAATTTGACCAGGCCAACAGTCATGACCTGGGACCATCAATTATCTGGAGCAATAAGGGAGAATGGCCGAAGGTCCAACTTAGCAATGCACCTGTGCCTCCAGTGGCCACTTGGCCCATAGTCCCTGCTTTTCCAGCTGTCCCCTTCACCAAGAACTCTCCTTTCAAGTTCTCTTAATGTTCCAGATGATCTTGATGGCCTGAATTGGAAAAACTCCTAGACAACCCTCTATGCCATGGGACCCACTTCTGGTCCACAGGTAACATTTATTTATGGTTGCCCTGAGTTAGGTGGAAATGCCATTTCTTCCCAGATGCAGCCCTCTAACCTCACCCTGCAGGCCCACAGCCCTAGGCTCCACCTTGAGATTGTCCGGATTGCCTCAGCATCAGTCAGACACCCTTCCATCATTGCAGGAATCAGGGGTTTGGGACTTGCGGCTGAGTAGGCCAAAAGAATCTCCTCATGAATCCTTCCCGGTGTTGAACAACCTTCCATTTTCTTATCCTGCTCTGTGTTGGGAGGGAAGGGGGTCTAAGAGTTGTAAACTGGTATTCACTGTTTCCTCTGACTCTGCCTTAAGTTGGTATGCCTCACTTCATAATTCCATATTTACTCCTGAGGACAAACATTCAGTGATAACCTCCTGACCTAGAAGCAAGAATGATGTGTCTTGCTACAATATGTGATGTCCCTAAAGGCTACTGGAGTTCTGTAGTGCTGCACATTCCCTCAATGAATGGCCCCAGGCTAACCAGTATTCTAGTCTAGTGCTGTTTGCGCTTCTCTTCCTGTTGTCAGCTATGAACGCTAACCACCACTTCCTTCTCCCTGTAAATTCATTGCCTCTAGTTTGCTGGCCAAAGAAGCCCAGAAAGAAGTGAAGTTTTTCAGGGTTAGCCAACTGAAAGATCCTAACTCGGAAATCTACATTTTACTTACCCACTACATCAGAAGTATAGGTGATCTCAACAACAAGAGATGAAGGAGGATTACCCTGCCCTATTTGCAGCAAGAATTTTCCTAAGATCCTTGTGTATACACACGTGCATTGTTGCATTCATTCTGCTCTTATACTGGGGAGCTAACCAGAGGAAAAGGGAGGGCTGTCTGTGTGGCTGTGGGTATGGGAGTGTGGGTATGTGTCTGTACTGTATTTACATTTTTAGTAAATAAATATGGAAATAGGATAGATTTAGCTGCACCTGTCAATCAACCAGACTGACATTTAACTAATATTTTTGAAGTGAAGAAGAGAAGACAAAAAAAAAAATGGAAAATCATTTTATAATAGTCCCTGGAATATTTTGGGTTAGCTATGCATCATGGGTAATCCTCATTCAACTCTTGTTGTTGTTTTGTTCATAGAGTATTTTCAACAGCTATCCCTGGCCTTCTGGAATTTAATTATGTTTTTCTCTTGAGCTATAATTCAGCTGCTGCAACCAGAAGAAAAAGGTTTGTGTGGAATCAGAGCTGACAACAGGGAGTCTGCAGCTCTGACATTCCTCTGTTGGCTGACAGCTCTGCAGCTCCTAGTGCATAAAAAGGCATTCCAGAGCATGGTTACCAATAAGAATTGCAGCTTTTGCACATACTTCTTCCATCAGAGGAACCGGCTCTTACTGGCAGAAGTGTTTCATTTAGCGCTATCTCTTCTATTCACTGTTTATGCCAGCAAATATTGTTTTGCACCTCAAGTGCTGAATGCATGTGCTGCACACTGTGGCAGTGGATTTCTTTTTTCAAGTACACTTTGGTTGGCAAAAAGTGATGTCTACACAAAGAAGTAAAATTCAAGGTATGGTTGACTTACGCTCTATCGTGATTATAAGGTCTGGAAACCCAAGAGGAGCCTTTGTGGTATCAAGGAAGGACTTGCAAGGGGAATGAGATTTGAAAGATGTGTGGAATTGGGAACAACTGGGCTGAAGGGAATTGGCAGGAATCAAAGGCGTGCAGGTGGCAAGTACCAGGTTATTTTCCTCGTGTTGACCATAAATGATCATTTGTACTAGGGTGACTATTAGATGTGTACCTAGACTTTTTAGAGTGAAATGAGACATACTTACAGGAATAAATCTAGCTATAGGGTCACCTGATTGAGAAGGAGCCTTACAGTTCTCTGTTAACCTCAACAACCAAAAGATAAACTGGGTAACGTGTCCTCATGTGCAACGAGCATTGATTTGTCACTGAGAATCTTCCCTCTTGTCTGCCTTTTCTCTTTTTTCAAATCTGGTACTTGTTTTCTTGGTAAAATGAAAAGTGTACTAAGATAAATTAAGCGGTTAAGAATGTTGTACCTGACCAGAAAAGTCTATGCAGTTTCACCTTCCTTTTTAAATGTCTTCATTCTTTGCCCTGCGTCATTACCCCAGTGGGCTATATGTTACTAACGTGGTTCTGGTGATCTTGGTGACTTGTCTGCATCCCGGAGAGTTACTGACTGTCTGTAACCCACATTCTCTGCCCTGGGAAATGCAGAGGCCTGTATTGGTTTCCCAGGGCAGCCATAACAAAATACCACCACCTGGGTGGCTTAGAACAACAGAAATTTATTTTCTTAGTTCTGGAGGCTGGAAGTCCAAAGTCAAGGTTTGTGCAGGGCTATGCTCTCTCCAAAGGCTGTAGGGGAGGATCTTTCCTTGCTTCTTCCCAGCTTCTGGTGATTGCTGGCAATTCTTAATGGAACATTAAGGCTTGTAAGACACATCACTCCAATCTGTGCCTCCATCCTCACGTGGCTTTCTCCTAGTGTGTCTCTGTGTTCAAATTTCCCTCTTCTTGTGCTAAGGACAGCAGTCATTGGATTAAGGGCCCACCCTAATCCAGTGTGACCTTCTCTTAACTTGATTACATTTGCAAAGACCCTATTTCCAAATAAGTTCACAAACACAGCTTATAGGGATGAACATATCTTTTTGGAAGGGGATACAATTTAACCCACAACAGATCTAAAGACACAGTCCTTGCCCTCAGGGAACTTGCCATTTGCAGTATTTGGAAAAGTTATAAACAGACCATAATGAGAGAATAAACAAGAGAAATCAGTAAGTATATCCCCTCTCAGTCTATCTGTCCAATCAATTTTTTTTAAAGGTCCAAATGAGAGAAACCAAAAGTCAGCACTCTAGGAAAAGAGAGTGATTTCCAGTGTGTGGTCCAGGGACCAACAGCATCAGCATTGCCTGGGAACCTGTTAGAAATACAGATGCTCCGGTCCCACCCCAGACCTATGGAATCAGATACTCTGGGGTTGGGCCCAGTAGTCAGTATCTGAAGCCAGGTGACTGTAATGCAGGCAAAGGTTAAGAACTACTGGTCAGGGCTTCCCTGGTGGCGCAGTGGTTGAGAATCTGCCTGCCAATGCAGGGGACATGGGTTTGAGCCCTGGTCTGGGAAGATCCCACATGCCGCGGAGCAACTAGGCCCGTGAGCCACAACTACTGAGCCTGCGCGTCTGGAGCCTGTGCTCCGTAACAAGAGAGGCCTGTGCACCGCGATGAAGAGTGGCCCCCGCTTGCCACAACTAGAGAAAGCCCTCGCACAGAAACGAAGACCCAACACAGCCATAAATAAGTAAATAAATAAATAAATAAATAAATAAACCCAAAGTTTAAAAAAAAAAAAGAACTACTGGTCAAGGAATTCAGAGATGTCACCTTCCTCAAAGCTGGAATGGATAAGACTTTGTGCAGCATCTAAGGAAATCATTAAGCTGAGAGAGAATTCATGCACACTTCTCCACATCTTACCAGAATAGCCTGCCACTTTTTTTTTTCATGTTTTAGATCATGGTGAGGGGTGAAAATTGGACTGGTGAATTCTAGAATAGAGTTAATCAGCCCAGCATATTAACCAAGATGTGGGATGAAGTGGTCCTCTCACTAGGTTCTGCTTGCCCTAAAGTTGTAACATCTGTACTGCAAGGTCAAAGTCAGCGTGTGTGCCAAGCTGTGGAGTGAGGCCTTGGATTGGAGAACACAGAATACTGGAGCAGTGCCCCTCAAGCCTTCATATTCCCACCAGCCCTGGGGATCTCCTGAAAGGACAGATTCTGATTCCTTGGGTCTGTGCTAAGGTCCAAGATTCTGCACCTCTAACCAGCTCCCAGAGATACTGAGGCTACGGGGTCCAGGGATGCCCCTGCCCTGTCTGTGTCTTTAAATAGTAAGACTAGGCAGCATGTTAAGGACCCCACTATTTATCCACTCTTTTTAAAGTGGGCATATTAGCTTTTATATGACTGTACTTACTTTTTTTTTTTTTTACAAAGTATACAAATCTGATATTTAGACATGCAGTTCTTTAATTAATTAATTAATTTATTTATGGCTGTGTTGGATCTTCGTTTCTGTGCGAGGGCTTTCTCTAGTTGTGGCGAGCGGGGGCCACTCTTCATCGCGGTGCGCGGGCCTCTCACTGTCGTGGCCTCTCTTGTTGCGGAGCACAGGCTCCAGACGCGCAGGCTCAGTAATTGTGGCTCACGGGCCTAGTCGCTCCGCGGCATGTGGGATCTTCCCAGACCAGGGCTCAAACCCGTGTCCCCTGCATTGGCAGGCAGATTCTCCACCACTGCGCCACCAGGGAAGCCCTGTACTTACATTTGAATATTATGTTTAAATATTGAATATTTGAATATTATGTTTAACATTGAACATTATGTTTGAACATTGATGAAAAAAAGCTATCAATTTTTAAACACTCCACAAGCATTTATGAAGGTAGAGTTTGACCTCAGTTGCATTGTAGCTATATGTCAAGTGAGTGAGGCCCCAGTGTCCCCCATTTGGCTCTCTGAAGGGCAACCTGATGCTGGGGTAAACTGAGGCAGCCCTGCCTTCTGACAGTTGATGATATTTGGTCTCATGCGCTCAGAAGGGTTGTGCCTGGTGACACACCACGTGAGACACCAGGAGGAAGTATCCGAATTCTCCAGAGAGAAGCTGTGGAGAACAACATTTGCCCCCAGAGTTGTTAACCAATTCTATCCGTACAACCCAACAAGCTTCTACGGCTTCTGATTCTCTCTTTAATGGGTAGAGGGAGAGAATCTGAGTAAACAACTTTATTTCAAGTGGATATGCAATGAAATAGTTTCCTATGTATGGGGCTCTCAATACGTTCTTTGTTAAGAGCGAATTCCCAAGGTTTCAAGCTTTTTTTTTAAAGTATAGTTGCTGTACAATATTATAAGTTACAGGTGTACAATATAGTGATTCACAGTTTTTAAAGGTTATACTCCATTTATAGTTATTATAAAATATTGGCTACATTCCCCATGTTGTAGGGTTTCAAACTTTTGTATCCCAATCCCAGCTTTCTTTTTAGTAGAAAGTACTTTTAATCTAAACTTTGATTTCAGATAGTTCTTTCTGTAAAAATTAATAATAATAAACTTTACTGTTTGATCCTGTTGTTACCTGATATTTGCTCACTGAATTATGAGATACAGATAAGCAAAAAAGATGATATATATAATTTTTGTTTTTTGGCTGCGTTGGGTCTTCGTTGCTGCACACGGGCTTTCTCTAGTTGCATCGAGCGGGGGCTACTCTTTGTTGTGGTGCACGGGTCTCGTTGCGGTGGCTTCTCTTGTTGCGGAGCACGGGCTCTAGGCATGCGGGCTCAGTAGTTGTGGCACATGGGGTCAGTAGTTGTGGCTCACGCGCTCTAGAGCGCAGGCTCAGTAGTTGTGGTGCACGGGCTTAGTCGCTCCACGGCATATGGGATCTTCCTGGACCAGGGCTCGAACCCGTGTTCCCTGCATTAGCAGGTGGATTCTTAACCACTGTGCCACCAGGGAAGTCCGAAGATAATTTTTTTAATAATCCATCACATGGAGATACTGTTTCTTTCCAACATTTACATATAGAGAAATATATAGTTGCCCTATCTTTTAAAAATTAATTTAAATTTTAAAATAATTTCTATTATTTTTATTTTCTTACCAAATAATTTAAATATTACATTTTCATTGTATACAAGTTAGAAAATATACATTTTAAAATCATTTGTTGAGTATCCCTAACCTGACCTTGCAGAGACAGCTACTATTTTTATCTAACAAGCACTTAGGCCATTTAAAACCATAATAGACCCCAGTGGCTTCTTCCTGCCAAGGAGCTTAGCATAATTTCTCTGGGTAGATAAACCTTTGTTTAGGAAAATACCTTGATAGGTCATTTATGAAAGGGAAAGCTCTCAGGAGAAGGTTGGAAAAGGAAAAGGGAAAAATAGAAAGCTACCTTTTTGTTTATGTTTAAGTTTTTCAAATTTATATGTGTATAAAATTGATAGTATATATAAAATTGTTTTGGATCATTATATATAAAGAGAGACAGCACAAGTGCCTGGATTGTTGAGGAGGTGAGGTCAGAGTAAGAGCCTAGAGCTTTGTGAGGCCAATGAGAATGGTTGAGGAAATTCAAAGAACACAGACTTTTAATAAACAATTCTGAGTGGTTTGCTAGGTGGTGCTTTAAAAACACTGTTCTTCCCCATCCCTTACCCTGAATCTTCAGTAAAATCCGCTACACACATACTTTTAGAGTGGAACATGGTGGGGAATAAGGGAAATGCGGTGATGGCTAGTGTAGGACAATGGTGGGTAGAAAAAAGATAGTCAGTGAAGATACAGAGCAGCGTGTGACTTTAGCAAAAACAGGGAAGCAGATCCAGAGTGGTGGAGAAATATGCCTCATAACACCTGCCACTGCCCAGATATATTTGAAGGGCCACTGAGGTTTCTGCTGGTTGAAATAAATACCATTCAGATTCAAGAGATTTATGCAGCTTTACTTCAATGTTAACAGTCAAGTAACCCTAGCACTCATTCATTACCTGACAACTCAAAGTCTACTTTTTCTCTCTTAACTATTTATTATGAATATTTTTCTATATTTTCAAGTAATCCTTAATAAAATCATTTCTACTGGTTGCATAGCAATCCATTGAACGGATGTACTGTAATTAATTTAACCACTCCCTATGGTTAGATGTTTGTTCTTTTTTAAAAAAAATTTTAGAAACAACTCTGCAGTGAACATTCCTGTAGTTAAACCTTAGCAAATAGGTTTAACTATTTCCTTAAGTTAAATTTCATGTACCTACTTTACACATTTGCACTCATATTAAACTGTATAGCCAATATAACTTTACTGTCTTTGCACTGTGTTTTGTAAACCTCTTTCCTTAACTATTATCCCATCAAGATCATGTTTTTGTTTTGTTTTGCTTTGAGGAAATATCTTTATATTTTGCATCTCCTTTTGGGACATTCTGTTTTAGATGACCATTACTGGTTGATTAAACAACCTTTGTGAGAAGTAATATTAGAAACAGACATTGTGGAAACAATTGTGCAGAACTATTCAAAATATCTATTGAATTATTACCCTCAACTGTTGGAGAAGAACAGATAGTGTTTTACTATAACTGCAGTTCTATTAATCCACTAACTGGCCTGTTACCAGAGACACTATTTCCCTGAAATCAGAGAGCTAATGAATGTGGCATTTGCCTCATTCATCTATTATTGGGCATGAAAAAAACTACTATTTCTGGAGAACCTGTTATGTACTAAGCATGTTTGGGGGTTTACCTGTATTGGATTTCAATGAATGAAGAAAGACACTTTCCTGGTTATACAGAAACTAAATAACAAGAAAGTCTTCTGTCATGAGATTGTCATCATGAATATCTACACATATGTAAGAGCCATTGGAATAGCATGCTTACATTAAACAAAAAACAGGTAGAAAACCACATGCCAAACAGACTGTTAATGACAGAGACTTCATCTGTCTCATCTTTCTGGGCACTTAGGATGGTTCTTTGCCTGGTATGTACCAGCCATTCAAAAAAATTGTTGAACTGAATTTAACTGGCTTCCTCATGTTCCTTGACTCTGCCATACCCTTTCCCACATTGAGCCTTTCATGTCATGTCTGGTTTTCTCTCTAGAGTCTTCTTCCCCTAGACATTCCCACCTTTGCTCTTTCTTGTCCTTCAGGTGTCAGCTCCAATGGCACCCCTTTAAGAACATTTTTCTCAGCTGACCACCCTCACCCAGACCCTCCTTATTCACATCCCCTGTATGAGTCTTCACTATCTCGCATAATCGTCTTGGGTCATTTGCTTGTTTATTTATTTCCTGCTTTTGCTTAGTAGAATATCAACGTCTTTGTGCCTCTTATTCACTGCTTTATCCCTAATGGAGTCTGGGACGTCCTCAGAAATATTTCTTAATTGAGTAAATGAATTAGTTGTAATGTAAAACAACTTCTCTACCAAGTGGCTACAAGGCCTCCAAAGTCTTATGACATCTCTTCTGCCATATTCTATTGGCCAAAGCCAGACACAGGATCAGCCCAGATTCAAAAGCAAGGAAGCTTGACTCCACCTCTCAAAGGGAAGAACAGTTCACACATACAAAGATGGGAGGAAGTTTTAGTACCCATCTGTGCAAAGAACCCACCACACCACTCTTGGATAGTTTGCCCACCCTCAGCCTTGGACCAGATAGGATCTATGGTGCCAGATCTATTTCATGCATTTCTGAGGTTGTTAGTTTCTAGTGGGTCACGCCAGGATTTGGACAACTTTGAAGACACTTTGAAAGGATTATAAGAAAGGAAAGGAATCATGAGTAGAAGAGAAGAAGGGTTTGTTCTGGATCCAAAGCCTATCTGAGCAGAATCAGGAGACAGAGACAGAATGCTACCCCAAATTCTCCCCTCAACCTGTCCTACTGGCCTCAGATGACATGGTTATACATCTTTCTCCCATGCTTTCTTTCACGAGCAGGAAGTTAGTGTAGATTCTGAAGGAAATCCTACCAACACACAGAAAGATGGTGGTCTAGTGTGAGAGACAAGACTCACAAAATATGTAAAAGTCCTAGCTGGATTCCTGTTGGGAACACTGAGAACCCTGCCTTCCAACTAGATATAAGGGGATAGAGACCCCCCCAACAGGCCTATCCCATCCCAAAGTCAGGTCTCTTGTTAATGGAGGGAGGTTCTGGATTCAGTTAAGATGTTTTCAATATCAGACTCTGGAAAATCATGAAATAAACTCATCTAGCCACCAAAAATGTATTGTCACGTGTAGATTTTTATTACCACCATTTGAATATGCAAAATCTAGCTCTATAGTATGCCCTTAAAGCATAATAGTGCTGTTAATTAGCTGTTAACCAATTAAGAATGAATGATTAGCATAATAAATCCAGCACTGTAAGAGCATTCATTAAGACCAATCTGGAAATTTTTTTTTTTTAAGTTTAGGTGTTTACCCATCATTGTTTCTATTGTCGTATTGTAATCACTGCTACAATCAACACAGGTTTGGTTTTTGTTTTGGATTTTTTTTTTAACTGAACAGTATATATTTTTGAACCCCAAAGAGATAGTGAAATACTGTAGCTTTCACTTAACAAGTTAAATAAACTGATTATCAAATGTGAGGGACTGATTTCAGTTTAGTCATCACTGAAGTACCAAAAGGCAAAGAAACTTAGGCGCCTAATTACAGAATTCCTTGTTTGAAAGGACCCCCTACACACTGCTATATATAAAATAGATAACTAAT